>NC_142147.1:22537500-23161730 GCF_024610735.1 Ursus americanus
ACCCCTCTCTGTCCTCTAAAGGCGAGTCCTTAGACCAGAGCCTAATATTCAGCTCTAGCTGAGGGTGGGTTCAAGGGTCAGGAACCAGAATGAGGATACCGTGAGCAGAGCCAGGTACAGGTGAAGTACTGTCAAGGCCAAGGCAAAAAGAGCCTCAGGCCTTTGCCTCATCAAGCCTGCCTAGCTCAGGGTTATGTGGATCAACCCCACAAGAGCCACTCAGACCCTCTCCATAAATGCCTTGAGGCCAGGCTGAATGGTCTCCTACACCTAGGCCCATGTCTGTGAGATAGTGGAGGGCAGGGAGAACCTATCCTTCCTCTTGTACCTTCGCCTCCCCCCAATGCACACACAGCCTCACAAGTGCTTCCCCCCACCTCCTACCCTGCTGTCACACAGGTTCAGGGAGGCACTCATTCCTGCTGCCCCAGGTGATGGGAGTGGGTGTGCTGGTGACACCATCAGGAGTCAAGGCACCAGGGCAGGGAAAGCCTATACCCAGCTGTCCTGCAGAGCCTGTGCCAGCCTCTGTGAGGGGACAGAGGAAGTGTGATACACTGAGGAGCGCCCCATCAGTCAAGTCCATCAAGGCCACAGCCCTGCCTTAGCCATCATTGTTGGGCTTCTCCCTGGACAAAACATTTAAGTGTGCATTGCAAAAAAGGGACCAGGCTGAGGTAGTCCAGGATAGAGTTTATTGTATTGGTGGTCACTGGGGACTCCCGTTTCTCCTCTCCTTTCCTCTTCTAATCTTACCTTTTCTCCTGTCTCCCACTCTTCTTCCTCATGTTTTCAAAGCTGTAGAGAACCAAAAAAAGAAGAAAGAAAAAAAAGGCACGTTTGTGAAGGCAAAGAAGCAGATGGGTTGGCACGTGGGAAGAGGACTGCTTCTTTGTCTCACCCACAGAGTAGGGGTGCCTTCTTTGTGTGTTTCTGTGCGTGGTGTGTGGGTACAATTTGCTGAACAGCCCCAGACAGCCCTGGAGTGTCCTATTCAGGCTATCCACCCACCGTGGCTCAGCTGCTGGACCCAGATCTTCTGGGCCTGGGTAATACGGAAGAGTGAGCTTGATAAGGACTCCAGGGCCTATATAAACAACCATGGAAAAACAGTCTATCATTTAGAAAATAAGACTGTCATTGGTCTGCAAGAGAGAGGCCTCTTTTTTCAGAAGGTTGCAATGTGGTGGTGGCCACATTTGAGTTTGGGTTTGATGTCAGTGGTCAAATCTTGCTTGTCTCTGAATATATCCAGAGCATATGGACTCCCAGTAAAGGCTGACTCAGGGGCCACTGGGTGGGTGGCTCAGTCGGTTAAGCGTCTGCCTTCGGCTCAGGTCATGATCCCAGGGGCCTGGGATCCAGCCTCAGGCTCCCTGCTCAGGAAGGAGTCTCCTTCTCCCTCTGCCCCTCCCCCTGCTGCTCCCTTTCCCTCTCTTTCTCTCTCTGAAATAAATAAATACAATCTTTAAAAAAAAAAAATGCTGACTTAGAGCCACTGAATAAGTAGCTGAGTTGCTATGGCTAAGATGTACGTTTCTAGCTATATCCTCTAAATCTCCTTACAGCCTCTGCCACCTCCTCCTCTTGCAAACATTACTCCACAGGATTCCATTCCAGGCCCTTTCCTGTTCTCTCTTGAAACACATTCCCTGAACTACCTCATCTGTTTCTCTGGCTCCCATCTATGTGCTAAGGCTATATGCCAATGATTCACATGGCTCTCTCCTCACTCCCATATCCAACCGCTGACTGGACACCTCCTTTTGAATAGCCAAGGTGTTTCAAACTCAGCATGCCCAAAATCAAACTCAGTATCCCAAAACCTATTTCTCCTCTAGGTCTCTTGAGGTTACCAACTACCCAGCCATACAATGGCCTCATCCTTCACTTTTTCCTCTGTCCTCTCATCCCAGCCACCAGAATCCTCTCAATTAAATGCCCTAAATATTTCTAAATTCTGTCCACTCCTTTTTATCCCCATGGGTACCAATTAGATCGAGGACATGTTGACTTCTCACAGAGACACTAAAACTGCCCCCTCACAGGCTTCCTGCCTCTGGTCTTACCCTTCTTCCATCCATTTTCCATGGTTCATCAGAGTAATTTCTAAAATACCACCACACAGGCTTCCTTTTCTCCTAGGGAGAAGTCCAGGCCCCTCAGCCTGGGCACAAAGCCAGCCTCACATATGCCACCTAACTTCTTGTCCTGGACTGGAGTCTTACCGAATCTTCCCGGGCTTGCTTGCCCCTGGTGGTACACCCTTCCCACCTCATCTCACCTGAATAGGCTTCAACCCAGACATCACATTCTTCAGGAGCTTGCTCCTCCGCTATGCTTCTGTCGCAGGAACCTGCACTTCCCCATTGCCCTTGCTGATTTATTTTGTATTCTCCAATAAGTGTATATATATTACCATAAGCATTTGCTGACTATTCTACCTAGGTAACAGGCACCACCCAAAAATTTGAGTATGAAAGTACAATGTTTAATGCAGGGGCGCCTGGGTGGCGCAGTCAGTTAATCACACAACTTTTGATTTCGATTCAGGTCATGATCTCAGGGTCCTGATATCAAGCCAGCGTTGGGTTCAGTGCTCAGTAGGGAGTCTGCTTCTCTCCTTCTCCCTCTTTCTGCTCACACACTTCTCTCTCAAATCAAAAAAATAAATCTTTTTTAAAAAGTACCATGTTTAATGCAGAAAAAGCCTGGACGCACAAAGTACCCCCATATACCCTACAAAGCACAGTGTTTTAGAATGCACTTTTACACTGGGACACCATTTAAGGAATAAAATGGAAGCCTGAACACAGGACAATATAGGGAGGGAGAGCTGAGGCTGGACTGGTTGAGGAGGCAAGCAAGTTAAATCCACTGGGGCCAGAGGGAGCCGTTAGAAATGTGGCTGAAGAGGGGCACCTGGCTGGCTCAGTCAGTGGAGCGTGCAACTCTTGATCTTGGGTTGTCAGTTCGAGCCCCACATTGGGTGTAGAGATTACTTAAAAATAAAATCTTAAAAAATGAGGCTGAAGAGGTGAGTGGGGGCTTGTCATAGGGCCTTGTGGAGTGGCTGTGGGGTTTGGAATTTACCCCCAGGGCACTGGAGATCCATCTGTGGGCTTGAAGCAGGGGAATTCTGTGATCACATTTGGTCTCTGGAAAGGTCATTCTAGCAGTTGTGTGGAGAGAGGAGGCAGGAAACAGTGAGGCATCTGAAGGCATAGTTAGGAGAAATTATAGCGGCCTGGGCCAGATGGAAGCAGCGGGGATGGAGAGGTTAGTGAAGAGATGTTCCAAAAGCAGAATGGAAAAACAGTTTGGTGATGATAGGATGTGGGAGGTGAGAGAGTGAAGCCCAACTTTCTGGCCTGGTGATGGCTGAATGGTGATATCTTTCACTAAAAAGGGAGAGCCCTTATAACAGACGCAGGTTGGGAGGTGAGTAACAAGGCCGGTAAGGTGACCTGGGAGCCTTCCAGGAGGAAGTAACCAGAAAGAAGCTGGAAATGTAGATCTGGGGCAAGAAGAGGAGAGCATGGGCTGGAGGCAGAAGCTTAAAAGTCATCCTTGCTTTCCTGTTAGGTCTTACATGACTACTGTGATGTTCAGTGATCAATCTTTTCCCCCCACACCTGCAGTCATACCTTATACTTGCCTCTCCATCCTTGACTTTTAGCTACTAATGCTTATGAAGTTTAGTCTGGCCTCTACAGACTAAGACATAATATAAAGCACTTAAGGGCGAGGGACAGCATCTCTCTCCGGTATTACCCAGCATGGGCATTGATCTGTATCTCAAGCAGTTACTCAGAACATACTTCTAGATTAAAAATTCATCAGTCCAAACACTTCTGCTATCTGTCTTCCAAATGCCTGAAAGTCCCACCATTTCCTCCTCTAAACAAATCCCATAATATTTAGGGATGTGGGAGAGCATGGGGGGAGCAGAGAGGCACACAGCCTGCCTGATAGACCTCCTTTCCCCTACCTCTTGCCCTTCCAAAGCAAACTCTGAGCTAAAGCATCATCTCTAGAGGATCCCTATAAAAACGGAAATGATATCTGACAGTGAGAACTCTGAGCAGCCACTGAAAGAACTGGAAGAGAGGGGGTGGGGCTGGAAGATCCAAGCCCTCATTCTGGTTTTTCCAACAAATTACTGGACGACCCTGAGCAAGTCACATCATTTCTTGAGTTTAGGACAAAACTGTGTCTGGCTCTTCAAAGAGAGCTGTGAACATCAACTGAAAGGGCAGACATGAAGATGTTTTGCAAAATGAAAGAGGTACAGATGAGATGGATTATTAAAAGATGGATCGATGCATGCCTGAAAAATGCAGGTAAGAGCACAGAAAACAAAAGAGCACATCCCCCAATGTGGGATGTAGGTCTAGGTAAAGTCCTTTAGACTCTAGAAAGCAGTAATTTGAGCTAAGAGGTAAAAATAAACGTGGCATTTTACAGGGGTCTGAAGAAGGTAGACATCAGTAAAGAAAAAATCCTTGTGGTCTGGGTAGAAAATGATAATGAAACGGCAGGTCTTTAAAATGTTAGGAGAAAGTGGTTGCCCTTGACACTGAAAACTTTCCAAATGTCTTATAAGGTTTAGTGTCCGAAGGAGGAGGAGGAGGAGGAAGAGAGGGAGGAGGAGAAGAAGGAGAAGAAGGAGAAGGAGAGGAAAAGGTGGTGGAGGAGGAGGAGAGGAAGAGGAAGAAGAAGAAGAAAGGATTAGTGTCACAACTGTATACCCTAGTCCAATGGTGTAGAATGACTTGCTGTCCCCCAACATTCCATTCTTGTGCCCTTTTATGCTGATTATGGCTCTTTTCACCTTACATGCCTTTGCCTTGCTTTTTAATGCCTTCTGATCTTTTACCACCCGGTTGAAATGAGATACTCCTAGAGAATGATTTACTCCTTTATCTGTGAATCCACTTCTCCCCATTATAACCATTATCGCAATAATTGTTTTTTTGTTTTGTTTTGTTTTTTAACCAGTCTACCAGTTAAACTTTGAGTTCAAGGACAGGAAACACATTTTGGGTCACTTTTATATCACCAGTGCCTAGAACAGCAGGTACTCAATAAATGTTTGCTAAATTGGATTATATCTCACATAATAGATACAGATACAACAGGGGTATTCAGGTGTAACTTTAGGTCTTTCCCCAAAGTGGGCAGGAAGATTCCAGCCCATTATTACTTAGAAAATCAACACCTCCCCTCCATTGTTGATTTTCTTGCTTAAAGAGTTTAAAAAAAATAAATGATCATAATAATTGCAGACTGTACGTGGGGCAACAGGGGGGACCAAGGAAGATCTTGGAAATAGAATTGTTTCCTTAGAATTACAGCATAAAGTACACCTTTCCCAGAAAGAATGGGCTCCCAGGCCCAGGAAAGCCTAGTCAGTAACCGATTCTGTTAATGAATCTAGAAAGACCATGTGCACCACAAGGACGATTTGGGAGTGAAGCCAGGTAACAAGAAGCATAACAATAAAATAATAATAGTTTACATTTTTTGTACGATTACTGGTGTCCAGAATTAAGCCAAGAGCTTTACTTGCATTTTCTTGTTTAATCCTGTATGAAGTACAATTATCATCCTATCTTACAGAGAAGAAATCTGCAGTTGTTATAATTCACCTAAGATCACACAACTAATAAAGAGCCAAGATAAGACTCAAATCCTGGACAATCTGACTCAAGCATCCAGAGAAGGTGATATTAAACATTTAAGTTATATAATTTACATCTCTTAATCTAATTAACTGCTCACCAAGCTTTCTAGTAATTTGGCTTCCCAGGAGGCTCTCCTGTAGGGAAGGAGCATGCCTTTTGCCAGCGCAAGGACACTGGTCCACTTGCCAGTTAGTAAAGCAGCACTCTGCTTATCCATCAAGCTTCTGTGAACTTGACAAATCCCTAAGGAAGGAATATACTCTTAAGATACAGACCACATTTCTAGTCCTGCCTGTGAGGCTGAGGACCAGATCCTGGAAGGTGGTGGCTTCACTAATGCCATGTAGTAAGCCTAAGCCGACAGCCCCAGCTGAAAACGCCCTTAACTCCTGTGGACTACAAACCTTAGAGAGAGTTCATGAGAAGAATTCTTCCTTAAATCACAGAGTGGTTTTAAATCACCACAGTTCTCATTGGTGAGATAGTCTGGAGAAGTACTGCAGGGAACAAATCTGTCCTTATTTTTATCATCCCAGTGGTTTCACAGGCTCTCATCATACTGCTTTTCCCTCTCCGCGTGTTCTGTCCAGCCTGAAACATCCTATTCTTTTGGTTTGGCTCTCCATTTCTTGGTCTTTGGAGTCAATTCCATGAAGTAGGACATATCCCTGTTTCCTACAAAGAGAAGAAAACATTTCCTCTTGTTCCTTTTTAGTGATCCTCAGCATTTTCTCAGCCCTGGGTCAGAATAGCCCCTGGGATCTTTGTCTTCAGAAAGCAGGCTCCACGGCCACTTGGACCCCGCTCTTGGCTTCTAACTGATGCCTCAGAGGTCATACAATTGATATAGTTTTAATTTTATTTTTTAAAAGATTTATTTATTAGAGAGAGAGTGCAAGCACGCATGAAGAGGGGCAGAGAGAGAATCTTCAAACAGACTTTCCACTGAGCACTAAGCATAGAGCCCCATGCAGGCTTGATCTCTTGACCCACGAGATCATCACCTGAGTGGAAACCAAGAGTCAGATGCCCAACCGACTGAGCCACCCGGGCACCCCTAAAGATTTTATTTTCAAGTAATCTCTACACCCAATGTGGGGCTCCAACTTATAACCCTGAGGTCAAGAGTCACACGCTCTACTCACTAAGCCACTCAGGCACCCTTGATATAGTTGTTATATAGTTTTCTCAGGCTGCTATAACAAAATACCACTGACTAGGTGGCTTATAAACAACAGATTTATTGCTCACAGTTCTGGAGGCTGGGTAGTCCAAGATCAAGGTACCAACATGGTTGCAATCTGATGAAGGCCCTCTTCTTGATTCATAGCCGTTGCCTTCTGGCTGTGTCCTTAACATGGTGGAAGGGACTAGCGATCTCTGTGAAGCCTCTTTTAAAAGGCATTTATCCTATTTATGAGGGTTCCACCCTCATGACTTAGATACCTCCTAAAGGTCCCACCTTACTAATACCATCACATCAAGTATGAGGATTTCAACATAGGAATTTTCAGAGGGACACAAATATTCAGACCATAGCAGCTCTAAATACCATTATAAATATAGTTGAAGTTTTTTCTATCTAAATTCAATGACTTATATTTGCCCATATTAAAGCTTTAGAAGACATTCTTATAGCTTACTCTTAAAGATAAGGAAGATGGTTTGAGGTAAAGTCCTACAGAAAGTTTATTAATCAAGTTATTAAAATTCCCAGAAAGAAAAAGAAGCTAAGAATTTAAGCACAAGGGGCGCCTGGGTGGCACAGCGGTTAAGCGTCTGCCTTTGGCTCAGGGCGTGATCCCGGCGTTATAGGATCGAGCCCCACATCAGGCTCCTCCTCTATGAGCCTGCTTCTTCCTCTCTCACTCCCCCTGCTTGTGTTCCCTCTCTCACTGGCTATCTCTATCTCTGTCAAATAAATAAATAAAATCTTAAAAAAAAAAAAAAGAATTTAAGCACAAGCAGCCTTGTTGTTCCTAGTACATAGTTTCTAGGTATACCAGGAGGTGTTTGGGGTGGAGGGCTGAAGAAAATGCAAGATGCAAATATTCCAGAGGTATCTGGTAATTTCCCCTAAGTTTGCCTTTTCTTTATTTTTGAGTCCTGAGGAATACATGAGACAAAAGGGATCATTGGTTTGTAGAAAAAGAGGTTACATGTAAATCTTTCAAATATTCACACATTTCTAGAATATTAAGTAAGTGATTAATAAGACAAGTACCTCAGACTAGGAACCAGAAAACTTGGGCCCTGGTTTTGAGAAACCAAATTATCTCTTTTCCGCATGTCTGTACCCAAGCAGCTGAATGTTGCTGGAAAAAAACCACATACTGGGCCAACTGGTTTAACTTTTAAGTTCATGATCACAAACTTCAAATGGGTACCCAATGCTGCCAAAGGAGTCCTACTAGGAAAAGTTATAAGCCTGCTCCCCCCTACCCTCACCAGCATTTGCATCGATCTTCACCTTTATTATCACCTTTATTATCTTCACCTAATTATCACAATGGAAACACCCTGTTCCTATCCAAGGTCAATCCTCCCAGTTTCCTTATATCCTTTCATGGATTTCACTCCTATATAGGTCAAGCAAGCCTTCTCTCTCCTGTATCACGCCCAATGGCACATAAACATGCTCCAGAACCCTACCACGTTTTAAAACATCTCCTCCCTTGACCCGGTATCTTTCCACAGTTATCCCTAAATTTCTTTGCTCCCTCCCTTCACAGCCAAACTTCTCATGTGCCTGTGTGTGCTCTATTTCCTTACTTTTCCATTCATTCTCAACTCATACTAGTGAGGTCCAAATCTCTTGATTTACCAATATGAATCAAGCCAAATTCGCCAACGATATTCTCTGCTAAATTCCAAGATGGCCAATCCAACAGCCATGTCTCCGGCCCAAGTTGACCTCTCAGCAGCACTAGACACAGTTGACCCCTCCCCCCTACCAGAAATCTCTGCCCTTGGATTCCAAATTCAACACGCTTGTGGATTTCTTTTTGTCTTCCTGGCTGCCCCCTTTCAGTTTCCTTCTCTGTTATCCTATTTCTAAATGCTGGAGTGTCTAGAATCTGGCCTTGGAATTTCTCTTCACTCTTTCCTCCAAGTGACAGCCCACACATATGGTTTAATCAGCTCATGCAGTTTAAAAACACCTGATTGAGTTGCTAACACCTAAATACCTTCAGATTTTACATTACATAAATCTAGATTTCTGATTCCCTTTTCCAACAAAACCCCCAGAAAATCTGTCAGTATTGGGCTGGCATCCTCAAAATGGAACAATCGGCCGAAGGGAGCAGAAACTGTCTCCTTGATGCGGGGTCCGTTTGTTATCCGTGACATCTAAGGTATGGGAGTTCAGAATACAGTCCTGAGTCAGATTCCCGTTAAGTACCAAAGGTTCTCCTGCCTAGGTCACCAGAACATCTTCCTGTCTGTGGTCGGTGAACTTCATTGCTGGTTGGGTGGAATCCGCAGGTGCATCCTGGGAGGGGGAGGTAAGACCACACTGTAAGGGGCTGAAGGGCGCCGCCCACAGAGAACTTAGATCTCGAGCAAAGACAAAAAATGTACGTTTTAAAATACAGCATTATATCACGCCAAATAAGAAAGTCCTTTTGGCAGAAGACCGCTATGGTCGCGTATAGGCATCAGATCTGGTCTTCTGTTGGCCTTTCTTGGCTGAAGTGGCCTGGTGACACCAAGGGGAAACCCATGCCCTCTTCTCTTGCACCGGTTTTAGGAGGCGGAGAGATCCCTTAAAAGCCGCTGGGCAAGGACAGCCCTTCTCGCCCTCGCTCGCGGGCGCTGTACAGTTCCGAGGAGCTGGGAGTGTACGGGGACCAGCCCGGCCTTAACGTGGTGGCGGGCTGCGGCGGGCAGCTGGGAGGGAGGGTCCGGCCCGGCTTGGGCGGAGAATTGGGCGGGGCCCGGCCCAAGAACCGCCTCGGCCCCACCGCCTAGCCCCGCGCGCGCTTCCTCCAAACTCCCTCCCACCCCCAACCCCCCTTTACGGGTTCAGGGCGGGAGACTGCGGCAAGGGAACCAGGTCAAACAAGCCTGGGATCCTGTACCGCCCAGAGGTGGTGGCCTCCGCCCAGGAAGCCCCACCCAGCGGGAGCCCGGACGTCGCGGCGCCCGCAGAGCCCACGCGCGATCGGGCGAGGGCGCGGGAGGGCGCGGGAGGGCGCGGGAGGGCGCGTGCGGCGTGACGCGACTCGCGGCGCGTCCCGTGACGCCATCGCGCCCGCTTTTGAAAGTTGGCGCCCGGGGCCGCCTCCCATGCTGCCCTGCGCCAACCCCTCCCCTCACCTTTCCTCCCCCGCCCTCCACTCGTCGCCCGGCCGGCCCCCCCCACCCGTCCCTTCCCTTATCAGCACCCGCGGCCCCGGCAGCGCCGACGCAGGCGCACTGCACCGCGCCGCCGCCATTTTGTGTCCGAGCCTGTGGAGCGATTAAACCGTGCGCGGAGCTGCTTCTTTGGCGGCAGCGGCGGTGGCGGTAGCCGGTGCGGGTGCGCGGAGCTGGCCGGGGACGCCGGGTGGCCGGAGCGGTGGAGCGGCGGCGGAGCGGGCGCTGCAGGGGGTGTGGCGCGGAGGTAAGGGGGCCCGGGGTGGAGGAGGTTTCGCGGGCCGCCTCTAGGTGTCACGATGGGGCCGCTCCGGTCGGCGCTGGCTGCAGCCCGGCGCCAGCGCCGCCGCCGGGGGGTGTTTGTCTCCCTCTACCGTCCCTGCTGCGGCGCGGCCGCCGCCATTGCCCGTCGCCGCCGCGGCCCGGCCGCCCCCCCCCCCCCACACCCGCCCGCTAGGCCTCTGTCCTGGCGGCGCGCTAGGCCTCCGGCGGCCGCGGCGGCAACAGAGGCCCGCGCGCCGGCGACTCCATTTTCCTTCCTTTGTCTCTGCCCTCGAGGCCGGCTCTTGGCCCGACTGATTGCCCGGCCGCGGCCCGCCCTCTGCCCTCCGCCCCTCCCGCGGCGGGTGGCCGCAGCCGAAAGGCTATCTCTGCGTCCCGGCTCCCGCGCCCGCCTTGCTCTAGGGTCCCGACCCACTGCCGCCGCGGGCGCAGCCGGTTTCCGTGTGGTATGGGTGTCGGGCCCTGGCCGACGCCTCTCGGGCTGCCCCTCCTCCAGCCTGCCCGGTCCCCGGAACCTACCCGGCCGCTCTGCGAGCGTACCCCTGCCGCTCGGCTGCTCGGCGGTCGCTCCCAGTCCGCACGCCACCGCCGCTGGTCTCCGTCTCCGCCGAGTGGCGCAGGCGGCGCTGCTGCGGCTGCGAGCAGAGGGACCCCAGAGCTGCCGAGAGCTCCCTCTGCAAGGCTGGCTGAGCTGCTCGCGCCTCGACGCTGCCTGAGCGGGCGGGGGGACGCGCGCTCGCCGCCCCCGCCGGGCCCGGCTGCGCCCCCAAACTCGCGGCCAGGCTCCTCGCTGGACGTGACCTGTGCGGTCCCCACGGTGGGCGGAAGAGACTCGAGTTCCGCACCAAGTAGTTTTTCTACAGCCAGGGTCGGACTCCCCCTGTAGTGATAGCCTGACTTTGTGCGCTAAGAGATCTCAAAGGGATCAAAACTTAATTTCATTCAGATCTCAAGTGACGTGACAAATTCCTGAATTCGGGATTATGGGCTAGCTAGATTGGTTCAGGCGACCCTTGAGTTTCCTTCCCGCTTTAAAATGTCCTGACACTAACTTAGCACAGTATTTAGTACCTGATGCTTTAGGGCTAGGCGAAGGCAGTTGTGCCCCGGGATTGTGCAACCCGATCTAAAGCGCCAGTAGGGCAGAATGAATTTATTCTTGACTCCACTGGTAATTTGCCCATACGCTGAAATATGAGGGTTGATGTTGTAATTGAATCCTGGGTCACTAGTTGCAGTTGGTTTATAAATATCTACGCCTAATGTAACTACTCTTTAGTAGCTGACTTCCTGTAGCCCAGAGTTCAGCATTAAGTAAACATTCGCATACGTAGTCTTCATGCTTTGAGTTTAAATCAACTAAGAAAGTTAAAAATCTACGTCCCCTGTAGGCGGCAAAAGAAGTTTAACAGGGCATGTATATTAAATGTACTGTCCTTAATTGTCTTCTTGAATGATTAAAAAGCTTCCTGTTGAATTGCCATAGTTTTCTCTTTTTTTGTTTTCCTGAAATGTACTAGTACTTTAATAAAGTATGGTGCAGTAGTTGATGTGTCAACTCGGGTTGCTTTGGAGAAAAGAAGGACTTAGATTAACTTTTTTTTTTTTTTTTTTAAGAAAAACTATGTTAAGCTTATGAGGAAATTAAAACAGGCTGGTGCTAAGCAAAGTTTTCGGGTCTGCTGTGTGTATCAGTTTGTTGGATTTTGCAGGAATCTGCCTCTGTAGGAGAGTCTTTCAACATCTCTTTTTTGAACCCTACGAAACGTTCCTTCTTCCCCTCCTCTCCAGTAAAAGTATAATTGCACTAACACATGCAGTACTGCTGATGAAGTGTCAGGTTTGGGAATAGAACTGTGCTTAATTGTCTAATAAATTTGTCCATTTGTGTAATTTTTTGCATTCTCGGGATTTTTGGTTTTATTTTCCTTTTGACATTGTGGATGGCAGGTGGTCTGTTTTGCTTATAAAAATAAGCTCCATGTGGGTTAAAGATTAAAATCCAGAAGATCTGTAATTGATCCAGGAGTAAAGTTTATTTTCCATGATTAGTGTTGTGCTCTACAGACCGTATTTTGTTTCTTCATTTAGTTCTGCCCTATGTATCATCACCTTCTTGGTCTGCCATATCATTTACACTGTTTTAACGGTATAGACTTTGTCTACAGAGTTGCTATTCTTTGAGATTTCCTGTATGCCAGGATTCATACTTTATTGGAAAATGAAATCTACAGAGAATAAATTGAGGATATAAGGTTACCCAAAGGAACTTATTACTTAAATGAGTAACATGAGGAAGATTCCAACAGGAATGTTTGCCCACTTAAGAAAATACTGCTTATTCAAGAGGAATTGTAAAAGTCATCCTTAGGGGTCTGTGCAGCCAACATAAGAAAATTTAGAAGTTGTAAAATTCCAATTCTAAGAGCTTTAGGATTTTGCTTTAAACAACACACAAAATGAGGGAGTTTTTTGGGAGTATAGAGGCCACCTGTGGCTGACTAGGGCTCCAAGGAGGAGTCCCTGTGGCAGAGCCTTGCACAGTGGTGCCTGCTGGCAAAGTCTCCTTTAGAGACTTCTTGTTTTTTGTTTTTTTTTTTTGCTTTAGGGATGCTGCTGGCATCAGATTCACTCCCCCTCATCCACTTTATAGCCTCCATTTTATTTTTTAAAACCAGAAGTTTAGTTGATCATCTATCTACCTTATTTACCTTTCTTGGTCCCAGATGACTTCAGGCTCTTTTGCTAGAAATTAGGTCCCTCTTCAAACAACTAAAATTTGTCATAATTTAATACTTTGAGAAAGAGCATACAGGTTTGGAAAGAACAATAATGGCAAATAATGTATAACCTTGAAGACCCTAGTTTGCAATTGGATGTGTGGATTTGGCATACCATATTTGTTTTTCTAAACATCCCTAAACTTTATCTGGTCACTATCTTCAAGTCTTCCCTGGCACTATCTTTGTGCATTTTCTTAGTGATTAGTATTTGAGTGCAAAGATGGGACATTGCATATAGACTGCTAATATATACACCAAGAATAGTGGTTTTCCCATACTCGATCTTCATTTTTAGTCACCCTTAGAATGTTGAGGTACGTAAAATCTCATCTCCTTTGAGGCATGCTAGTAACAATATATGGACTCCAATACAGAAGTGTTTCTTGAAATAGATAGACTAATCCTTAATTCCAGTTGTAAATTGCCTCAGCAGAGAAGACTTATTTAGCTTCATCTAAGAAAGTATTATATCAGCTTGGTTTTATGGGTTTTAGTTAATTATGAGATAGATTCCCTCATAGCTTTACCTTATATGCCAAATTCTTTGGAAACCCTTAATTCAAATTTAGCACTTTCATTTCACTTAGGAATGTCTTTTTTTTTTCTTTCCTTCCTTCCTCCCTTCCTTCCTTCCTTCATTAGTTCCACTCTACTATTGCCTGAAGCTTGGAACTTGACAGTTCATTTATTTGTAATTCAGGGAGAAAATTGTCGGGGAACAAAGTATTTAATTGCTGTGCTTCTAGGAATTTCAAGTCAGTGAAAGCTTCTCCATAGTTATCTTATTAAACTAAAAAAGAGAGTCTTGTGGTGTAAACTAACTTAATCAGTAAAGCCACTACTTACTGAAGATAAGGAAATATACTGCAAAAGGACTATTACTATATCTATAAGAATTAATTTTTCGTCAGCTCGGATATTGCTTGCAAGATCATAATGGGGTACTATTTTTTAAAGATTTGATTTTTTTTTTTTTTTTAAGTACGCTTTATACCCAGCTTGGGGATCAAACCCACAACCCTGAGATCAAGAGTCATGTGCTCCACCAGACTGAACCAGCTAGGCACCCCACTGGGGTACTGTTTTGATGATTACAGATCCTTTATATATTAAGCAAATGTCTAAAAAAATCCGAGTGTTTTATTATTGGCTTGATAGAATTTATGGAATGCCTCATTTAGTAATGTGACCTATTAACAAGTATATTGTTTCTTAACCAGTTTTATCAGTTTGCCCTCATTTTGCTTTTCATCTTATATGTGCATTTGTGTATATTTGGTGTTCATGAAATTATTTGTGTTTCTGTTTTAGAATGATCACAGATCTGGAGCCAAAGAACAAGATGCACTAGTGGGCAGATTGCTAACGAGGGGCTTGAGAGTTCTGTTTTCCCTCCTCAAACTGACTTTGCAGTCACGGAGAGGTAAATGTTCTTTTCATTTCTTAGTCTTGCAAATGGGAGTTGTAAATCCTTTCTGGGGTTGGAGGATTTTTGCTATATTGTTCTTGGGTATAGGAGATGCAGGACAGTGGGTGATTGAGGGTATACAGGTGTTATAGTCAGAGTCCTTGGTTTGGAACTGCACTGTCATATACTGGCTTGGTGACACTGAGCAAGTTACTTAACAGTTCTACTCCTATGATCCCCATTTGTGAGAGAACAACACCAATTATAGAGACTTTTCTCCAGGTTGATGAGAATGTGTGTAAAGCATTAAGTACCATTCTGAGTGTGTATATAAAAAGACCCCAGGAAATGGTTGTTTTTCTGCAAAAACACTTGGAATGTATTTTTTTACTATTTTTGACTATTGGCAAATGACCTCAAAAGTCCACGGCCTGTTGCAATTTGAAATTTTGATGGAATCCTGTTCTTGGGGGAACGGATCTTAGATAAAGGTGTCTTAGTTAACTTGAGTTAGCCTAGCTGATGACCCATTTTTGCATCAGTTACAGTCATTATGAATAACTTCTAAAAAACATTTTAAAGTGTCACTTAAAATTTACTGTAGCCTACAATTTCTGTTATAAAATATAATGGACCTTCTAGGGAAGTTGAAACAGGCCTTATCAATGTTGAGATCTACCAGGTTTTGGAATCTCATAAACAATAAAGTAGGTTTCTGGGTAGGAAAATTATCTCTTCTCAGGCTATCAGAAGGCACATCTTTCTCATCCCCTAGAAAATGTGAAAATGTTTTTAAAATGTGAAAATAGTTTAATTGCACTTGTGTAACGGCAAAAAAGAGAGGTGGGAATTAGAAATGCTGACATTAGATAAGCTTGTGTGAATGAATCATCTAAGTGACGACTACTAAGATTTTTCTTACAAACTGTGCCCGGAGCAGTAGAGAGGAGGAAGGGAACAGGAGTGAAAGTTCTATTCTTCACATCTCTATTTTCCATGGGCAGCTTGGTACATTGATAGATGGGAAGGACAAGGTCTGTGTGCTAGTATTCTGTCACTCCAGAAATAATTTATACCCTGCAGGTTTTTTTTAGGAGTGTTGGCACAGAGTACATATTAATGAGTGCTGAAAAGAATAATGATACTGATTTGAAAAGCTGTTGAGAAAACTAGCTGTAAGAGTTTGGGGAATGGGGTTGTAGGAACATGTTGGTCACTTTTTTAAGTGTTATGGCTATTTAATTGTTTAGATCCCTGTTTCTCAAACTGGGATATGAATACCCTTAGGGTACAAAGTGGTATGATTCCGGGGTACTTGAAGTCACAAGATAAACATGACCCATCTTCTTGGAGCTTCAATTGTGCTCATTGAGGGGGCGGTGAGTTAAGTAATTTGACTGGTAAGTAATTTTTAAATTTTTACATTAAAACAAATACATATTTTAGGATCAGAATGGGAACTCTGTATGACTGTCTAAGATAACACAGGTTTTCAACAAAGTGGGTCATGAGTACCTGGAAATAAGAATTGCTTTTTGTGTAGGTACTATAGCAGAAACATTTGAGAAGCAGTACCTTTGAGCTATAGAACAGCTCTACCATCCAGCTCTTTACTTTGTTCTCTGTAGTATCTTACTGTGGAATATAGATGTAAAATTGTATTAAATGGTGCTTGTTAGCTTGCATGCATGTTCTGCACATGTCCAACGTGCACAAGAGCTCTGCACAGACTGGTAGGCAGTTCTAGATGGCTGGACCAAGTCAGAAATATTAAGACCATTCCAATGACCTAAAAATTATAATTCTTGGGGCGCCTGGGTGGCGCAGTCGTTAAGCATCTGCCTTTGGCTCAGGGCGTGATCCCGGCGTTCTTGGATCGAGTCCCACATCGGGTCCTCCGCTGGGAGCCTGCTTCTTCCTCTCCCACTCCCCTGCTTTGTTCCCTCTCTCGCTGGCTATCTCTCTGTCACATAAATAAATAAAATCTTAAAAAAAAAATTACAATTCTTAAGTAAAGCAGTGAGCAAAATCAGATCTAAAATTGTCAATTCTACAAAAGAGAATTTTGAAAGCAAACGTCACATTAATTCAAGCATAATTAACAGTTTATACTGGTTTTGTTACGCTCCCCCCGTTGAAGTTGTGAAGTAGTCAGAGTCATAATAAAATGACTTAAGTCTTAAGCTTGTAGACCTACAAGCTTAAGACCTTGTGACTACTAAGACAATTATTCAGAAGCATCTAAACTGTTTTGTGTGTTTTAGAATTACTAAGTATTGTTACTAGTGTATTGCTCTTAATATAACTGGAGCTTAAGAATTATATTTTCTGTATTGATAATATCCTTTGAATACAAGTTTTATATTTGAACCTAATTTGTTCTAGATACAATGGAGTGTACTTTCTCTGAAGCATATTTGAATTGGATCAACCGGATGTTTAGATGTGCTCTAAATATTTATTGTATTTATTGAATACTTGTAATGTGTTCATTCCATCCTTTGAACACTTGCCTTTCTACTTTGTGTCAGGCACTGCATTAGGTACTGGGGATTTGAAGATGAATAGGAAAAAGATTATTTTCAGAGGGTCTTGAGTCTGGGGCAAGAGATCAGTAAATAAGTGTTATTTGTGCTCTGATAAAAGTATATTTGGAATACACGGAGGTTAGAGTTGGTGAAAGATGTTGAGAAAGGCTTTCTGGAGGAGAAACCCTGATGTAGGTATATGAGGAAATTGAAAAGGAGCATAAAATTTGATTTTAATCCTATTAGGGCACCAAGGTTTAGTCAGTGCAGCATAATAGCTGTAGGGCCTTTGGCAAGTCCATTAGGGGTGACTTCCTTGTGCCTTCCTTTTCTCTTTGGTAAAATGACGGGTTTATGGCAGTTAAATGTATTGTTGGGGGAAAATATATATATTTATAACAGTAACTGTAATGTGCTATGGAGAAGTAAAGTGATGATCTTTAGACTTTAGATTAGTTGGTCATTGTATATATTTGCATTAAGCTACAGTGATGACCACCAGACTGTACAAAAATTACGATGAACCAAGTAAATTGGGACTTTGTGGATGAGAAAATTACATTAATCAAAATCTGTTGAGCAGTAGAGAAATGGATAAGTAAACAGGGCCACACCCTATGTTGGGAGTGATTGGCAACCACAAAAAGAAATTGATTGGGCATACTATTAACCAGTAAAATGCTTATGAAGTTTTTATTTAATATAGTACAAAAAAATTGTTATGGAATAAAAGTAAAGGAAAAAAACAAAAACCTGGCGTATAGCAAGAACTCAGTAAGTAATTGAATGAATGAATGCTTAGGAAAAATCTAAACACATCAAAACGCTGGTCAAAATAAAATAAAAAACTAATAGTGCAAGGGTGGCTAGGTCTGGGGTAACTTTTCCTGGTCTTCTACAGTTTGTATAACATCTTGTAGTGCAAATAGATTTTTCCCTTTTTTTTTTTTTTAAATAAAGTGGAATTACCAAAATTTGGGAATGACCATATTCAACAATGGGGAGTGATTAAATTATGAATATCTGTATAATGGGATGTCATGCAACCATTGTATTATGTATAGTAACATATTGAAAGGGAGAGATTTGAGACATATCACATAAAGCAGATTATCAAATAGTATACACAAATATGTGTGTGTATATAGGGAGGGGACTATGGATATAAACCAGAATGTTTATATAAAACCTATGGGGCGCCTGGGTGGCTCAGTCATGATCCCAAGGTCCTGGGATCAGGCCCCATGTCAGGCTCCCCGCTCATCGGGGAGTCTGTTTCTCCGTCTTCCTTTGCCCCTCCCCCTGCTCATGCTGTCTCTCTCTTGCTCACTCTCTCAAATACATAAAATCTTTTAAAAAAAAAAAAACCTATAAATTTATATTCTTGATTATCTGAGTTTTCTTGTATTTGCATGTATTATATGATTTTTAAAGGGAAAAGGAATCCAATACAGTAGGAAGTAGTACTGAAGCTTTCTGAAGAGTATAATGAAATAATAAAAGGAATTTTTGTCTAGTTTACTCTGGCAGTAAAGTGTAGACTTCTTGAATAGATTCGAACCCTTGCCAGAACCCTGTTGCAGAAGTGCAGGCAGGAGGGAGGGTACCAACAGCCATGTATCTGCCCAAGTGTTAGAAGGAATTGAGGTTGCAGAGGCAATTCTTAGAAGTTTCCTCACTTATATATGGTCTTAAACTTTTTTTGTATCATCTGCACAATGTTTAGTTTTATTCTTTGGAAGAGTCTAATAATTGTAGAACTATACTAAAACCTGAAGAAGTCTCCCCCTCCCCCACAGAGATAAACTCTATTAACATTTCGGTGTGTTCCCCTTTGGGTTTTTTCCCTGCACTTTTGTAAATGGGCATGTACATTATAATACAGTTTGGTGTTTTTGTTTTGTTTTTGTTTTTGTTTTAGAGAAGGGGGGGAGGGAGAGAGAATCTCAAGCAGGCTCCACACCCAGGGCAGAGCCCATCGTGGGGCTCAATCTCAGTCTCATGACTCTGAGATCATGACCTGAGCTGAAATCAAGAGTCGGATGCTTAACCAACTGAACCACCCAGGTGCCCCCATGTAATACAGTGTTAAAGACAAAATGTAATTGTGCTTTATAAGTATTTTGTAACTACTACATTAAATAAAAACACACGGTAATATTTCAAACAGTACAAAATGTGTAGTGAAGAGTAGTGAAAAGTAATAACTTCTTTCCACCTCTGATCCCTTGGTTTTCTTCCCCAGAAATAATAAATATTAATTTTTCATATATCCTTCCAGAGTAAATTCTATACATGCATAAATATATGTGTTTGTGTATCCTTTTTTAAAAAACACAGATGGTAGCATACTATATACATAGTTCTGGACGTTTGAGTTGTTTTCAGTCTTGCTGTTAAGAGAAAGATGTTCTAGTAGATATCCTTGCATACACCTCTTTGGGCACTTGTACTAGTGTATTTATAGGATGAATTCATAGAAGTTTAATTGCTTGTATATTCCTAGAAGAGGGAATGACATGTACAAAGGCCTGGAGGCAGGAGGAGAGAAGCCTAGAAAGTTCTGGCTACTGAAAACAGTTTAGTATGATTAGAGCAGAGTGTATGGGGCTGGATGCAGATCTGCTGATAGGGCCTTAAAGGACCCCATAGTCCAGGTGAAAAAGTGTAGACTTCAGCTTACAAGTTTTCACAGGGGGGGTTTCAGAACTGAAGTCTCCTTGCTGATAATAAATTTCCATCTTAGAAATCTGTGTCCAGTGTGTGAAAAATGGTGGTAAGGAAACAAGAGGGGAAGCAGGGAAACTAGTTGAGAGGCCATTGCATCAGTCCAGGCAAGATGTAATACCTGCCTGGCTTCAGGTAGGGGATCTCACCAGAAATGCTATTTGTATAGTTTTATTTGTTTCATTTTGTTAAACTAAGTTGGAATCCTGTCCTGCATCCTTTTTTGTAATCTTTCTTCATGTTACATGTTATGAACATTTTCCCCCTTAGATATTCTGTTATTTTAAATTACTAGTAATGTACTTCCTTATTGCTGATTGTTAAGTTTTCTAACCTGTTCCTTTGGGGATATGTCTCTTGGTTTTGGCCCTAGCTTTCTGCCTCTAATACTTCATCTTTCCTCTTCCCCATTCTTTGAATTATTTCTAATATAAGAGTAAATGGACTTTGAGTAAGAGCTAAGTTAATTGTACACTTGAGTGCATAGATTTTGAGATGTCTAATAACTATTCAGAGTCCTTTTTTGATTCTGTTCTTGACTGTTCTCAGTAGTAGATATTTGCTGATTTCATGACTTTCAAATAAGTGTGCATCTGCATCTTAGCTAATGGCTAAGTTGATTATCCTATCAAGTATATAGCTATGGCGTTAAGCATTTTTCACAATAAATTAAATCCTCTGTTTCTTATTTTGAAGAAAGGTAGATGCCTCCCCAAAAAGAAAGGTGGCAAATAGAGTCCTGAAATGTCCTAGATTAATAAGGGCTTTTGAAGAGCGGATGTCTTGATGTTCTGTGTACAGGGAGGTAGGGGGTAGTATACAAACAGTGATTATACCTTGACTTTGAGCAGCCTTTCTAGTTTAAAACATATCCTAATGGAGGGAGGAAAGACCCAGTCTGGTAGTTCGTATCTAATGTTTGTGGTGTTTTTGCCTCACATAGATACTCCTCACTAAATTTCCTGGACTTCAAGGGTACCTGGGTGGCTCAGTCAGTTAAGCTTCTGACTCTTTTTAAGATTTTATTGATTTATTTGTCAGGGGTGGGGGGAGAGAGCGCCCACAAGCACTGGGGGTGGCAGGCAGAGGGAGAAGCAGGCTCCCCGCTGAGCAAGGAGCCCTATGTGGGACTCCATCCTAGGACCCTGGGATTATGACCTGAGCTGAAGGCAGACACTTAACCGACTGAGCCACCCAGGCATGCCTGCATCTGACTCTTGGTTTTGGCCCAGGTCATGATCTCAGGGTCCTTGCTGAGGATGGTACCTGCTTAAGATTCTCTCTCCCCTTTTCCTCTGCCCCTCCCCCCTTAAAAAAATTTCCTGGACTTCAGATGTAAATGCCACTTAGTAGGGTGGTATGCATTAGCCGTCTTCACCTAAATAGATTTTGGAGACTTCTTCCTGGTTCTTGGTTACAGATAAGTGGACTGCGAAGCTAGGGAACTACCTTTTGCTCCATCCTTTTGTACAACTTTGCTGTGTGCACTCGTTAAAATTTCCTGTCTTTTTTAGCTGGAGGTGGGGGTACTTGTTCCCTTCTTACCTACAAGGATGAATCTAACTGATAACCTAATAAAAAGTGGAGGATGTTAAACCCAGATGAAATTTTAAATCATTTGGCAGTCTCTTCATTTTACAGAAAAGAAACCTAAGAGGCAAAGTGATTTTCCTGAGGTCATAGATGTAGGACAAGTGCTTCTGCCTCCCCCCCCCCCCCATACTGGCTCTGAATAGTCTCTGGGTTTCACAGAGTATCATACTGCATGTGGTTCTGTAGCTAATTACTAGATATATGTTCAGGTTGTACATCTCTTTTGACAGAAATATAAATCTCTGTGTATCTATAGAAAAAACAGCATGAAGACTATACATTGTTACTATTCTTGAATATAGTATACCTGTGCACTGGCACACATGTTTTTAGTAAGTGTCAGAATTTTTTTTTTAACATTGTCACCAACTTTAAAGGTTGTCCATGTCCGTAATACAATGCATTATTAGGCTCTGGCTGTCGCTAATATTAAAGCTTGGTATCCAGTACCAGCACTGTTCAGATTTTGAGCTTATTTACTTCTTTCCTTATAACTCAGGACTTGAGAATCCTTCAGTAGTTTCTCTGTGATAAGAACAAACCATCATTGGAGGTCTGTTAGCACCTATTTTTAGAATTGTCCAGTTGGACCATTGAGAGTTATAAATTAGCTCAGCCCACTGCTTTTCATTGTTTTTATAAGCTCTGGTATAACAGCTCTGGCATGGCATGGTCAGGATCATATAGCATAGAGCAGGTACAAGATATTTTACATTCACAGAGATATGTATGTAACTATTCTGTAATAATAGAGGGTCCCCTGATTGCTTTCAGTATTTCTTGTGTCTCTGTTTTATTTGCATCTTTAACTTTCTACTCCTACTTAAAATTTTTTGTTGTGAATATATGTTGAGATTATAAAATAATAGTGACGTGGTTACCTCTTTAGAATAGGTTTTATCTTATATTTTTTTCTTTCTGGCCGCTTGTCAGACAGGGTCTTTGCTCCTTCTTTCCTTCTCATGTCTTTTGGGTATTTAAAAATATATAATTTTCCCTCCAGTCTCTTGGTTAAGCTCTTGTCTTTATCTCCTTCTTTCCTGTATTTGTTTCCATATTTTTAAGTAGTAACCAAATTGACAAATCACTTGCATTCATAAACTAATACTAGTTTAAACATTGTTTCTTCCATTGTTTAAACTTCTGTATGTCTCTGTTCATATACATGTATATTCTTTTTCTGTTTTTCAGATTTATATTGTTCTCTTGAGTAGCACTATTAGCTATTATCCATACTTCATGGTACTACACTATTTACTAAGAATATCTTACTCTCGGGGCGCCTGGGTAGCGCAGTCGTTAGGCGGCTGCCTTCGGCTCAGGGCGTGATCCTGGCGTTCCAGGATCGAGTCCCACATCGGGCTCCTCTGCTGGGAGCCTGCTTCTTCCTCTCCCACTCCCCCTGCTTGTGTTCCCTCTCTCGCTGGCTGTCTCTCTTTGTCAAAATAAATAAATAAAATCTTTAAAAAAAAAAAAAAAAAAAGAATATCTTACTCTCTGTTTTCAGTGTAACTATTGATCTTTGTTCAGAGACCTCATATTGCCATTTATTATCATTATTATGCCTTTAGTATGGGTAAGCAGTGTTGAATTTAAGCAGTTGGCTTCTGATTTAATACTGACCTTATAGGAGACTCTATTTACCACATAAAAATGGTCTTGGTTCCACCAAGTAGCCTTCATGAGTGAGTACTGGGTTATAGAGATACTCAAGAATTGGCCACATGGTCACTGAGTAACATTGCAAAACCAGGAGTTCACTCTTGTTACGTATGTCCATTTCTCTTCTTTTTACTTTTTTCCTTGTGTCATGTGCTCATTCTGTGTAGAGAGATTTTATTATTTATGGTACCCATGGAGGTAAAACTTTAGGACTTCTTTCTTGGGTAGTAGATTCCATTATTGCTTATATGGGAATCATACTAGTTTTGAGGTAGACTTTGTATATTTTTCTCTAAGTAAGCGAAAACACTTATTTGTTCTAAAGAATGAACCAGAAATTTTCATAGTAGAAAACCATGGGTATTTTGGGGCGCCTGGGTGGCGCAGTCGTTAAGCATCTGCCTTCGGTTCAGGGCGTGATCCCAGAGTCCTGGGATCGAGCCCCACATCAGGCTCCTCTGCTGGGAGCCTGCTTCTTCCTCTCCCACTCCCCCTGCTGTGTTCCCTCTCTCGCTGGCTGTCTCTGTCAAATAAATAAATAAAATCTTTAAAAAAAAAAAGAAAGAAAGAAAACCATGGGTATTTGAGTAGCTTGGATTTATGTAGACCTGTATTTAGGGTGGATAAGTATTGTATTCTAGGTCAGTCACTTCTAAGCCATGGCCAGCAGAGGTTCTATATCAGTCAGTTGGGGACCTTTATTTTTTTATTTTTTAAAGATTTTTATTTACTTATTTGACAGAGAGACAGCCAGCAAGAGAGGGAACACAAGCAGGGGGAGTGGGAGAGGAAGAAGCAGGCTCCTAGCGGAGAAGCCTGATGTGGGGCTCGATCCCAGAATGCTGGGATCACGCCCTGAGCCAAAGGCAGACGCCCAACGACTGAGCCACCCAGGCGCCCCAGTTGGGGACCTTTAAAAATAAAGTCTCTTCTACCTTAGATCTACTGAATCAGAATCTCTGGGATCCATGTATTTTAAAGCTCACCAGGTGATTCCGATACCATCCAGGTTTGGGAACCACTGCTTGGGTAGAATCTGCTCCCAAATCCATAGATACGCCCATTGCATGTTCAATAAATTCTGTATTGTGTGTGTGTGTGTAATCTGTTCCTTTTTATGACCTACTTACTTATTCAAGTTGATAGACTTGCTATAGATCCCCAGCCTTTCTTGTATTCGCAGCAGTGAAAGACTGTAGGACTGCTCCAAAGACAGTGTAACTCTGAGCTGCTTTCAGGGATGTGAGTTTGGAGCAAAGCAAAGAGAGATGTGGTAGTTGCTGATATCGTCACCCTTGGGAGCACAAGAAATGAGGCATTAAGTTGCTGTATGCTAGCAAAAGTGTCATTCAGACTATAGAAAAGCAGAGAGGGGCATCCTGTGCTCGGGAAGCAGCTTTGACGTGGTACTGTGGCACTAGTATGTTGTCTGTCAGATAAACTTTGTCTTCTGTTTCATGTGTAAACGTTCAATAAGTGAAATAAACAGGCTACCCTTACTGAGGAATCAGAACATGGCCTCTGAAGCCAGGTGACACTAATAAACCTGAGATGATACAGTACAGTTCCACTCAGTTATGTTGAATTTTTTTTGCACAGAATTTGTCTAATTCCATACATATTTAAGTTTCTTTTTTCCCACCTACAGTTTCCTCTTTTAGCATGTTCCTCTCTACTGTAGTTTGCCTGTCAAGGTCCATCTCATCGTTTAAGATCCAGCTTTAGCAGTTCCTCTCCTTGAAGCCCTTTTTTATCTACTTAAGCCATCCTTTGTGCCAGGGTGTTGGGAAGTATGTTAATCCCTGTTACAGCACTCATCACACTACAGTGGGCCCTTAAACAATGTGGGGTTAGGGACGCCAATGCCCCCCACCCCCCCAACCTCCAACTTGAAAATCTGGGTATTACTTTTAACTCCCAAAAAACATAGCTACTAACAGCCTACTGTTGTCCAAAAGCCTCACTAATGATCTAAACAGTTGATTAACGCATTTTATATGTTACGTATATTATATACTATGTTCTTGGCAATCATGGGAACTTGGTATTACTGTTTCTTGCGAAGAGTTTATAGTCTTCTAATGTGCTCCAGGAAATAAGTTGGGGGTTTTCAGCAGTCACTGGTCCCTTGTAAAGGACAGTAGTATATTAAAAACTTGTGGTAGTTTAATTTGTAGACTATTAGAAATCATCCTTTTCTACTGTCTTATTCTCTATATCCATCTGTTATTCTTAGTACATGTGCATTTTATGATAACCGATCTCCCCAAAGGATTAAACTCTGTATTGGTGAGTGTAAAAGGTTATAGATTATTTTGGTTGATTTCCTTTGGGAAATATCTGACATGGTGACTGTACAGCCATAATTTAGGTGATAAATTACTAAATCTTACTGTCAACCTTAGCGTAGTCACAATTAGCCTTTATTTTTTAAAAAATTTTTTCATACAGAATATATTGAGCACCTACAGTGCATGATACAAGTGCATTTTATTATTAGTTTTTAAAATTTTATTTTAACTAAGCTCTGCGCGCATTGTGGGGCTTGAACTCATGACCCTGAGATCAAGAGTCGCATGCTCTACTGACTGAGCTAGCCAGGTACCCTTAGCCTTTATTTTTATGTGCCAGAATTTTTTTAATCTAACCTATAATTGTGTTGTTAGGACTTTTTATTTTTCTTTATTTAAGAAATGAAACACACACACACACACACACACAAAAGAAATGACACAAATAACAGTAAAGGAAATAAATTCATATAGTTAAACTTCCACTTAGCATACAATATTTTGTTTTTTCATATTCCCTTCCTGCTCTTGTCATAGACTGGAAACATCTATATGTGTTTCATGTGACAGTAAAATCAATATTGAGTGTCTGCTGTTTACATAACACTGTTCTGTGTTTATTGCTATAGAGGATACAGAAGTAAAAGGCATAGTTCCTCCCCTCAACAGGCTAATAGACTATTTGAGGAAAAGACAGAACAGTATACTACAGTGAAAATCAGACAAACATGAAGTCAGTTTGCACTTGAGAAGATGTGATTTAGGGATGCCTGAGTGGCTCAGTTGGTTAAGCCCGTCTGCCTTCTGCTAAGGTCATGATCCCAGGGTCCTAGGGTCAAGTCCGACATTGGCATCGGGCTCCTTGCTCAGCGGGAAGCCTGCTTCTCCCTCTGCCTGCCACTCCCCCTGCTTGTGCTCTTTCTCTCTCTGACAAATAAATTTTTAAAAAACATTGGGGGGAAAATGTGATTAGCGGATCACTTGAGCTGGGAGGGGACAAGACAACAGGCAGTTGTTTAGAAGATGCCCAGAAGGTGAGGTTGGGTGGGTGGAAAGGATGGGAACAAACTGTACAGAGTTCTGAGAGCGAAGCTAAAGAGTTCGGAGTTGATGGGTGTCTGGCTGGCTCAGTCAGTAGAGCATGCAGGGTCATGAGTTTGAGCCCCACACTGGGTATGGAGATTGCTTTAGAAAAAAAGAAAGAGTTTGGAATTGATTGAGTGAGCCTCAACCACTATGAGTTTTTGCACTTTATTTCAGAAAGAAAGTTTCATCAGGCAGCAGTATGCTGGACAGACTAGTAAAGAGAGAATAGCCTGGGATGCTGTTGTTTTTTTTTTTTGGCTCTTCTTTCTTTCTTTCCTAGAATTGCTTAGTCACCGGGTTCTGTCCAATGGTTGCTACCTTCAGCCTACAGAAATTCAGTAGTTTATCAGAGAAGACATTTTAGTGGGGAACATTTATTTAAGATTCGTGATTAGAATTCCAGGAAACTGGGGCTCAGCCTGGGTGGCTCAGCCAGTTAAGTTCTGCCTTCAGCTCGGGTCATGGTCCCAGGATCAAGCCCCTCATTGGGCTCCCTGCTCCTTGGGGAGCCTGCTGCTCCCTGTCCCTCTGCCCCTCCCCCACTTACACGCGCATGTGCGCGTGCTCGCTCTCTCTCATAAATAAAATCTTTTAAAAAAGAAAAAGAAGATTCTAGGAAACTGAAAGGTTATATATTTGTTCGGCTAACATGTATTCATTACGCTCTGGGGTGGAGGATCCAGAGGAGCACAGTAGCCAGGCTTTGTGTGTGCATTGTTCTATTGAATCTTCATGACAGTCTGCGAAGTGGATGCCATTATTGTCCCTGTTTTGTACAAAAGGAAACAGAAGCACAGAATGGTAGCATATTTCACTCCATGTCACACTACTAGTTAAGTAGAGGAACCAGAATCAGGGTACGGGTTTCTGGCTGGGGGGCCTAAGCTTTTAACGACTATTCCATTCTGCTTCTCCAGTCCCTTCCCTCCTTTTTTTTAATATGGAATGAGTATTTTCCTCATATTAGGCATTATATCGAAATGTGATTTTCAATGTCTGCATCATATTCCACTTTGTGGATGTATCATTTTCCAGGTTTTAGCTATTCACCTATGGTCGTACTTCTAAATTGTTTATAATTAGTCACTTTGATTAATATCCTTACAATCAGGCTCCTGGCTGGCTCAGTCAGAAGAGCATGCGACTCTTGATCTCTCAGGGTCATGAATTTGAGCCCCACATTGGGTGTAGAGATTACTTAAATAAATAAACTTAAAATAATGTCCTTATAATCTTGATGTTCATTTCTGATTATTTCTGGCCATAAAGTAAAGTGGAGTTACTGGATCACAAGTTGAATATTTTAAAAATTCTTGATTCATATCACCAGTTACCTTGCTGATTTCATGGCACCATTACCAACATTAAGGACTATCCTTTAAAACAGCCATAGCAGTTTAATAGAGATAACATGCTGTCATGTTATTTTAGTTCAGTTTTTTGTTTGAGTGTTAAAGAGGTTCTTTTTTCTTTTCTTTTTTTTTAATTCATCTGCCTTTTTTCTTTCTTCCTTTTTTTTTCATTCATCTGCTTTTTTTTGAGTCATTTATTTGTGTCCTTTGCCCAGCTTTTTCTTTTGGTGTTCATCTTTTTCTTACAAATTTTACAATCATATGATAAGGATGTTAGTCCTTTGTCACATATGCTACGAGTTCTTTTTTGTTGTTGTTGACCATGTTTTTTTAAATTTTGTTCAGTGTTTTTGTCATAAGAATTTTTTTTTTAAGGTGGTCAAAATTTCAGTTATTTACTCTGGTTTCTCTCTATTATTTCTGTGTCTTAGCACAAAGCCTTCCTCATTCTAAGATCAGAAGGCTATTCACCTATATCGTTTTTCAAGGTAGGGTTTTTTTGTTGTTGTGTTGTATTGTTTTTAATGTCTCCTTATCTCTTACAACAAGAGAATATATTCCAGATGGATTAAAAATATAACATACACACACACGCACGCACTTTTATTTTCCAAATAGTTTAATAGCTTTTTGGTACCTTTTATGGAATAATCCTCTGCTCCCAACTAATTTTTGAAACGACAGCTTTTTATAATCCGGGGGTTGTTTCTGAATTGTCTCTTCTGTTTAAATAGGCTGTTTGCAGGGGTGCCCGGGTGGCTCAGTCGTTAAGCGTCTGCCTTCGGCTCAGGGCGTGATCCCAGAGTCCTGGGATCGAGCCCCGCATTGGGCTCCCTGCTCTCCTGGGAAGCCTGCTTCTTCCTCTCCCACTCCCCCTGCTTGTGTTCCCTGTCTCACTGGCTCTCTCTCTGTCTGTCAAATAAATAAATAAAATCTGGACAGGAAAGGAAAGGGAAAGGGGCTGTTTGCAATAGTGACAGTTACACTACATTAATTATTGTTTATAATATGTTAATATTTGGAAATAGAAGGTTGCCTTCATTTTTCGGAATTTTATTGCTATCCTCATTGTCTTGTTTATTTTTCAGACATTTTGAAAATTACCTTATATAAAGTAGAGAAAATGAGCTTTGTGATGTTTGGCCGCCGCCTTCTTTTTTTTTTTTTTTTTTTTTAAGATTTTACTTATTTGAGAGCGAGAGCGTGTGCAAGCAGGGGAGCAGCAGACTCCCTGATAAGCAGGGAGCCGGACATGGGGCTCCCAGGGTCCTGGGATGATAACCTGAGCCGAAGGCAGACGCCTAACCAACTAAGCCACTCAGGCACCCCATGTTTGGCCTTTCTGATCATGGATATAGATAGTAGTGTTCCTGTTTAGTGAGGTCTTTCATGATTCTTGGGAGAGTTTTGTAATCTTCAAATAAGTCTGCAGATTTTTAGTTGAGGTTATTTTTATTTTGAAAGGTTTCTTAAGAATGGCATAACTCTCTATATTTCTGTATTTTGTATGTATTAAATATTTATGTATATACAGTTTTAAGTTTATAGCTCATCTTACTCCACAAAGAATTTGAAGAAATGTACAGAAAATAGAAATAAGAAATGATAGGACAGCTGGATGGCTCAGTTGGTTCTTGATTTTGGTTCAGGGTCATGAGATCGAGCTCTGCATCAGGCTCTGTGCTGGGCATGGAGCCTGCTTGGGATTCTGTCTCTCTCTGCCCACCCTCTCCCTCTTTCTCTCTCTTTAAAAAAAAAAAAAAAGATGCAAAGTCAAAACTCTAGAAAATACAAATTAGAATAGAAAGCTATTATTAGGGGCGCCTGGGTGGCTCAGCCATTGAGCGTCTGCCTTCGGCTCAGGTCATGATCCCAGGATCCTGGGATCGAGCCTTACATCGGGCTCCCTGCTCGGTGGGAAGCCTGCTTCTCTCTCTCACACTCCCCTTGCTTCTGTTCCCTCTCTCGCTGTCTCTCTCTGTCAAATAAATAAATAGGATCTTTGGGGGGGGAAAAAAGAAAACTATTATTACATAGCTTGAGAGGAAAAAACTGATCAAGGTGTGGCCAACTAAAAAAATGGTGACTCACGATCCTGTTACATAGATCTCAACAATGAAAGAAAAAATTCCTTAGTTGAAGAAAAGCTTTTTCAAGCATGTAACTCGAAATTTTCTCCCACGTAGCCTTTAGTGTAAGCCAAGGGCATAATGCCAAAACAAAACTTGGTGAAAGCAGTTCTGTAGGGGATAAGACCATGTGACACAAATATACCCAGCCTTTTTTTCTGATGGTCTGGCATAATTCTGGGATAAAGCCTAGAATAGAATGCTGAATTCCACAGAGAGGTCAAGTCAGATCAGGACAGAAAAAGTCTCCTTTGGATTTACCAGTTAAGGGCCATTGCACACCTTAGAGCGATTCAGTAGAGAATTTGGGGAACAGAAACCAGACTGGTAAACCAAGGCATGGAAGAGAAAAAAAGGAGTGGAGACAGCTAGTCTGAGGTTGACTATGGAAAGAATACAGAAATGGCAGATGCTAAATTGTTGAGTGGATTAAAGGAAGTTTTAAGATGTGAAAGATTTGAGCAACATAGAGCTGGCAGAGAAGAGACTGAGAGGCAAGAGGGAGAGGGCTGATCCAGTAGGCTCCCAAGGATGCGGGCCAGGTTGGTGGCTAGGAACATGGCCGGACCTTAAGGGCCCCTGTTACAGGTTAGGCTTTTGCATCCTCCCACTCGACCAGTAGTCAGCAAGGGCAGATAAGTGCTCAGGTGCTAGTTCTCTTCTTTGCCAGCCCCAACATTTGCAAGTGCCAGGATCACCCTGCCACAGTCTTGAGGGAACCTTCTCTTGCCCTGTCCTAGAAGTTGATGGAATGGTTTTTCAAAAAAATGTTCTTGGGGCGCCTGGCTAGCTCAGTTGTTAAAGCATGCAACTCTTGATCTTGGGGTCATGATCAAGCCCCATTTTGGGGGTAGACCTCGCTTGTTTGCTTGCTTACTAAATAAATACGTACATACATACATACTAAAATTACTGGGTTTGGGTTTTTTTTGTTTGTTTGTTTAAGATTTTATTTATTTAAGAGAGAGTAAGAGCACGAGCAGGGGTGAGGGAGGGGCAGAGGAAAAGGGAGAAGCAGACTCCCCACTGAGCAGGGAGCCTTGCTGGGGTTCCATCCCAGGACCATGAGATCATGACCTGAGCCAAAGGCAGACACTTAACCGAGTCACCCAGGTGCCCCCCAAAATTAGTTTAAAATAAAATTAAAACAAATGTTTCTAATCTTCACTTTGTCACCAGGATGACAGAGAATACAGAAAGGATCTGTTCTTCAGAGGACTAACCCGCTTTCTAAGCACCTTTGGTCAGTGATGGATTAGGGACTACAGTCCAGGTTCCTTTATTACTTCTCAAGTGCCATTGAGTTGAAGGTGATAGCCAAACATCCACGTGGAGAGATGATCTATAGACAGTGAAACTAGGGAATTGCAGATGTGGATTTGAAAGATCTTTGTGGAGACAGCTGATGGAGTGGCTAGCAGATGGAGTGGCTACAGAGAAAAGAACAGAGCCTTAATGTGTTTGGAGACAAAGGAAGAGACCCAGGAAAGACAGAGGGAGAAAAGAGGCTAATGAAGGAGGAATACAGGTTTCATACTGTCTACTGCCAGAGAAACTGAGATTGAGGGTGAGGGAAGGCCTTTGGGTTAGCTGCTGTGGCTCTTGGTACATGGTACTTGTGGACCAAGCGGGGGGACCACGGAAGGCTAAAGAGAGAGTGGAATCCTTTTTAGTAAGGATATGTTCTGAAGATAGGCGAGCAAAGCCATATACAAGTATGTGCAAACTGAATGTATGATGTCATCTCATCTATATAAAAATAGGTATCCATAAGGGTAAAAATGCTGAAAAAACAACAAAAGGGCTAGGTGATTATCTCTAGGTATAGGAATTGTGAATAATTTTTTTTAAAGATTTTATTTTTTAAATAATCTCTACACCCAACATGGGGTTTGAACCCACAGCCCCAAGATCACGAGTCCCATGCTCCACTGACTGAGCCAGCCAGGCACCCCATGAATAACTTTTTAAAAAAATATTTCATGTGCTTCATTTTTTAGATTTCTCTAAATAACTAACATATTTTGATAATCGAAAAAAAAAAATGTGTTCTGAAAGTAAGTGTAAACCCCTTTTTAGTAGCGTTGGTCCACAAAAATGTTTGAAAAATAGAAAGCATGGCTGACCAAAGGAGAGAGGCAGAGCATTGGAGGGAGGCATGGGGAGTGTGGGGTTTGTTTTTTTTTAATTCAGTTTACATTACGTATATTGTTAGTTTCAGAGGTAATTTAGCGATTCATCACTTGCATATAACACCCAGTGCTCATTAATTACATCAAGTACCCTCCACAGTGCCCATCACCCAGTTACACCCCCCCCCCCCCAGCTACCCTCAGCTTGTTTCCTGTAGTTAAGAGTCTCTTTGTGTTCTGTGTGTGTTGTGTGGCTGAGAGAAATTGAGTGGAAGCAGAGCTGAGTCTGTAGAGGAAGAGAAGAAACAGATCATAACTGCTAAAGGGGTGGTACAGCTAGCAGAGCACAGTCCTTAGGGGGTGGCAAGAGAGACCTGGTCCAGCCTATTAGGTTAGTTATTGATTCAGAGGAGAGACTCCTTTCTCAGGGAGGATGTTAGGTAAAGGGATCCTCTGCTTGAGGGGATGCTTTGAGTTTTCTAAGCAGTGTATGGGAGAGTTGGTGCCTTGCTACTTTGTATCTGATTTTTCTCTGTAAAAACTGAAGCTGCTGCTTTAAGTTCCTGAGTAGAGGCTGATGTTCAGGAAACCTATGCCATGTATTTTTTCACAGTGAGAGAATACTCTGTCAGCTCAGCTCCCTGGCAACACAATTGGTTTCAATTTGTACTCCTTGTGCCGTTTCTTTTTCTACCTGACTTATAATTCTAGTGATTTCTTTTAGGTTAGACTTGGTTATTTACAAGCAAGTTATTTACAAGTTATTTATATTTAAAAGTTCTCAAATTCAAGGCGGAGAGGAGATGGATTTTTTGTGTGTTCTTCAAATTGTATGCCTCACAACCGAACAGAGCTCAGAGATTACATGTTTTTCCTCCACCACTTTTACAATTGAGGATATCTAAATAGCCTGAGACTATGTAGTGATTCTCTGGCAGGGTCAGCATTAGCATTTGTGGCTTATGAATTTTTTGTTCTTTCTGCTTTGGTATTTTTCCCCAGAATGTGGCCAAGGTATATGCGCTTTTTTCCTGTTCCCAACTCCAGCATTTGGAATTACCCGTCCTTATTGGGGTACTAATTTTGGGACCTTCCTGGCCTGAAAACTTTCTTTTAAAAAATCCGTGAAGAGGGGCACCTGGGAGACTCAGTTGTTAAGCGTCTGCCTCCGGCTCAGGTCATGATCCCAGCGTTCTGGGATTGAGCCCCCGCATCGGGCTCCCTGCTTAGTGGGAGGCCTGCTTCTTCCTCTCCCACTCCCCCTGCTTGTGTTCCCTCTCTCGCTGCCTCTCTCTCTGTCAAATAAATAAATAAAATCTTTAAAAAAAAAATCTCTGAAGAGTAATGGTATAAAGTAGTACTTCTTTAAACCTTAGTGTAGGAAACCACTTGGAGATCTATTAAAATGCAAATTCTGATTCTGTGGGTCCAGAGGAGAGCCTGAAGGGGTGCCTAGCTGGCTCAGTTGGAAGAGTGTGTGACTCTTAATCTAAGGGTTGTGAGTTCAAGCCCTATGTTGGGTGTAGAGATTACGTAAATAAACAAAAAACTTTTTAAAAAAATAGAATTGTTTAAGAAAAAAGAATAGAACCTGAAGTTCTGTGCTTCTAACAAGTTCCATGGTTTTGCCATTGCTGCTGGTCCTTGGATCATGCTTTGAGTAACAAAGGTATAAAGCAGTGCTGTCCAGCATAGCTCCAGCCACATGTGACTGTTGAGAATTTACAGTGTGACTAGTTCACACTGGTTATGGTAGAGTTCTCCAAACCTACCTACTTTTACCTTGAACCATTGTACCTATTCTGTCCTTCAAGTTAGGTAGTAAATCCTTAGGGTGCCTGACTGGCTCAGTCAGAAGAGCATGTGACTCTTGATCTTGGGGTTGTGAGTTCGAGCCCCACGTTGGGTATAGAGATTACTTAAATAAATAAACTTTTAAAAATACATAAGTAAATAAAATGGATAGTAACTCCTTGAATGCAGAACAAGGCCTCACCCATCCCTCTGTAGTCTTTGTACTGCCTTGTAGGTGGTTCTGACTGCCAGCATGGGTAGAGTGTTAAGGTGCCCAGGCAGAGAATTGGAGAAATGTGTCTCTAATAGAAGTAGCAAAATATTTGTGTAAGAGTACAGCAAGATATAAAACACTTTAATTTTGAAGTAACCTTGTATATACTTAAGTTAAATTATTTTGTGAATTAGATGATTGTTCAGACCCATTTTACTGTTAGGTGTCTGGGTACTTTTGGTACTCACAATGTGACACAAAAGTGTTTGGGTACTTTTGGTACTCACTATGAATTGGCTTATTTTTTTCCCCCGTTTTTTAAATATGTTCAGTTAGCAGTTGAGTATCTACCAACCTGGGCGTAGTGCTGAGGAGCAAAAATGACTTGTTATACATGGTCCCTGTCCTCAAGGAAGTCATGGTCTCACAGAGGAGAGATACATGAATGTCAGGTTGATGGTATGACACAAGAGGTAGTGTTGTGTGATAGCCACAATCAGGACCATTTGAAGTCTGGATCCAAGGTCTGATTCTGGCTCCAAAAAAACAGGGTGAGAAAATACTGTGACAGGAAATTTTCTAAGGTAGAATTTTGCTAAAAATAGCAAGGCCCTCTGCCAGTGTTTTTATTAATAGATACAGGAAATGTAAAGGATGTAAACTAGTTTTGTTCATAATTCTTTAATATCATCAAATATCCAGAACTGGGGGGAAAAAAATCCAGAGTTGAATCTAATTGTCTCATGTCCTATTTTTTTTTAATCATTTGTTGGTTTGAATCAGGATCCAAAAAGATCCATATGTTCTGATTGATTGCTGTATTTCTTCTTATTTTTTTTTAAGATATTATTTATTTATTTGACAGAGAGCACAAGCAGGGGGAGCAGCAGGCAGAGGGAAAGGGAGAAGTGGACTGCCCACTGAGCAAGGAGACTGATGCGGGACTAGATCCCAGGACCGACTGAGCCATCCAGGCACCCTAGCTGTATTTAAAACTTTAGTTAGTTAGTTAGTTAGTTAGTTAGTTACTTACTTACTTACTTACTTACTTACTTGAGAGAGCGTGTGCACATGTGTGCGAGCAGGGGAAGGGGCAAAGGGAGAGAGAGTCTTAAGCAGACTTTCCACTGAGTGCAGAGCCCTATGCCCGGCTTGATCCCAGGACTCTTGAGATCATGACCTGAGCTGAAATCAAGAGCTCAACTGACTGAGCCACCCAGGTGCCCCAGTACTCTATTTCTTACGTCTCTTTGTCTATCAGGGTTTCTCAGCCTCAGCACTATTGACGTTTTCAGACCAATGACTTCGGACTGAACCTGTGCATAGCAGGATATTTAATGACATCTTTGGCCTGCATGTACTAGATGATAGTAGCACACCCACCCCAGTAGTGACAACCAAAAATGTCATAGGCCTTGCCAAATGCCCCCTGGAGGCAAAATCACCCAGGTTGAGAACCATTGATAGGTACATTCTCCCTCTGTCTTTCCCATTTTTTGTCTTGGTGATTTATTTGCAGAAGAAACTGAGTAGTTAATCCTGCAGAGTTTCCTTTACTGTGGATTACACTGATTTCATCCTGGTAGTGTAATTTAACATACTTTCTCACCAGGATATCTGGGTGGCTCTGTTGCTTAAGCGTCTGACTTTGGTTCAAGTCATGATCTTGGGGTTCCTGGAATCAAGCCCCTTATTGGGCTCCTTGCTCAGCAAGGAGTCTGCTTCTTCCTCTGCCCCTCTCTCCTGCTCGTAAGCATGTGCGCGTGCGTGCTCTCTCTCTCAAATAAATAAGTAATCTTTAAAAAAGAAACATTCTGTCACCAATTTCCTGTTAATTGGTGGTTGGTCTAGAGACTTGATTAGTTTCAGATTTTTTGTTTCGTTTAACAAGACTGCTTCATAGGTGGTAGTTTGTTCTTCCATCAGGAGGCACATAATATGTTTCTGAATATCAACAACCATTGATTTCCTAATTCATTTTTCAAGGGTCATTTTGTTTTAAAATGTATGTATTTTCATTTAGACAAGCTTTATTTTAAATAACAACCTGAGGAATGAATGAATAACAATCTGTGTTCTCCCTTAATAAAGGAAGGGGAAATGGAAGGTGAGGCGGTTGAAGCCATTGTGGAAGAGTCTGAAACTTTCATTAAAGGAAAGGAAAGAAAGACTTACCAGAGACGCCGGGAAGGGGGCCAGGAAGAGGATACTTGTCACCTGCCCCAGAACCAGACTGATGGGGGTGAGGTGGTCCAGGATGTCAATAGCAGTGTACAGATGGTAATGATGGAACAGCTGGATCCCACCCTTCTTCAGATGAAGACTGAAGTAATGGAGGGTACAGTCGCTCCAGAAACAGAGGCTGCTGTGGACGATACCCAGATCATAACCTTGCAGGTTGTAAATATGGAGGAACAACCCATAAACATAGGAGAGCTTCAGCTTGTCCAAGTACCCGTTCCCGTGACTGTACCTGTTGCCACCACTTCAGTAGAAGAACTTCAGGGGGCTTATGAAAATGAAGTGTCTAAAGAGGGCCTTGCAGAAAGCGAACCCATGATATGTCACACCTTACCTTTGCCTGAAGGGTTTCAAGTGGTGAAAGTGGGGGCCAATGGAGAGGTGGAGACGCTAGAGCAAGGGGAACTTCCACCTCAAGAAGATCCTAGTTGGCAAAAAGACCCAGATTATCAGCCGCCAGCCAAAAAAACAAAGAAAACCAAAAAGAGCAAACTGCGTTACACAGAGGAGGGCAAAGATGTGGATGTGTCTGTCTACGATTTTGAGGAAGAGCAGCAGGAGGGTCTGCTGTCGGAGGTTAATGCAGAGAAAGTGGTTGGTAACATGAAGCCTCCAAAACCAACAAAAATTAAAAAGAAAGGTAAAATGAGTTTACTCATTATACTCATAAAATCATTTTGGGATAAAGCAAATAACACAGGGTGTATGCAAATTATTTTAGAGTAAATGGATTTTTTTTTTTTTTTTTTTTTTTTTTTTAAAGATCATGAGCTGGGTACCAGTCTTTTTAGCCAGTCTAAATGTTTTTCCAAATTCAGTATTTTTTAAGTCCTGAAGACAAAGAAGTAAATCTGTTAGTGGCATGAAATAATGACGATTTAATAGGACTTAGATTGGGTTTAGTTTAAAAAGGCTAATGAAATTTATTTGTAGAAATTTATCGTTAGGATTAAAGTTAACATTTTGAAACCTTGCAAGAAGTAAGTGTTTTGTTTTGCATATAGGTGTAAAGAAGACATTCCAGTGTGAGCTTTGCAGTTACACATGTCCACGGCGTTCAAATTTGGATCGTCACATGAAAAGTCACACTGATGAGAGACCACACAAGTGCCATCTCTGTGGCAGGGCATTCAGAACAGTCACCCTCCTGAGGAATCACCTTAACACACACACAGGTGCTGGATATGAATGTTGGGGGCTACATCATAGCGAAGGTTAAAACTTGGGTTTTAAGTATTGTGCACGTGATTCTGATGGGAAGTTAAAGAAGAATGATTTTTGTTCTTTCTTATGCTGTAATCCTGATTTATTATAAGCAGTTGAATTTATAGGCAAGTGTAAAGAAAATTTAGTGGAAAATAATCCAAGCTGTGTAAGGATGGTGATCCAGAAAAAGATTATCTATGGCAGTTGACCTGTAGTATTTCCTGAAGGACATCACCATTGCAATGCTAAGGTTTTAACATCAGTGACAAAAAATGACCCCCAGAATTCCTGGGCAACAATTGCCAGGCACTAGAAGGATGAACATTCGAAATAGCAGCGCAGTTCTACCTTTGTAAAAAACCATGGTTTCTGGTTGTTCACTTCAACAAAAGTAAGTAATTCATAATCTCAGAATGGAAGATTTAAGGCATTATTCTAGCAGTTCAGACACTTATTCATTTGTGCTCCATGCATACTTTAATTTTTTTTTTAAGATTTTATTTATTAGTTTGACACAGAGAAAGAGCGCACAAGCAGGGGAAGTGGCAGGCAGGGAGAGGGAGAAGCAGTCTCCCCATTGAGCAGGGAGCCTGACATGGGGGTTGATCCCAGCACCCTGGGGTCATGACCTGAGCCGAAGGCAGATGCTTAACTGACTGAGCCACCCAGGGGTCCCCACACTTTAGTATTCTATGTTAGCGTCATGTTGGCTATGGTTAGGTCCCAGGAGTCACAGAAGTAGAGGGACTGCGCTGGAGCTCTCTTTAGGCTCTCTTCTGGGCTCTTTGCTCGTTCAATATTGGCACTTGGCTATTAGTGCTAATAGAAACTTCTCTCACACAGTTCTTCTTGCAGAGTAGGTTTCCTCTATCCTGATTCTCCACTTAACGCGGCTCTTGTTTTTGATTTGGTGTGCTGGTAGTCTGCTGAGCATGACCAAGTTGAGTTGGGCCTGTAGACAATATGTTGTGCGTTAATATATTCTTTGCTAATATGATCTGGTCACTTTTCATTATTTCACTGCTTCCTACTCAAGACACTTGATAATATATTTTCTTTGGTAGTTTGAAGACACTGTGAAAGGGCATATGACTAGATAAAAACATTTGGCCACATAATAGGACTTCGTAAAATGGGAGTGCTCGACGTGGGCACTGTGTGTCATGGTCTAGTCGTCAGCTTTGAAAATAAGAGTGTGGTCTGTCTAGTAGCTCAGAGCTAATTTGGCAGGACTAATTCATACTAATCAAACCCTTGAGGGTCAGATGTGATCAGAAAATCGGCTTATAGGGGCGCCTGGGTGGCACAGCGGTTGGGCATCTGCCTTCGGCTCAGGGCATGATCCTGGCATTCTGGGATCGAGCCCCACATCAGGCTCCTCCGCCATGAGCCTGCTTCTTCCTCTCCCACTCCCCCTGCTTGTGTTCCCTCTCTCGCTGGCTGTCTCTGTCTCTGTCGAATAAATAAATAAAATCTTTAAAAAGAAAAAAAAGAAAATCGGTTTATAGTGAGGAATACACCTTGCATTTTCTGGATGCAGTTGTATTGCATTCTGTGGGACACCCTTGCCTGTGTCAAGAAGATGAAGCAGTTGAGGGTGACTTGGTAAGGATGGACCCTGAGCAGAGGGACATAAGCAATCATGTGGTGCAACCCAGTGAAAGTCTCTGTTGCACAGCAATGTCTGCTTCTTTCCTAATTCCCATGCTTATGTCTACCAGTAGCAGGCCTCTTTCTGTCCCCTAGATAATACTAGGTAAACATTAGAAATTCTTAGTTTTCAGTTCAGTTTATCCTAATAGAAATGGATCTTACTTTCCTTCTTGTTAATTGTTGTTTTACTTGCCTATCTGTGCTGCCAGGCTCTTTTTCATAGACAAGAATTCTGTCCTTCACTCCTACATTCCCAGTGATAATAAAGAAGCAAACTGAGCAAATGAACATTCCTTGAAATTTCTTAGTTACTATCATACTTTAATCACACTTCCCTCATGAGGGTTCTCTCAGTCTCAGAATCATTTCTGCAGATGGCTAGTCCCATACTTTACATTGCGACTCTTTCTAATTCCGTTCTCAGAGGTAGCCTTCCTTTGATTTTGGTGTTCGGGTTTACTTTATTGTCATCCCTTACCTGCAGTGCACAATTACAGATGGTCCCTAGTTTTTGAGTAGTGGTCTGTGAAAACAGCACTGTGTTCTGCTGTCAGTTTATCTCTTTATTGTCGTCATTACCTGGGCATAAGTCCAATGCTGTATTTAGAATGTAAAGTGACTAGAGAAGATCCACTAATGTAATCAGTCATTTATGCTATAGGGCTGCTATGTGAGGACATACTAAAAACAGTAAGATTCCTTCAGTAAAAGGGAAAAAGAAAAAAAAAAAGTATTAGTTTGGAAAAATGTTTAAATATTCCATGAATTGACATTCAGATCACAGAATATTAGACATGGGTGTTTGAAAGTGATCTGTTTAGGGGCGCCTGGGTAGCTCAGTCATTAAGTGTCTGCCTTCAGCTCAGGGCATGATCCCACAGTTCTCGGATCAAGCCCCATATTGGGCTCCTCCACTGGGAGCCTGCTTCTTCCTCTCCCACTCCCCCTGCTTGTGTTCTTTCTCTCACTGACTGTCTCTCTGTCAAATAAATAAAATCTTTAAAAGAAGAAAGGAAAGGAAAGGAAAAAAGAAAAGAAAGAAATCTGTTTAGGGGCGCCTGGCTGGCTCAGTTGGTAGAGGATGCGACTCTCGATCTCAGAGTTGTTGAGTTCAAGCCCCACGTTGGATGTAGAGATTACTTCTTTTAAAAAGGTCATCTTTTGGGGCACCTGGGTGGCTCAGTTGATTAAGTGTCTACACTCTTGATTTTGGTCAAGGTCATGATCTCAAAGGTGTGTTATCAAGCCTCAAGTTGAGCTCTGTGCTCAGCAGGGGAGTCTGCTTGTCCCTCTCCCCCTCCTCCTCCCCTGCTTGCACTCTCCTCCTCCTCACCTCCCCCAAATAAATAAATAGATAAAATCTTTTTTGAAAAAAGGGTCATCTGTTTAAATCACATAAAAGGCAGTACTACTTTGTAAAGCCTTTGATAAATTTCTGGAATTATCAAAATAACTTTATATGTAAAACAAGCTATTACATTTGGTTTTGGGTTTTTTGTTTTTTGTTTTTTCTTTAGAAAAAAGTATCAGAATATGGACAGAATGTCCCTATATGTACAGTCATAATACAGTAAGATTTGATGTGCAAAAGAATCTTGGATCAAATAACTTTTTTTTAAATGTTTTTAACATTTAGTTCTTTATTTATCTCAAATTTATTTTCATGTATGCCGAACTATTTTTATTTTCCAGTCTCCTTTATCTTCTTTTACATTCCTACTGCAATCTATTTTTTAATATCTTTGGGTCAGATAACTATTAATTCGGTTGACCTCTACTTGACAAAATAATGAAGTTTAAGAGTTTTTTTTTGTTTCTGTTTTAAGATTTATTTGTTTGAGAGACAGTGTGCACACATCAGGAGGCAGGGTAGGGGCAGAGGGAGAAAATCTCAAGCAGGCTCCCCAGTAAGTGGGACTCCATCTCATGACTCTGAGATCATGACTAAAACCGAAATCAAGAGTCAGACGCTAATCTGCCGAACCACCCAGGTGCCCCAAGGTGTTCTATATTTTTTTAATCAAGGGGCGCCTGGGTGGCTCAGTCGTTAAGCACCTGCCTTCGGCTCAGGGCGTGATCCTGGTGTTCTGGGATCGAGCCCCACATCAGGCTTCTCCGCTGGGAGCCTGCTTCTTCCTCTCCTGCTTGTGTTCCCTCTCACTGGCTGTCTCTCTCTCTGTCAAATGAATAAATAAAATCTAAAAAAAAAAAAAAAAAAGGTTGAAATAGGGGCACCTGGGTGGCACAGTTGGTTAAGCATCTGCCTTGGGCTTAGGTCATGATCCCAGGATCCTAGGATTGAGCTCCCCGTTAGGCTCCCTGCTAAGCAGGGGAGTCTTACTTCTCCCTCTCCCTCTGCCCCTCCCCCTGCTCACACGTTCTCTCTCTCTCTCTCTCTCTGTGTCTCAAAATCTTTAAAAATAAAAACAACAACAAAAAAAGAGTTGAAACAGACTTTTGATCATAGTGATCAAAATTCATAAACTAGGGATAAAAAGGATTTTGTATTTTGGCTGGCTGATGAACTCACAAGTATAGGTAGTGTGCACCATGAGGGGCAAGTCTTTCGATATCACCACAAGGATCTCTGGCCAATTGAGTGGAGTTTAATAGTAATTCTTGCTACGAGTATTTAAAAAAAAAAAAAAGGATTTTTGTATTCAAAAGCAGCACTCGGATGAGTAATTAAGAGAAATTAAATATTTGGCCAGTGTTTTCCAATATCCTGGGGTTAGCGTTAGAAAGTCAACCAGGCCCCCCTATTGCAAGGTTAAGATGACCAGAGTTCAGCCTCATGCTGCAGTTCTTGTCAGATGTTGAACTGTCATTAACTGTGCCCTTGATCTTGTCTTCCTGTTATAACCTCCTTTCTCTAGGTACTCGTCCTCACAAGTGCCCAGACTGTGACATGGCCTTTGTGACTAGTGGAGAATTGGTGCGGCATCGTCGTTATAAACACACCCATGAGAAGCCATTTAAGTGTTCCATGTGCGATTACGCCAGTGTTGAAGTGAGTGTTCAACGACTTGTTGGTTCCTCTCTTAAGACCATGATTCCAGTATAAGGATAAAAACTACCCCAACTGAAGATGAGAGAAAATCTTACGAGATTAGTAACACCCCCGCTCCCCTTCCCTGCCACCAAAAATACTAAAACTGTAATGAACGTGAAAGATTTACCATTTTTAAAAAAAGCACTAGAACTGCATGTTATTATAGGTAAGTTCTACGAAACATGAAAGAAACAAATAACTATACCTGGAGCATTTAAAAATGGAAAATTTGGGGGCACCTGGGTGGCTCAGTCAGTTAGGTGTCCAACCCTTGATCTCAGCTCAGGTTCTCAATCTCATGGTTGTGAGTTCAGGCCCAGTGTTGGAGCCTACTTGAAAAAAAAAAAAAGAAAAGAAAACGTTATCTTCTTTGCTATTTGAGGCTACACTGTTATCAAAGCTGGGTAAGAACGCTACCAAAAAGAAAAGTGTATCTTATTCTCACAGAAAACTAAAATTAAAATTGTTCACCAAATTTAGTAATATACTTGAAAATAAATGATTACTAAATAGAATATATCTAAAATGCAAGGAGAGTTGAGCATTAAGAAATTACTGGTGTGGGGGCGCGTCGGTGGCACAGCGGTTAAGCGTCTGCCTTCGGCTCGGGGCGTGATCCCGGCATTATGGGATCGAGCCCCACATCAGGCTCCTCCGCTATGAGCCTGCTTCTTCCTCTCTCACTCCCCCTGCTTGTGATCCCTCTCTCGCTGGCTGTCTCTATCTCTGTCGAATAAATAAAAACAAAATCTTTAAAAAAAAAAAAAGAAATTACTGGTGTGGGGGTGCCTGGGTGGCGCAGTTGTTAAGCGTCTGCCTTCGGCTCAGGGTGTGATCCCAGCGTTCTGGGATCGAGCCCCACATCAGGCTCTTCCGCTGGGAGCCTGCTTCTTCCTCTCCCACTTCCCCTGCTTGTGTTCCCTCTCTCGCTGGCTGTCTCTGTCTGTCAAATAAATAAATAAAATCTTTAAAAAAAAAAAAAGAAAGAAAGAAAAGAAATTACTGGTGTGTGCTACATCGAGAGGTTAAAGAAAAGCCATGTGATCTTTTTTGAAAGTTACTCTGAAAAACTGTAAGATTCGATATTCATTACTGTTTAAAATCCTAGCAAGTTAAGAGTAGAAGAAAATGGCTTTGCTATAAAGAATGTATACCGGAAACCCATAGTCAATCCATCCCAGTTAACTGAAACATTGGGAGTATTCCCATTAAAATTTGGAACAGGACAGGGGTGCCTAGCTGGCTCATTCGGAAGAGCATCCAACTCTTGATCTCAGGGTCCTGAGCCCTCGAGCCCCATGTTGCGTGTAGAGATTACTTAAAAATAAATAAATAATAAAAATTTGGAACAAGACATCTGTTCTTATTACTGTTTCAGCGTTGTCACTGTATTGGAAATCCCAGCTAAATGAGAAATGAATTGTAAATGGTAAAACAAAACTTATTTATTGCAGGTATACTTGCTTACAGCAAAAAATCCAAGAGTATCAGCTGAAAAAAAACCTAGAGCAGTAGAGTCCATTTGGGTCGCCATATACAAGACACAGAAGCCAGTAACTTACCTTATCAATAGATAGCAGGAAACAGGCTCACATTCTAATAGCAATAAAATTATTTAGGGCTAAACTGAACAACAAAATCTGATACCTATGTATCTGGAAGGAAATTGATCTATAGATAAGCATGGATTACTTCAACTATTATAGAAAATTTCAAATCTATACAAAAGCAGAAAACATAGAAATAGACAGAATAATACACCCCCGTGAATCTGGCACCCAGCTTACATTGTTATTAATAACCAATCTTGAGGCATCTATGCCCCTCCATTTATTTTCCCTCTTTGGATTATAAGGATTTGAGAAACAAAGGTTACAAATAAGGAGGAAGAAGTATTATATTTTAGACTTTTTCTGTATTCTGAACTACCCACAGCATTCACATTACAGTCAATGTGCTTTCATGTTTCAGGTCAGCAAATTAAAACGTCATATTCGCTCTCATACTGGGGAGCGTCCGTTCCAGTGCAGCTTGTGCAGTTACGCCAGCAGGGACACATACAAGCTGAAAAGGCACATGAGAACTCATTCAGGTAGGACCTCTTCCCTCGTATTAATGAGCTGCTTTTCAGTGGATCCCATGGGACCTTATAAACTACCTCACACACCCCTCTTGCTTACCAGAATGGGAGCTGGGATAGAAGTAATGGAATTGACAAATGCTTCTCTGGCATGTCTTCTGAATTCATTGTTCTGAATATATATTGGAGAAGGGAAAATTTCACTGTTAGAAGAAGTCTGAATAGATTACCTAACCCAGCTCATTCGGTTTTCCCCATACTGACATTTTCTAAAAAAGAAAAATTTGTAGGGACACCTGGCTGGCTCAGTCAGTAGAGTGTGCAATTCTTGATTTCATGGTCATGAGTTCGAGCCCAGTGTTGGGTGTAAAGATATCTTAAAAAGGAAAACTTGTTCATCTCCTGTCCCCCAAAGATCCACTGTGGTGGAGCCGGCAAAGCAGGTTAGGACTTGATTGCCATCTCTTAAGAACGGATGTGAGCCACACAGCAGGCCTGAGGCTTGGGCTAGCTGGGTAACACCTGAGGATTCCCGGTAGCTTAGCTTTTCTGCCACCTGACTACAGCTGAATTACCACCTGAATTACCCTCCAATTAAATGATGGTGCTCATTTCATCTAATTTGTTCATTCTGTATTTCCTTTTAAGGGGAAAAACCTTATGAATGTTACATTTGTCATGCTCGGTTTACCCAAAGTGGTACCATGAAGATGCACATTTTACAGAAGCACACAGAAAATGTGGCCAAGTTTCACTGTCCCCACTGTGACACTGTCATAGCCCGAAAAAGTGATTTGGGTAAGTAAATTAGCTAGTTGCAAATGAAAAAAAAATATTTTTGAGGATTTGTGAAAATAGGAAGATCATATATAACTTCCTTTTCTGAATTATATAAGTTTTATATAGGCGAATGGCCTGCCGCAGTAACTGCCATCGCTTAGCAACTGTTTTTATCTTCTTTCTGTCACTGCAGTAAAGCCACAGATTCTTTACTGAATATAACTCATTTTATGCATTAACAGGAGCTGTAGTGAGAGGAAATAGTAAACCTTTAATTAGTAGCCCTCACTGGTAATGTTCAGATCTCCAAATAGGGAAGCGTCATGGTACGATTCAAACTAAGATCTGTCCATTTCAGTTTTTCTCAGAATATAAGTACTTTCTGTAAGTAATCAGACTATTGTATTGGTTGGATGATAACTGTATTTCTGTGCATAATTGAACTACAGCTTATACAGAGGCAGAACTTATCAGTAGAAATTGTAGTTGGGCCCGTAAAGGTATGGTCACCTGGATTGTTTTTCCTGTTTAAAAGAGATAAAAATACTACTCCAGTCTGTTCTCTCTCCGAAGTGTGTTGCTCCTTGAATATTATTATTTTCCCCCTCAAATATTATGCTTATAAACATTTGTATGTTTAGGGGCGCCTGGGTAGCGCAGTCGTTAAAGCTTCTGCCTTCGGCTCAGGGCGTGGTCCTGGCGTTCCGGGATCGAGTCCCACATCGGGCTCCTCCGCTGGGAGCCTGCTTCTTCCTCTCCCACTCCCCCTGCTGTGTTCCCTCTCTCGCTGGCTGTCTCTGTCAAATAAATAAATAAAATCTTTGAAAAAAATAAATAAATAAACATTTGTATGTTTAGGTAAATTATTGTACTTTACAAAACATCTTTTATTACTTTGTTTTTAACCCATTTGATAGCAACCACATGAAGTCACCAAGGCATATGTATTTTAGCTGAGTAAAGTTATGCAATTTAGCTGGTGTCTTAAAACATTGTTATATTAATATGACCATATTGAGCAAAATGCAGGCTAGCATACATTTTTTTAAGCTTTAAGCGTTTTTATTTATTTATTTATTTTAACATCTAATAGACATTTTTAGGATGAAACCATGAGTTTGAAGCAGAGGACTTTGGGCTCCACATAAGACCCGTGGGTCACTTGTTATCCTGCTGTTAAGAGGACTTAGTTAGATTTAAGAAGCACTGTCCTCTGATAAATGAATTTTACTGTTCTTATTGTACAGAAACCTAAAATCTGAATTAATAATACCTCTTGGCAGTGTCTGTGAGCTATTAGGCCACTGTTTGGATTATTTAAATTTTTAAAACTACTCACTTTTATGATGCAAATATATATCTTGGATGTTCTGTACTTGTGTGGTACCCTTTAGGCCCTACATAATGAGGAACTTAATTGCTTAGGAGCTGTCAGATAATAGTTATCTCCCAAAACCAATCCCAAAGAAGTTTGTGTTCCCTCTTCAAAGCATGCCTGATTTCACACCAATATGCTGTAATTAAAATTTATCACTTTGTGACACAGGAAAACGTGGGCTTTGGAGACTGACCTGCTAGAGTCAAGATTCATCTCCAAATACTACTTTAAGCCTTTTTTCTTCTCCACCACCTGATTTTTAGGAAGAATAACTACTTTACACAGTTGTTGTTATACGTATTTAATAAGAACACATGAAAGAAAGTCTTTCACTGTTAGGTCTCTGTCACAGGACCAGGAGAAGTTGAAGCCTTTTAAAAATTATTTGAAAATAATGTATGCATGTATGGAAAGGCTTTCATGTAATGAACACGGGTAGAGAGTAAAAAGGAAAAGCCTTCCCTCATTTCTGTTCCCCAGAATTAATTAAATTCTTCTTTAAGTCTGGTGTAATATGACTTTGAGGGAAGCAGATTGGTAGCACCTTAAATTCATGATCCCGAATGCAGCCGAGCTTTCATTGTTTCTGGGCAGTCCAGCTGTTTGTCCTTGTCAGGTATGCTCCCATTTTCCTCAGTGAGTTCAATCATTCATTCCACGAATGTTTAGGCACCTACTATGTGGGAGGCACATGAAACAATTCAGAGTTGGGTGAATCATTTGCGCTTAAACCTCTGATCTTTCCTCCCCTTTTTCCTCCGGCTCCTTGGTCTCAATAACTTCATAAGAAAAGTAAAGGCAACAGATTGAAACTCCCAAATTTCAATTATCAAACCTACAAACCTATCTGCATTCATCTTCTCTTTGCCCATTTGCTACGAGAGAGATGACATCACTCTTCTTATTTGTGGCCTGTCCCTTTGTCTTTGTCTTGATCCTACTCTTGTCTTCTCTGTAGCTTTTTATATCGTCGTATGCTGCTTCCTTACCCTTTGTTTCCTAGGTCTTTCCCCTCAACCCTAAACATGCATACATTTCTCCTATCTTAAAAAAGAAAAAGTCTTCCCTGTCTAGGTTTGACTTTTTTTTAGTCTCTAATTTTTCCTGTTAAAACATAATTTGGAAACTTGAAAAAATTTTTGTACATGGAAACTTCCATTCCTAGTTTTTCATTTATTTTTTGTGTTAAGAACACTTAAAATAAGATCTAACTTCTTAGCAAGTTTTTAATAACTTGCTCAGTCCATAGAACGTGCGATGCTTGATCTCGGGGTTGTGAGTTTGAGCCCCACATTGGGTGTAGAGATTATTTCAAAATAAATAAACTGTGGGAATTACGCTGCACAGTAGGTCTCTAGGACTTACTCATCTTTGGCTCGTTTATTTATTTGTTTGTTTTCATGTTACTTGGGTGTTTGACTCCTCTCTCCTTCCCTGCCAACCCTCATAAAGAGTTCTTTCCCTCAGTCTTCCTTCCTCAGTTTTTGATTGCCCTCCCATCTTAGCTTACACCCCATTCTGTGAAGCGACTCTTCCTAATAAGATCACTAAACACCACAGTGCTTAATGTGGGGAGCATTCCACTTACCATCTTTCTTGACCTCTTAGGAGTGTTCTTCATAGTGGACTGTGCCATCCTCCTTAAAGCACTTTCTTCCCTTGGTTTCCGTGGCACTATAGCCTGTTGGCTTCCTTCTCTGACTCTTCTTTCTCTTGTTTTAACCCTTTTTCCTCCCATTGGCATTACCTGTTAGCTTTCTTAAAATGTGATCGGGGTACTCTTCTTTTTGCCTCAGAGTTTTCTTGAACTCCATGGTCTTATTCAAATCCCAGCAGCTCCAGTTGCTGCTCTCAGTCTTCCCTTTGAGCCACGCTTACCTAGCCTTTGCCGTCCCTCGTTTGATGTCATTGGCATTTCAAATTTAACATGTTCAAAAGTGAAGTTCTAAAACCCCCTGCTCCCTTTCCCCAAAAACAAAGGGCTTTAGCCCTTTTCCACTGTTCCTTGTCTCAGCAGATGGCCCCAGCCGCCTACTCAGTTTTCAGAGCTAGAAACCTGGAGGTCGTCTCTGCCACCCACCTTCTTTCTTGTTCTGTATTCAGTGAATAAATCCTGTTGATGCTACTTTCTGGGTCTCTCATCAGCTCTCCCCACTGCTTCCAAGCCGCTGTCCCCTCTCACCTGTCCTGTTTCCATATCTTAACCAGTCTTCTCACTTCTCTGTTTGCCTTTTAATTTACTTTCAGGACAGCAGCCAGAGTAATCATTTTAAGAAGCAGAGAAGAACGTATTATTAACTTACTGAAATGCTTGCTTGTTGTTTTCGCAAGTTAGACTGGGCTTTGTGTTCTGCTTTCAGGTGTCCACTTGCGAAAGCAGCATTCCTACATTGAGCAAGGCAAGAAATGTCGATACTGCGATGCTGTGTTTCATGAGCGCTATGCCCTCATCCAGCATCAGAAGTCGCACAAGAACGAGAAGCGCTTTAAGTGTGACCAGTGTGATTACGCTTGCAGACAGGTAGAGACCTTCATAGTTGGAAAGCAGTTGGTTCCCCATCAGTGTCAGGTTTTATTAGAGGGTTTTTAGATTCCTTATATGGTAACTGTTTGTAAGGATCGTATTTTCAAACTGATTGATGAGGAATATCACCAAAGGTCTCGCTCCTTGATTTTGTCACCTCAGTCTCCAGCTGATGTTTTATTCAGTCACAGCGTACCTCCCCCTCAGGCAGACTACTGGCTGCTTTCTCAGAACTGGGGGAATTAAGTCCAGGACCTGAGAGAAGGGAAGAATATGGTCCTGGGGCTGAGCGGTGATGAGAACAAGCAGCCCAGCGAGAGGGAGCATATCCGTACTGGGATTTAAGGAAGCGGTTTTGCACCCCAGTGAAGACTCTGGACAAGCAGTTTTGAACCTAGACCCCTCATAGAGAAATGCCGTCGACCATGTGCGTGCAGATGGCGGCTGGGGTAGCAGCCCTGCGACAGGCTCTGAGGCCTCTTCCCCACCTGCTGTCTTTCAGGAGAGGCACATGATCATGCACAAGCGCACCCACACCGGGGAGAAGCCTTACGCCTGCAGCCACTGCGACAAGACCTTCCGCCAGAAACAGCTCCTCGACATGCACTTCAAACGCTACCATGACCCCAACTTTGTCCCTGCAGCCTTTGTCTGTTCTAAGTGTGGGAAAACCTTTACACGCCGGGTAAGAGTCGGAACTTTACTTCCCTTATCACGGTTCTTAATATCATGTTCTTGATCTTCCACTGCAAAGCTGGGCCGTTTTTTCCACTGAGGTTATAAGCACAGAGATGCCTTATCATTTGGAAAGGGCCACTCATCCCCACCTCAGGGTTTTCTGTACACGTGTCAGCCCTCGTGCTGAAGGAGGGGACTTAGTATCTGAATAGGTCTTTCTTGGATCTTCCCCTGGGGCCATGTGAGTCGGGTCTGCACAGGACAGGGAGCTGGTCTGATTCTCCTGTATTCCTCTTGTCTGCAGGCTGCTGAGAGGATCCCGCCCCTCCTCTCCTGAGGGCCTCTCTTCTCTCCATCTCTGTATCTCTCTCCCTCTCCTCCCCCCTCTCCTTCCCTCCCTTCCTTCTCTCTCCCTCTTTCCCCTTCCAGATGGAGACTATTTCCCTTGAATGAGGAGAGCATGTTCAGGATGTGCTTGTTAGCACATACTAGAACATTCAGACTCAATATGAATACCCGATTTTTTATTTTTTCAAACTAAAGAGAACTCCTAATTTCTGATTATCAGTTTTTTTAGTAACATGAACGAAGATTTTGTTTCTTCTGTTAGAATACCATGGCAAGACATGCTGACAATTGTGCTGGTCCAGATGGCGTAGAAGGGGAGAACGGAGGGGAAACAAAGAAGAGTAAACGTGGCAGAAAAAGAAAGATGCGTTCCAAAAAAGAAGACTCCTCCGACAGTGGTCAGTAACTTAACTTCTTGATTTAGTTACACGTGGTAGATTTTGGTGCCCAGTTGCCAGTACATTGATTTATGGATGTACTGGGATAGAGAGGCCAATCAGTCTTACTTCCTTTATAGCCTCTAGTCTCCCTAATGTGTGTTATGTATTTACAGCAGCAGCTAGTTTGTTTCTGGGGCAAGTTTTTTTGTTTTTTGGGTTTTGGGTTTTTTTCCTCCTGGTATTCCATTGCTTGATAAAACCTTAAATACTTTACATGGTCAGTTAAAGCCAAAACAAAATTAGTATCTCAACTCAGTTTCCTCAGATTAGTGATATTCTAAGGCCAGCAGAGTTTCTTTTCTGTGTTCATAACTTTTACATTTAGGAAGCTGGTCTAGATTTGAGCAATGACTCTAATGGACATGAAGAAGGTTCTTAAGCATCTTGACCAACTTCTGGTTTGACCACCTGTGTCAGCCTAGCCTTGAGAGGTGTTGATCAAATCCGTGAAGGTCAGCCTTTCTCTTCCTACCTTAATCTCCATTTTATAGTGTAACACTTTGCCTGTTTTCCTACTATTGATACTTTTGGGGGTGTTTTTGACTTCTAGTCACAAAATCCAGGCAGAAGGTATGCTTTGAGGTGCTAGACTCATGAAGAGGGAGAACAAGAGCGTCGGTCACGGAGAATCACATTTGATTGTACACACTCATTTTGTGGTATTAGGCTTTGTAATGTGGGTGCTTGGGCTACTGGCCAGGTAGTCGAGAAGGCACATCTGTGACTAAAGATTTAAGCTTTTTATGGTAAAAGATGTATGTAGAGGGATTTTGTTTTGGGGAATACGCTTCCCCAGCAGCACCATCAGACTGGAGAAATTAGAGATGGTGCCTTATGTGTTTCTAAGGCTCCTTTTGTCTTGCATTGCTTGTTAGTGATAATGGGGAGGGGTCAAAATTTTTGAAGATTGAAAATATTTGAAAACTTCATTATCTCCATTGATTTTATCTAAAACCTGCTCATGAAAGCAATAGGTTTTTTTATATTTAGATCTGTAACAAGGTCCCTTTTAGTGTTTGTGTATTTTGTTTATTTTAATAAAACCTTTTCTGGTTAGAAGTTTTACTTTTCCTGGGGCGCCTGGGTGGCACAGCGGTTAAGTGTCTGCCTTTGGCTCAGGGCGTGATCCCGGCGTTCCGGGATCGAGCCCCACATCAGGCTCCTCCGCTGTGAGCCTGCTTCTTCCTCTCCCACTCCCCTGCTTGTGTTCCCTCTCTCGCTGGCTGTCTCTGTCTCTGTCAAATAAATAAATAAAATCTTTAAAAAAAAAAAAAAAAAAAGAAGAAGTTTTACTTTTCCTGGGATAGTATTCATCCAGTAAGCATAAGAGTAATTTATTTTTTGCTGCCTTTTCTAGAAAATCTAATTTAAGCATTCTCTTCATCACTGGGTTTTTAGTAAACATGCCTCCTTCAAAACGTCGGTTTACTTAACTTTTTAAAAGCACACTGTTCTCTGCTGGGGCGCCTGGGTGGCTCAGTTGGTTGCGCATCTCTGTTTGGCTCAGGTTATGATGCCGGAGTCCTGGGGTGGAGCCCTGCGTCAGGCTCCCTGCTCAGCGGGGAGTCTGCTTCTCCCTCTCCTTCTGCCCCTCCTCCCTGCTTGCATGTGCAGGCTCGCTCTCTCTCTCAAATAAATAAGTAACCTTAAAAAAACACACACACACCATTCTCTATTGAGAATCTTTGTGGGATCCCTTTGGCTGAGAAATTAATGAGTGGGGCGCCTGGTGACTCAGTCAGTTGAGCGTCCAACTCTTGGTTTCAGCTCCGGTTGTGACCTCGGTCTGGAGATCAAGCTCTGCGTCAGGCTCCATGCTCAGTGGGGAGTCTGCTTGGGATTCTCTCCCTCTGTCCCTCACCCCACTCGCATGTGCTCTCTTGCTCGCTCGCTCTTGCTCTAAAATAAATCTTTAAAAAAAAAAATTACAGGCCCCAAGTGCCCCAGGGATCCACAGGTACCCTTGACCTGGAGGATCTGTGTAGGTGCTTCTAGTTGCAGAGCCTCCTGCTGCCACAGATGTTGGCCCCTAGCCTTCTTGCTTATGGTACCACCTTGTTCACTTCTGTGGTTCATCTCCCAGTGAGATCGGTTTCACTCCCTGATTATGCATCGCAGAGCATCTTTCAGCAGAAGACTTTACTGATGGTTGCTGCTAGATGCTGCAATTCCTTCTTTTGTCTTCTGCATTGCTGGCTTGTAGAGCACAGTGTGGTTCTGGGCCTTGTACCTAGTGTCTTTTTGTGCCCCCAGGAAGTCTGGGCTTTCCATCCCACTGCTCACCAAGGCCACACAGTCACGTTTGTCCTCTCCCAGAAGTTCTGCCTGTTGCCCATTTGCAGAGGTTGACCAGCAGAATCCACTGCTCTTCTCAAGGCTTTTTGCCAAAATTTCTCCAACCCAATAAGCCTTTGACCCTATTAACCTTCTTTGTGTGCTCTTTTCCCCCAATTCTCACTGAATTTGTTTGGTTTTCTAGGCATTGGGCCAACTTAGGCAATAGGGGGCTTGAATAAGTTCAGCAGGGAAGCATCACATCTCGTTCTTGACGCACTGCCACATACCAGTGTGTTCCCCACATTTTCACTTAGGGTTTGACAGATCAGGCATTTTGTCCTGAAGATGAGGCATTTACTCCTAGATTTCTAAATGTAAATGTCTGGTGCTAGAGAAAGACGGCATAACCTGTACTTCTCAGAGGCAGGCAGGGGGAGGGTACTCTGTGTGCCGTGACAGGGTGGGGGGGGGGAGGTTAGCAGGGGCTCAGGAGTTGCGCCAGGGGCAGGCAGCAGCACCACCCCAGGCCAGGGCCAGAGGTTGAGTTCTGCCTTCTGTTGTTTAGCCTGCCTTACAAATCACTTAGCTTCTCACTTCTTTATAAAATGAGGGTAGCACCTCTTATTAAATGAAGTAGTGAAGCCGAAATGGAATAATGGAGAATGTTAAAACTGTGACACTTGGTACAAACAAGAACTATGTCTGTAGTGGAGGCTGAGTTTCAGAGCATGGTTACATGAATTACGGCTCAGTCCTTTTGATCCTCAAATCACTAGTAAGTAGGTTGGGGTGCTTTAGAGATTATATACGGAAACTGAGGTTCACTGTAGTCATTGTCCCAGGTCACACACCTAGTAAGGGAGTCAAAGCTCCTTGTCAGTATTCTTTAGAGACAATAGTCCTCTCTCCTTTTATGTGATGATGGCATCAGGGAGAGAATTAGGGAGTTAAGAATGACCCATTGAATCTGGCATAGCTGAGAATTAAGTTAAAAAAAACTTTGCCTTAAAAAACCACCAACGGGTGCCTGGGTGGCTCAGTAGTTTGAGTGGCCACCTCTTGATTTCCGCTCTGGTCACAATCTCAGGGTCGTGGGATTAGGCCCCAAGTCAGACTCCATGCTCAGCATAGAGTCTGCTTGAGGATTCTGTCTCCCTCTCCCTCTGCTCTGTCACCACCCAGCCCCATGTCTGTCTCTAAAAATAAATATTTTTTAAAAAATATCAATCATAGTCCTAGAAGAACTCTTGCTGCTTATCCTAGTAATAGGGTCTCACAATGCAGTGGGAATTCCGCACGCGCGCACATATGCGCACACACATCTTCTGCCAACTCAGAGACGAGCAGGAGCACACATTGAGGGTCCGTCTCAGGCTAACCTCTGCTTTATCCTTGCATGACAGATAGAATATGTGTTTTCAACTTAAGCACTGTGGTATTGTTATATATGTTGCATATGATGGAATTGCCTCTTAAGAATTTGAAACTCAATATTCTGATGTCTAAAGCTAAAGGAAAAATGTAATATCCAGTCCACGTAAAGTAGGAATAGTAGCCTTCAAGTTGATTTGTGTATTAATTCTAGCACAATACTAGTTTACTTTGTCAATGTTGATAGCAAAAATTCAAGCAAAAGCATTTTTAAATGGACTTTTATTGATGAAAATAAATATGTAACTAGACTTAACAGAATATGTGATTTTGTGTGTGTGCCCTGTTTTTCTTCCGCCATGCTTCTCCCTGCCCCCCAACCTGTTACTCCTGATTTCATGAAAAGAAAATGCTGAGCCAGACCTGGATGACAATGAGGATGAGGAGGAACCTGCTGTGGAAATTGAACCCGAGCCAGAGCCTCAGCCTGTGACCCCAGCCCCACCACCTGCCAAGAAGCGGAGAGGACGCCCTCCTGGCAGAACCAACCAGCCCAAACAGACCCAGCGTAAGTTACTTGTCTCCACTTAGTAGGCTGGAGGCTGGCATCCGCTCCCAGCACGTGGAGGAGCCAGACGGGACCTTGTTTCGGGGGATGATGGGAACTAAGCCATGAGAACAAGTTAAGGTCACACCAGGAACAAACTGTCAGGAAGCGATTACTTAGTTTTTACTGGGAAACACATGAGGAAGACCCTAGAAGCCTGTTACGCTTCAGTGAGAAGTCCAGAGTAGAAGGGTACTCACGTTCTACAAGGTGGGTACTTTTAATGTGGGAGGGTTCCGCGAAACAAAATCCCAGTCAGCTGGCAGAACTGATATGGTAATTAATGTAAAAGAGCCAAATTTTAAAGGATAAAGGGTAAAGCAATTTCTGTGCTGAGATTGTTCCTCCTAAGAAATCCAGGCCTGTGGATTCAAGTGTTGGCCTTCTGATTTAGGAGTGGACACAGAAGAGGTGTTCGCCCTCTCCCTCATGCCACAAATGGCAGTGGGCAGCAGTCCTGTCTTGGACACGGCCCTTGTGACAGCAGGCTCTGGGGACTCGAGTCTCTTTCTGTTCTCTGTGGCTGTGGATGTCCTGAAAGCTGGCAGGCAGAGTTTTTTCTTTAACAAATGCAAGATTTAGTCTTTTTTATTTTAATGTACTGCCGGAGCCCCACGTGTAGATGTCGGCCGTGGGGGGGCGGGCGTTGACTGTAGACCCTGGGAGACATTTAGCCTACACACACTTGAATGAAAACACTGGTGGAGGGCCCTGGGTGTGGGAGGCTTCAGGATCAGAAATGGATGTTCTTGCTATAGGTGGCTCACCTCCAGCGTGGCCCTGCATGACACGCAGCGTGACGTTTCTCAGTCATGTGCTGTCTGCGTCTTTGGCCCGTCTCATACTAGTGCAAAGCTCAACTTTAGGACATAAAGGAAAACTAAGGCTTTTACTATGGCATTTGGGAAGCATATGAACATGAATGTCAGCATTTTGTTCTTTGATAGAGTGTTGGGGCTTCACGAATGGCCGTATTTTAGCTCAGTAAGTCTGTTTTTTATGACTTTCTCTGTGTCCTTGCTGAGGCTTTCCTGCATTGCTGACCTCCATGTAGTGTTGAGTCTGACAGGACCTTTGTGATCCTCAGGGGCTTTAATGGAGCATTTGTTTTGTTCATGCTCTTTCTTGCCAGCAACAGCCATCATCCAGGTGGAAGACCAGAATACAGGTGCAATTGAGAACATTATAGTTGAAGTCAAAAAAGAGCCAGACGCGGAGCCCGTGGAGGGGGAGGAAGAGGAGGCCCAACCAGCTGCCACAGACGCCCCCAACGGAGACCTCACGCCCGAGATGATCCTCAGCATGATGGACCGGTGATGGCGGGGCCTTGCTCGTCGCCAGGACTGCTCTGGGCTGTGTTTAAACGGCCCGCATCTTAATTTTTCTCCCTTCTTTCTTTTTTTGGCTTTGGGAAAAGCATCATTTTACACCATTTTACCAAACATACTGAGAACTAAAACTTCAAGGATGATGTTAGAAAAATGTGATTTTACTAGAACTTGCTGTCTGATGTTAGCAAATCATGGAATGTTCTGAGTCTCTGAGGGTTTACTGTGAAGTGCTGAGGACAGTGTTGATGCCTAACTGGTTTTCTTAGATGGAAACAGAGACATTGAACCCTCTCTCTTGCAATGGTAAACCACTCCAGAATGGCCACCGGGTTTCCCAGAGTTCTAGGTCTTCTTCCCAGGAGAGTTTTTAATTGTAAATGCAGACTTGGGAAGGACTTACACTTTTAAACTGGTTTTTGCTTCTGCTTCTCCCTGACTCCCTTTGCTCGGAGCCAGCTGCACACCAGTAGTACGGCATGCTGCGGTCGGTGTCTGTCCTGAAGGCTTTGCCTCTTTCTTGGCAAAGTTTCTGTATGGTCAAGCTTGTAAATAACTTTTTTTACATTTTAATCTTTTCCATTAATTAAGAGGTTGAAAAGAAGTGCAGTGTAAGAAAACCCAGCATTTTAATTACTTGCAAATTAAGTTACCACAGACTGTCGTGTGTGAATGTGGACAAGGAATTGGATCCCAATCATGTAGCAGAATGGCACCGAGACTGCTGCCCGCTAGCGACGGACGCCCGCACGGAAGATCGCGATTTCCAGCCCGTGGAGCCAGCATTTGAACCTTGCACAATTAACTTTCAGTTATGATTTCCCATCTACATTTTCTTTGCTCTGTTTGTAGCTGAATTTTGTGTTTTATAACTCCTCTGTTCAAGCAGAAGGGTGATTATGAGTGGGTCACAGCAGCCCTTAAAAGCTGGGCCAGAAAATTTCACTAGGTCAGTAATTTAAACTTCGGATCTGCAAAACAAAATAATAATGTGAAACAAAACCAACTAAAAAGTGATTCTTGCACATGAACTGTCACACGTTTGAAATGTGTTTTTTAGAGAGCCTCAGTCTTGCTGATTTCAAACACTTTTTTCTTCTGTGTATTGCTTTTAAAAGAGCCATCAGTTAGCTATCAGACTCTAGGTTGATGCATTTTGTACTTAGCTGTACTGTGTGATATTTTTCATTATTTTAGGACGCCAACATGAGACCTGTAATAAAATATGTAATGGGGTTGAAAGCTGGGGAGGAGGATCTACTGCTGTACAGCTAATAAATCATAACGGATTAACAAGTGCTCCAGACACTCCGTCACGTGTAATCTCTGCCTCCCGGGGGCCCACAGGCCCGCGAGCATGGCCTCAGGTGGTGCAGGCCTGGTGGCCATTCAGAGGCAAACTCGAGTCCCAGGACGGCCACTTCCTCTCCAGCACTTCCAAGATGATCTTGGCAAATGGCGGGACTAGTGAGTGAATCCTGCCACAAGTTTTAACTCCCCAAAGGTGTGTGTGAGTAGCAGGGTATGGACGGACAGCTGCCAGCCTCCGTGATCCACCTGAGGAGTGGGTCCCTGTGGTAGAGGGGTGACCACAGAGGTTAGAAAAGAAGGGGGCTCCTGGGAAGTTCTATCCTTTGGATCTCAGCTCAGTGAGGGCTGAGTACCTTGAGTTCTGCCAAGTGCAGGACAACAGAAGCTGGGCCCAGTTTGCCCTAGAGAAGGTCATTTGGGAGGGGGAGACAGGAGGAGTCAGTCACCAGGCTGCGGGGAGAGATCCTGGGTGGCATCGCTTGTTAGCGCCGCAGGGGGGCCGTGGAAAGGGAGTTGGACTAGGAAGTTGATGCATTAGTGAAACGTCATCTTGCTGCTGCTGGCCATTTCTGGGCAGATAGCTTTGGCAAACCCATTTTAGGTAAAGGCTTCAACCACTAATTCTAGGGCTTTTTAACCAGAATTCCGAATTAGTGGCTTTCAGTGAGAAGTAACAAAAGATGAGGTGTATGTGACCTTCGGCTGCTTGTACTGTCCACGTAGTCATGTCTCCCAGGAAAACAGGTATCTGAGGCCCCAAAACTCACAACCTGGCAGTCAGCTCCTTGGACCCAATGTTAGTGGCCTGAGGCTGTCAAGAATGTGGGGTCTTTGTCTCAGGAATGGGCCAGCCCCTACAGGGGCCAGAGTACCCCCACCATGGTGTTTCAGTGGCCATATAATTTTCTAAATTTTTTTGTGTTTATACTAGAAGATCTCTGCAGAACAGTGAGATCTTTATCTTAAGCATAGCCTTTTCTCTCTCATTGTGTACATGTAAGTTGTTTGAAAGTTTAAAAGATCAGTTCTGGATGGAGAGGGGGCAAGAAAAGTCACATTCTAATGGAGTAGAAACTTAGAAGGGATCCCTCATTGCATAGCCCATGATGTACCCTGTGTGACTCCATTATATATTAAAACATAGATTTTATACATATAAACATTAAAGTACAGAAGCCACTCCTCACTCCACACCGGAGAACTTGGGATGGGTAGTTCCCTGACCCGTCTGCTCTTCCCCATTGTTAAGCCATAGTAGGTAGTGGAGTAAAATATTCCCTTTCCACACCTGGGCTGGCACCACCCTGTCCCCTGCTGCCCAGCAAACCCCCGAGCCCTTCTCTTGCCTGCGGTCTGCATCCAGTCTTCTACAACCATCTGAAGGAGCAGCCTGGCCCCTCCTCCTGTGCTGCTTCGGCAGGCGGAGCTTACGCCTCAGGATGAGCTTTGAGCATTTCCTGCGCGCCGACGGAGTGTCACGCCATCTAGAGCACAGCCGAGCTGAAGGCCTCTCCCCCTCGCACTGAGTCACTCAGCATGTTAGGAGTGGAGTCCCATGTGTTCACTTGGTCTCTGAGAGAGCTGTGGTAGTTCGGTCACTGCCGCCCTGCCCACCAGCAGTTTTGGAGGTACGGGGCTTTAGCCTGGTCACCCTGCCCTGCTTTCCGTGGCGATTCTGGTTTGCTCTCAGCAGCCTGTGCCCACCCGCACAGCTCTCATCAGGGGCAGATGCCAGCAGTGTGTTGCTCGCCTCGAGAGTCCGCTCTGGCACTCCTCCCCTCTTGTCGTTCTCATCCTAATCATTCTCAACAGAAAAGCCCTGGCGAGGTGGGTTTTCTCTTGGTGCGCTGAGCCCCGGGATCGCCGAGGCACACGTGGCGGCTGTGAGTATTCCCAGAGTGCCGGGCACTGCTGTGAGCGCTTCAGCAGCATTTCAGATGCTCACAGCAGTACTTTGACGGACGTTAATGGCTCCCGCTTACGAAGTGGGAACTGGAAGCCCAAAAGCATAAGTCACTTCTGGAGTGTGGAACACCCGGTAAGAGGCGGACTCAGGACGCACATTCAGGCAGTCGGCCTTTAGAACCAGCGCTCTCCACCGACCGCTTCGCGAGCTGTGAGCACGACAGACCTATTGAGTTCTCACCCTAAAAGCAGCTTGTAGATTCTCTGTGGCCTTAAAAGGAGTCCTAAATCTTAACCCAAACTCTTCTTTCAAACTGGGAGACATCAGAGAAGGACTGTCTCGTGCCTTCGTTTGAGTCCTCCCATCAGGCCTAGTCAGTCCTCAGCTTTCACACCACTGGCCTTTTGCTCGAGGGGAGGCTTTGCTCAAGCTGCTACTGCTCGGTTTCTACCGCCACTTTGTCTCCGTCTTTGCTGGAGATGAGAAATTTTGTTGTTAGGGGTGGGAATGATCACCTGACTGGAGGATGTTCCCACTTCTCTCCATGCCCTGAGATGGGGAGGGGTAGCTAGATGGGAAGCAAGCCAAGGGACCCTGCTCACCATCTCTCGTCTACTCTCAAGGTTATTTCACCTTTACCTGCCTAAGCTGTGGCCAGGGCAGAGGGCTGTTCCTAATAAGTGCAGTTTAATTGGATTGTAGTGGTAGAAAAAAATAATTCTTCTCCTGTGAACCCTCCAGATTCTGAGGCCCTGGTCTTTAATAGGGCAGCATGCTTCTGGTTAGCAACCCCACCCCATGACGTACTGACACCCCCCCACCCCCCCACCCCAGACAGCAGAGGTTAGGTCCTGTGGAAGGGAGAGGATGCAGACTCACGGAGGACCACCATGTACCCGGCCTTTGCTCACCCCTCCCTGAAGCCCTTGGGGTTTAGGCCTTAGCCCAGGGCTGCCCCCTGAGGGTACTTCCCACCTTCCAGCCTTCATCCAGCCTGCACCTGATGAATGCTGGCTGAGGAAGCGAGTTGCAGAGATGGGCACCTGAGCCCATCTGGCATTTTTTTCTGCCTTTTCAAAAGCTGGTGGATTTCCGGGACGCCTGGCTGGCTCAGTTGGTACAGCATGCGACTCTTGAGCTTGGGACCATGAGTTCCAGTACCCGTAGAGATTACGTAAAAAAAAAAAAAAAAAAAAAAAAAAAAAAGTTGAATGATCAGTAGGGGAAGAAAGGGATAAAGAAAGGGGGGGTAATCAGAAGGGGGAATGAAACATGAGAGACTATGGACTATGAGAAACAAACTGAGGACTTCAGAGGGGAAGGGGGTGGGGGAATGGGATAGACCGGTGATGGGTAGTAAGGAGGGCACGTATTGCATGGTGCACTGGGTGTTATACACAACTAATGAATCATCGAGCCTTACATCGGAAACCGGGGATGTACTGTATGGTGACTAACATAATATAATAAAAAATCATTAAAAAAAAAAAAAGTTGAATGATCAGTAGGGGAAGAAAGGGATAAAGAAAGGGGGGGTAATCAGAAGGGGGAATGAAACATGAGAGACTATGGACTATGAGAAACAAACTGAGGGCTACAGAGGGGAGGGGGGTGGGGGAATGGGATAGACTGGTGATGGGTAGTAAGGAGGGCACGTATTGCATGGTGCACTGGGTGTTATACACAACTAATGAATCATCGAGCCTTACATCGAAAACCGGGGATGTACTGTATGGTGACTAACATAATAAAAAATCATTATTAAAAAAAAAAAAAAGTTGGTGGATCTCCGACAGGGTCACAGACTCCAGATTAAGGAGCAACAGATTAGGTCCTTCAGGTTAGGACCCGGGTGTTGGGAGAGATTCTGGGAGAGATCCGATGCTCCTTGTTGAATAGACGCCCCTCCCGGCCGGCCCCCAGTCCACCTCCCCAGCTGGGTTTTGGAGTGGACGAACGCGGGTGGGCCGCAGGGATCCCCGAGCGGGCAGCGCCCCCTGGTGCTCCCTGCAGGGACTGCGGCGCGGGGTGGAAGTAGGGGGCTAGGAACCGCAAGAGGCGTGCGCCACACGCGAGACCCTCCCGGCCACCCAACCCCTACCCCTTGTCTGCCCTGCCAGAGTAGCTCCTGCGCTACAGGGCGGGCGGACAGCTGGGACTCTGCCCCCCTCCTACGTCTCCTGGCCCCCGGAGGCCGGGGCGGGGAGGAGCCGGGCTGGGGGCGGCCTGGCAGGAAGCAGCGCGTACCTTCCGCTGCAGGAGGAGCAGGTGGCTGCAGTGCGGGCCAGGGCCCCCAGGCTTCCTGTGTGCGCGCTCGCCGGCAACTGTTTCTCCTCTGAGCTCCTTGGGCCACCCGGCGGCCCGATCCGGCCCCATGGCCCAGACCCCCGACGGCATATCGTGTGAGCTGAAAGGTAAGCGCTGGCCCTTCCCGCCGACTCGGCTCCAAAGTCGGAGCACACCCAGCGTCCGCGGGCACCTGCAAGCAGTTGTCTCTGCTCCTGGGAAGAGCTTGGCGCCCCCACATCCACTCCACTCTTTCCTTGCTGGCTCATAGATGAGCCCAGGCCACAGGCCTGGTACAGCCCATGGGCATGAGTTGACCTCCGCTGGAGGACCAAATCACCCAGCAGGCTGCCGTTCCACAGGCGAGATCACCAGGTTCCTGTGGCCCAAGGAGGCCGAGCTGCTGCTGAAAACCTGGCTACCAGAGCGGGAGGGTGCTGAGCGAGGTCATGTCCTGGTATGGCAGGGGGCAGAGCCTGGGAGGGCCACTGGGGCCCAGGCAAAAAGAGCCTCTTGGCCTGCCCAGGGCGTCAGACACTCTCTCCCCCCAGGCATTGCTGCGATGGAGAGCCTACCTGCTCCACACCTGCCTCCCCCTGAGGGTGAGTGCCAGGGGCTGACTGCCACCCCCACCTTGCCCTCCAGCAGCTTCCTTGGCGATGGTTGTGCCGGCCAAGTTGTCTGTGTTGTCCTGTGGGCTCTGCGCTTCCAACAGCACTGGGCTCCGGAGCTGGTAGGGCTGGCTTTGAGCTCCCAGCTGCACAGAGGACTGGGATCCCAGGAAGGTGGGGAGAGGGCCTTGGTTCCAGCTGATTCTGGCTCTCCATAGGTGGACTGCACATTCAGCTACCTGGAAGTCCAGGCCATGGCGCTGCAGGAGACACCCCCTCAGGTGAGACAGCTAGTACCCCACCTCCATGGCCTGCAGACAGCTAGTACGCCACCCCCTCCCCTGAGCCCACACATGGAGCCCAACCCAGCAGCCCTCCTTCCCCAGGTGACTTTTGAGCTAGAGTCCCTGCCTGAGCTGGTCCTGGAGTTTCCTGGTGTGGCTGCCCTGGAACAGCTGGCCCAGCACATTGCCGCAGCCATCAAGAAGGTCTTCCCTCGCTCCAGCCTTGGGTGAGGCCCAGCAACAAGGGACCAGCAGGAAAGGAGGGCAGCAGGGGTGTGCTCTGGATGACACAAGTGGGTTGCCTCCCATCCCAGGGGCTACAAGTCTCTTGTCCCCTTCTCCCCCTCCCCAGGAAGCTATTCCGGAGGCCCACATCCCCCACCATGCTGGCTCGGCTGGAGAGAAGCAGCCCCTCTGAGGACAGTGCGCCCAGCAGCCCCTGTGGTGAGGGCCAAGAAAAGGCCACACAGGGCTTCCAGCCTACCCCCATCCTGCAGCCCCAGATTCCTGAATTGGGGATCTCCCAAACTGAACAGAGTCACTCAAAGCACAGCCACCACGCAGCTCGGGTCCAATCTTCCTCCCTCTCTGACCTTCTGTCTCTCTCCTCCTCACCCCATTATACCCCTGGCACCTCCCCCCAGGTGGCTTCTTGGAGACATATGAGGCTCTGTGTGACTACAATGGCTTCCCTTTCCGAGAAGAGATTCAGTGGGTGAGAGTAGGGCCCTCCTTGGGGGGCTCTGGAGACATCTGATCCCCCATGTGCATCGGGTCCCCTTTCCCCTTGTGACCCCAAGCCAGTTGGAGACATCTTCTTCCCATCCAGGATGTGGACACCATCTACCATCGTCAGGGCTGCCGCCACTTCAGCCTATGTGACTTCAGCCATTTGGGCAGTCGGTCTGTGGCCTGCCAGGAGTGGGAAGGGAGGGAGATCCCATGACCCACATTCCTGAGCCTTGGCCTCTCCATGGAGGGGGATGCTGGGCCTAGGATCTGTCTGGAGGGCCCTGAACTCTGCCCCTGCCCCTTTTCCCACCCAGGGACCTGGCCTTGAGTGTGGCCGCCCTGTCCTACAACCTGTGGTTCCAGTGCCTCTCCTGCGTGGACATGAAGCTGGTGAGAGTATAGGGGCAGGGAGGGGCTGAGGGTGCGGGGACCAGGATGCAATCTAATGAGCCCCTACTCTGGTTCTCAGAGCCTTGAGGTCTCAGAACAGATTCTGCACATGATGAGTCAGTCGTCCCACCTGGAGGAGCTAGTGCTGGAGAACTGTGGCCTGAGGGGGTAAGGGGGACAGGGTAGGGCTTGGGGACAGGAGTCTGGGAGCTTGGGAATGGGAGGTTTGTGGTCTGGGGAGGAGATGGGAATCCAGGGTCAGAGTCTCACACCTGCAGTCTGGTCCCCAGAGACTTTGTCCGGCGACTGGCCCAGGCACTGGCAGGGCACTCAAGCTCTGCCCTCCGGGAGCTTAGCCTAACGGGGAACCTGCTGGATGACCGAGGTACGGCTGAACCTAGGGAACCCCAGGGGGCTGGTGCTGGAGGAGGTGAGAGGCACACAGCTGCGCCCTTCCGTAGGCATGACTGCTCTCAGCAGACACCTAGAGCATCGTCCAGGAGCCCTAAGGAGACTCAGCCTAGCGCAGACAGGGTTGACACCTCGAGGTAAGTGGGGTAGGCAGGGGGCAGGGTGGGGGTGGATCTGCCTGATTGCTGAGCCACTCCCTCCTCTGCCGCCAGGAATGAGGTCTCTGGGCCGGGCACTGGCTTCCAATGTGGCCTTTGACACTGTCCTGACCCACTTGGACCTTTCCGGGAACCCTGGGGCGCTGGGGGCCTCGGAGGACAATGGGGTGAGTGGTTGTCTTTAGAGGCAATGACTGGGGGCAGTGGGATGTCAGGGAGCTCTTGGCGAGGTGATCCCTGACTGCCTCCCATCCTCATCCTCCCATCAGGGCCTCTATAGTTTCCTGAGCCGTCCTAATGTTCTGACGTTCCTGAATCTCGCGGGCACCGACACCGCCTTGGACACTGTGAGAGGGTGGTCCGCGGGGGGATCATCTGTAGGGCAGGTGGCCGGGCCCAAGGCCTGAGGGTAGACCGGGGGCGGGGCTCGGTCCTCCGTCGGTGTAGCCCACACCTTCCTCCCGCAGCTCTTCGCAGCGCTGGCGCGCGGCTGCTGCACCAGTCTCAGCCACCTGGACGCCTCGAGGAACGTCTTCTCCCGCACGTAAGGGGGAGGGTCCGGGCGGGGGTAGCCTGCCGGGAGCCGCCTGCCGGGAGCCGCCTCCCCGCGCCCGGAAGCCCACTCCTCCCGCTCGCCCACCCCAGGAAGTCCCGCGCTGCGCCGGCCGCGCTGCAACTCTTCCTCAGCCGGGCGGGGACGCTTCGGCACCTGGGCCTGGCGGGCTGCAAGCTGCCGCCCGACGCGCTCAGGTCAGTGTCTCTGCCCACGGCTACGCCCCCACGGCTACGCGTGCGGCCACCACCCAGGCATGGCCCCCAGAGCCTCACCCTGCTCCTATCGCCCCCACGACCTCCCGGCATCCTGGCCCTTCCTTCTTGGTATTCGTTCGCGCCCTGGGGCCCCCTTTCCCAGCTCCCACCACCCCCTGTGACAACCCCTCCCAGGGCCCTTTTGGAAGGCCTCGCACTCAACACGCACACGGGCGACCTGCACCTGGACCTCAGCGCTTGCGAGGTGAGCGCCCGGCCCGAGACGTGAGCAGGCAGTGGGCCCATACGCGGCGTGGGGCTGCGAGGCGGGAGCGCGGGCCCTCGGGCGCCTGAGCCTCCGCACCTGTGGCTCGTTGCTCTGAACGTGCCCCACCTTCCACCTTCAGCTGCGCTCAGCGGGCGCTCAGGTGATACAGGACTTAGTGTGTGACGCTGGCGCAGTGAGCTCCCTGGATCTGGCGGATAATGGTGAGGCCTTCCCGAAACCCACCCTCCCACTGCCCACCCAGTTCCCACCCCATCCCCACCCCCTCAGCCTCTCCTGATGCTTGACCCGAGCCACCCCTAGGCTTCGGCTCAGACATGGTGACGCTGGTGCTGGCCATCGGGAGGAGTCGGTCCCTACGACATGTGGCACTTGGAAGGAACTTCAACGTCCGGTGCAAGTGAGCCCCCATCCCACTCGCTCCCGGACCTCCCAGACAGCACCCCATCACCCTGCCCAGGTCCTTCCAAACCGTGGCCCCTACCTCACAGGGAGACCCTGGACGACGTCCTGCACCGGATTGTCCAGCTCATGCAGGATGACGACTGTGTGAGTTCTTGGGACCATGCGGGATCCTCAGCAATGGACCGACCCCTGTGACTCCTGCTCCCTCAGACCCTGCAACCTGCCCTCCTTGCTGACCGCTGATTCCAAACCCAAATGGTTTTTGTTTTGTTTTGTTTTTTAAAAAACTCCAGCCCCTGCAGTCTCTGTCCGTGGCTGAGTCGCGTCTGAAGCTGGCCTCCAGCGTCCTGCTCCGGGCCCTGGGCACCAATCCTAACCTGACGGCGCTGGATATTAGCGGCAACGCCATGGGAGACACCGGCGCCAAAATGCTGGCTAAAGCACTTCGTGTCAACACAAGGCTCCGGTGGGCGGGGTCAGAGGGGAGGAGGGCGTGGCGGGGGGGGGCTTACTGGGCTAAGGGGCGGGGCTGAATGTGGAGGGGCAAATGCTGGGGACTGGGACGCGAGATGAATGGACAAGGCCAGCGGGGTTGGGTGGAGCCTTGTGGAGCTCCACCCTGACTGAAGCCAGGCCTGGCCCAGGTCTGTGGTCTGGGATCGGAACCACACATCTGCTCTGGGCCTGCTGGACGTGGCAGAGGCCCTGGAGCAGAACCGCAGCCTAAGGGCCATGCCTCTGCCACTGAACGACGTGGCCCAGGCACATCGCAGCCGCCCGGAACTGACCGCACGTGCAGTGCATCAGGTTGGGTTCCTCTCTCCTCCCCTCCCCTCCCCTGCGCCGTGGCCCCGCCTCCCTCCTACCGCTTCTCAATATCCCTTATGCCCAGATCCAAGCCTGTCTTTTGAGGAATAACCGTGCGGACCATGCCTCTTCTGACCGCACCTCCCGTCCACAGCCACCTGGTCTGGTCTCAGACCCCTCGGAGCAGGTTAGTGTCCCCTCCCTCAACCTTGAGTAGGTACAGAAGATAGGGGGTGGGAAGAGCTGTGGTGCCTGGAATCCTCCATGAGTTTGAGCATCTGACTTTCTTGGGGCTAGGGTGCCTGAATTATGCTCTCCAGGACAAGTCCCTCTTTTTGGTAGCTCCCCCAAATAACACCAAATAATTTTAAAATGCATTTTAAAAGCATTTAAATAGACTCACCTGTTCGAGATGGGAGGTATTTTAAAAATCCTCCCTTAATTCTCCCCTCACCCCCAGCTGATTGTAGCCCCATCTGTGACTTCCCTTTCGCAGGGCTCTCTTCTCCACCGACCTCTGCTCGGGCCAATCCCAGCAACCCTTTTTCTGGCTTCATCTCCCTCCACTACCTTGGTTTTGTGAGATGTTCCCACCTATCCATTCCTAAATCCCATTTCTTTCTCAGGCTTTAAAGCCAAGGCATCTTGACCCAGACATCCTGTGGGGGCTTCACATTCTATACACCTTCAAGTGACCTCATCACTTCCCACAAACTCCTCTCTCTACCCTAGAACCCATTCTCATTAGTGCTCACACTCACCAAGTGTTGTGGACAGAGGTTTGGGCCAGGTCTCTCCTGGCCACATTATAGCCCCCACAGAGCTCCTTGGTCCTATCTCTGCTAATTCTCAAACACACTGCTCCTCACTTCCACCCCAAATATCTCTTGCTTCCCTGGGCCTTCGTCTGTGGCTCCTCAGTCCCATTTCTGCCCACCTCAGTCTGTCCTCTATGTGGCTAGTGAGCAGACTGAGTTTCTAAAACATAGAAAAGACTGGACACTTAGGAAGTATATATAAAGTTCCTAAAATGATCCAAAGGGGACACTGCTTGCCCCCCTTGAAGAGATAGGGTTCCTGAGTGGCTGGCCTGATAGTATTGGCTTCAGAACCTCACTCACCATGTTGGAGACCCTGGGAAGGAAGCAGTCAGAGTCCGGGAGGCTGGAGGGAGCTAGGATGGCACCGATTCTTGATGCGCGCCTCCCCCCCCCCCCAGGAAGTGAATGAACTGTGTCAGTCAGTGCAGGAGCATGTGGAGCTACTGGGCTGTGGGGCTGGGCCTCAGGGTGAAGCTGCTGTGCACCAGGCGGAGGATGCCATCCAAAATGCCAACTTCTCTCTCAGTGTGAGCACCCCTTCCCCACCACTGCTGCAAGGACCCTTCCCCTCTTAATCAGGTGTCAACTTGCAACTCCTTCTTTTCCTTGGCCTCCAGATTCTCCCAATTCTCTATGAGGCAGGGAGCTCCCCAAGTCATCAGTGGCAGCTGCGGCAGAAACTAGAGGGCCTCCTAAGACAGGTGGGCGAGGTCTGCCGCAAGGATATTCAGGTAGGATGGTACCCTTGCCCCAGCCACATACCCATATATAGGCTTGATCCCTATCTCATAGGTTCGACTGTGATATCCCTTGTGTCAGTGTTCTGTGGGGGTTGGAGCCTCAGGCCACACTCTCCATGCTCTGATCTTTGCCCAGGACTTCACTCAGGCGACACTGGACACAACAAGGAGCCTCTGCCCACAGATGCTACAGGGACCCAGGTGGAGGGAGCAGCTAGAGGGGGTCCTGGTGGGCTCAAGGGGCCTCCCAGAGCTGCTCCCAGAGCACCTGCTGCAAGATGCCTTCACTAGGCTCAGGTACACTGGATGCGCCTGGGCTGGACTGAACAGGACTGGGCAGAGATAGCGCATTAACCCTTGCTCTCTCTTGCTCTCAGGGATATGCGGCTGTCAGTCACAGGGACCTTGGCAGAGAGCATTGTGGCTCAGGCTCTAGAGGGGCTGAATGCAGCCCGGGATCGGCTGGTGAGGGAGAATTGTGCACATGCATGCATGTGCGTGTGCGCACACGCACACACAAACAGTGACCTGGCCATTGCCTTACAGGGGTTCTATAATGTCTTTTGGGATCATGTGGCCCAGGGGTATTTCAGGGTTCCTTTAGGACTGAAGGGACTATGGCTGAGGCCCAGTTGCCCCTCTTCGGGGTGCCTGGTGTTGCAGGTGGAGAGTCTGGCTCAGCAGGCAACAGTGGCAATGCCTCTTGCCATACCAGCACTGGATGGAGGTGAGCCCAGCCCCCTTGGACCTGGGGAATTGGAAGGTCTTTTCTTCCCTGAGGAGGTGAAGGAAGAGGAGGAGGACAAAGAGGAGAAGGTACATGGTCCCAGAACTCTAGATCTTCCCATCTTGTTATGAAGTGTAGAAGGCTGGGACACAGCTTCCTTGTGTCCCAGGCTGAGTTTCTGCCCTCCCCACTAGGATGACAGTCCTCCACAGAAATGGCCTGAATCCAGCCAAAGTCTTTACCTGGTTCCCTCCACTCACAGTAAGTCAGGGTCTGGGGACAAAGGGAGTTAACTAGGTTGGGCTGAAAGTTCTCCATTAGATCCAGGGACCTGTACACATTCATTCAGTCTTGTCCTAGGAACTCCCTGACCCTTGAGTGAGCCAGCTCAGGCCCTCTGTGCAATTTTCAGGTTGGGGTCTGCTATGGTCTGCATGAAGCAAGACTTGAGCAGACCAGGATCCGGACACTGTCTCCATTTGCCTCCCCCGCCCCTTTTCCTACCCCCAGGATGCGCATGCTTGGTGGCAGCGTAGAGCCGCGCCGCTCGGGGCCGCGCTCAGCACCACGGACAGCGGCGGCGGGGGGGGAGGGGCCGGGGGCGGGTGGTGCAGCCGGGCCCCTCCCCGCGCCCTGGGCGGGTCCCCCGCCGCCCAAGCTCCGCTGCCACCACCTCCTCGGGTTTGCTGCTCGGTGCTCCTCTGGTGCTCTCCCCTTAGGTGCTGCTGAGGAACCGGAGCCCGAGCTGGCGGCTCCGGGGGAAGATGCGGAGCCGCAGGCGGGGCCTTCTGCGCGTGGCTCTCCGAGCCCCGCCACCCCCGGGCCTCAGGCCGGCCCGTTGCCTCGCATGGACCTGCCACCCGCTGGACAGCCCCTGCGCCATCCGACCCGGGCCCGGCCGCGGCCACGGCGCCAGCACCACCACCGGCCGCCGCCGGGGGGCCCCCAGGTGAGTGCCCTTCCCCCACTCTAGAGCTCGTGGAATTGGGGGTCATGGGTGGCTTTTCCGCTCCTCAGGAGTGATGGCGGCTAGGGATGTGGATTTTAGGGGTCCAGGGCCACCTGGTCGTACTGCCACGACTTGGCTTATTCTTGGCCACCCCTTCCCCAGGCGTTACCATGCAGGGTCATGAGTATGTGGATTTCATTGGGGGTACATCTCAGTTTAGGACTGCATCTTGGGTTGGCCCTCTGCATGGAAGGATGTGTGAGGGAGGGTGTCCATCTTATCCTCCCTCTCCCAGGGTTACTGAAAGATGCTGGGCCTCAGGCTGTGGGGACAGTCCCGCATCTACCGCAGGTCCATTGGGTGTTTATGTCGGGAGGTGTATGTGTGCACTGGGTACTGGTGGGGGCAGTGGACACGGCAGCAGGCAGAGAGTCCGCTTGAGGCCCCCAGAGGGTCTGACGCAGCAGCAGGCGCCGCTGAGCTGCCAGCAGGCCGGGTGGGGTGGGGGTGGAGGGTTCTGCGGGGAACTGTTTGGAGCAGAAGGGGTGGCAAACGGGAATGTGTGACCCAGGGGGCCTGTGGGCTCTAGCCTGATGGTTGAGGGTGTGTAGGGTACTCCATGGGACAAGAACAGGTGTGGGCTGGGTGTAGGTGTCCAGGGCCAACTACTGGTGAAGGGGATATGTGAAACCAGCATCTCTGCCCGCCAGCTGGACAGCACGAATGTTTGTCAGTCAGTAGCTCCTTAGGGTCACTCCAGCTCCCAGGTCCTAGGGTTGTCCAGGCTAGGGTGCTGCACAAGGGGTGGAAAGAATTCATGGTTGGGCTCAGCCCTGACCCTGTGGTGTCCCCCAGGTCCCCCCAGCCCTGCCGCAGGAAGGGAATGGGCTCAGTGCCCGTGTGGACGAGGGCGTGGAGGAATTCTTCTCCAAAAGGCTGATCCAGCATGATCGCCTGTGAGTGAGGGGCAGTTGTAGGGGGTGGGAGAGGGTGGGATGTTCCATGGGCCTTCCCACTCACTGCTGGCTCTTCCCACAGCTGGGTCCCTGAAGAGGACCCAGCCAACGAGGGGGGTGCCACCCCTGTTCCTCGTACACTGCGGAAGAAGCTGGGTACCCTCTTTGCCTTCAAGAAGCCTCGTTCAACACGGGGACCACGGCCTGATCTAGAGACCAGCCCTGGGGCAGCTCCCCGCACTCGAAAGACCACACTTGGAGACCTGTTGCGGCCACCAGCCCGTCCTGGCCGTGGTGAGGAGCCTGGTGGGGCTGAGGGGGGCACCGGCAGCCCTGATCCTGCCCGCAGGAGCCGGCCTCGTTACACTCGGGAAAGCAAAGCCTATTCAATGATACTACTACCTGCTGAGGAGGAGGAGGAGGAATCTCTGGGTGCCAGACCTGACAAGGTAGGCCTGGTGACAAGGGATGAGGGCTCTGCTAGGACTGAGGCAGTGGGCTCTTTCCCCATTTGGGCTTCTCTGTCCTCAGCGACGGCCCCTGGAGCGGGGAGACACAGAGCTGGCCCCATCCTTTGAACAGCGGGTACAGGTGATGCTGCAAAGGATCGGTGTGAGCAGAGGCAGCGGGAGTGCTGAAGGCAAGAGGAAGCAAGTAAGTTGGGAGGGACACAAGTGCAAAGTGAGGGGGCAGGTGATATGTGGCAGTCTGTGGGTGACATATGTGACCAGAAGGAGACTCATGACACACAGACGGCTCTATCCGTTCTACTCCCTCCTTCTCAAAATAGCAGCTTCAGCCTTTCTTCCTTCACGGCTTCTGCCCTGGCCACTGCTACCTCCTCCTTGGAGCTGGGATGGTCCTTCCTCTGTAGATCGAACAGAACCCTGACCTTGCCACCTGCATTTGAAACAGCAAATCCTCCAGGGACTTCCTCTCAAGATACTGCCCTGCCTCCTAACCCTGCCCCAGCGCCTCAGCCCTGGTCCCTTCTTTCATCTTACTGTGTTCCACCCGGTGCATCTCAGTGCCTTGTAACGTGTTCCTCTGTCGGGAGCTACTTCCAGCCTCTCATCACCACCCATGGGTTACGTCAGCTTCCTCTTCACCCATCCCTGGCATCTCCTGGTGGGCATTTACTGGTAGTTATAAGAATGAAGAACAAGGCGAGGACAACTGAGCTTGACTTCCCTGTTTCCTACAGAGCAAGGATGGAGAGATCAAGAAGGCTGGCTCGGATGGTAAGTCGGACCCTGTGCTAGGGCAGTACAGCTTTGGTGAGGGAGTTGTCCTTAGAGATAGTCTCCAAGGCTTTGGCACTCCTGGGGAAAAGGGAAAGAGGCCAGGTTTTTCTTCCCCTCCCTCCCAAGGGCTGGTGCCTGAACCCCCAGTCCCGTCTTGCAGGTGACATTATGGACAGTTCTGCAGAGGCCCCTCCCATCTCGATCAAGTCCCGCACCCACTCTGTGTCTGCTGGTAAGTAAGGGCCACCGTCTGTGTTGGGGGACATGCAAGGGTAGGCAGGAGGGGGGTCAGACCATTGGTTAGGATCATACCATTCTCTCTGCAGACCCCTCGTGCAGACCTGGTCCGGGGAGTCAAGGGCCTGAGTCTACCAGCTGGAAGACACTGGGGCAGCAGCTGAATGCAGAGCTCAGGGGTCGTGGTTGGGGCCAACAGGATGGTCCCGGCCCCCCCTCCCCTTGTCCCAGCCCCAGCCCACGAAGAGCCAGCCCCTCTCCAGACAGCCTGGGCCTCCCGGAGGACCCTTGTTTGGGCCCCAGGAATGAAGGTAAGCCGGCATCCTAGCCTCCACTCCAATATGGGGAAGGGGATCCTGACGGGGGAGGCAAGGGTTGGGGTGGGGATAGCTGTCCAGACCATACCCTGATACCCTGGCCTCCCCCAGATGGCCAGCTGAGGCCGAGGCCTCTCTCAGCAGGGCGACGAGCAGTGTCTGTGCATGAGGACCAGCTCCAGGCCCCTGTTGGTGAGGGGGGAGACCTCCCTGTGTGCTTGAGTGCAGGAGATGGGGGAGGGTAGACGCCAGGGCTCCCTTTGTGACTCTGGTCCTTGGAGGGGGCCAACAGTGATGGAAGGGATTGAGAAGTCAAGGAGCCAGAAGGCCTGGAGGAAGGGGCTGACAAACCCTTCCTACTAGCCCTGACTCCACCTCCAGAAGAGCAACCTCTGCCCGGGGTGGGAGGACACAGGGGGAGGGGGAGGCGCTGAAGTGGACAGTGTGTGCGCAGGAATACACACACAGGAGGTGAGGGAGAAGGGGTGGCAACAGGCACCAAGCCCCGAGCAAAACTGCCCCCCACCTGCCAAGTCTTTGTGTCTCTCAGAACGGCCCCTGAGGCTGCAGCGCTCCCCCGTCCTCAAGCGGAGACCAAAGCTTGAGGCACCTTCCTCTCCAAGCCTAGGTAAGAGGGGGCTGGGACCAGTGGGGAGGGGGGCAGGACTGCTTGGTCCAGTCCTCACCCCTCCTCTCCCTCCTTCCCTTGCAGGATCTGGCCTTGGAGCCCAACCTCTGCCCCCACAGCCTACAGAGCTCTCCAGCCCTGAGCCAAACCCACCCTCCCCAGCCACAGACCAAAGAGGCGGCGGCCCCAACCCCTGACCCTCTCCTTTTCCTGCCGCATGAGATTATTTTATTAAAAAACTCAAACGGGCAGAGTATGGAGCACTGTCTATCCCAGGCATGGATCTGTGTGCATACATCCTCCCCCATGATCCCTCACACCTGGGTTAGCTCAGACTCTGGCTGTGGTTCCATCAGAAAGTGTAAGGCCCAGGCCACGAGCTGGGGAGGGAGCCTGGGAAGAGAACCATGGCTGTAGGTCAGTGAGGACAGGGACTGGCAACTGAAAGCATAGGGGCAGCCTTAGGCACTCACCTGACAGCTTGGACCTGGGCACAGAGGGAGGTGCAGGGTGGCTCGTACTCATATTGGAAGGCAGAACCATCACGATGCCTCTTTGGAGGGTCCTGAAGGTGGTGTGGTATCCAGAGAGGGAATAATAAGGACCCCTACCCCCATCCAAGGTTACCCCTCCACCCGACTCCACCCAAGGCCTACCCCATTCTATTATCCATGTATGCTCACCCAAACAGGGCCAGACTCCAGGGCTCCTGTGGTGGTTTTTGTCCTTGGAGAGTGCTGCCAGTTCTTGGGGGGCAACCCTAGCTCCTTGAACTCCAGGCTAGGTTTCTGGGCCCTGGTCACAACGGCCTGATGTGGACTGGGTACATGGCCAAGGGGTGAGAGACTTGGGGTGCAGCTCAGGGGGGAACTGGGTACATAGCTAGGGTGTGGGGAGCTGGGGGGCAGGGGGCCAGGGGCTGAACAGATGGCTGGTACAGCTTGGGAGCTGCCTTTCTGCACAGGGTCTGCAGCAGCCAAGGACAGGGCAGGCAGAAGGCTGATGCTGGCACCGCTTTCCTCTGAGGACATGTGGCTGGATAAAGCTGGGGTTCCTGGGAAGGAGAGGAGTGACTGTGGGCAAAACCCTCTCAGCTCAGTGGCCTGTGAGTTTAGGCAGGCCTACAGGCACTGTGTTCATCCCCCCACGTGGGTGTGCAACCTTTTGCAGCAGCCTGGGAACGTGGCTGGTAGCAGTGAATGCCTGTGGCCTGAGCACCACCTTACCTGAGGAAGTAGGTGAGGAAGGAGAGATGAGGGTCAGCGATACGTCCTGCAAAGCTGGGTCTGGTGGTGGCAGCTCAGGGCCTGAGGGTCAGGGGGAGCTAATTAGCACTGTGGGCACTGGGCCCCCAGGTACTCCCCACTTCCCCTCTCCAGTTCTCCTTACCCTGTGCCCTCGGACCTGGGCCCAGAGAGCTCAGAATTCGCTGGTCATTCTCAGAGATGTGCAGCCATGAGCTGGGGACAGTGTACACAGCTTCTCCCTGTGGGGCATAAACTCTTAGCCCTTGCCCAACTCCTCACCCTGACATTCCCCAAGGGAAGCCCCAGACTGACCGTTGCCCTAGGGCAGGAGGAGGCCCAGCGGGTGAGAGGGGGTGCTGTGCAAGGGCCTGCCAGCATCAGACAGCTCTCAGCCAGGTGCACTAGCGCCCCCCGATGCTCCTGGTCCTCCTGCACCTCATCCAGAAGTTGGGACAGTGAAAGGCCTGAGGACAGGGGACCAGAGGATGGGCCAAAACTTAGAGGAGAAAGGCAAGGGTGGGTAAGAAGAGCTTACTAAGGAAGCAAGAGACAATGACTGGGGAGGTCACTCTATGGGGGGTTAAGGGCACTGGCCAACCCCTGTAAGTACCTGCGCTGGGGGAGATGGATTCTGAAAGGTGCTCCCTATAGAAACAGAGAAGACAAGCCTCAGGAACAATCCTGAGCCCTGTCTACACAGATCTGCCATCCCCTGACACAGCCGCACTTGGCTGAAGAGCCCAATTCCATACTCACTCCAGACAGTCAAAGAGCTTTTTCTGCACATCCGGGTCCTGGTTGCTGGGGGAAAAAAAGAGAATAGTAGGCAATGTTGTTACTAGGGGCCTAAGCCCTCCCACCCAAAAGACCTATATCAGCCAGGCCTGGGTAGGGAGAACAGCTGGTGGGAGGAGCCATCACTTACCAACTAATGACGCGTTCCCGGGTCTGCTCTGTGGGAAGCAGGCTGAAGCGGTCCACCTGGAGGTAGAACTCTGCGGGCTAAAGGATTGAGTTCAGGGGCGGGTGTTAGGAATTGTCACGGAATCAGGCTCATTAACTCACCCAAGCCAGCCTCACCACTCACCGCGCCGCCTTCGGCCACTTGGACGCGGACTCCACAGTCCTGCAGCAGCAGCAGCCGGCCTTCTGCCCCTCGGAAGCCGAACTCCTTCTCCTCCCTGCCGCAAGCACGACCGTCACGGCCTTAGCCTGCTCGAACACTGCCCCGCCCGCTTGCGGCCCGCGCACCTCCGGCTCAAGCCTCGCGTTCTCCCGCTAGACTCCGATTTCCCCAGGCCCCGCGGCGCCTCTCTCACCAGTCCGAGGCGTTCAGGGCCTCCCGCGTCACTAGGCACCGGACACTGTGGGTCCCGTCAGACACGAGCAGCGCGGCCGCGACGTCAGACGTGTCAGGGGCGCGGGACGGGCCCGGAGCCTCGGCCTCCTGCAGCACCTGACGGCGTCGACTGGCGTCAATCCCACCGCCCTCGGGCCCTGCCCTGGTCTCCGAGCCCCGAGAAGCGGCGGCGGGGGAGGGGGGCTCACCTCAAGCAGCTGCCCCGCCTGCGGACTTGAGAGTGCATCTGACCCCAGGACCAGTTCTCGAATCCAAGGCCGCAGTACCAAGCTCCCCAAGCCTGCCATTCCCGCAGCTGCTCCCAGCAAAGAACCACCAGCCCGGGTTTCCCGCGGACGCCGGGGCCCCGCCTCTCGCCGGAAGAGGAAGCGCACAGTGGCTGGGCGGGACCTAAGGTCGAGGCCCCGCCCATACGCATGCCGGCGCGTGCGCACGAGCCCGTGTTGTTCGGGGACTTGCGTGCAGACTCTGGTTGGGTAGAATGGATGGATGCCAACCTGCTTGGTTTTACCCCGGTGTCTCCAAGCAGCGGCCCAGCGTTTGGCCGTTCGTTAAGACTCCCGGGCAGGATGGGGCCAAGGGCTGGCTGGGATGGAGAGGGAGGGATCTGGGGCTTGAGGCTGCGGCCAGGAGTGGTTAGGCAAGTTGGTTCAAAGCCACTTCAACACCGTATGAACCCGCGGAGCTCGGCAAATACTTATGGCTCAGTTGCCTCATCTAAAACGTGCAATCTCGTAATGTTGTAAGGCCAATGGAAATAACAGCACACAGACAACACTCAATAAATGTCACCTCCCTCACCCTCCCCTTGGATTGGTCAAACTTCTCCCCCAGACTCGAGATACTTGCGCGCCGTAGCGTAATGACGTAAGAGCACGCGGAAACGCCTCCACCCCATCTCCGTTTCCTAGGAAACGTGGACTCCGCGTTCCACTCTTTGTCGCTGCCCCCTTGACGTCATGGTCCGGATGGGAGGGCGGGGCGAGTGCTACCGCCAGGGGCGGGGCGGCACGAGCCGGCCTGCCGGGGCTGTGCACCTGCGCCTCGGCGGGCCGCCTGGGGCACCGTCCCTGGCCCGCCCGGCCCCACCATGGCCAGGCCGCAGAGGACTCCCGCGCGCAGTCCCGACAACATCGTCGAGGTGAAGAGCAAAGTAAGGGCCCCTCTGGCCCCGGCTCCGGCCTCGGCCCTAGGCGCTTCCAATTCCCTTATTCTCCCCTTTCCTAGCTTCTTAGTCCCCACCACCTTTTTTCTCGCCTCCATCATTCATGTCCCATTCTCTGGCCTTTCCTCTCGCTTTCCCCCATCCATCCTCCTTCCACGGACGGCCTCTAGAGTCTCTTCGTGGCCTTGGTACCTGGAGGGCGGGGAGAAGACCTTGGACAGCGTCCCTTGTACTGAAGCTGAGGTCTGGGCGCAAGGCTGCAGCCGTAGCGACAGCCTTTTCTGACCTCTTAACACCCTCGGACCTGTGGTGGGAAAGGGCACGGGCTCCGTCCTGACCCCTCCTCTCACCCACCCCCTGCCTCCAGTTTGATGCTGAGTTCCGACGATTCGCACTGCCCCGCGCTTCGGTGAGTGGCTTCCAAGAGTTTTCGCGGTTGCTGCGTGCAGTGCACCAGATCCCAGGCCTGGACGTGCTGCTTGGCTATACAGACGCTCACGGCGACCTACTGCCCCTCACCAACGACGACAGCCTGCACCGGGCCCTGGCCAGCGGGCCCCCACCGCTGCGCCTGCTAGTACAGAAGCGGGGTGAGGAGGATGGGGTACAGTGGGCAGCCTATGTGGGGTAGGATGGCAGGGCAGGTCTACAAGGGTTAGTCCATGCCCAGGGCGTCCAGGCTTCACCCTCTGCAGTCCCTGCCCTTGGCCTGACCTCCAAGTGGTAGGAAATAGCTACAGTGCCCCCGCCCCAGGCCTGGGCCTGAGGGAAAAGGGCCCTCGCGGGAGAGCAGGGTCTCTGATCTCAGCACCCCCCCTCTCCTGCAGCAGAAGCTGACTCCAGTGGCCTGGCCTTTGCCTCCAACTCTCTGCAGCGGCGCAAGAAAGGGCTTCTACTTCGGCCAGTGGCACCCCTGCGCACCCGGCCACCCCTGCTAATCAGCCTGCCCCAAGATTTCCGCCAGGTTTCTTCAGTCATAGATGTGGACCTACTGCCTGAGACCCACCGACGGGTGCGCCTACACAAGCATGGCTCTGACCGCCCCCTGGGTTTCTACATCCGAGATGGCATGAGTGTACGTGTAGCTCCCCAGGGCCTGGAACGGGTTCCAGGCATCTTCATCTCCCGCCTGGTACGAGGGGGCCTGGCTGAGAGTACGGGGCTGCTGGCAGTCAGTGACGAGATCCTCGAGGTCAATGGTATTGAGGTGGCTGGGAAGACCTTGGACCAAGTGACAGACATGATGGTCGCCAACAGCCACAACCTCATTGTCACTGTCAAGCCAGCCAATCAGCGCAATAATGTGGTGCGTGGGGCATCTGGGCGTCTGACAGGGCCTCCCTCTGCTGGGCCTGGGCCTACTGAGGCTGAAAGCGATGATGACAGCAGTGATCTGGTCATTGAGAACCGCCAGCCTCCCTGTTCCAATGGGCTGTCTCAGGGGCCTCCATGCTGGGACCTGCGCCAGGGCCATCTACTTCCTGGTGCCCGTAGCTCTCTGCCCTCTCTGGATGATCAGGAGAGGGCCAGCTCTGGATGGGGGAGTAGCATGCGAGGAGATGGTAGTGGCTTTAGCCTCTGATAGGCAAGGATGCAGCCCCTTGCCACTCCAGGCTGCTGGGACATGGCAGGGACTTCCCCGGTGGGGGTTTTTAGATTGCTCACAGGGCCCTCACAGTCTGGGGAACATTAAAGGTTTTCTACAAATGCAGTCATGGTCTTTCTGTGTCCCAGCCTTAATATCCTCCATGGTCTCACAATTTTGCCTTCTGCCCTGGACACGAGGCAAGAGTGATAAGGACAAGAGAGAGACCTTCCTGCTGTCAAGCAGCATGAGAGCACCAGGCTTGGCATTTCTAGGGTAAGAAAAGCTCTTATGGAAACAAACCTCACTGTGTACAAAAGGTTTAATTTTGACAAAGGGGTTAAGAGGCTGGGCTGACCCTTCTACAGCCACCAGTGGCAGGGAAGAGTGCTCTGGGGATACTGCCCACCCTATTGCTCCTGTCTTCAGACTCCATTCTATCATGGGGCCTCATCCTGTCCTTTGCAACCATGTGGCAATCCTCAGTGAGGACCCCCATAACTACCCCCCATAAAAGGGCTCAGGCATCCATCTTTACAAAGACCTTGGGGCGGGAAAAGATCTTGATGGCTTCCTCTACCTGCACCAGCTTCCGGTCCAGCTCGGCACGGTGGCCCTGGGCCCTGAGTGAATCTGCCCCAGCAGGCAGCAGCACCAGCTCACGTAGCAACTGGCTCTGGCCTACAAGGGACCCGGGAACAGTGGGTGCTAGGCAGAGGTACATGGTCTCCACTGGGTTCCCCATCCACTGCCCCCTACCCGTTGCCCACAAACTCACTCTGGAGCAGATTGCTCAGTGTCTCCAGCCGCTGGTTCTCAGGCATGCGAGTGTGGCCAGGGGGCATGGCAGGGTCCGGCTGGCTCTGCTGGCGGGCCTCAGCCTCCCGCCGCCACAGATCCCTGCGTTCCAACAAGCTGCAGATGCACAGGCTCAGAGTTGATGGTCCTAGCTGTGCAGAGGTTGTCTCCCACCCTCCAAAAGTACCCCTCACCCTGGCCGTTGGGCAGTGGGACCTACTAACGGGGCACGTGGCCCTTCTGCGTGGCATTGTAGTGCTCTTGGGCTTGCCGTTGCTGCTCCAGCACTTGTGCCAGGACCTGCAGTGAGCGAGAATGCCTCCGGGGGGCCCTCTTGGCAGTGCAGACATTGTGGCTAATGAAGTCCACACCTAGGCCTGGCCCCTGCAGGACATGGTAAGCATGATGGGGCAGACAGCACTGTGATGTGCTCCTGAACCCCTCAAGATCTCTGCCCCCTCTCAGCCCCCACACATCCTCTCACCTTAGCATTGGGGCCTGGTGGGGTTAGCTGAGGACTGGGGACACGGGGTGGCGGGAGCCCAGGGCCGCAGCGGGAGTGTGCCCGCAGGAAGTGGACAGGCTCTGTTCCAGAGGCAGGGCTGGGCTCCTGGAGGGCAGGGCATAGTAGAGGAATCAGTCAGGCTGAAGTCAGGGTCTAAAGACAGCCATACGTGTGAGCTTCTGTTCCTTCTGCCTGTGAGGATATTTCTCTATCTCCAGCCCTATGGGCCTCTTCCCTCTTGAAGGAACACTTCTATCCATGAGCATTTAAATATGTGGGTCTCTCACATCTTTAGGAAAACAACAAACCACCCCTCCTTCTACCTCAGTCTGGCTGGCTCTGGCTCTGGCTACCATTCCCTTTTTCTCTCCTTCCTGGCCAAGCTTCCTGGCTCTGTCCCCACCAAGGTCGTTCACAGCTGGCCTCCAAGCCCTCAAATCCAGGGTCACTTCCCTGGTCTCACTGTCGTCAGCCTAATCCTCAATAATTCCTGGGTCTCACTCTTCAGATCCAGACCTGACTCTCCATCTGTTTCCTGGACACACTCCCAACCCCCTGGGAGTCCCACAAATGCTCAGTTTCAACAAATTTGCATATGACCTTATTGTCTTTTCTCTCAATCCTGCTCCTCCTTCTGAAGACTGTGGATAGAGAAATGGTACTACTGTCTACCGAAGAATCCCACCACGTACCCCTGCCCTTCTCACTGCCCTTAGAAATAAAGGTTGAAAAGTGGATTATGTGATCCTGTATGATGTGGGTCCAGCTGACTTCTTAGCCTAGCCCTTTTCTCCTGTACACAACATCCCACTGCACACACTCCCTCTGGTCTTAGGACTTCTATCTGTGAGGTTCCATCTGAAAAGAATGTTCTCTTCCATTCTCTCCTTGCCTATTCCTACTTGCCCCTCAGGGTCACCCTGCCATCGCCACTTCTGAGGAAACCCCCAGCCCGACTGTGCAGCAGCAGCAGCTATTTCTTAGCCTGTTACCCTAGTCCCCTATGATTTGCATCCCTCCCCATAACTCAGATCTGAGTATAATTGCCTGTCAGTCAACAATATGAACAATGCTTCTGGCTCTCCAAGGCAGGTACCTGCAGCTGGGCCTTGACCCGGGACTCCACTTTGTCATATTTGGGCGAGCGCCACAGAGCCTTCAGGGGCCTGGGCTCGCCCTGCTCCCGGCTGCGCTCCTGCTCACGGAAGCGCCTCTGGATCTCCCTGATCCGCTTCAGGTTCTCCTTCTCATGGTCTTTAGGGTCCTTCCCTGGTGAAAAGATGTTGCCAGACTCTACCCTACATACAGCCCAGGAGATCCAACTCCCACCAGTTCACACACAGGCCCACACCCTCCCTCCTACAGAAAGATCTCCCTGACCTCTCCATCTAAGACAGTATACACATCACTACATTCCCTTCCTGGCATAGTAATTATCTTCTTCTGTCCTTGATTATTCTCTACATTTTTATTGTGAGGCACACCATTAGTCATTTTGTATATTATATCCATCGCTTCACTTGTTTATTGTTTTTCTAGTACCTACTGGGCGGGCACGCTGTAGGCACTCAACACACCATGTTTCGCTGACACACGAATTCATTAAGCTGAGCTAGGGTTCATGGGAACTACTTCATTCAGTCCTCTCCTGTGAGGAAGTAATGCATTTCTCCCACTCAGGCAAAGCCTGAGGCCAGATCTGGGAAGGAGAAGCAACGCTTTTGATCTCAGCGTTTGACCTCATACTCGCTTCATTACCCCTCTGTCCGAACTTACTCTTGGGAGAGGCCCCTGGGCCTAGGGAGATGCCCCCGAGTTGCAGCAGCACTCCCCCGACGCCACGCCGGCCACGCTCCAGGATCTCTCTGGCTCCAGGACCTATGCGGGGGCCGCGCGGAGGGGTGGTGTCCAAGTCGAGGTCCGAAGTCAGCAGGTCCAGCTTCAGCTCGTTTCCCTCAAGCCGTCCTTGAGCTGACAAGCCAGACGGGGCGGAGTGCGCAGCTCAGTGGTGGAGCAGAGCCAGAACCTCCCTCGGGCCTCGCCCCGCCGCGCCGCACCCCTCCAACTCACCCGAGGCCGGCCGCCGGTAGTAGTCAGGGCAGACCGTAGGGTCTGGGGGGATGGGCCCCGAGATGCGGGACGGGCCCTCGCACATGCCGCCGTCGCTGCCCTGCAACGGTGCACCAGTCCTGCTGGGCTGCGAATTTCCGGCCCCTTCCTCAGCCCAGTGCCTCCTCCCGGGTCCTGGACCCGGACCCTGACCCCGGAGCCCTCCATTCCCGGCCCCCGCCCCGGCAGCCCGACCCCGCCAGCGCTCGCCGCCTCCGCTCTTAACTCACTTCCCTGCCCGGTTCGCGACCCCCTCCTCGAAACACTCGGGCAAGGAGCTCACCGGAGCAATTTTGCCGCCGGCTGCTGCAACCCCACGGGCTTGCTGTTGCCAGGCAACAATAGTTTCCGTCCCTGAGGTCAGGGGGCCAAGGCCCCCTGGCGCAAAGCCTTCTGGGGCTTGTAGTTCCAGCTGAGGGAGGAGCAGAGCCACCGTCTGGTTCCCTTCCCACCCGCCTGCCCTTGCCAGCGGGTGCCTGGGGTCAGCGCCAGCTCCACAAGTCCGGCCCCTCGCCCTCCTCCCCGCAAGCAACCTTCAAGGAGACGCTGACCATGGCCTCAGCAGGGGTCGAGAGACGGCCAGGGGCCCAGGAGAGGACAGCCGCGGGGCCGGCACAGCTCGCGGAGTTGTCCGGTGGCCAAGTTCAGAGCTGTGAGGTGACCGTCAGGCTGTGTAGCCTTCAAACACTTGTCCGCGGCGCTCTAGGAGGCCAAACTCTGTGCGACGCCCCCCTAACTGCCAGGACAAGCTCCACGGGCAGGGAGGGGCACGGGCTGGGTGCCCTGCATCTGCATTTGATGTTTGTCCGGTGTCTCATGACTGATCCCCTGTATCTTTTGCCTGGTGACCAGTTACCTATATGTCACCTCTAGTGTCCAGTGATGGCAGACCTGTGCCTGGTACCAGCCTATGAGGCCTGCTGGACCTCGGGTGAAGACAAGTGCCCAACAGGACCAGTCTCAGAGCCAGAGCTCCAGGAAGAACAACTCAAGCTGGAGGAAGAGAGGCTCAAGCTAGAGGCGGAGTCACTAGAGGAGAGAGGCCCCAGGCCTACAGCCTCCATTGTGAGGACCAGTCACTGTCTGAAGAGGAAGCCGGTCAAGTGAGGGAGCTTTCAGAGGGAAGGAGCTGTAGCGCTGGGGGAGGGGGTTGGGTGGGCTCACGCTCCTATGGAGTGCATCCTTATCCCCTGTCACCATCACTCCTCACTCCCTTGTTCCTGAAGAGCCCTGGGCATTGGGGGCAGGGGCGGGGGCATCCAGAGGAGGAGGCTCAAGGCCTTGTAGGGTACTGAGCTCACATGAGCTCTAGTCCCCTGTCCAGCCCAGAGCCTCACTGACCAGGAAGGGGACAAGAATCTAGGCCCCAGGTGGTGGACAGGCAGGGCTATTCCCTATGGTCAGGGCACAGGAGCCAAAGCTGGAGGCTGGCTCCTTAGGGTTCCTGTCCCCCAGCCTCCCAGGGCCTAGCCACCAAGCCCATCCTAGGGCTGAAGCAGAGATGCCACAGGGGCTGCCACTGCAGAAGGAGGAGTCAGAGAGTAGCCAGAGTGAGCCCTTACCATCTGCCAAACAGCACAAAAAAGCCAAGAAGCGCAAGAGTCTGGGGGCTCCAGTACTCCCTGCTATGGCCAGCACAGTGTCCGCACCTTCAGAGACCCTGGGGCTGGAGCGTGAGTGGCAGCCCCTGGGCCTTCCCTTTTCCTCCTGCCTGATGGAATGCTGACATGGCACAGCTTGGTGTTCCAGCCCCTGCCCTGCCCCGGGTCTTTGCAGGAAAGGTGCAGCGCCTGCGGCCCCTGTACCAGTACATCAACTATTGCAATCCTGAGCTGAATCAGGAGGGGGAGGGGGACGGGGAGGCTGAGGCAGAGATGGAGCCTGAGTTGGAGCTGGCCCTGGTCCGCGAAGAAGCAGGTGTGGAGCAACTGCAGGCCCTGCTGCCCGTGGCAGGTGAGGTGGCCTCGGGCCTCACTTTGCCTTGCCCCAATTCATTTGTATCCTCCACCCATGCTCTGGTTTCCCTGGGAGAGGAGGTGGGAGAGGAGCCTGGATGTTTGCCCAGGTTGGGGGTCAGCGGCCGCCTCAAGGCTGAGGTGGATAAGTCAACTCAGGTGGACATCGACAAGATGCTGAGTGTTTGCGCCGCCCCACTTGTACCTCCACTCTCTCCTCAGTACAAGTGACTTTCCTGCTCCCCCGGCCCACTGGTGGCTCCCCTTCTCCCAAGTCTGAACCAGAGTAGCAGCCTAGGCCCTGGGGTGGAGGGGAAAATTTGGGCCCTCTCCCTACTTGGGACCTTGGACTTGCTGAAAATAAACATTTTTCCTTTTCTCAGACTTTGTGATTTTGCAAATCAGACAACTGAAGAGAGGCTGGGAAGGCGGGGGCAAGGCTTGAAGTCTGACTGGTCATCTGGATCACCCAAGAATATGACCAAAGTACAGGTTCTTGGGCACAACCCCAGACCTAACCAAATCAGAATCTGCAGGGATGGGGCCTAGTTTTGTGCATTTAAAGGCTCCTCAGATGAACCTGAAGGTCAGACAGGATAACAGTGGGGATGCAGAGGGAGGTGATAAGGAGAAACTTGGGGCAGAGAAAGGGAAGGGATGGCTAGGTCACAGCAAGCAGGTTCTGGGCCTGCATTTGGTCTGACCTCGAGGGCCCAACACTTCGGATCTCCCATTGAGGTGTCAGAGTTCGTTTGCCTGCCCCAAGAGTGGCATCTTTGGAATGTTTCCCACTTACTGGAGACCACATCTGGACCAGACTTGGCCCCCAAGGTGGCCCTGCTAACAGAGGCATCGCTGCCTTTTTCCTGGCAGCCAGGGGGTGGTGGTGAATGTGAATGTTCTCCCTGGAGCCTTGCAGCTAAGCCACTGGATAACCACAAATAGGCGAAAGCTTAAGAGGCAGCCAGGGCTGGCCGTCTTGGAAACCCTCATATCCTGCTGCCTCCTGGTCCTCCTGCATGGCCCTCATATACCTTAAACATAGGGATTTCCAAATTAAACGAATAACTTCTCCCTCCAATCTGCTTTTCTTCCCGTGTCTCATCTGCACAGCTGTTGAAGCCAAAATCCTGGGTGTCACTCCAGACCCCATCTTGTTCTTTGCTCATTCTTTACTCCTACAAGCTAATCAGGCATCAAGTGCATGTACCCTCTAGGCTGAGAGCCTCTCAGATCCCATGGTCAGCACCCCTGCCCTGGCACACTGTTATCCTCAGGTGACAGCGCACTGTTCTCCCTGCTTGTGGTCCCTTGCCCAACCAATCCACCCAGTGATCCTGCTACCCACACACCTGAACCCGATCTTGTCGCTTCCCTTCTAGCATCTTGCGCCTCTTGCCCCAGCTGCCTTAAAACTTTTCAGTGGCTTCCTGTTAAGTCCCTGACCAGCCACATCTTTCTTACTTTTACTCTCTGCACGTGGGGCTTCCCCTGCCTAAAATGCTTTTATGCCTTTACCCCTCCACCTGGCTATTGCACTCTTAGCTCGAAGACTCGGGGGAACTTTGCTTCTACCACCCAGTGTTGCCCTGTGTCGTAGCATTTACATACCACTGCTGTTGTGGGTTTTAACTGTTTTTGGGACTAGGCTGTGAACTGCCAAAGGGCGTTTGTCACTGCACTGCACCCACCTAACAGAGGGCCCCCATAAAAGGCACAAAGATAAGGAGACTAAGGTGGGTTGCTGAGGAAGCTGCAGACGATAGGTCAGGATCTGAAAGGCTGAGGCCATCCAAAGTCCAGAACCATCTGTGGAGCCCTTCGAATAATGGCCTGGCAAGATCACTGGGTTCCCTGCTCAGCGGGGAGTCCGCTTCTCCCTCTCCCTCTGCCCCTGTTGTGCTTTCTTTTTTGCTCTGCTCTCTCTCAAATAAATAAATTCCTAAAAAAAAAAAAAAAAAAAAAAAAAAAAAGTTAACTGAGCTTGACTGCCTCACTTTATGGTTGAGGAAGCAGAGGCCTTGAGTGAAGTGGCTTTGCAGGAGATCATACCCTGGACACCAGGGAGACACTGCCCTTTCCTGAACCCTGCAGATCTGGACCTGAGGACTCTGGCTAAGGCCTGACCCAAGAAGGCCGAGCGTCTACTTTCTGTGTGGTCTCCAGGACTGGAGGTGTGAGCCAGGCCAGCACTGACAAGGAAGCTCTGTTCCGCTCTTCCAACAGGTGATGTAGGAAATACTCAGTAATCACCAAAGAAAGAACTGATCTACATTTGCAGGTCTATTTCCTGACACACTTATCTAAGCTGGGTGGGTGAGAGTAGTCACAGAAAGGAACAAGTCACTACTATTGTTCCTAAAAGCTCACTCTAGGGGCACCTGGGTGGCTCAGTCAGTTGAGCATCTGCCTTAGGGTCAGGTTATGATTCCAGGGTCCTGGGATTGAGCCCTGCATCACGCTCCCTGTTAGCAGGGAGTCTGCCTCCCCCTCAGCTCATGCTCTAACAAATAAAATCTTAAAAAAAAAAAAAATTAAAAGCTCACTCTAAGGGGGAAATGCTGAGTGTAATGCAAGGAGATAGGTGCCACAGAAGAGGAGAGGACCAAGGCTGTGGGACCTCAGTTGGGGAGGAAGAGCTGCCATTTTGCCTGGGGAAGCAAAGAGGCAGTCCTCCAGCTGACTCCTGAAGGAGAGTTGGGTGGTGTTCCAAGCAGAGGACACGCCAGGGAAAAGCCTTGTTTATGCTGAAGGTGTCAGCCCCATGCAGGAGGGCCATTTAGCATTGCTGAAGCAGAGGCATGGCCACCAGGAGACCAGGGTGGGCAGTTCTGGAGTGATGAGAAGAGGTGTAGGCAAGGAGGGATCTTGGCCCGGCATTCTGGAGAGGTCACTTGGGCAGGAGTAAGAAGGACAAAATGAGGAAGGGAAACTGGGGACAGGGAGGTAAGGAGACTGCTACGTTGATTACTGATTTGAGTATGAGACCTACATTTGGTTGGGGGTTGAGAAATAAGCAATAGGTATTTTGGAAGTTCTTTTCTGGTTGCTCTTAGAGAGAGGAAAAGTGAACTGCATTTGCAGTGGCCTGGAAAACCTTAACCTACTCTGCCCCAAGGAAGATCCTGACATTCAGGCACGTGGTCCTGGGAGCTGATGCTGCCTTCCTCCAGGAGGGGGCGCTGCAGGACAAGCCTGGATCCGCAAGCAGGCACAGTCACCCCCGAGGACCAGAACCCTGCTGGCTCCCTTGGCCACAGGCATTCAGGCTACTTCAAGGTGCATCTCCTCCCTGGGACCAACCCAAGAAATATATGATGGTAAAGATGTCTGAGGGGTAGCCATGGACGTAGGCTCTGGGGAGTATCAACAGAGGACCCCAGGGTCCTCACAAAAGTAGCTCTGCACCAAGCCCACTGCCACTTGCCCTAGGACTTCTGGATACCTGTCTTTGTAAACAAGGGATTTGCTGTAGAGCCCCATGAAGCCTCAGAAGTGCCACTGTGGGTAACCTGGCTCTTTCTTAAGTAGGACCACCTGAGTCATGTACAATGGACACTTGTGCTTTCTTAGTAAATCCCCCAATTTAGGAAGGACCCCATCATCCTATTAACACACAGAGGGACTGACCTGGAGCTGAGCTGATCACTCCAGGAAGAGAGCAGCCTCTTCCTTAATTTTTTTTTTTTTTAAAGTAGGCTCCTCACAAAACATGGAGCCCAGTGTGGGGCTTAGAACTCACGACTCTAAGATCAAGACCTGAGCTGAGATCAAGTGTCCGACACTCAACTGACTGAGCCACCCAGGCGCCCCAAGCAGCCTCTTTCGAAACTTTACCAGCATCCTGCCTTGCAGGCTCTCTCTGCAGTCCACCTCCTAGCTGAGGCCTGATGCAGAGAGAAGGCAGTAACCTGGGTGGGGGCCTGAGTGGGAAGGGGCAGTGCCTCACTCTCTGAGATCTGCAAGTGCTGGGGAAAGAGTTGCTCATCCCTCTCTGTAGTGGGATGACCCTGACCAGGCTCCTTCCTGGCTCTATCACTTGTAACTTATAGGAGGCAAGGAACTTTGCCTCTCTCTGCCTCACTTTTCTGATCTCTATAATGAGAATATTAATAGTGGTACTATTGGCATGCAAGCAGCACACTCCCCAACACTAGCCACTGCTATTTTATCTCACAAGGACAAGGTCTAAAACCAGGACAACACACAGGAAAATCGGCCTGATGACTTCTAGAAAGGGTGCCAAGAGGAAGAGGGAGACTTCCCTGAGCCTGCCTTTCTCTGGCAAGGAGCCCAGGGCAAGGAAGAGAGAGGGAAGTTTAAAGAAGGGAAGAGCTGGGTCTAGGCCTAATCTGGGCGGGCTGGCAGAGGAAACAAATGGGGGTGTGTGTCCTTTCCCCCCACCCACCTCACCTCTGACATGCTTAAAAGGCAGGTCCCAGTGTAGAACAGTGAATAAAAGCAAGGCTGGTGACTGGCTGTCTGGGCCAGGCAGTGTTGGGCTGCACCCACTCAATGAGGCAATACGTGGAGCCTTCCTCTAGTTCATTCCATCCAGGTTCTCTGAGACCACTCCTCACTTCCCCTCTAAGGATCCCCAGAGCCAAATCCATGGTTGCAAGAACAGAACTCTTCCTGACCTCTAGCCCAGGAAGATCCCAAACTCTCCCTATCTCCCTGGGACAGCAGGCATGACAGGCACAAATTAGGAAGTCTTGAGTCCTGTTGTCTGAGAAAAGACTTTTCCTTGGAGGGCTCCTGGGATTCAGTCTAAAGGGGATACACTCACTAGATCGTGATGGATCCAAAGCAGGCCAGAGCTGCCGTGGAGCCATAAGGAAAGAGAAAAATATAAATAGTCTACAACAATAAACAAGCCTTTCATTATTAAAGAAACCCAACTTACCAAACAACCGACAACCACATGAGATAGTGTCAGACATTCTGATTTATTTATTAACATTTATCAGATATTCCAGAACCCTCCCTATCTCCTCTCTGCCAAGTCAGGGGCCCTCTGCCCCAGGTCAACAGCCCCTGACAGCTTACCTAATGAAGAAGCCCTCCTCCCTGCCAGGGAAGGGGCAGCCTAGAGGCTGGAAGGGCCTGGTCATATGGGAAGGAGGGCAGGTACGGATCCCTGAGGGATGACTCAATGCCCTCACCATTCCTGAGATGCCCTAGCCCAGGAAGGGCATGAAAACAAGGCTTCTTGTCATTTTTCCTCAGGCTGAGGAATCAGCCAAGCTGGGTCCTTGCTGTGCCTCCTCACCTAGTTAGGACCACAAATAGGCGAAAGCAGCCTCCAAGTCAAGCTCTGGCTGGCTCTGCTCATCAGCATGACTGCAGAGGCCGGGGGACAGTGGCACCCCGGGTACACTGTGCTAGCCCTCAGCTACATCACTACCCCACAAGTCTGAGGAGTAAATAAGCACTGCAGGGGGCGTTTTCCCAGGGCCACCCTGGGCTTCACCTGGACCTGCCCAAGTTGACTGGTGAAGTGAAAGACACTGTCTATGCTACGGCCAAGCCCTCCCGTCTCAGCTTCTGGTCCCTCCCCAGCCCCTCTGCCCCATGGCAGGGAGCCCACGTGCGGGCTCACAGGTTATTCCGCTGGAGCGCCTCACAGAGGTTCTGGTTGGTATCGGGTTCTTCCGTCAGCACCTCCACAGCCTCCCACTCCCCGGATCTGCTCGACTTTTTGATGGCATCCACCACACTCTGCATGTACAGCCCATCCTCAAACGAGGCGGCCATCGAGACAGGGGTGTGGTCCCATGTGCGGCGGTCCCCCTGCCCCTGGAAGGACTGGCGCAGGGCCTGCACCATGTAGACCATGCCCTTCAGGTAGAGCAGCGGGACATCCTGGGGCCCCTGCTCGGGCAGCCCTGCTCCCACAGCCAGCGAATCCCTCAGGAGCAGTTCCTCTTGCGTGGCAGAGTTCTTCTGCCCGTAGAGGTCCGCTCCTCGGGCAACGAGGCGTCCTGCAGAGCCCACCACCATGACCTCATGCACAAAGGCACCTGGCATGTTGAAGTTAAGTGTTACTGTGCTGCATACGCCCCCACCCATGAGCATCTGGAAGAAGCAGAAGTCATCACTGGTGACGTGCCGGATGCCACGGATGGCTGCATTCTGCCTCACAAAGGTCTTGAGCAGCCCATGCACCTTTTCAGCTCTGCGGCCGGTCAGGTGGGTCAGCAGGTCCACAATGTAGGTGCCCATGGTGTGCAGGCCCCCGCCACCCATGAGCTCATCACAGATCCAGCCGTAGTTGGGGCTGAGCAGGCTGCCTGAGTAGATGCGGGCATCGCAGATCATGACTGCGCCCACGTAGTGCTCCGCGATCAGCTGCTTCATGCGCACAAAGGCCGGCAGGAAGCGCAGCACGTTCCCCACCAGGCTCATCAGCTGCGGGTAGTAGCGTGAGGCAGTCACCATCCGGAAGGCATCCACTGAGGTTGCCGCTTTCTCACAAACCACATTCTTCCCAATACCTAAGGACAAAACACACCAGAAAAATCTCAAAGTTCCAAGAGATTTACACTGGGGGAAAATCTTTTCCTGAAGGCACATGAACTCCGGAAAGCCTATTATCAGATGGGGGCCTGGGACAAGAGGGAAGGCGATGGCTTGGATAAAATGGTACACCATGACTCGGACTGGAGAACAAGTTATAGGCTGGAGAAAGACAAGTAAATTCTTAAGGGAAAACGAAAGTTCTTAAGGGAAAATGAAAGGAGTAGAGGCAGAAGGTACAAACCAGGAATGGGAAGTAAACGGAGGTATGATGGATAATTTAATGTGCCAACCTGGCTAGGCCGTGGTGTCCATCAAATACCAGTATGGACACTGCTGGGAAGGTATTTTTTTTTAGGTGTGATTAGCATGTAAACCAGTAGATTTTGAGTACATCAGATCACCCTCCACAATCTGGGTGGGTCTCATCCAATCAGTTAAAGGTCTTAGGTCTTAAGCTAAAAGACTGAGGCTCCATGGAGAGGAAGGAATTCTGCCTCCAGACTCAAGTCTGCAACATCAACTCTTGCTGGAATTTCCATCTTGTTGTCCTGCCCTGCAGATTTCAGATAAATCACATGAGCTGATTCCTTAAAATAAATTTCTCCCTCTATGTATCTTCATTGGTTTTCTCTGGAGAACACTGCCTAATACACGTGGGCTGGAGTACATGGGCATGCCTATGTAGTTTCATACATTTATTAGATCATCAGCTTGGGGCAAAAGTGTCTAATCTATATTCTAGCAGATGGGCTTTGCACTTGCAGTTATAACTACAGAAAGGGCTCTACAATTTCCCAAAGACTGTTCTCTAAAAACACTGGTCCAACAAGTTAGTGTAGTCAAAAAGGTCAGAAAATGTTTTGTTAGGCTCTAGAAGGAGGGGAAAGGGAACAAAAATATTCCTTCTGCCCTCATGACTGTTCTGAGTATACTGCAGCTGGGATGTACTGAGAGAGCAAAACAAGGCTAGAAAAAGCCCTGAAGAGAGTGAGCTAGAAGACTGAGCAGCTTCCATATTAGGAAGCAGAAAGGATAAATACTCTTCCATGTTTTAAGATGAAAGCTCATGAGGGTATGGACAGTCACAAGACACCAACACCGGGATATTCCTGTGAGCTTGGGGTGGTTTGAATGGAAGTCCTATGTTAATACCTCCACAGATGTAGAGGTGGGGGCAAAGCAAGGGCAGAGGTCCTTGCACTCAGGTCTGGCAGGAAGCAGCCCCGCAAGGAGAGGAGTACCTGACTGTTTTCATGATCTGCTCTTGGACAGTCTCCAATATTTCCCTACACACGTGGATTTTAGGATTAGGGACTGGAGAATCACAATACTGGGTGACCATTTGGCCACCTGGCTGCAGAACATTTATGGCTGCGGGAATAATGAGGAATATTAGGGAAATATTGGGGGAAATATTTCCCCCAATAGGGAAATAATAAGGAAATTAGATTCTCAGACATAAATACCCCATCTGAGGGCTGTAGCTCTGACCAACCCAGAAACTACCTGCTGTAACTATTCACTGCAGGGATTGGGTAAGACACTGCAGCATGGGGCAGAGGAGATGGGGTAGGGGGGAAAGAACTTTTGTGGCTGCTGGGAGTTTAGTAATGATAAAACCAGGATAAGGAATCTCTGTTCCATGCCAAGAGAGGTCAGGGAAGGCAGAGAGACCTCCCTTCTTGAGCCCAAACAATAGGAATGCTTTTGAACTTAGGAACCGGTAGTATTATCTGTATGGGAGCTAAAGGCTATCTTGAGTTAAACAGGCTCCTGCAGGCCCACTGCACATGGCCTTTAACTTTAGAAACCCTGGGTTGCCCTGAAAGACATACTTATTTAAGTTATCTAGCATTCTTGCTAGGATGTCAAAGGAGAGATCAGAGAAGCTAGGAACTGCTTTTTGTTAAAAGGGAGTTGGAAAAGCATGGATGCTGAATGCTTATTAGCTCAGATTTTTTGAAGTATGAACAAATTTCAAGCTACAATCCTTTCACCAGCTCATACTCCCCAGATTTCCCAGGAGTGACGTGCCCTTGAACACCAGAGGCCCAGAGAGGCTGCCCCAGAATACCTCTGTTCTCTGTTAACGGAGCACCGCTTCAGAGCTCCAGGACCACGACACCCTTGTCAGCCAATCTAGAGGCATGAGACTAGAGAAAGGAGACTTGGAACAGTAGGCAGAGAAGCAGCTCAGGAAGAGCACCGCTTTTGTGTTTTACAAAACCCAGGAAATCTACTTTGGGGGCAGGGTACAAAAAAGGTTCTGCCACTAGAAAAATAAGTTTGAAAGCCACAAGACTGAATGACTCTTGCCTACCCTTTCTTGGGTCACTGGTCCTTGTGAGCCCCCTGGGTCACACCACCAGACTGGGCGTGCATGAGTAGAATCTGTGTGCCAGGCCCTGTGCTGAGCACTGGGGATATAACACTGGGTTTGGTCTTCACTTTCAGAGAACTTAAGAGTTTAGTGGGAGAGATAGCCACTAATCAAATTACCATATAAATACACATAGAACTGTACTTGTGATCAATGCAACGAAGATTACATAAATGGTAAAATGAGAGCATCTACCAAGAAACTGACCTTGACTGGAGGGTCAGAGACGATGTCCCCAGAGATTAAATTATTTGGGCTAGACTCTTTGAGGAATAATCTCTTGTTATTTCACAAGCCCATGGGAAAGGGTTGGCAAATGCAGTGTTTTTCTAATGAAGCACACTACTGCCAAGAACTGGGCAAAGAAACCTACCTTTTAGTGACAGATTTAAGAAAACATTCAATTGTGGCAAAAATGTTGGGGCATTTTGCACGCTAGAATATATTTTTCTGAACCACTTCTAAACTGAGAAATAAAACATGTTAGGGTCCCTCCCTCTCCTTTAAGGAACTCATGGAAAAGCTTTAAGGATGGCACTGGAGGCAAAAGAAGATGGGAAAAAAAAGTTCAAACAAAAGTAGAAAATAAGATGCCACAAAAAGCTGTGATGTGAAGAGGACAACTCTGGAGGCTAAGTCCAAGAATGAATTTTAGGAAACCACCAATAAGAGTGAGGGCAAGAAACAGTCTTTATGGGGACACCTGGTGGCTCAGTCAGCTAAGCATCTGCCTTAGGCTCAGGTCATGATCCCAGGGTCCTGGGATTGAGCCCCGAGTCGGGCTCCCTGCTCAGTGGGAGTCTGCTTCTCCCTCTCCCTCTGCGGCTCCCCCTTGGCTTGTGCTCTCTCGCTCACTCTCTCTCTCAAATAGATAAGATCTTAAAAAAAAGAAAAGAAAGAATCTTTATGGCCTCACAGGTGAGGTAGCATCTAAAGATGTAATAAGCTGAGGAATATGTATTCCTACAGCAGTGAGACTTAATGAGATGTAACGCTAATGTTCCTGGGCCTTGGTTTCTTTCACTGAAAAGGAAGACCTGGATTAGATCAGTGGTTCTCAGTCCCTGGTGTGTGTCAGAATCACTTAGAAGGTTTCTTTGAACACAGACTGCCAGGCCTCACCCAGAGATTCAGAAGGTCTGGGCCGGGTCCTGAGAATCTGGATTTATAACAAGTTCCCACATGATGCTGATGCTGCTGGTCTGAGAATCACACTCTGAGTACCGCTGGACTGGAGGCTCTCTCCACAGAGCCCGTAGGCCTGACATTTCTATGATTTTATGCATGTGAATGCCAGGAGAAAACACAGTACTACTAACCAGTATGAAAAATTTTAGGAGAAGAATATATAATCTGTCATATATGTTGTTTTTTTTTCCTAATGTAATCTCTACGTTCAGCATGGAGCTCCAACTCACAACCCCGAGATTTAAGAGTCGCATGCTCTGACTGAGCCAGCCACGCACCCCACTGTCATAGATGTCTTCACAGCTGCAAATCTCTATCAGTATTTCTCAGTCTCTAAGATTTATCTTTTATAATGCTTAGCACAGCATAATGCAAGGAGGATCCTTAACTAGGGGCGCCTGGGTGGCACAGCGGTTAAGTGTCTGCCTTCGGCTCAGGGCGTGATCCCGGCGTTATGGGATCGAGCCCCACATCAGGCTCCTCCGCTATGAGCCTGCTTCTTCCTCTCCCACTCCCCCTGCTTGTGTTCCCTCTCTCGCTGGCTGTCTCTATCTCTGTCGAATAAATAAAATCTTTTTTTTTTTTTTAAAAGGAGGATCCTTAACTAAACAGAGTCTTCAGATGATTGTGATAAATTTCTCCCAGGTTCAAGATCTGATCTGATCAAAGCTGATCTAGAATTAAGAGTATGTCAATAGCTATATATCTAAGTAATTATATCTTTTTTTCTCCTAGCTCTTTAGAAAGACTTGAGGATCATTCTGTCTGTCTTCTCTGTGCAAGGGTGTCTCCAACTCCTTCTTGGTCAGGAGCACCTCTCAGGTGTTGAGCCGATCACTGTCTGCAATGGAACTAACCACCAGAAACAAAGACAGATGAGAGCCTCAGCAGCTTGGCAGCCCCACATCTCCCGACCTTATTCCTAGCCACAGCTTCTGAACCACCGCCACTTCAAGGGATATTGACATAGCAGCCAAATCCATTGGGCCTGCCAAGGTAGGGGTGGCTGGCTCTGAGGCTGGAACTGGCACTATGCTTGGGAGCCTCATCATTCGTTATGCTGGGAACCACTCTCTGAAGCAACAGCTCTTCTCCAATGCCACTCTGGGTTTGCCCTCTTGGGGGCCTTAGGGCTCTTTTGCCAGATGGTGGCCTTTCTCATCCTCTTCACCATGTGAGGAGCCTTCTCCACCTCCCATAGGTCTTTCTCCTGTGTCTCATCTGCACTGTAAGCTCCTTTTCCTATACCTACTCAGCCAGTCTGGGGAAAGTGGTTGGCTTAGGGTTTGACAGAGGGAAGACAAATACTGTATTAGTAAGAAAAACTTAAAAAATAATAATAAAAAAAGGATTTATTTATTTGAGAGAGAAAGAAAAAGCACGCACGTGAGCAGGGGTGGGTGGCTGGGCAGAGGGAGAGAGAATCTGGACCAGACCCCCTGCTGAGTGCAGAACCTTGATCTCACTACCAGTTAATGACCTGAGCCAAACCAGGAGTCAGATTCTCAACAACTGAGCCACCCAGGTGCCCTGAAAAAATGAAAAATTTTTAAAAATTAAAAAAAAAAGAAAAAAGAAAAAAAGACTGAGGATCTAGCCTGTATCCTTAATGAAAAACAAGAGACACAGACCTAGTAACAGGGAGGCAAAAAAAAAAGGGGAGAGACTATATGGGAAAAACAGAAAAATATACTTTCATGCATATATAGAGAGACTCATACATGGGAATACCCTGTTAGGGGAAATGGCAGTGAGAGTCTTTTGGGATATTGATTCTGAGGACTTTTAAATATGCTGCATTTTTGCAATTATCAATCCATGTGCCGGTCCTGTTTCCCATCTAACCTGTGTACAAGAACCAAATACTTCCAGAGTTTTACAGGTGGGAAGAAAGGGCCCTGCTTTCAAAGCATTAATTTAAACATGGTTCATGAACCTACAAAAAAGTTTTTCGTATCTGAGATGGCTCACAATGCTTAGTTTCATTTGTAGGCTACATTCAACTCAGCGAACATTTATCTAATGAATATCCAGAGGAGAATCCTACTATTTTAAAAATGAATTTAACTTAAGGGCAACTGACCGGCTCAGTTGGAAGAGCATACAACTCTTGATCTTGGGGTTATGAGTTCGAGCCCCACACTGGGTATAGAAATTACTTAAAAATAAAATCTTAATAAAATAAAATGAAATGAAATAAATTTAACATAAACAAATCTGCTCTTCTGCTTCAGACAACAGGAAATCCCTTGTGTTGTGAGGCCAATGTCTTTCTTGGTCAGCACTTGGAGGTAGTCATGGATCATATTGGAAAGGCCAAAAGGGGCAGGAATTGAGACCCCTATTTAATAGGAGCCCAGAGAGTTTGAAAGGAATAGAAATAAGATCACAAGTGGGGTCTGATCTCAGGCACCTGGCTGGCTCAGTGGGTGGAGCGTGCCACTCTTGATATCTGGGTTGTGAGTTTGAGCCCCACAATGGGTGTAGAGATTACTTAAAAAAAAAAAAAAAAATCTTATAAAAAAAGAAGGGTCTGATGGAAAGTTCAGTATGCTGTTCTGCCTACAGCAGTTCCTATACTCACACCCAGTACTTTGTTTGGGAAAACTGGAGGAGTTCTCCTGGCCATTTCCACAAGTGCTTAAGTCAAGTGAGAATTCTCAATCAAAAAAAAAAAAAAAAAAAAAAAAAAAAAAAAGAGGGGTGCCTGGGTGACGCAGTCGGTTAAACATGGGACTCTTGATTTCAGCTCCAGTTATGATCTCATGGGTTATGAGATCGAGCCCTGCGTAGAGCTCCATGCTCAGCAGGGAGTCTGTTTGGGATTCTCTTTCCCCCTGCCCCTCCCCCCCACACCTGTGCTCTTGCTCCGTCTCTCTAAAATAAATGAACAAATCTTAAAAAAAAAAGTGGAAGGTCACAGGGAGTGAACTTCATGTTCACAATATGCTCAGCAACTCCTTTGGGGTTTGAGTGGGCAGTACCTGAAGGCAGGTCCAGCTGACATGAGCTCTCCCAGACCTACCAACCTGGCCCTGGGGCTGTATGCCTACAACAGACCAAAGACTCTCATTCACACACTCTACCTCCTGACAACAGAGATGCAGAGAGAAGACAGAGACCCTGCTTCACCAAGGGCTGAGACATAAGATCCCAGAAGTCTCTGGTCATCCCTGTCCTTCCTGTTTATATGAAAAGCAAGTCCAGCATTTTCCTGTACCAGGAACCAGAAAACAGCAGGCTTTTAGCCAAAGAACCCTGGGGTTTTCTCTTTCTTCCTACATAGCTTAGTAATGCTTTCTGTGGGAACCCTAAAATCCAAGAAGACTGAGAGTCTCTAGAACTCTGCCTCTGGATATACTTGTTCTCACCAGCCTGCATTCAGGCCACAGGGATGGCAAGAAATCAAATGACCATGGTAGCTGGATCCCTGTACACTAGCCCTCTGTCAAAGTATTGGCTTAGGCCTACTTCTAAACTAAATCTGAAAGCCGTTACCTGCCCTCCAAAGAATCTAGTGACTAGTGAATAGTTCCAGTGTCACACATCTTTAGACACTGCTCTCTGAAAAAGACAAACCAACTACAATACTTGGCCAAAATGCACATGCCCCCAAATCAACCACCAGCCTCATGTTCTTGCTCACTCCAATGAACATTTATCTTTACCAACACACTGGGCCAGAGGTGACAGACATCCTTTTCTCCTCAGAACAAGGGAGACAAGTAGCAGAGGCTTGGACTCTACACCATGGTAGTGGCCAGGAGGAGTGGTCAAGCCTGATGGCATACCAGTTCCTGGGCCCAGAGATCTCTGACTGCATCAGAGAAGTATGTTGCTCCTATCACCTTACATAAAACAACTTCTCTGTCAATTAATTATATGCTCCCTGAATTGTTACCAAGGTCTTTTCTCATCTACTTTGTAATGTGTGTGACCTCTAGTCTCTTCAATTGAACTGTGAAATCTGAAGGCAGGCAGGGCTCTGATCCAACACTGCTTTGAATGTACAGAAAGACATCAGGACAGTACCTGGCACAGAGAAGGCATTAAAAAAAAAAGTAACTGCTGGATGAATATTTACTGGCTTGTCTTCCTATTCAGTTAGATTCTGATTTACATAAGAAAAAGAGAAAAAAGGCACCTACAGTTGACAGGAAAGAGAAGCCCAAAAGAAACTGCAGGACAACAGCTCAGTAAGGCCTGCCCAGTCTACTGCTTCCCAAGCGGGCCAAGATGTGAGCAGGCAGTCCTGTGGACCCTGTCAGAGAGCCTTCCTGCCTTCCGGCATACAAGATGGCAAAATCTGGCAGCAAGGGTGTGCACTCAATCTGGCAAAAGACTGACAGAACAGGGGAAACGGCAGCCTTGCTACACACCCTCCTCTCCTCTCTGAGGTGCTGCCTGCCTCAGAAATGGGAGAACACACACATCAGCCACCATCAATTTCCTACTGCCCAAGTCTTTGAACTCTGACTTCAAACAGGCCAACTTTACACTGTGTAAAATGTCTGTGTGCTGCCAAAGCGAGTACCACATTGCACGACATATAATAATCTCTAGCCCCTGTGACAGGACAACCCTTAAGGCGCTTGCTTCATTTTTGCTCAGAGAGTTAGTTATGGAGGTGAGGAAGGCTGGAGCATTTCCTCCCACAGCTGTAACATGCCCCCAGTGTGCCCTCCCCAGCACAGAGGAGAGCAGTGACACGCAAGGACCACCCAGAGGGACACACAACCTGCCCTTGCTATGGCCTGACTGTCCATACCTAGTGCCTTCACAGATATTTGCCGGGTCAGTGGAGGGGGGATATTGATGCACACAAGATCCACGTCTTGATGCAGCAAGACATCATCGGTCCGGCTGGTGTAGAAGGTGATGTTCATCTCCTCGGCAAGCTGCTTTGCCTCCTCCTCAGTCTTCCCCCACAGGGCCTCCACGGTGAACCCTTCTGCCCTCAGCAGTGGGACCAGAACCCGGGCGGAGCTGCCGGTCCCAAACACGCCCACTCCTGGGAGCATCTTCATGCCGGTTTCTCTGTTCACCAACTCATCTCCTCACAAGAGCCTCCAGCATGAATACGACCTTCCCACAGTCCTGGTCAAATATGGCTCCTGGAACAGCAAGCATTATACTGGCTATTAGTGGACGGCACACTCAGCTGAGGCTACCTCCTGGACTTATTGGGAAGCAACAAGTTCTCTGCCACAAAAGCACAAATGAAATACTGCTCCAAAATGAAAAGCTGCAAAAATTTCCCCATGGAGACTTAAGGATATTAGCAATATTCATTTACTGTTAGGAGGAAGAATGAAAACCAAGTAAAGCTGAGTTCAAATCTCTGTTCTGTTCCTTAATGTTTTGTGTGACTCTGGTCCAACCATTTAACCATCAGGGCCATAACTGTGTAAGTTCATGATTCTATGATATTATATTGGAAAAAGGAAAAGATTGGAAACAAAAACCAGTACAAGCTGGAAGAGAACTACCTAGGTTCTATGCAGATTATAAATTAAAAATTTATGGTAGCAAGCATAGGAAAGTATTCATTATAAACAAAAAATAACCAAAAAAATGTTTCCAACTACCAAACTGGCAAGAGTAACAGGAAGTTTAAAATGTTATTTTTTGTATTAAGATATTCACTCCAACATTAACTATGATAAGTGAAAAACTGGGAAACAATCTATACGTTCAATAACAGTAATGGGTAAGGTAAATAACACTGTGAAGCCACAGCAAACTGAGGAGGGGGGCTAGAATGCCCTCAATGACCTGAAAGATATCACCATATAGTCATTGAAAAGGGCGAAAACAAAACAATAGGTGAAGTATGAGATCTATTTTTTTAAAGCACAAAAGAAGTATATATGAATGACAATATACAAGGATATCGATAATATTATTTGTAAACATATTTCACACATGACATTAGAAGGACCAGAATACACCTGAATTTCATAATGATTACTCAAGTTGATGGGATTATGGATGATTTTTGTTTTCAAACTTTGCCAAATTTTCTACAATGAATATGTCTTATTGTGGAATTTTTACTTATCACAAAGGTTATCAAATGAAATAAAGGGGCCCCTGGGTGGCTCAGCTGGTTAAGCAACTGCCTTTGGCTCATGTCATGATCTCGGGGTCCTAGGATCGAGCCCTGAGTCGGGCTCCCTACTCAGTGAGAGTCTGCCTCTCCCTCTCCCTTTGCCCCTCTCCCTAGCTTGTGCTCTCTCTCTCAAATGAATAAATAAAATCTTTAAAAAAATAAATGAAATAGAGAATGAAACTAACTAAAGTCTGGACATTGAGGAGGCCATGTGATGTAATGAGCACTGGGTATTATATAAGACTGATGAATCACAGGCCTGTACCTCTGAAACCAATAACACATTATATGTTAATTAACTTAATTTAAATGAAAAAAGTTTTAAAAACTTAACAAAAACAAAACAAACTAAACAACAACAACAATAAAACTAACAAAAGTCATTCTGGAAACTAAGATGAGATTTAGGTATGTTCAGGGTAATCCGGTTTCCCTATTCAGCAGCCCATCTGCTGAACCAGTGGCCCCCACTCTGGCTGGTACTGGTAACTCCAGACCCACTGAATCAGATTATAGGGATGAGGCTGTGTCACTATCATTTTCTTTTCAAGTTAAATTCTTTTTTGGCGGGTAAAATACCCACAAAATTTACCATCTTAACCATTTTTATGTGTACAGGTTCAGTGACATGAAGTACAGTCATATTGTGCAACCGTTACTACCGTCTACCTCCAAAGCGGTTCATCTTGCAAAACTGAAATTCTGTACCCATTAAACACTAATTCCTCATCCCAACCCCTCTCGCCAGCCCCTGGCAACCACCATTCTACTTTCTTGTTGTTGTTGTTGTTTTTTAATATATGTATATTTTAAGTAATCTCTACACCCAGCATGGGGCTGGAACTCAGGACCCCCAGATCAAGTCACAGGCTCTGACTGAGCCAGCCAGGAGCCCCTCCGTTCTATTTTCTGTTGATATGAATCTGACTACTCTAGGTACTTTGCAGAAGGGGAAGCATACGGTATTTGCCTTTTTGTGATTGCCTTATTTCACTTAGCATAATGTCCTCAAAGTTCATCTACGTTGAGGCATGTACCAGAATTTCCTCCCCTTTTAAGGTCAACTAATAGTCCATTCCATGTATATACCATATTTTGCTTATCCATTCATTTGTACACACACAGTTGGGTTGCTTCCATTTTTTAGCTATTGTAAATAATGCTATGAACATGGGTGTTCAAATATCTCTTCAACACCCCCCCCCTTTTAAGACTCTGCTTTCAATTCCTTTGGGTTTATACCTGGAAGTAGAATTACTAGATCATATGGTAGATTTCTAAAAATATTTTATTTTTTTGTCAGAGATAGAGCACAAGCAGCGGAGTGGCAGGCAGAGGGAGAAGCAGGCTCCCTGCTGAGCAAGGAGCCCGATGTGGGACTTGATTCCAGGACCCCGGGATCATGACCTGAGCCGAAGGCAGATGCTTAACTGACTGAGCCACCCAGGCGTCCCCATATGGTAGATTTTTAATTTTTTGAGGAACCACCATACTGTTTTCCACTGGGTCTGTACCATTTAAAATAATAATTTTATAAATATTTTATAATCCCTTAGTCTTCCAATTATCTTTAAAAAATCCTGGGTGGCTCAGTTGGTTAAGTATCTTCCTTCCCCACTTTCTTCAATGCTGAAGTTCTTGAGGTGTCGTCTTCTCTTCTTGCTCTACATGCTCTCTTTTCTACTCATGTCCAAGGCTTTATCAGTATACCAGTGACTCCCAAATCTGCAGCAGAAGCCCAGATCCCCCTCCACAGCTTCACACCCATATTTTCTACTCTTGAATATACACCGATGTTCTATAGTCTCCACAACCCACAAAACCGAACAGAAGCAGTAAAGTGAGGGGCGCCTGGGTGGCTCAGCCGTTAAGCATCTGCCTTCGGCTCAGGTCATGATCCCAGAGTCCTGGGATTGAGCCCCGCATCGGGCTCCCTGCTCGGCAAGAAGCCTGCTTCTCCCTCTCCCACTCCCCCTGCTTGTGTTCCCTCTCTCGCTGTGTCTCTGTCAAATAAATAAAATCTTAAAACAAAAACAAAAACAACCCCCCCACATACTTAAATAACCCACTAAGAAGAATGCTCTGCAAAATGATCAGTTATAAATCAATTAAAAATTCGGGGGAGAGTCACTCAAAATAACAACAATGGTTTCAGAGTAAATGGTGATGAGTGTGTTTTTTTCTTTCTGGGCATATGAAATAGTGGGGAACAACTTTTACTGAGACCCTTTTAGATCATATTAATAATATATACTCTTATAAAATCTTGCACATGGATGTTCACAGGAGAATCATTCATAATACCCAGAAAGTGGAAACCCAAATGTCCATCAACTGCTGAACGGGTAAACAAAAATGTGGCATATCCTGGGTGCCTGGGTGGCTCAATCAGTTAAGTGTCCAACTCTTGAACTCACCTCAGGTCTGGACCTCAGGGTCGTGAGTTCAAGCCCCACGTTAGGCTCCATGCCTGTGGAGCCTACTAAAAAAAAAAAGTGGTATACCCAAACAACATTCAGCCACAAAAAGTAATGAAGTACTGACATAAACTACAACATGGGTGAACCTTGAAAACAGTACCCTAAGTGAAAGATGCTAGTCACAGAAAGCCATATATATTATATGATTCGATTTATATAAAATGTTCAGAACAGGCAAATCCAAGGAAATAGAAAGTAAATTAGTGGAAGGGGATAGCGGGGATGAAGAAATTGGGAGGTAGGAGCGTCTAACTTCATTCTTCCCCATGTGGTTATTCAGCACTATTTGTTGAAGAGTTTGTTCTTTCCCCTGAAAGATAACTCCTTTGTTGAAAATCAGCTGACCATAAGTGTATGGATTTATTTAGAGACTCTCAATTTTATTTCATTGCTGTATATGTCTATCCATATGCTATATACCATGCCGTCTTGATTACTTTAGCTTTACAGTAAGTTCTGAAGTCAATGTGAGTCTTCCAACTTCATTATTTTTCAATATTGTTTTGGCTATTCTGGGTCCCTTGCATTTTCCTATGAATTTTAGGTTCAGTTTATCAATCTGGGGTTTTGATAGAGATTGCTTTAAATCTGTAGATCAATTTGGGGAATACCGTCATTTTAACAACATTAGGTTTTCTGATCCACAAACATGGGATGCCTTTCCACTTACTTAGGTCTTCTTTAATTTATTTTAACAATGTTTTGTAGTTTTCAGAGAGTAAGTTACACACTTTTTTGTTAAATTTATTTCTAAGTATTTGTTTGATGCTGTTTTTTTTTAACATTTTTTTAGATTTTATTTGAGAAAGATAGAGATAGCGAGAGGAGAGCATGAGCGAGTGGGGAGGAAAGGGAAAGGCAGGTTCCCCACTGAGCAGGGAGCCTGATGTGGGGTTGGATCCCAGGACCCTGGATCATGATCTGAGCTGAAGGCAAACGCTTAAGTGACTAAGTCACCCAGGTGCCCTGGTTTGATGCTATTGTAAATGGAATTTTTTTTTTTTAAAGACTTATTCATTTATTTGAGAGACAGAAAGTGCACGCAGGAGAAAGGGCAGAAGGAGAGAGGGGGAGAGAGGCATACTCACCACTGAGAGGGGTACCTGATGCAAGGCTTGATCCCACAACTCTGAGGTCATGACCTGAGCTGAAATCAAGAGTTAGATGCTCAACCGACTGAGCCACCCAGGTACCCCTGGAATTGTTTCCTTAATTTCATTTTCAGATTGAGCATCTCTTTTGCTTCTAGTGTAGATACAAATGTACTATGTAAACTACATGTCTATCTTAGGGGTTGGTTTGCCAGTATAGCCCGCTTGGCCCTACCTGAAGGACACCTGGGCCTTTGTGAACCACTGAAATAAACATGACTTGGGCTGCTTCCAACTCCAGACCCCTATAAGCTTCCTGCCCTCCTGTCTCTATTCTCTGGGACTGTGGATCTTGGCTTGCTGCCTGCACTCTACCATTGGGTTTTATCTTAATCATCATACCTTAATTATCATTCTTTCTAATAATGATGAATAATGTCTATGGTCTCTTAGCTATGTCTTTTTCCTCTTTGCTGATAATTCTGCCCTTACAGACTTCCTTTCTAGTTAGAAACAGGTCAGTCACATAGTATCTTCTATAATTATCATGTCCTGAACTTCTCCCCTTCAGCTATTTTGGTCACCTTCTGCATTTGCAGTTTTGTTTTTGTTTTGTTGTTATTTTGGCTACTTACATATCATTGACACTCTGGGAGCTTGAGAGCGTCAAACTTGTAGCGCTAGACAAGTAAGCTTCTGTGTAAATTTTGTGGCTCATTAATTACCAACAGCTATAAGGGCCAGAGGAGTGACACAGCCACTATAAATAATGACATCCATGTTCTCTCTAAATTTATGCCCAGGGCACACTTCCTCCTCTCTCCCACCTCATTTCTTCATGCTCTAGTTATATTTGGCTGTATGTTTGCATTGGTGGCTTAAAATAACAGAATGGATTAGAAGACATTTTAATAACCTCTGTGTTACTGACAGTGACTTAAAGGGCAGCTTCATCAACACCCATAAAGGGGCATCAGCTGGCCTCTGAGGAAGCCAGATGGCATGAAGCTAGGCAGGCTTGATCACTAGGTATTTCCAGTTCAAGCAGGCAGAGCTGGTTTCCCTTATTTCAGACACTACCCTTTCTAACCCCTAAAATTTCCCTACTCCCTGCCCTTAATATCCTTGTATCTATACCTTTCACATCCTCCAAAGATCTCCATAAAGTCAGCCCTGCCTCGTTCACATGCACTCTAATCACCACATGCCAGTCAGGAATGAAGGGTGGCAAATGCTCTGACAGGACTTTGCAAGGCTATGGGGAAGACAGCACAGAGGTTAGAGGCACGGAACCTGCAGCCAGTTTGCCTGGCTCAAGTGCTGGCTCTACTACTTACCAGTTAGGTAACTTCAGGTAAGTTTTTAAATCACTGTGCTTCTGCTTCCTCATCCGTAAAATGGGGATAGTTGTATCTACTGGACAGGGGAGTTAAAGATTAAATGAGTTAATATTCGTAAAGCATTTATAACAGGGCCTGGCCCATAGTAAGTCACGGCATACATCACTTTAGAAAAGATTTCTCCAACTGACTTAGAGGTCTCCTCTTCAAAAGCTGTGTAGGAATATAAAGAATATTCTGAGCTAAAATGCAGTGACGTGCAACAGGCCAAACATGTTTACTGTAACATACAATACATCTAAGTCCACACAATCGTGTTCTCCAGATGAGGATACGGAAGCTCAGAGAGGCTAGGTAACTTTTCCAGGGTTCTGCAGCTGGCTGTGTATGACAGAGCTGCCATGACCAGTTGTGAAACCCTGGGCAGGTTACTTAGCTTCCCGGAGCCTCTGTAAAAACAGAGGTTTTGTATGTGTGGAACAACTCTTCTTTCATTCTTCTGTGCTAAGTATGAGCCAGGAAAAGTTCATTCTGTTGTCTGGCTTGGCAAGTGCTTGCCTCAGATCCACCACTCAAACCAGTGTTGATCCGTTCAAACATCATGCCTTTATTGAGGGCCTAACAGGAAAGCTGTGGAGACAAAAGGATGAAAAAAAACACAGCCCAAATTTCGGGAGCAATAAGTCAGAAAGGTGTGCAGGAGCCAGAGCTGGTGGCACCAAACGCTACCCTAAGGAATGTGGGCTTTGATAGGCAGCTATGCTTATATGCTCGGTGTGCCCCACCTTCCCCACCTGATCCCCTCTTGGCCCCGCTCTCTCAGGAATCACACCAATCTCTAAGGCTCCAGGCTACGGGTTCAGCCAATGGGAAACACCAGGAGGAGATCAGAGAGCAGGAAGGGAGAAAAAGGGATGGAAGGATGAATTTATTCTCTGCCTTCTCTCTACCAGGATGTGGTTATGGCAGGGCCTCTGCTCCTTGACAGGGTCATAGTATCTACTGAAGACCCCTCTCCTATGGCCATAGCTTTAACTGGGTTCTGGTATCCCCACCCTTTTCCTACCATGCCTGAGATGGTAACACTGACTACTAGGGGTAGCCAGTCCCTGGGTGCTCCATCAGCCCTTGTAGGTTTGCTTCCTTTATTGCTCACACTGTTGTAAATAATCCCTTCGTTAAAGACTTTTTAATGAACCCTTTTAGTGTGCTGGCTGTTTTCTGCCTGGACCCTAATGCAGTAAGCAGTGAGAACCATTAAAATTTTTTTGTGAATTAGGTGGAAAAGTATTTAAGAGACTGTAGACAAAGAACCAGTTAGGATAGCAAGTAAAAGATAAGGAGGGTTTGATGGAGGGAATGAAATGAAGCAGACAGCTATCAAAAGGATTTGGGACAATGAGGAGGAAGGGAAGAGCCAAAAACAATACTGAACTACAGAACTACAGACCAACATCTTTCATAAACACAGGCATAAAATCCTCAACAAAATATTAGCAAGCAGAATCCAACAATGTGTTAAAAGAACAAAACATCATGACTAAGAGAATTTAATCCCAGGAATGTAAGGCTGGTTCAACATTCTAAAATCAATTACTATAATCTGCCATATTAACACTCATTAGTTATTAGACTTCATTAACTATAAATGCAAACTAAAACTTATTTAATATAACTATACACCTATTAAAATGTCTGAAATTCGGAAAACCTGGTTATCAAATACTGGCAAGGCTATAAACCAACTGTTCATTGTTCGTGAAAATGAAAAATGGTACAGCCACTTTGGAAAACAGTTTGTCATCTTATGAAGTTAAATATATACGTATCATATAACCTTGCAGCCCCACTTCTGGGTATTTACCAAGAGAAACGAAAACTTATGTTCACAAAAAAACCTGTATGTGGGGGCGCCTGGGTGGCACAGTCGTTAGGCGTCTGCCTTCGGCTCAGGGCGTGATCCCGGCATTATGGGATCGAGCCCCACATCAGGCTCCTCCGCTATGAGCCTGCTTTTTCCTCTCCCACTCCCCCTGCTTGTGTTCCCTCTCTCGCTGGCTGTCTCTATCTCTGTCAAATAAATAAATAAAATCTTAAAAAAAAAAAAAAACCTATATGTGAATGTCTATTTTCTAATGTCTAATACTGGTTTTATTTGTAATTGTCAAAACTTGGAACCAACACAAATGTCCTCCAACTGGTGGTGAATGGAGAAACAAATAGTATATCAATGCATAGGAATCTCCATAGTAATGCAAAAGAACAAACTACTGATGCACTTAATGACAAAATGAATCTCCAGGGCATTATGCTAACTGAAAGATGCAAGGCTCGAAAGGCTCCAAATGGTGATTCCGTTTACATGACATAATAGAAGAGGAAAACAACAGGGACAGAAAATAGTGACTGCCAAGGGTTGGAACTGGGGGCACGCATCAACTGCAATGGGATATAGGGAATTTGGGGGGGTGGGTGGTAAAGGAACTGTTCTGTATCTTGATTATGGTGTTAATTACATGACTGTGTGCATTTGTCAAAACCTGCAGAACTGTACACTAAAATGTGACCCCCTAACAATGACACCGAAGTTCCAAGCACAAAATGACAAGTTGTAGTGTCATTAAGAGAAACGGGGAACCCAAAAGGCCTGACTTATCTAGACAAGGGCAGAAGATGGGATTTGGGGATCCTGCTCTTCCCAGACTGGCGGAATATTATCTTACCTTCAGTATGCCTAGTCCAAGGAGCCACAGCTTCTTCAAAACCATAAGAAGAGACCCACTCCCCACCACGGAGGGCAAATCCAGTCTGACCCTCATTTTTGTAAGTTCTGGAACACAGTCACATCCATTCCTTTATCTATGGCTACTTTTGTAATACAACAGCAAAGTAGGTGACACATTGACCACATGACCCACAAAAATAAAAAATATTTATCATCTGGCCCTTTACAGAAAACGTTTGCTGATCCCTGCCCTATCCCATGGGTTATGAAGCTAGGAGCTCCAAGTGACAGGATATAGTCATGAAGGTAGCCAGGATTATGATAAAAAACACCCTACCTCATTGTGTGTGTGAGGAGTCACAGATTCTGGGAATTCTGCTGTTAGTGCATAATGTCGCAGAGGTCATTTATTCCCTAGGCAGCTTGAGTAGGAGTCAGACCCTGGGCAGAAGGTGCCTATGAATCCTTTCCTACCAGATGCCAACACACAGAACTAAAACCTGTTATTTCTCAATGTCTCCTGCAAAAAAGATGCATCTTAAAAAGATAAATACAGAAAGAAGGTACTGTTTGGTAGAGCTTCTGGTCATGTTCTTTAAAGGAGGTAATCTCCATTGACAGGCACCTTTTCCCCTCCTTCTCCCTTCTTTCTGTCTGAAATGCAGACAGTATGGTTGGAGTTGCCATAATCAAATGACCACCACGAGGCAACCTGAGGATGGAACACAATTTCCTGCAGACATTGGCACTGAAATGGTGAATCACCCTCAAAGAACTCCATTTCATGGACCAGATAGCCATCTAAACATATCTGTTATTCAGTACAGGTAGAGCAACAGAAATCTGTGTGTGGCATAGAGAACAGCCATCATCAACAGGGACACAGATGGTGTGCAAGCAGGAAAGGCTTCCTGGAAGATAGGATATAACAAGTCCAAGTTGATCAGAAAGATAAGAGGTCACACAACCTTTCCAACACATCCAATGACAAGACCCTCCCTTTATTGGTGGCTTGCTTCTGTTCTGGGGCCATTTCAGTCAGAAAACTCTTCTGTAGATGGAATTCAAGTCCTTGGTCTTCTACATTGTGGACCTACTTGTGATGATTCCTTTTTCCTTTTCTTTTTTTTTAGAGACTTATTTATTTCAGAGAGAGCAAGCACGAGCGGGAGGGGCAGAGGGAGAGGGAGAGAATCTTAAGCAGACTCCACACTTGGCACAGAGCCTGACTCGGGGCTCAATTTGATGACCATGAGATCACGACCTGAGCCGAAATCAACAGTTAGTACACTTAACTGACTGAGTGACCCAGGTGCTTCTGTGCTGTTTCTAATGAAACTTTTGTTTCCTTTAAACTTCCTAGGTGGTGGTAGGTCGTTTGCACAATGGCTACAATAACTCCCTCTTTTGTTTTCACGCCATCAGATAGTGAATCACCTCCTACAATGACTCTGGACTTAACTATGTCACTTGCTCCAGCCAATGGCACAAGAGCAAAATAACCCAAGAGGTTTCAAAACTACTTGTGCGTGAAGGCTTGTTCTCTGACTGCTCTTGGGTTCTCTTGGGCTCATGTGAATGAGCTTAGGCCATCCTGCTGGCTCACAAGAGACATGTGACCAAAGTCATCCTCACTGCCCCACCTGACACAAAGCCAACTGCCAGTTATATGAGTGAGGCCACCGCAGGCCATCCAGTTCCAGCTGAGTCCACCCAGACCAGAACAACCACCCAGGTCTCCCAAAGAATCATGAGAAAAATCAAATCAATACATTGTAAACCTTTAACTTACACAAGGTTATATGTCAATTATATCCCAATAAACCTGGGGGAAAAAGAAAGAATCATAAAAAATAATATTTGTTTTAAGCTACTGAAGTGTGATGTTTGTTGTAACTGTTTGTTATACAGCAAAGCTTACTGATACACTCTTTTACAGACAGAACTCCTTAATTCCCTCAGGCCTTCCTCATTCTATCAGAAGAGTAGCCAAGGTCAAGGCTGCTCTGGTTTGCCCACTCTCTGGTTTATTAACACCCCCCCCCCCCATAACAGGACCCCCAGAACTAAATGCCATATCCTGAGCATACTCTGTCTTGGCCTTCTTTCCCTTGTTACTATACTATTATGCAACTTACATTCATTACAGAATTTAGACAGCCATGTCATCCTGACACACAGTAGGATTTTTTGCAAGGCCTAATAAATATTCTGTACTTGTGTTGTCAGATTTTTAAAATTTCTAATTGTGGTAAAATACATAGACATAAAATTTACCATCTTAACCATTTTTAAATGTATACTTCAGTGGCATTAATAACATTTATATTGTCGCACAACCATCACCACCATCCACCCATCCACAGAACTCCTTTTATCTTGTAAACCTGAAACTCTAGATCCACTAGACAACAACACCCTATCTCCCCCAACCCCCGGCAACCACCAGTCTACTTTTTATCTCTATGAGTTTGACTCTCTAGGTAGACTACCTCATCTAAGTGGAATCACGTTAATACTTGTACTTTTGTGACTGGCTTATTTTACTTAGTATCAGGTCCTCAAGGTTCACCCATGTTGTAGCATGTGTCAGAATTTCCTTCCTTATTAAGGCTGAATAACATTCCATTGTACCTAGACACCACATTTTGCTTGTTCGTTCATCTGTCCATGGACACGTGGGTTGCTTCACATTTTAACTACTGTGAATGATGCTGCTGTGAACATGGGTGTACAAATAAGTTTTTTTGAACCAAAGTTTAAAATTTTCCTCTAATAAATGTCATTTAACTTGGGCATTTATTTACCAGTTGAGATCTTTTTGAATATTTATTCACTATTTGTACCAGCTTGTATCAGTTACAAATTTGGTCAGCAGGCTATGTCTTCAAGCCAAAATAACTAACTTAAAATATTAAATTATTACCAAATGCACACACACCGAGTCTGAACTGACCAAAATCTCAAGGCCACTAACCAACTGTTCACAGTTTAGGCACCCAGCACAATTAGCCCTCAATAAATGTTAGATGATGTTGTCCTTTATACCCATATACCTTTCAGTGTTCACCAGTTGTCTTTCCCTGTGTTCAGAGGCCATTTGTTTAATAAAATGTTCTAGTATTTTTCGGAGGAATCATCAGTATCGGGCTGAGACAAATGTTGCACATCGCCCATCTTCATTATGAAGCACCTCCCTGCTTCATAATGCCTCAAAAGTTTATTGATAGTATATGAGGCTATAGCATGATCACCTGCTAGTTTTCTCAGACCCTAGGAATGTAATTCAAATGCATCAGGAGAACAAAACGTTCTAGGAACTGGGTATTCTACCTTCCCTGACCCTGCTTTTTCCAGATAGGTTCCCCCCCAACCCCACCCCACAGCTATATCTCCTTGATAAAAGAAGAAATATAATAGAGGAATTGAGTAGTTAATGTTTTCTCTGTCAGATTATTCTCTATTCATCCCTAAGTACCTCTTGGTATATCTTTAGGAATTCTTTTGATTAGCTGCAGTTTTTTCAAGTGTCATTACTTGTTCTGAGATTGTGTCTCCCTGATCCTATTAGAAGCATCTAGCTCTTCAGAAGCCTGCAGATGGATGGAGTGTGGGTGGTTCCAGCCAAGCTATTTAAAAATGTATCTATAAAAGTTTGTCTTGTAACTATTCTTTTTTAAATTGCAAATTATGCTTTCTATTTATCAGTGCCAGGCTTCAAAAAGAGCCATTAGGGATTTTTATAGACAAAGTTACTGCCTTGTAATACTATCTTTACCCTGCAAGTCACACAAATGCAGTCAACTGATTTTCAGCTAAAGTACTTTTTTTAAAGATTTTACTTATTTCAGAGAGAGAGAGCATGCGCGTGCACGCACACATAAGCAGGGGGAATGGCAGAGGGAGAGGGAGAAGCAGACTCCCCGGGGAGCAGGGAGTCCGATGCGGGACTCGATCCCAGTACTCTGGGATCATGATCTGAACTGAAGGCAGCCACCTAACTGACTGAACCACCCAGACACCCTTCAGCTAAAGTATTAAATCGTTAGTTCAATGGGGGAAAGGAAACTCTTAAAGAAATGGTGTTGGGACAATTGGATGTCCATTTGGCAAAGAACCTTGACCCCTCTTCTCTCACTATTTATACAAAAATTAACTCGAAATAGATGAAACACCTAACTGCAAAAGCCAGAACTACAAAGCTTATAGAAAAACATATCAGAACATATTTTTAAGACCATAGGTCAGCTAAGGATTTCTTGAACAGGATACTAAAAGCATAATCTATCAATAAGCTGCATTTCAAACTGAGAAAAAATTCTATTCATTCAAAGACACCATTAGACAAAATGAAAAGGCCAGCCAGAGACTAGGAAAAAATACTTGCCAAATATGTACTGTATGTAACAAAGAACTTGTATGCAGAAGGACCAACAATAAAACATGAACAATCCAAACTTTTAAAAATGTTAAAAAAGATTGGGGCGCCTGGGTAGCTCAACAGGTTGAGCGTCTTGCCTTCATCTGTTCGGCTCAGGTCATGAACCCAGGCTCCTTGCTCGATGAGGGGCCTGCTTCTCCCTCTCCCTCTGCCTGCTGCTCCCCGATTGTGCTCTCTCGCGCGTGCTCTGTCAAACAAATAAATAATTTTTTTATATTTTTTAAAAAGATTTTTACTTTATTTATTTTGAGAGAGAGATCACAAACGGGGGGAAGGACAGACAGAGAGGAAGAAGCAGACTCCCTGCTGAGCAGGGACCACATGGGGCTTGATCCCAGGGCCTCAGGATCATGACCCCAGCTGTAGGCAGACGCTCAGCGGACTGAGCCATGCGGGTACCCCAATAAATAAAATCTTTAAAATAAATAAAATAAAAAATAAAAATGTTAAAATTCTTAAATAGTCTCTTCAACACCAAAGATACAGGAATGGCCAACAAGCACATGAAAAGGCATTCCATGTCATTAGTCATCAGGGACACGCACATCAAAACCACCCTGAGATACCAACTACTGGCAAAAATAAAAAAAGAGTGATAGCACCAAAGTCTGGAGAGGATATGGAGCAAATGGAACTGTCATACATTGTAGGTGGGAGTGTAAGACAATACAATCAATCACTTTCGAAAACTGTCAGTTTCATATCAAGTTAAACATATATAAACCCAATGACATAGCAACTCCCTTGTTGACATTTATCCAAGAAAACAAAAACATATGTCCATAAAAATGTATATAAAATGTTCACAGCAGGGGCGCCTGGGTGGCACAGTGGTTAAGCGTCTGCCTTCGGCTCAGGCGTGATCCCAGCGTTCTGGGATAGAGCCCCACATCAGGCTCCTCTGCTGGGAGCCTGCTTCTTCCTCTCCCACTCCCCCTGCTTGTGTTCCCTCTCTCGCTGGCTGTCTCTCTCTGTCAAATAAATAAATTAAAAAAATCTTAAAAAAAAAAAAATGTTCAGGGGCACCTGGGTGGCTCAGTTGTTAAGCGTCTGCCTTCGGCTCAGGGCGTGATCCCAGAGTCCTGGGGTCGAGCCCCACATCGGGCTCCTCCGCTAGGAGCCTGCTTCCTCCTCTCCCATTCCCCCTGCTTGTGTTCCCTCTCTCGTTGGCTGTCTCTCTCTCTCTCTGTCAAATAAATAAATAAATTAATTAATAGTAAAAAAAAATGTTCACAGCAGCCTTATTTATCATAGCCCCAAACTGGAAACAAACCCAAATGTTCATCAATAGGTGAATGGATAAACAAGTTATGTTATAGTTATCAATGGAATATAGTAAAGCAATAAAAATGAATGAACTATGAATACATGCAACGACATCTATGAATCTTAAAAATATGTCAAGTGAAAGATGCCAGGCACACACACACACCAAAAAACCCACCATACTGTAGGATTCCATTCATGTGAAGTATAGGAACAGGCAAACCTTATTTACAGTGATGGTAGTTAGAAGGTGTTAGTGGTGGTGCTGCAGTGGTGGTGGGGGTACAGGACTGACTGGAAAGGGCCACAAGGCAACATTCTAGAGTAATGGAAATATTCCATATTCTATGTTGCACTGTGCTTCCATGGTGATACAACTGTAACTCATCAAATTGAATATTTAAGATCTGTGCATTAATCATAAGTAAATTATACTTCAATTTTTAATCACCATAAGCTGCTGTGTTTAAGAACACAAAACAAGCCTTTCACATCTTGAAGATTCAGGTTCATAATCAAACAAAATGGACTTATGCGAATTAAAACTCTCTTTCCTCAAAAACAACATAAAAACCTTGTCAGCTTACTTTGGGAAATATCAACAGTATAGAGACAATGGCTGCAGCCAAGAGAATAAGTTTTCTGAGGAATTAACTTCAAGCTAAGGCCAATGATCTAGACAGTCTCAGCATTTCCTAAGGGTTTCTGAAGACGGCACCTTCCACTAACCAATGTCAAACTGGGCAAGCTGCTGAGCTGCAGGTGTTATGTAAGTAAGTCCTCACTACTCATGAACAACTCATACTAGGGAAGGGTTCAAAAGGAATTCTTCTGTATTTCTTTAGGCAAGTAAAGTTAATAATGGCTCTACATAAGAAATGATGTGTAACAGTTTGTCATTATAGCTGTATAGCTTGGGCAACAAGACCTGGCATACCACAAGAGTGAGAAGCCTTCACTCAGTGCCCACCCCTACCACTCCCCAGAACTAGCTCCACATCTGGAGTTCCCCAGCACAAGCAGCCAGCCCAAGCTGTGCATCCTTAGGGCATCCCTCCTTCCTCTGAGGCACCTCAACAGACTGACACACACCTCTGACCCTTGAGACATTCCAAAGGGCCAGCATCAAGAGGCTAGATTTTTCTGTGGGTGAATTTTTCCAGTAATTATATCCTCATATAAAATCTGCTAAGGGGCATGTGGGTGGCTCAGTCGGTTAAGTGTCCAACTCCTGATTTTGGCTCGCGTCATGATCTCAGGGTGGTGAGATCGAGCCCCACATAGGGCTCCATGCTCACACAGTCTGCTTGAAATTCTCTTTTTCCCTCTGCCCCTCCTGCTAATTGTGTGCTCTCTCTATATAAAAATAAATAAATAAAATCTTGAGGGGAAAAAAAAAAAGCTAATATAAAGCACTGTGGCCAGAGGGAGGCCATGACCCTAGTTATTAGTGAGATGGGCCTCCAACCTAATTTTTAAAAAAATTTTTAAAGATTTTATTTATTCATTTGACAGAGAGAGAGAGAGAGAGAAAGAGCGTGAGCATGCACACAAGCAGGAGAAGCAGCAGAGAGAGAGGGAGAAGCGGGCTCCCCGCTGAAGAAGGAGCCCAACGTGGGACTCAATCCCAGGACCCCGGGATCACGGCCTGAGCTGAAGGCAGACGCATAACCAACTGAGCCACTCAGGCACCCCCCTCAATCTAATTTTAAAACAGACTGTCACATTAGCTTAGTGAATCATAGCCTGTGTTTCGGGTGCTCATATATGAAAATGACACCTGTAATTTATGCAAATTGATTAATTAATAAATACTTATTTTAGTTACCTGCTATTGGGCAGGACTGGCAAAGCACAGGTCATGTTGGTGAGCAAAAAAGCAGATAGTTTCTGCCTGCATAGAGTTTATAGTTTAGAAGGAGAGATAACACAATCAAATCATCACAAAAATATGTCATTATAATTTGAGATAAGCATTATAAAGACGAAGAACAGGGTACTCTGAGAGTATTCAACAGGATGTGAATTAACCTTATTTAAAGAAATGTTGGGGGACACCTCGGTGGCTCAGTTGGCTCATGTCATGATTCCAGAGTCCTCGGATCCAGTCCACATCAGGCTCCTTGCTCAGCAGGGAGCCTGCTTCTCCCTCTCCTTCTGCTAGCTACTCCCCCTGCTTGTGCTCTCTCTCTGACAAATAAATAAAATCTGAAAGAGAAAGAGAGAAAGAGAGAAAGAAAGGTAGGTAGGTTGAACGCGTGGGTGGCTTAAGCATCCGACTTTTGATTTCGGCTCAGGTCATGATCTCGGAGTTGTGAGACTGAGCCCCCAGCTGGGCTCCACAATGGGTGGGGAGTCTGCTTAAGATTCTCTCTCTTTCCCTCTCCATTCCCCCAACCCCTCTCAAAAGAAGAAGAAGAAAAAATGTTAAATGACATATCTGTAAAGCACTTTGAATTCCACGTGAGAAAGGCATTACTCACACTCCAGGAATGAATTACAGAAAAACAATGACAGGCGCGCCTGGGTGGCACAGCAGTTAAGCGTCTGCCTGCGGCTCAGGGCGTGATCCTGGCGTTATGGGATTGAGCCCCACATTAGGCTCCTCCGCTATGAGCCTGCTTCTTCCTCTCCCACTCCCCTGCTTGTGTTCCCTCTCTCGCTGGCTGTCTCTATCTCTGTCAAATAAATAAATAAAATCTTAAAAACAAAACAAAACAAAACAATGACACGTTGGTAGTTCAGTAAAGAAAAGAGCACAGCAGTCCAATGGCATTAAAAAGCCAATTTGTAATTGGCAGACACTCCCTTCTCCCAGAGTAGTGTTCAAGCCTTACCTAACAATATTTCTTCAGTATAAAATGGGTCCAGGAGCACCTGGCTGGCTCAGTCTGTAGAGCATGTGACTCAACCTCGGGTCATGAATTTGAGCCCCAAGATGGGCACAGAGCTCACATTAAAAAAAAAAAAAAAAAAAAAAAAGTTCCTGAATGGTTAGTTAATAAAAAAGTTCCTGAACTCATCAAAACTGTATACAATTCAGTAGTGTCTTGCAATACGTTCACTAATATAAGAGAGATTACTTATGTCACTAATCTAAATAGTTTGGAGCAAAATCTGATTTAATGGTTCAGGAAAGAAAACAAGCATCATATGATAACAGAATAGCTCTGCCTGCCACTTGGGATTAGGAAAATGAGCTGCTGCTCTCAGTCTTAAACTACAACTTGACCTGCTAAGAAGGTGCCCTCACCTAGAACTGTCTCTCCAACTAACACCCCTCTTCCACATATCATGACTCATTGCTTATGAGTTAGCTCAATCCCCTTGCAGTCAAGTTTCCCCCCTCTAACAGAGAAGCATACTGTATGTAAAGGGCCTTGGAGGACCACAATGACGCAGCACTTAGAGATTATGCTCAAATACCAACAGAAAATTGAGAAGGGAAGGCAGGTGAGAATAGACCCAAACAGGTGACAGTTCATAAGGAACCATTCTGGTGGCAGTGAAGCCTGCCTGCTCCCACAGCCAGTTCATCACATTTTTCCAACTGGATTCAATGCCCCTGAAATTCATCCACTGTTCTGGTTCCTTAACAGACACCTAACGTTTCTCCTGGTCCTAACCATTTCCTTCCCTGGACTTTAAGCACCCCCAGGATAAAACCCAAATTCCTTGATGAGGTTCACAAAACATCTCCCGGTATGAGTTGGATCCTTCCCCAACTCTCTACCTTACCACCTTCCCCTTCCACTGTATTTAACATGTCAGCAGCTCCCATATCTAACTCCTTCAGTCTTGCTCTGAGATTTTCGTCCAAGCTGTTTGCTCTGCTTGGAACAATCTTTTCTAACTTATTCAGGCTAACTACTTCTGAGATTTGTCAGGGCTCCACTTAAACGCCACTTCTTTAGAGGCCATGCCTAGGCTGGGTTAAGCGACTGGGCTCATAGTTCACAGGAGCCTGGGCTTTGGTTTTCAAAGCGCCCATCACACTTCACTGGGATCACCTATTTAGTGTCTCTTGTGACAGCAGGATCTTGCCTATCTCACATAATGCTGTCATTAGCACAAAACACAGTGCCTGACACAGAGTAGGTGCTGAGTAATGATTGATGAATGAACACACGAATGAGTAAGTGCGAGAACGAATGAATCAGGAAGTCAGGTTAAAGCCTATAGAGATGGAGCACTGACTAGAAGGCAACAGTTTTTCCTGCCCAATTCCTTCTTTGCCTTTCTGATTTTAAATAAATATTTCAAAAATTATTTAAAATATTTAAAAATCTTCAGAGCATAAGCTACTTTGTTCTTTTTTTCTTCTTCAAAGTAAGCTCCATGCCCAACATGGGGCTTGAACTCAGAACCCTGAGATCAAGAGTCCCATGCTCTACTGACTGAGCTGGTCAAGCACCCCAATTATAAGCTACTTTGAATGATGCCCCAGAACTGATACTGTGGAACATTACACTAGGAGAAGGGCACTGAGACTTAACACCCAGTTGCAAAGGGATCTATAACATGAAAGCATAAATTTTGGGCATGATAAAGGAGATAAAACCATGACGGCCAATTTTAAGTTAAATTGTTGTTTTCCAAAACTCAGGACCTGCTGGGGAAATAAGCAGGAATGCCTTCTATGTGGCCTTCAGCATCAGTCATGTACCAAGAATTAATTACGATGATGCGTCGAACTGTCCCCCAGCCTTCCTTTTGGCACCCCCTGACATCTGGAAATGAGCCAGTGTGGCAAATAGGCAGTCAGTGTCTGAATAGAAGAGCCAGACCCAAAGAGGAAAGACAACTACACCCCCCCATCATCAGAGCCTGGGCAGGAGAGGAAGGGGGACAGCGGGGGGTGGGGGTGGGGTGGTGGTCTGCAGCCTGAGTTCGAAACTGCCTGCATGTTCATAGCCGAGGGAATTACCTACAGCATGTACTGAGGAGTCTGATACGGTAGCATGAATGCTTTCAGCAGCACTGCTTTCAGAGAGATATGAAAGTGTATCTTTACCTGCATTTATGTTACCACTGAAAAAGCCAAACTAAAGAAGCAGGTGTTGAGTTTTACAAATTAGTTATGATAAATGTTTTGGTCCCTGGGTTTCAAAGATCCAGAGGCTCTCTGGAGAAGGTTTCATTTTCCTATGATTTGTTTGTTTAACAATGTCTGCACTGACGCAGCGACAGGTCACAGATTCCTGTCCTCTCATCGAGAGCAAAACCACAAGCAGGACAAAGGAAAGAACTGCTATTCCCTCAGCTCCACAAGCTGACATGGTGGTAAACTGTTAGGCAGCTACCACAGGATGAGAGCACACCCAGCGCTGGCCAAAGACACCTATTCCCTGTCCCCCTGCCCCAGTTTGCACAGTGTCTACACTGGAGGGCACTAATGAAAGACCTAACGACCTATCCAATGAGGCATAACTACCCAAAGTACAAAAGGGTGAGCTAAATTGGGTCATAAAGGTAAAATTTAACACCCACAGAAGTATCTAGATTGCTATTCGGTCTAAAAGTTAGCTTCGGCTTATGATTACAGTAGGAAAAAGTACTTATTTATCCACTATATTAATTCTTTATTGCTTTTGAAAAACTGGCAATAACAAGATTATTTTTTTTCTAAGACTGCTTTAACAATGAGTTCCATGTGACATCCCTCTGAAAATTCCATCCTCAGCCCTACCCTCTACCAGAGCAATGTTAGCTAATCCTTCAATTTCACTATAACCTTCATGCAAACATTCTTAACTTCCAATTTCCAGCCTCAACAACTTGTTCCAGCTCCAGCTCTACTAAACGTCTGTATGTACTAGAAATCCCCACCTGAGGGACCTACAGCTGCTCCCATCTGGAATTCGTCTTTCCTCTCAAACACGAACCTCCTTCTGTGCAACCCCACCCCTTTTAATGGCACACTATTCAGTCAACAGAGTCCTCTTCTCATTTATTCCCTAATATTTATAAGCGGCACAATGAGTCAGGCATTATGCCAGGAGCTGGGGCACAGAGCAGTGATCCAGACAGGCTAGGTCCCTGGAGTTTAGTTTCCATTTCCTCCTACACCCATAGCTGAATACCGAGGACTGATTTGACACAGGAACACAATGAGTGCTCAGAGATCTTTCACTGTGGCAGGCACGTGAGCAAAGACTCTGCCTTTACTTTTAAATCCCTGAGGTAAAGCACATTTGGCCATGATGCATGTGAAACAGCCACCCCTAGAGAGAAGAGTACTACATACTTTGGTTTTGGTCTAGGGCCCAAGAAAGAAGGTGAGTTTTTAATGATGATAAATGTTTTTCAATGTGCACACCTAATTTACTGAAGTTTTCTAAGTGTTTTCCACCTTCTACATGGACAAAAGTACTCTTCCTCTGGGAAAACTGGTATTTCTATGGCCGTAAGAGACACTCTAGAGAGTCGCCCATCTGTCTTCCTTCTGGATTTCAGGTATAGGACATCTTTTTTTTTTTTTTTTTTTTTAAGATTTTATTTTTAAGTAATCTCCATACCGAACATGGGGCTCTAACTCACTGAGATCAAGAGTTGTATGCTCTGCCAACTGACACAGCCAGGTGCCTCTTTGAATATAGGACATTCGTAGGGCACCCTGGAACACAGCAACTCTGACTGGCATTCTGTGTTACACGGCCTCTGGTCACCAAAAAGATTAAGTAGTTACTGGTGACTGGAAATGCCCAATGCCCTTCACAAGCAACTCCTTCTTACATGCCAAACTGCTTACCAGCAAGGCCATGAGCACACTCAGCTGTGGTTTCATTTAACGATCTTCTAGCTGTTGAATGTGGATCTAAAATAATCTAATCTCAGGTCTTTGCCACATCATCCTCTTTATTCTTTTATTTTTTGGGGGGTGGTGGTGGTTAATGTGTAATGAAGGAGGCTGGTTATAAAATACAGGATGTATATGGGATATGCATTCCTGCAAAGAGCCGTTCGTTTTATATTTTAGGATTTTCTGATTATTGTTTAAATGATACACAATGTCTTGTCTTGCTACTGAGACTCTAAGCTCTTTTGGGACCAAGACTGGGTTTTACAGGGTATTAAGGAGATAACAGGTCCCCAAAATTTCACACTTCAAGGTATTTTGGTAACATTCCCATAACACTTTGGAAATTACTTAAAGACATTTAAATGTTTTTTGAATAACAATCTTAGTATTACTAACAGGGCTATAAAGTATTAAAGGAAAGAGAAACAAAGATCATTTTTAAAAACCACCACAGCCAGAAGCAAGCCCAGGCCTGGAGGAACCAAAACAGCCACTTAAGCATGATTATTTAATTTTAAAAATAACACCAGATAAGGAATACCATGTTCATTTTCTCCATTGCTCCAAAATACAAGCCACGGGCACAGGAATATCAATGCAAAAGGCTGAAAAGTAACGGGAAATGTGACTGATGTCTCCACCACTCCCCTTCTCCCTGACAACCAGAGGATGCCTGACAACACATTCTATCTCACATGCTCCCAGAGCCACTCCCAGAGAGGCCCCCCAGAGATGGTAACCATTTCCTAGCAGGAACCATCATCAGGCTGCAGAAAACATTAACCACATGGAACATCCTCTAATATGCTTTGAAATACTGTGCTACAAAAGCATCCATCAAAACACACCAAAGAGACCCTAAGGATCAAGATTATCTGTCAACAAGCACCCAAAAAAAAAACCCCAAAAACAAACAACACAACAGTCCTAGGGGCACCTGGCTGGCTCAGATGGAAGAGCATGCAACTTAATCTCAGAGTTTTAAGTTTGAGCCCCACGCTGGGTGTAGAGATTACTTAAAAATAAAAAATCTTCAAAAAAAAAAAATAACAGCCTTTAAAAGCCACATATGCTGTGTACAGTGTACCCTTCGATTACACACATGTACATAGGTAACCACATTACTATCTGGTTCCGACACCTGGGAGAGGAAACAACGGTGCTGCCCTCTGTCAGCCCTCTCCCTCAGCACTTGAATACAGTCACAGTGTGAGAAGGGGTGAAGGCCTGCAGAGAGAAAATTTAGTTCTGAATCATCTTTTACACCAGCAAGAAACTCTTAGGGAGGTTTGTATTTTAAAATATATACTCATCATAGAGGCGCCTGGGTGGCTCAGTTGGTTGAGTGCCCTATTCTTGGTTTTGGCTCAGGTCATGATCTCAGGGTCCTGAGATGGAGCCCTGAATCGGGCTCCACACTCAGCGAGCAGTCTGCTTGAGACTCTCTTCTCCCTCTCCCTCTGCCCCCTCTCCCCCTGCTCACTCTCTTCCTCTCTCAAACAAATAAATAAAAATCTTTAAAATATATACATACACTCATTAGAGAAAATTACTGTTTTTCCCATGTTCTTTTTTTGAAGTTTCTATAGTTATTTAATATATTTGTGATAAAACTGTATTCATAACTTTGCATCCTGATTTTTTCACATACCTATTTTGACATAAGCATTTTTCACGTTAACCAGTTTTTAAGGGTTATGTATTTCATGGACTAGATGAACCAGCTTTTCATTTCTCTAATATTAGACAACTGTACTATTTTCAATTTATTTTGTTATAAATCACATGTTAAGAAATTATAGTCCAGAAGTTATACGATTTCCCTAATATTATCATTCATTTTCCTTTTTTAAGATTTTATTTTTAAGTAATATCTGTACCCGATTTGGGGCTCGAACTCACAACCCCAAGATCAAGAGTCACAATGAGCCAGCCAGGCATGCCAGCATTCTTTTTTTTTTTTTTTTAAAGATGCTATTTATTTATTCATTCGACAGAGATAGAGACAGCCAGCGAGAGAGGGAACACAGGCAGGGGGAGTGGGAGAGGAAGAAGCAGGCTCACAGCGGAGGAGCCTGATGTGGGGCTCGATCCCAGAACGCCGGGATCACGCCCTGAGCCGAAGGCAGACGCTTAACCGCTGTGCCACCCAGGCGCCCCGCATGCCAGCATTCTAAGCAAAATATAATTGTAAAAGTAAATTATAAAGATTTTGAGGTTGTAAAGTGATATGGTAAAAGTGTTTCCGGTTCTATTTTAGGGTTATCTGCTCTGATGAGAAACTGAGAGCTGACAGTTTGAGAGTAGCAGTTATCCCTGGCCAGAAAGGAGGACTGCATTAGATACTCAGTTCCCATTCTTCACAGTCTTCATTCCTGATCCTTCCTGGTAGAGGGCGGATAGAAACCCTTATTGAATGGCTGTTGAGAGGTGGCAGGAGTGGGAGGGTGGGGGGATGGGGGAAAGCTATCCTTCCAGCAATTTCTGTCTATCCTGAGTCCCAAAGAGCGTGGCATTGTGTCACTGGCTACTCTGAGAACTGCCAGTATCTAGGACAAAGGTAACTCTACTACTTGCAACTTTCCTTCTAAGAGAAGGATCTAAATAACAAGTGCTTTAAGGATCGAGTTTGAGTGTTTTCAAGTAATGCAGGAATATTCATCTCTTCCTTCTTAATGTTTAATCTTTATTTTCTAGGTGTTTATTCCCATCACTGTGAGATAGAAATATTTACTCCATTTCTCATTTCTTTTGCCTCAGCTCAGTGAGCTCATTCCTGACCTAATGGCTAATTCACATGAGTGTTACTGGAGGAAGTCTTACTGCTTTCATGTTTTTCTCAGGATCTCTTCCCATTCTGACTTTCATGAGCCCAAGCCTATTTCAAGTATCTTTCAATACCCACTTTTTAAAACGCCTGACAGTTAAATTTAAAAAGTAATTTGGGTATTTGGACTCTCTCAGAATATAAAGAGACTTTTTTTTTTTTTAAGATTTATTTATTTATTTATTTGACACAGAGAGAGAGGCAGCAAGAGAGGGAACACAAGCAGGGGGAGTGGGAGAGGGAGAAGCAGGCTTCCTCCTGAGCAGGGAGCCCAATGCGGGGCTCGATTCCAGAACTCTGGTATCATGACCTGAGCCAAAGGCAGATGCTTAATGACTGAGCGACCCAGGCACCCCTAAAGCTGCTACCTTTTAAGAAAAATATTGTCCCTATGGACTATGAGAAACAAACTGAGGACTTCAGAGGGGAGGGGGGTGGGGGAATGGGATAGACCGGTGATGGGTAGTAAGGAGGGCACGTATTGCATGGTGCACTGGGTGTTATACACAACTAATGAATCATCGAGCCTTACATCGGAAACCGGGGATGTACTGTATGGTGACTAACATAATATAATAAAAAATCATTAAAAAAAAAAAAAGAAAAGAAAAGAAAAATATTGTCCCGTTACTATACTGTATACGAATTCTCAAAAATAGCAAAACCTGCAATTTTTTCCTAGATGCTGTCCAATTCCAACAATGAATTTATCATGGAATTGGACCACCTAAAACAAATATGCTTGAGTGACTTGTCAGACATCAGAAAGGCTCCTCTCCTACTTCTAAGTTAGTGGTGCCTGATTGATTCTTGTGTTTTCTTAACACCCATGTTTGTGTTACAACTTATGTCAGATGGCACTGCATCTCTAGTTCATTTCTCCTCTTACCACGTAACTAGAAAATCAGTTCAGTGAAAGTAGATCCTGTTAGCATTACTGGTTTATCTGGTATGTTGGCCTGTTAAATACTGTTGATTACTTTATTACAGGTCAGATTTGGTAACTGCCCTCAGCTGCCCTGGAAAATGGAGTGGATATTAAGTAATTATTTGTCAAAAGTTTCATTGCTATAGCAACGATGAAACACTTTGAGAGTCTGTAAGCTGATCTTTCTCTTTTGAAAGCCAATGTCTTTCTGATTATAGGAGCTCAAAAATTGCACACCAATCAATGGGACACACTCATCACATTTATGCAGTATCTTCTTCAACTGCTCATTCAAGAAAGTATTTTCACTTACATTCAAAGCAGCCTCCCACACCATGTCCAGCTCCAAAGACAGTATTTGCTCCCTTCCATCTTACCTTGACTTTGGTCTACTAGTCTGTCTTCTATCTGGGCCAGCGCTAAAGTAATGAGGGTTTCTATAAAGAATACAATGATTTTCATAGAGCTTTCTGACAGGATTTGATTAACAGTGCCAATTTACCCCATAGATTACAAACCCTTCTGATAATACTCCATTACATCTCTTGAGGTATTTATACAAAACATTTCCACAGATTAAAGAAAAATCAATAAAATGCACAGCCACATCATCATTGATATGGCATGGCATCGATTTATGAACCTAAGACAGAATTTTGTTTCTTTTTTTTTTTTTTAAAGATTTTATTTATTTATTCGACAGAGATAGAGACAGCCAGTGAGAGAGGGAACACAGTCAGGGGGAGTGGGAGAGGAAGAAGCAGGCTCATAGCGGAGGAGCCTGATGTGGGGCTCGATCCCATAACGCCGGGATCACGCCCTGAGCCGAAGGCAGACGCTCAACCGCTGTGCCACCCAGGCGCCCCCATAATTTTGTTTCTTAATCTGACCTATTAATATCACCATACTTTACTTTTCATTTTTTAAAAAGATTTTTTATTTATTCATTTGAGAGAGTGCGAGAGAGCGAGAGAGAGCAGGAACAGGATGAGGGGCAGAGGGAGCAGAGACTCTGCGATCTTGGCCTGAGCTGAGGCAGACGCTTAACGACTGAGCCACCCAGGTGCCCCTAGCACCACCATACTTTAAATGTATCTTATCACTCTGAGGGGAAAGAAAACCTGCTGCAAAATCAAATATACATTGAAAATGAGTTCTATCAAACTAGTAAGAAATTGATTTTATTGGTTAGAATCAGCGACCATGGTTTAAAAATCACACACTTCTTTTTACCATATTACAAATCTTTTCTCCTTTTTTTGTGGGGGAGGGAGGTGTCATTGCTAATCCTACTACTAGGCTTCTAGTAATACTATAGCAATCATATATCTGAATTTTTCCAGCAAATAAAAATAACTGATCAGACCCAGACCAATCATTCCACAGGAAAAGTAGGGCAACCAGGTGTTAAGAGAAAGCCCGATAACAGAATTTTTATCCGTAAAATGGGGAGCCCACCAACAGAACTATCTGCTGAAAAATTTCCCCTCTTAGTCCAGTCTCTAAATTCCTAGTCCAAAACCAGTACTTTTTTACATTTTCTCTAAAATGGATGTCCTTAATTGAAACTCTTTTGTTCCCTGGTGTACTTAACTTTTCAGAAGAAAAGGAGTTTTCTTATGAAGAATTAATCTAGCTTCCCCAACACTTAAACACAACCATCTTCTCCAGATCTCAAAAACATGTCTTAAGTGTCTTTTCTAATTTAAATAGCTGTTCCCTTCAAGTGAAGGGTCATACAACCAACCGCTCTTCCTTCTGAGACTTCTGTGCCCCAGAATTTACAAAGGTCTTCTGGTCGGTGCCCCAACTCGGTTCTGGATACTCAAAAGGACACCCACCACTTTCTCCTATAAGATGGTTTATAACCTTTCTTGCTGTCTAACCAACTCAGCTTTAAACTTTTTTTTTTTTTTAAGATTTATTTACTTATTTATTAGACAGCCAGCGAGAGAGGGAACACAAGCAGGGGGAGTGGGAGAGGAAGAAGCAGGCTCCTAGTGGAGGAGCCTGATGTGGGGCTCGACCCCAGAACTTCAGGATCACGCCCTGAACCGAAGGCAGACGCTTAACGACTGCGCCACCCAGGCGCCCCTAAACTTTTCTATTCTTGTCCCGTTCTTCAGATTCGCCTGAAGTTTGGGAGGTAAACTCTTACACAACCATTCACAAGTCCTGATCTCCCCGCCCCCATTTCCTTCCTCCCCATTCATGTGATAACATCTTGATGGGAACACCTTACTTCACCTTTTGTCTCCGCTAGTCCTGCTGCTTCCTTCCTGAGCTTCAAAGCCAGGCCAGGGCCATTGAGACGTAGCCAGTGGGCATTCGGTGACTGGCAGAGCCACCCGCGCTTTTTGGACTGTCCCTTCTCCCATCTGCCACCTGAACCCTCCTTCCTTAAATAAAGATTTACCCCCTAAAAGTCCCATCTCCCTCTGAAAGACGATGGACCAGGGCCCTTTGTCTGAGGCTTCCACACCTCACATCCTGGTCCACAAAGCGTCAGTCCACACAGGTAGAGTCTGCTCGACGCAGGACAGGGGAGCCTGGGTTTCCGCGTCCCGTAAAGGGATGGGTTATGGCCGAGGTCCTTCCAGGAGCCCAAATTTTACAATTATACGACCAAATCTGTAGGTCCTATTTCTGAGGCTGGGAGGACGAACTCCGGGGCGACCCCCGAACTTGGCGACCGCGCTGGCAGTTAGAACGGCCCCCTCCAGCCCAGGCTCTGAGTAGCCCCGCCTCCGACCTCGGGCGCCGGGACGCGCAGGAGGCCCGGTCGACGCCCGCTGGCTGCAGCGCCATGCCCTCCTTCATCCTCACCCGCCGCCGCGGGCCCGCCTCTCACCTGGCATGCTGGCATCGCCCGTCCCGCGCTGCACTGGAGACCATGGGTCTGGACCGGTCTCGGCCGCCACCCGCCCGCCAAGAGGGAGGCTGGCGGGGACGCGCGGGCCCCGGAGTCCAACGCGCAGGGACCGGGAACGCGCCGCCTGGTTTCTAAGGAACCGGGAGCTCTGGAAAGGGAGGGGCGGGCCGGCTGGAGGTCTGCGCATGCTCCCTGACGGGGGTGGACCTGGGCTGGGGTGGGCCGTGATCGGAGACTGCGCATGCTCGCACTTTGGGGGCGGAGATTAAGTAGTTTGGCGGAGGGCTTGGTTCTTTATTTCCGGCGGTGGAAGCGGCTGTGCAATCGTGTGACAACAGCCTCTGCTTCTTTCGGATCCTCCCGCCCGGGATCAGTAGTGAGGAGGTTCTGGGAACTGTGGTGGCCCTTGGTCTGGAATTAAGCAAGATCTGGTGTTGGACACAACGACCTGTTGTTGCAGAACGGTAGTTCTCTTCAACTCTCCGGACTTCTTGGCCTCCTGACTCTTATAATGATGACTTTCTGTGTTCTGGTACCTGTCTGGGCTTCTCTTCCTCTGCGTGTTCTTTGGTTGTTCTTTAGATGTTAGTGTTCCTACTGTGACCTCAGTCTCCCAGATGTCTTTACTGGAGTCTGTGTCCCCCCAGGTAAATACCATTTTGTAACAAGACTACTCTTTAGTTCACTATTACTCTGTCCGGCAGAGTAATGAAACCTGGAATTTATAAGCCTTAGTGTAAAGCAGGCTATGTTGGAAATGTAGGATTAGGGGAGCCCCTCCCCTGCTCTTCTGACTCCTGGTGAGAGCCTGGACCCCCACTCAACTGGTATTAGAATGGTGTCCCAGCTATCCTTCCAGAGCAACCTGTGATGACAGAACATGCCAGTTGAGCTGAGGCAGTTGTTCTTGCTGAGAACTGGTGACCAGCAGGGCTATCCCTACTTTGGAAGAAGACAGGACTTCCTGCCCCTGCTTCCACCTTCTGAGCGTGTAAGGCTCCAAGAGTGATGAGAAACGGTAACCTTTTTTTTTTTTTTTTTTTTAGATTTTATTTGAGAGAGACAGAGAGAGAGTACAAATAGGGAGAACAGCAGAGGGAGAGGGAGTGGGAGAAGCAGACTCTCTGCTGAGCAGGGAGCCCAATGCAGGATGACCCAGGGATCATGACCCAAGCGGAAGGCAGACACTTAACCAACTGAGCCACCCAGGTGCCCCGAGAAACGGTAACCTCTAACCTCCCTCTTCTGATGGGGTTTTATCCCCTTAATCTTTCCCCCTGGATTCTGAACAGCTCTGCAGAATCAAAGTGTGTTTGTGTTTGATGTTTCTTACCGTCTGAAGATTCACTCCAGAACAGCATTTTCCAACAGTGGCACTGTTGACATTTTGAGCCTGATAATTCTGTGTTGGTGGGGTGCTATGCACTGTAGGACGTTTATAGCATTCCTGGCCTCTACCCAATAGATGTCAGTAGCACTCCAACCCAAGTTGTGACTACCAAATATATCTCCAGTCACTGCCAAATGTTCCCTGGGGGACAAAATCACTCCCTGTAGAAACCACTAGAGAGAAATTAAATCTATTCTGGATTTATGAAACCAGGACTTTTGTGCTTCATCTAACATTCCATTCTTCCCTCCACAGTTTTCCCTGAGAGTTCTGTCGAGTAATAGTCCTATAAAATAACTGAGTGAAGCACATACATACTATATCTCTCTATGTCAAGCCTCCCCTATATCCTGTAATCCTCTACCTCCATGGTGTAGAATTAATCACGTTTTAAGGGTGGGGAAACTGAAGCTTTCTCTGAGAAAGGTTAATTTTCTGGTTACCCAGCTAGTAAACAGCAGAACCAGGATTGTGAGCATGAGTACTTTTTCCTCAGACTGACAGGAAGCTAACCTCAATAAGCCTCAGAAGCCCTCTGTCCAATGTTTGGGAAGAGTGTATTTGGACCACATTAAAATCTCGTTTTGAAGATAGGAGGGTGTGTGGCCACCTTTTTGAAGGTGAATCTTCTCCCCTTTGTCTCAGGTGAAAGCTGTTTGGGGGGAGAGAATTGATGCCCAAGTACCTATCCTCTTTGGGGTCTCACAAACACCTGAAGTCTTGAGGGTCCCTGAGGGGTACCAGGGGCCTGGGAACTTGAGAGGTGGGCTGAGTAAGAGCCAAACCCTCGGGACAGAGTGAGTCTCAAAAGGGATCCCAACCCCAGAAAGACTCAAAACAGAGACCAGACACTCGTGACTACTCATGGATGTGTATTTTAATAAAAATAATTCTGTCAAAATACAACAGGAGTTTTTTCATCTCTCAAGTACAATTTAATAGGATGTTTTGTGTTAGAATTCTCTCTAAACCCTCCCACGCCCACAAGTTTCATGCTAATGCCAAGTTATCAACTTGCGAGGACAAAGGCAGAACCAGTGTGCACAATGTGGAGGACATCTGTTTCAGCTGTAGTTGCTAATGGAGGAAAACCCTATGCAAAGAGGTGGCACCTGAGGCATCCAGAGTCCATGAACTGGCCACAGGTCCGGTGCACGGGACCAGGTGGTCAAATAGGGCTCTGCTGCCTGGCTGCCACACAGCGTGCATACCTGAGTTGCGAGCAACCAAAGGAACTTTCAGCTCTGACAGTTCTCTGCCTCATCTTCTTTGTGCTTGCTTAAGGGGTAGGAAGGCGCTGGGTGGCTGGGCAGTCCCCCCTTCTCCATCTCTTGGTGTCCCTGTTCTGGCGGCCTACCCCCAGCCACAGATTCATGTGGTTGAGGATCAGAGGTTCTGGCTTTCTTTGCATAGTCTGCCAGCGTCCACTTTGGAAGGAGTGACCATTTGGTGGCACAAGGGGGAAAGGTAAATAGGGAAGGCTGCTCTCCCAGGGCTGGACAACTCAACAGAGCCAGGTCTTCTTCCTGTCCCCTCAGGTCAGGTCCAGCCCTTCACTGGGGCTCCTCCCAGGTGCCTTCCCCACTGTTGGCTCCCGAAAGCAGGCTGGTAGGACTGGGTGTGCATAAGGGGCTCCTCTGGCTGGCAGGCAGCCCTGGACTATCAGCAAGATAGTGGACTCAAGCAGCTTGGTTTTGGTCCTCTCCACGGCTTGTGGGGCAAAGGCTTATGTCCCAAAGGCAAGCTGTCCAACTGGGACAGAGAGCCCCTCTGGAGAGGAACAGAGTAAACAACTTGGACTCAGCTGAAACAGTGAGATAAGGCACAGAAAATGGGGAGGTGGCCATGGGTACTGAGCGCGAGCCAGGAGGACACCCAACCCCAAGCAGCACACAGCTGTCCCAGGCCCTCTCGGGCCCTCTCTCAGACGCTCCACAACTCAAGCCCATGCACCCCTCCCCATCCCTGACACACCCCTGAAGGTACCAGCTGCTCAGACACCGCTGGGGGCCTCAAGAGCCTAAGCCCTCACCCACCATTTAGCTTCAGGACTAAACAATGTTGCACAATGCACAGGGATGAGGTTAGTCCCAGCTCTGCCACTAATTTGCTGTGTGACTTTGGCTAAGTCATTTAATCTCCTGGGCCTGTTTCCTTATCTGTAAAAGGAGAGGACTGGTGGAGTAGGTGTTCTCTGAACCCCATTTCAGCTGCAAAAGCCTCTGGTTTTAATTCCCAATCCTGCTCATCTCTGACCATTTTAACAGCTTAATGTTTCCACCCTCTGGGTTTGGGAGCTAGACATCCCCAGGCTTGCACAGGACAAGTTTCCTTTATAGACATGACAACACCTCCCCAACAGGCCATGGTCTGTGGGGTGCCAGCTGGGGCCCTGGTGGAGACCAAGAAAAAGCAGCAGCCTGTAGGATCATGTCCCAAGGCAGAACTCGGGGAGAGCACAGGGCCAGGGCCCCGACCTCATCACCAGCAACTGGTCCAACTCAATCACTTTTCCTGTCCAGCTGTGGGCCTGTCAGGCAATGAGTATCTCAGGCCATACCACCATCCCTGTGTCCGCTACCAGAGAGCAGGAGCTTACCCCGCCCTTGTTCAGGCAGGGACTAGAAGTTCAATTTCTGGCCTTGCCCCTTTCAAGGGCTGCCTGCGTGCTCCCTCTCACTGTGAAGCAGGTAGGGAAATCCCAGCCACTCCGGGTGCTCCTCTGGGTAGGCCTCCTTCCTTCCTCCTGGGCAGTCAGTCCTCTCCATGGATGGCCTGCCCAAGTCCTAGCAGTCAACTCAGCCCTTCCTCTCCTGATTCCCTGATGGCAGTACCGGGACTGTTTTTGCCCCACCAGCTGTGAGGATCCATCTGAAACAGCTGGTGGGAGGCTTGCAGAGCCCATGAGGTCCCTTCCTCTGGTCAGCAAATACTCATAATAGTCTTTTCTAAGGGTGGCTGGGGCCAAGCTGCAGGGAGCTGCCTGGCACAGCTGCAGTGAAGCCTGGCCTTGTAGGTCAAGAGTTCCATCCACTCCAGCAACTGGCGGCCCAAGAATCTGCCTCCACAAAGTTCTAGCTTCTCAACAGAAAGCATTGATTCCATCAGAGCTGTGCAGAGATGGTGAAGATCCAGGCAGAAAGAAGGCAGCCCCTGTACTCCGGGGCTTCTGTCCTGGAATGGAGAGACATCCTCCCCGCAGCCTGACATACAGCAGCTCTTGGGTCAAAGGCAGGTAGTTTCCAGGCAATCAATTTAGAGTAAATGAATTATTTGGCCATCTTAACGACAAGGGAAGATAGGATGTTGAAAGGGGGAGAAAGGAAGGGGCAAGGCAGGCAGTGAGAGGCAGGGTAGAATGGTAGATAGCGTGCTGGCCAAGGACTCCCTTCTCCCTTGCTTTGCTGTATAGCCTGGGACAACTCATCCCTTCTCTGAAGCCTCAGCCCTGTAGTTCTCTGCTACCTCAGCCCGGTAGTTCTCTCCTCAGCCCAGCCGTCAGGGGCCAAGGGACCCACACCTCTCAGATGCAAAAAACCAACTTAGTCTGACCTGCCCACTAAGTGGCCCCCAACGCCTACTGGGCTTCCCTAGGCTACAGCTGGGCCTGTGGCTCAACAAAGGGGAAGCCTGAAATAAACTTACTGCTTGGCTGAGGTGACAGAGATGATTCTTTTTTAATGAGTTGGACTCAAATAAAAACATATGGTGTCTGGACAGCTTCACCCAAGAGGTGCTGGACCACTAACACTACGATAAATACTGTGTCTTTTTTTAATATATATATTTATATATATAATCTCATTTTTTTTACTTATGAAAATAATAAGCTATCACCAACTTGGATAGGCTTCATCACTAAATTAGCAGAAACCAGCTCAGCACAAGCTCTCCAGAGATAAATACTGGTGGCTCAGTCAGGAGGAAAAAAAAAAGATTAAAAAACCCAACCCCTCCTCAAAATAAAACCCCCCTTTCAAAGTAGAAGGCGCTACATGAAAGTAACCAGCCAATACTGTGTCAGAGGCCGCTGCACGTGAAGGGGAGAGAGACTGAGGGCAGGGGTAGGGGGAGGAAGGAAAGGAAAAAGGAAGGAAGAAAGGAAGGAGAGAAGGAAGGAAGGAAAGGAGGGAGGGAGGGAGGGAAAGGAAAGGAAGGAAAGGAAGAAAGGAAGAAAAGGAAGACAGGAAAGGGAGTGGGGGAGGCCAGGCAGGAGGAATGGACTCTGCCCATGGCTTCCAGGTCCCTGCGCCAGATGCCTATGGAGGGCAGGGCTGCTCCAGCCCTGGGGCTAAGGGAGGGCCAGGCAGGGCCAGCCAGCGTGGTCAGCTAGTGCAAGTAGTCGTCGACTCTGGCAAAGGAGCAAGATCCCAGGCCCGCTCGGGCCATGAGCCGTAGACATTCAGATGCCTGACCCAGGGCGAGCATCAGAGGGGGCTGCTTTGGCAGATTCTGAGACTCTGTGGAGGAGAGACAAGGCCTGGTCACTGCTTTGCCCAGGAGTTGGACTCAGGTCAAAGTTCCCTTGGGAGCAGAAAGTGGGGGCAGTGGACACAGTGGAACACAGTGTTCATGTGTCTCTGTGTATGTCCCAGCCACCAGACTATGGTCCCGTAGCCATGCCAGGTACCTGAGGACCTTAGCTCTCTTCAGAGCCATGGGCTGCCCAGACCCATAGTCATAGGCCAGGGTCTATCATGATCTAGCCAACCAGCTCAGTTGGGCAGAAGGAGGTCAGGATTTAGGTTTGGCCATGGAAGCCCAAGTCCTGTGGGCTACTGGAGAGTGCCCAGGCAGAGCTCACTGCCCTGATCTGGACAAACATCAGCAATTCCTATGGAGAGAGGGGACGGACCACCCCAGGCACTCATGCACCAGCTTCTGTTTTTGTTAGATCCACTTACCTAAAATGGCGCTGTTGAGGGCAGCACACACAGGCTCCCTCTGGATGGGGTCAAGCTGCTGGCCAACTGGGCAGCTCCAGGGATCTGAGTATGCCAGCAGACTAAAGGCATCCTAAGGGACAGGGCATTCTTGAGAAGACTGTGGTACATACCACACACAAACATACCTCCATTGCTCCGGGGGCATATAGGGCCCTGCATGGTGCCCAGTGAGGGCACCGCAAACCCTGAGCATAGCGTCAGGAAGGACTGTGCTCTCCCCAGAGCCTAGAGGGGGTTGCATATATCCTGGAAAGTCCTGTTTCCCATTATGGACTTGACCAGAGCCCACTCTGTCCTGTTGCTGCTGCCCCCAAGGCCCTCCCAGAATCAACCTGCTCCCACCCCCACACCAAATGGGAGCCTCCTCTGTATGAGCACCTGGCTTGTTCTATACCTGCAGCATCTCCGTGTGGGCCAAATTCTTGCCGTACTCCCGGCCCAGCTGCTCACTCAGTGCCTGCAACTCGCGACCAAACAGGATAATCCTTTCTGTGGCAGCCTGGTTGCCCCCACAGAGCTGCCGCCGAGGATGCCCATCATCTGCACCCAGAGCCCAGCAGAGAACAAATCATGAGGGGTAAGGACAGAAGGGGAGGACTGGGGTGGGGACCCCAAAAAGGAGATGGCAAGAAGGACCTTGGGGGCACTGCCAGAGGCAAATTAGGTGGGCCATCCATAGCCGAGGTGCTTTCAGTCCACCTACCACATGATCTAGGAGTCTGGACTCAACTTTCCCTCTTCCCACCCTGTACAGTGCTCATAAGAATGGCCACTCTCACCAACTCTCTCTAGCCTCAGACACAGGGGCCCTGGTCTTGGCAGAAGGCCAGGGGCCTTCCCACTTCAAGCACCCATTCCTGACTAAGGCGGTAGTGGACCAGGTCCATTTAGAGCTTCTCAGGCTGAAAAAGCCTGCCCCTGCCAACCCCCTCCCGGGGAGCAGAAGGCATCTGGACTGAGCCTTTACCACCCATGTGACACCATGCTGGGCCATGGTTCCTACCCATGCTGGACTCATCCGTCTGTAGGTCCTCGTGCTTGTAGGCACCATTGACAATGCGTGTGGATACACTCTCCAGCACACCATTGGGGTAATGCTCTGCTTCCATCTCCATCTCACTGTCACTGTGGAGAAGGGTTGAGGTGGGAGTTGTCCAGGAGGATGTGGTTGGGAGCAGCCTGGTTGGGCCTCCACTCAGGCTTTAGCCACAGGTTGCTGTGGGTAAATCGAGGGACCCTAGGAGCATGAAAGGCTTCCCAGGCTCCAACACTTGGCCCCTACTCTGACCTCAGCTATCCCCAGAGGCCTGTCACCTGATTCTCACTCTTGTCCCAGTGCTGCCTCTGTGGCTCTCCCCTCCCTGGCCTTTGTCTGAGTTGGCACACCCCTTCCACCCATTCCTCCCCCACCCCCAGTGACCAGGGACCCCTGAGAAGTATCTCTAGGCACCAAACTCAGGTCAAACCCTGAGTTATGCCTGGAGGCAGATGAAAGTCACCTGTAGTCTACAGCCTAAAACCTCTACTGCCCAATCTGTCTGACCTCCAGCCACACCCAGTAAAAGCTGCTTCGGTGTAGACCCTAGGGGTTCTGCAAGGCCTGGCAGCATCAGTCAGTGCTTCTTCAGAGAGTCAGGGCTGAGGAAAGTGGCAGCTGGATCACAGGTCAGGCCAGAAGCTGGAGCCAATGCCTGGCCTGGCAGGTCAGCAGCAACTACTCCAGGTACAGACCTGGGATGGAGGTGGGGAGTTAAAGGCGGGGGGTGGCACTCAAAGGACAGGCTGCAGTGAGCCCAGCTGGCACAGAGCAGAAAGGAGGAAGAAGCAGAGCAGGATAGGCACCTGGTCTCCTGGTTACTGGTGCTGCTGTGGGGCTGGGACTTGGTGGAATCTGTTGAGTTGGACTCGGAGTAATTGACGGAGGATGGGGATGAGGAGGACGAGGAGGACGAGGAGGAGGAGGAGGAGCTGGGTGCAGGGTATTTACTGTGGTTCTGTTTGCTCTTCGTGGATGCGACACCATTGCTGCAGCTGGGACTGTCTGCTCCTGGAAACCAGGGAACAGTCAGAAGAGGAGGGGCAGTTTGCCATAATTGGGCCCCAGGAATGACCACAGTGGTCCCTTTCCCTTCCCCCAAATCCAGCAGCGAGCCCTGAGCCCAGCCCAGGGAAGGGCATGTGGGTGGCCTTTCTTCTCCACACCAGTTTTTCCCCGAGCCCTCTGGAGAGTGGCTGACCTGTGTTGTGCATGTGGGAACTACTAGGGCCGTGTCGGGGGCTGAGGCTGGGGGAGCCAGGGTAGCTGTCCTGGGACTTGGGGCTTCGGGAGCTCAAGCTGCGGACCTCACTGTCGGTCCCATTCACCATCTCCACAAATTGTCGGCACCTGCAGAGGGAGCAGAGCGGCAATGCTCTGGGCTTGGTCTGGGCTGTATGCTCCCACCACCAGCTGAGAGGGGCTGGGCTAGGGGGGAGCTGGTGGTGCCCAAAACTTACTTGAGCATGAAGAGCAGGTTAGGATTATGCTCCAGCAGTCCTGGATAGAAGCGCTGTGTGGTCTCAATGGCCTCACCCACACGGCCCTCCAGCACCAGCTTCTGGATCTCTGCAGAGAGCAAGAGTATGGCAGTGAGTGAGGGGCTGCAGACCTTCTTCACAGCCACATGCCTGCACACTACCAGCCCCAAGCATGGACTAGCCAACAGTCAGGTGGGCTGGCTCAGAGTGGCATGTCTGGTTGAGATGCTCACAGAAGAGGCTGAAGAAAGAACCTGGCCTCCCAGCTCCACAAAAGACCCTGGTTTCGCCAAGTGTCAGGAAGTCCTCAAAGAAAAACAGGGGAAAACAGAAGCGGGATTCAGTGCAGAGGCAGCAGAGCAAATGTGGAGGCCTGCTCCTACGGATGTCAGTTGCCAGGGACCTGGGCATGGGGAGAGGTTTTGGCTGTGGGAGCATGATCTGGGGCTGGGCACCCAGGCAGCTTGGTGGCCATAGGGGCTCCTCTTCAGACAGACTTCTCTCCTTTCAGGTCTCACAGTGGGGTGGCAATGGGAACACAATGGTTTCTGGGCCAGGGCCCAAGTCTTGGCAGTCTTCAGGGGCTGCAGCATGCTCCCTACTGGGAGAGGAGGTCATCCTCATCACACTGGCATCTCTGACGTTGACACCTCTCAGGCCATCAGCATCTTGCTCTTGCTCTGGGGCCTGGTGCATCTTGCTGGGAGCGACTTCGGGTCTGAGGCTCTCATTCGTAGATCCCAAGTCTGGGATCCCTTTCCGTCTGTTTGGCTGGGTGTAGCTTCTCTGGGAGACACAGACACATGCACATACACAGAGACGACAGGCTCAGAGAGACGCAAGCAGGCACACACAGACACACACATCCATACACACCCATTCTCCTTCATTCTCCTCTCCTCTTCCTATCTCCTTCCTGGGCTCTGTTTCCTCTTTCCCAACACCCTCCTTCCACAAAAGAGCCCCAAACACACAGTATACAGGCCAGCATGTACACTAGGAAAGTTTCCTTTGGCTCCTTTCTTTGGTTGTCTGCAAAACGCAGGACCAGAGGTGGGCGCAGAGAGCGGTGCTACCACAGCAGCCATTGAGAACCAGCCTTCACCCTGTCTGACTACTTCAGTCCTTTCTCTGGCCAGGAACAGGCAGAACTACTAAAGCTGAGTAAACCGGCAAGGCAGGACATTGGTCTGATAAGATGCAAACACACTCTTCCAGAAGACTATGAACAGGAGGCTGAGTAGAATCCAGGATTTGGAGAAAGGAAACAAGCATGGAGGAGTGGGATCCAGCCATGCCAGGCCCCAGCCTGTGTGGGCCATCAGAGCGTGCAGTAGGGAGGCTGCAATGAGGCATTCATTCCCATGCTGCCAGGCTGTCCATCTTGCCAGTGTTGTCCTGAAGAAGGGACAGAAGCAGAGCCTGGGGCTGGGCTGGGGCTGGGGGCTGGTCTCCTGGTGGTAAGGACCAGAGCTGAATGGACTCCTGACAGGTTACCCAAGGCTGGCATGACCAAAGAGCAGAGTTAGGGACAGGTGAGGGAAGGAGGGAGAGGGGAGAGGAGAATCAACCTTACTTTGTCTGTTCTTTATGGATGCTTGTTCTTCCTGAATCGGGGTTTCAGTCATTCGGGCAAAAGCCGTGGCTGTGGCACAATACCCATGATGCACCAGGTAAGATGAGACCATGCTAGAAGAAAGGAAATGCTCAAGGTGACACTCTAGAACTGCATTTCTCACTGATCACCTGATGGGACAAACTATCTCCCTGTCTGGGCTTCCTTAAACACATCTTGGAGGTGCAAGCTCCACAGAATGAGAATAGAGAGGCTGCAACAAAACAAAAACTTGCCCCAGTGCTCATGCAGTCAGGCTGGGGAGGGGCCAGTCACCACAGCTGTCCCCATAGCTTGTTGGAGGGGCTGCAGTTTCTCTGGAATATGCTGCCCACAAGCGGGCAAGTATGATAACAAAAATATACGCACAGGCACATACCATCTCCTTACAGCAGCGGCTGCCTCCTGTGAGCTGTGGCAAGCCCAGAGACGGCCAACACTCTCTCTGAGGGCTCCCTAGAATGGCAGCCAGCCAAGCGGTCTAGGAGCTGCCCAGACAGAGACAATGTGTGCCCTGTGCGTGCTTTCTAGAGACACAGCAGGTCCTCTGCAGATGGCCCCACGTGCCCGGCATAAGGATTCCAGGTCTGCAGGTGAACCTGGCCCTCAGGAGTGCTGGCTCTAGACGGTGATAGGGAGCTAACCCGTGACCCAAGTCACTCCACAATATGCCACGAGTCAGGGGCCCAAGAAGCCAAGATATAGGCAACCACGTGGCCAACAGGAACACCATCTCTGGGGAATGTCCTGGAGAAGCGCAACACCAAGTCGCCATTGAATAGCACCGGCAGCTGGCTGAGCAGTGGCACAGGCGCGTGTGTGTGCATGCACACACACGGAGAGCGGAAGGGTGAGCCCGCACATCTGACGTGCACAGAAGTGAGTACCTTGGTGTAAACATGTGTCCGACGTCATTACTGTAATTGCCAAACACCAATGTGAAAGGCACGAAGTTCAGCTGTGTGTCCCCTCGTGTTTTAAGGGGTAGGTGGGATGATACATAGAAAGTGCCTAGCACAGTCAATGAAATAAACCTCTGATGATGAAACTATGTATTTATATTATACTCTGGATAATTACAACTATATTATTATAAACACAAGGGCAAACATTTTTGACAAAACATGGTTCAGATGAGTCCACATGCACACCGGATGCCACTAATATGTATAGTCCATCGACTCAGTAATTCCACTTCCTGAAAGGACACCAAGAAAATAACCTTAAATATGAAAAGCTCTTTACTTACAAAAGGGTTGCCTATACAAGCAAAAGAGAGGAAATAACCTGAACCTCCCACCAAGGTGGGTAGGTCTTGGCAAATACTACATATGAACACACACTGGCACACAAATACACACATATAAACACACCGTAAGCTGAGAGTATTGTTCCCTCCCCAACACAGCTGGGGCATCTCCACCTCTCCCCCTGCCTTTCCCAGCAAGCCTGCTTCAGGGACAGGCATTATACTGGCTAGCCCTCCAAGGAAGAGCTTCTCAGTAGCTCTGAGGGCTAAAAACAAAACAGTGCTGCTCTTCCTGAGAAGGGACTGGTCACTTAACCCCCTCTTCAGCCCTCCCCATGGCCTGCCTCCGTATCAATCCTTTAAGAAAAGAAGATAGCACGAAGAACCCAGTGTGCAACCCAACCCCACCTGAGGGACCCTGCTACCTGGGTGCCTTTGCAGGGCAATAATTAGGGCTAGTGGAAGCCCAGCCCTTCTTTGCCCACCCTTGGGAGTCAAGCTAACAAGCCAACCCACACCTCCTGGCAGAGTGGGCACTGGTTATTGCTTCACTCAGGCCTGCAGCTGGCAAGCAGAAGAGAGACCCAAACCTCGCCTCCCTTCAGATTCTCAGCAAGACTGGCTTCCAAGACAGTTTGAAAACGAATCATCCAAGAGCCAAACAGGCTGGCCTCAGGGAGATTCTCTTCCAGCCACCACTGCCATGAATGCATGGGACTCAGATGGATGATGACCCTGAGAGATGACTCAGGCCAGTCACAGCATGATGGGCACTCCCTATGGTGCAAAAAAAGTCCACAGATGAAGAGACCACAGGGCATCCTAGCACATCCTCTGCAAAATGACCTGGGGAAGGAAAACAGCTCTGCTGGTGATATTACATGCAGAGCCTTCCAATCCAGGTGAGGGGGCAAAGGCTTAATTCAGAACAGATCTGGAGAACGGAGCAGAAGCTATCCATTTGACAGGAGGGAAGCAGGAGAGCAGCAGGCAGAGTTACCCTGGGAGTGCTTTCCAGAAGGAATGACTACACAATGGAGTTCATAAGGGTAGCCTGAAGCAGCACAGGGGCCTATAGGAGAGTGAGATCCCTGGGATGGGCCAGGGCTGGGTAAGGGCAGGAGTGGGGCACTCACTTCTGCAGCACCGCCTGCCACTCGCCAAGCCGAGCACTGATGGGGAAGCAGTGCACAGTGCCTTGGACCTTGGCACGCCACTCCCGCATGTAGTCCTCAATGTCAAACAGGAAGGGCTGCTGCCCAAAGTTGGCGTCCACAATCTCCCCGGGTGTCTGCAGGCCTACGGTGGGGTAGAGGTTGGCCTGAGGAGGAGAATGAAATGTCAGTTGGGCCCTGAGGGCAATGGGGCAGCAGGGCCTCGCCTTACCTCTGGTATAGAGAGGGAAGGCGCTGGCTCCTGCAGGCCACTACTCCGGCTTTTGAAAGAATTGCAAGGCTGAAGGAGGCAGGGCTAAGCCACATTCTGCCCACCTCCCTACCAGAGACGCCATTCCCCAAAGCTTAAGGATAGAAAGCAAAAGAAAAGCAAGCCAGGCTCAAAGCAGAGTCTCCTGCCCTCCATCAGAGGCTATGGTGTCCCCCAAAACCCAAGGTCCCCCTTCAGGGCTCAGCCACGGTGCACAGACGTAGACCAGGCTCCACAACCGTACAGGGATGCCCGTAAGGATCTGCTACATGGGTGGATAATGGCTCCTTTCAGAATGATCTAGGACCAAGGATCCCTTTGCCACCAAAAAGGGGATATATGACAGGGCAGGAAGGAATGGGGGTGACATGAAAGGAAGGCAGGGAGGAGGAGAGCATGGCAAAAGGGGGCAGGTAGTTTGGACCCCCAGATGCTGGGAAAGGATAAAGAGAGGCCACTGCCCTTCCTGTCAAAGGCACACTAAGAGGAAGATCTTCTGGCCAGTGAGATTTGGGCATGTTCCTCCATGGGTGATGGGGCTCCCTGCTTTCCATCTATGCCCTGTCATGGCTAACTTTTGCCAGATCACTCCCTCCCTCATTTCTTCCCGTGGCTCCCGCTGCTACCGAACAGTGTCTTGCCGGCCTCCTCCCCATTGTCACTGGGCCCCCAGTCCTCTCTTCTACCTTTCATCCTCAGGCCATGTGTCATTCCTGAGTATCACCTGCCTTTACTGCACGCTGGGTTCAGCCTGCCACATGCTCTGAATCCTCAGACCTCTTGCTTCCTTCCTTTCCCCTCCCAACCTCCATGCCACAGGCAAAGCCCACCCCCTCCAGCAAGCTTTCCCTGTCATTGCCCTCAATGACACTCCCCACCCTGGAGCAGCCATACACGTCCTAGCACTTGGCGACTGCCTACATTCATGTCTGCTTATCTCATGTCACGTCTCCACAACTAGACCATTCCCTAGTGAGGCTCAGAATTCTCCTATCTTCCTCTTTGCCTAGGACCATAGCCCCTCTTCTGGGGCTTCCAGGTAGGACAGAAGGGTTCTGATCTAAAGGTAAGAGTTTCTAACAGGATCCTGGGTGCTACAGTCTGGGCTTCAGAAGTCCACTCAGATCGCAAGGGCATTTCCTAGGGCATCACAGGGGTGCTCAGGATCCCACGGCAACCACCAGAGTCAGCAAACCATTCCTCCTTCCAGAACCCAGCCAGGGCACACTAAGCTAGGTCAGGCTCCCAGCATTCTGGGTGGAGGCCTTGCATGAGACGAGATCTGTGATGACTCATGATAATGAAGGACTGGGGTGCAGAGGATGAGGATGAGCAGTGAACTAAGCCAACAGGAAACCTCACCCTTTTCTAAGAAGAGAAAACCCCACAAAGCTCACCTCTTTGGCTTGGGCATAGCCTGTGGTAGCAGGCCTAGTTCCCTAGGGTAGTGGCCTTCCTTAGGGATCTCTGATGAGTAGCCACCGGGACCAGGATCCCTAACAGTTCAGAACAATCCTCTATACACCCCAGCCCACTGGCTATAAGCCACACAGAACTGGCCCAGACCAGCTGAGCCATGGAGCTGCCCTCATCTCCACCCATACCATCCCCCCAGCTGCCTTTGGAAATGCCACAAATCACTGTCACCTGCTAAGAGTCATGGAGGAAGACCAGGCCTTGCTGCTGGAGAGAGAGGAAGGCCAGGAGGTACCCCTATTGGTACTCCCAAGCTGACAGCACAGCATACATCCCTGTTTGGGGAAAGGGCCAGACTCCACACCCTGCACTTGCAGGTTCCACCATGCTCCATCTCAGTCAGCCCCCAAGAGCCCAGAGGAGGAGACCCAATAACAGTACTTACCGGGAGGTCTGTGAAGGCTATACCTGCAGAGGGAAAGAACAGAAATCAGGCCATTTGGTCTCCTACACCTCTGTGGGACCACAGAGGGTCCATCACAATGGCTGGGGAGGGGCTGGTTACCACATCTCTCCTATGGTATAGGCCAAGCATGTACTAGGGCCTGGTAGGTTTAGACCCTGGCCCTCCCTTTGCTGGGTGGCCTGGCTGGAAGTAAAGCCAAATACTTGAATATTTGTCCACAGCTCTTCCACTCTCAAGGCAATCCTGCTAAGAAGGACTAAACCCAAATAATCTATGCTGAGGCCTCTTCAGGCCTGATTCTTCTTTCGATCCAACATGTATTTATGGAGACTTGCTGTATACGCCAAGCCCTTTTCCAACCATCACCTCATCTGATCTGTATACCAGCTCTGGGGAGCAGGCTTTCTTATCCCCATTTTACAAATGAGGAAAGTAAGCTTCAGAGGTGAAATGATTTACCAACGGTCATAAAACTAGCAGAAGTGGCAGGCCTGGACTCTTCTAGTCTGATGCTCCAACATCATCTCTAGGCTGACAGAGAAGTGGAGAAAGGGAGGGTGGCAACTGCCCATCTCCAGCCCATACCCATTGAAGAGTCTCCAGAGGTTTCAAGTTGACAAATCCTAGATTAACACTGGCCTGTGCACCTTCTGACTCTTCTGCCAAGAGAAGGGGCTGCTTCCAGGTTCCTCAACCTTGAGTTGGAAGTGAGAGTGGAGGAAAGCAGGGCCCCAAATATGTGAGCAGAACACGCATCTCACAATATACACCAGAGCACTCATGTTCTATAGATTGAGAAGCAGCTCATTGAGAAAGGAGACCCTTCCAAGGACCCACAGCCCTCCCATTTTTAAGAAAATTTCTTCTATCTTCTAGAAGCTCCTGAGCTTTTGGATTGGGAAGTTTCCAAGCCACTCCTTAGAGATCCCAGTCTGCTCCCCTAACTCCTACACAGAAGAGAAACTGAAACCCAGCAAGAGAGAAAAATAGGTGAGGGTTTGACAGGTCTCTCAGTGAACCTGGGACCGGAATCCTGTCTGGGAGCCAGCATGTACCATGTGCTTGCTCTGTGCTGGGCCCTGGACTCAGGGCCTCCCAAGGAACTATTTAATCCTTAGAACAACCCTGGAAGGCGTATACCGTCTTGAACAACTAGTTTACTAGTTTACAGATTAAAAAACCAAGGTGCAGGGGCGCCTGGGTGGCACGGTCGTTAAGCATCTGCCTTTGGCTCAGGGCATGATCCCAGCATTCTGGGATTGAGCCCCACATCAGGCTCCTCAGCTAGGAGCCTGCATCTCCCTCTCCCACTCCCCCTGCTTGTGTTCCCTCTCTTGCTGGCTGTCTCTCTCTGTCAAATAAATAAAATCTTTAAACAAACAAACACAAGGTGCAGAGAAACTGTTTACATTCTTTGCCAGGCTATTTTGCTCCTTAGTGAGGGAAGTGCATAAATCCCATGATCTGCCTGCCTGAAGCCACTTCTCAGCCCCACATGCAGAGTAGCAGGCATGGAGCTGGCAGAATGGAAGCTGGAAGCCCCTCTGCATCCATGAGAAGACCTCAGTGTCCACCCTCCAGGTCTGTACAGGAGCTGCCCTTGTGGATCTCAGTGTGGCCAGGCTGCTGCTGCTGCATTACTCCAAGCTCATGGAGAAGACCCACGGGCCCTGGAAGAAGAAGGTCCAGGCTCCATCAGTTATCTACAGTGAGACCTTGGCAACTGACCCAGCCTTTCCAAGCCCATCTGAAATAAGGGGGTAACACTAATCCTGACACTTCAAGAAAGAAAGGAGAAACTGCGATACTCTATAAAAACTGCTTCAAAAACTGTGAAGTCTTGGTACAAGCTCGCTGCAGTTGTGCCACAGGGTGAGGAAACTGCCACACTTCTGGGCAGGGGAAGACCTACCCTGGCTTGCCCAGCTCTACCTCACAATGGCACTTGGGAAGGACAAGGCCTTGAGGTGCTTCCAGGAAGATGAGGAAAGAGGCTACTCCACCCCCTATTGCACCGGACAAGGGCAACACTGCTGCCCCAGCCCTGTAGGTCTCTGGGAGCTTCTGCAAGGCCAATGTAGTGGTGAGATCTGGGAAAAAGGTCAGGCAAAGATCCAGGATGCAAACAGAACATTCAAACCTGCTGATAAAAAGTGCTCTGAGCCAAAGAGACATAGGTCAGGGGTTAATGAGGCCGAGGGTATAAAGCCTGTAAGAGCACAGGGGTGTATAAAAATGCCTCTGCAAATGCATGGACCACTTGTAAGTGAGATATCAGTTTCCTATCTCCATTCATTCACCCATTCATCCTTCCATTAACTATCTGCTAAGATCTCTCAGGAGCCAGGCCCTCAAAGTGCTGCTGGCTCCACGCAACTAAAAATTACACAGACAACTGACCACTGATGCAAGGGCAAGTGCCGTGACAGAGGAACGATGGAGCAAAGCATGGGGGGGGAGGGGTCAGAGGTAGGAAACATCATTCTGCTTCTCTAAAGGGGACAGGGTTAGGGTTCGGGGTCTGAGCAGTGACCGATCCCAGGTGAGATTCTGAAGCACATTATTGATGAGCTGGCTTGTGGAAAGGAAACAGGGTCATTAGAAGATTCACCAAGTAGTCTATCAATTCAAGTTCATTGCCTTTCCTTTAAATTTTGTGATCTAGAAAATGCAGGGGACAGGCCATATACATTTTTCAGTAAGGTCTCAGTAATATCCTTGTGGAGAAGACAGAAAAACAAGTTTCAAACTAACATAACAAAGTGATTCTGAAATAGCTATATTCTGAAGGACTCAGATCTAAGCCTTGTCCTCTTCCAATATTTTTTATCAAGACCTTGGTGAAAACATACATAAACATGTTTATCAAATTTTAGGTCAATACAGTGCTGACAAGGCTATTAAATATTTGAGAAAGAACAAGCAAGATCACAGAAGATCCTGACAGGCTGGAAAAAGAAGCGATATCCTCCTAAATGAGTGAGGTCTTGCATGAGGTCTATAAAATATATGAAATAGGGAAGATAAGAGTTTAAAAACAATGTGAAGGTTTGGGCTGACATTAAGGTGGCTGAGAGCTCCTTATGGACCTAGGGACCTGACTGACAAAGAGCTCAGGGGCTTGGCATGCCCACAGGGCCCAGACGAGGAGATGAAGGTGCAGAGAGGACAGCAGGGTATGCCTCAAACTTCATCCCATGGCAGGTGCTGTGCTCCAGGTAAATGTGGACAACATGCAGGGATGTGATGAGGGCAGGTATCCCAAGCAGAGGGGAAGGACCGAGACTGGGACAGGTGAATGGGGGCGTGGGTGAAGAGTGAGAATCCACAACAGAGGCCCCTGGGACTCTGACAGCAGAAAAAGAGCCAGGAAATAGCTGGAGTCAGAGAGCAAAGTGGGGTGCAAGAAGCCATCTTGAGACCTTGCCCCTAGCTGCCAGCTCACCAGCTGGATGCCAGCAACTACAGCTGGGTGGCTACGGATTTCAAAGGAGGATTTCTCCGGATGCGCACCTGAGTCACCTCCACAGTGTTTATGCCATGCTCTTGGCTGCCCGCTGTGGGCTATGGCAGCTGACTGTCCTGTTGAGGAATGCTGACTCCTGGCCTCTCAGCCCCAGCCACCAGCAAACCCGATTTCCACTCATGTACCCTAATTCAGCCCAGGCTCATCTCATGGCAAACCCACAAAGAAGTCACCTCTGTGGGGAATGACAACCACCTTCTTACTGCCCCTCAAGCCAGGGGATGCAGGCCTCCTAGAAGTTAGGTTCTAAGTAAAATGTCCAATTCCCTTTTCTGGAAAGGCCTGTGGCCAGCCTAGCTGGTAGGGTTCTACCAGATCAGAGACCTCTGCAAACCCAAACAGGCAGGCCCAGCAGTTACACTACCTCAGAGACATTTTGGTCAAGGGCTCCTCTCACTCAAGAGCCAAGTAACAGTCAGCCCCAGTAGGGCAAGGCATCACAATAGCCAACATCTTCTTATCTCCCAGGCTCTTATCCTAAATCTCTCCACATGTACAGGGTTGCTCTTCCAAGAGATCCTTCAGGGCCCCCATCACCCTCCACTGACTGCTGCTCCTCCCGGGGTTCCTGATCCTGGTTAACAGCACCACTATCCAGCCACTTTCCCATCCTCCATTCTTGCTAGTGCACCCCATGTGTCACAAAACCCTGGTGGGCCACCCTGGCCTTTGTCAGGCTTGTTCCCCAAGCCCTGTACCAATCACTACAGCCTCGCCCCAGGCTATCTGCCTCCTCCCCAGGCCCTCACGCCAGTCCCTCCTTTGCAGTTACATCAAAGGACCTTTTTTTTTTTTTTTTTAAAGATCTTATGTATTTATTTGACAGAAAGAGACAGCCAGCGAGAGAGGGAACACAAACAGGGGGAGTGGGAGAGGAAGAAGCAGGCTCCTAGCAGAGAAGCCTGATGTGGGGCTCGATCCCAGAACACTGGGATCACGCCCTGAGCTGAAGGCAGACGCTTAACGACTGCGCAACCCAGGCACCCCTCAGAGGACCTTTTTAAATAGAACTCTGTCCAGGTTGCTATCTGTTAACCAGTGAAAAGACCTGGCCCCATCTGACTCCAGCCTGTCTGTTTACCTCCTATACTACAGCAGACCTCCTGTTGCTCCACAGCAACTAGCATCTTGCATTTGGAAGGGCCAGCCAAAGTCAGGGCCCAGGCCACAATGGCAGGTATGTACTTCTCACCAACGCCAAATCCTGCTCCAACAAGTGTCACACAGGCCAGGGCCATGACCATGACGTTGCTCTTTTCTCAGCACTGACCCTGGGCTTGATAAATGCTGCTAAATGGATGGATTAACAAAGGAACCATCTCTGCTACCTTCCCTTCCCTTTGCAGGACTCCAATGCCTAGAAATGGCTGAAGTTCCCCAGAGCTTGGCAGAGGATCAGTGACACTGCTTTGGCTTTCAAGCATGCCTGTGGGCCTCTCACCAATCAAACTGGCTCCATAGGGCACACCCTCTAAGGTCCCCTAGGCACCCACCAAGGCTGTGGCCATTCTTGGTGTAGAAGCAGGTGCTGTTGATGAGGTTGACACAGCAGCCAATCACGTCTCCCGTGGTGAACGTGGGACCGTAGGGCTGGCCAGTTCCAGAGGAACAGAATGAGTGCCCATCATCACCATGATAACCATAGGAATGTTTATCCCAACCTGTGGAGGAAAAGAAGAGCACAGGTGAGTAGAGCTACTTGAGACAGCCAGAGTCACTGTCTGAGTCTGAGCCCCTCTCCCCAGCCTGCTACCACATCAGTCAGCTGGCTGTGGACAGGGTCTGGCTATGCCAAAGGAGCAATGAGGGCAGCAGATCGCCACACCTGAGTAGGTGAAGCAATCAAGGGGCCCAAGCTGTGGTTAACAAGAACCAAAACCATGAGTGACCTGGAAGGGACCTACCAGAAGGCCATGCGTGCGACAAGGAAGTGGTTAGGGAAAGCATCATGAAGGAGAGGGAGCTTAAACTGACCTTTGAGGGGTTTTTAAACATGTTCTTTAATTGAAGTATAATTTACATGTAATAAGATTCTCCCTTTTTAATTGACAGTTCAACAAGTTTTAACAAATGTTACCACCATGATCAAGATATAGAAATTTCCACTGTTACAATAAGTTCCCTCATGCCTCTTTGAGGTCAGCCCCACTCCATCCACCCCCAGTCCCTGGCAACATGATCTGATTTGTTCCTAAGGTTTCACCTTTTCCAGGATGTTATATAAATGAAATCACAGAATATAGAGCGTCTTGTGTCTGAATTCTTTCACACATTTGAGATCCATCCACATTGTTCAGGTGTACCAGTATTTTGTTTCTTTTTATTGCTGACGTAGTACTCCATTATACGGATATGCCAGAGTTTATATACATTCACTAGCTAATGACATTTGAGTTGTTTCAATTTTTGGCTATTGTGAATAAAGCCAATAAATATTTGCATGCAGGCCTTTGCGTGGACGTATGTTTTCATTTTTTTTGGGTAAATATTTAGAGGTGGTATTGCTGGCTCATAAGATAAGTATATGTTTAACTTGATAACGAACTGCCAAACTGTTTTCCAAAGTGGCTGTACTATTTGCATTCTCACAGCAATGTATAAGGTCCACTTTCTCACCAACATTTGGTATGGTCAGATGTTTGGGGTTTTTTTTCTTTTTCTTTCAGCCATTTTAGTAGGTATCAGTAGTTTTAATGTCATTGCAGCTTTAATTTGCATTTCCCCAATAACCAAGGATCTTTTGAGCATCTTTTCATATACTGAACCATCAATTTATTAGAAAATTATTGAACTATCCAAATCTTTAACCAGGTTTTTTTTTTTAAACCAGGTTTTTAAAAAAGATTTTATTTATTTATGAAAAAACAGGGGGGGGGGCAGAAGGAGAAGCAGAAGCAGACTCCCTGCTGAGCAGGGAACCAGCAGCAGGGCTCAATCCCAGGACCCCGGGATCACAACCTGAGCTGAAGGCAGACGCTTAACCGACTGAGCCACCCAGGAGCCCCTTTAACCAGTTTTAAAAATTGGGTTGTGTATCTTATTAAGCTGTAAGGATTCTAGACATAATTTGAATACAAATCCTTTTATGTGTTTTATAAATATTTTCTCCCAGGTTGTGGTATGTCTTTTCATTTTCTTAACAGTATTTTTTGAAGGTCTGCTGGGATTTTGTTTGGGACTGGTTTGAATCTATAGATCAATTTGGAGAGAACAGATAGCTTAATAATACTGATTATTTATTTCAATTTCTGAACATGGCAAATCTCTCCTTTTATTTAGTTCTTTAATTTCTCTCAACAATGTTTTGACAAATTTATCTCTACTTTTCATGCTATTCTAGGTGTTATTTAAAAATTTTACTTTCCATTTGTTTCTTGGATTTTGGGGTAAGGTGTAGGATCAAGGTTTCTTTTGGAGTGACAAAATGTTCTAAAATTAGATTAAGATGATGGTTGCACAATTGTGAACATGCTAAAAACCACTGATTTGTATACTTTAGATGAGTGGTTTTTATGGCATGTAAATCTTATCTCGATAAAGCTATTAAACATATACACACACATATATTTGACTTTTTATATATTCACCTGGTGTCCTGCAACCTTGTTAAACTCAACAATTAGTTCTGGTAGCATTTATGAAGATTCTTTGGGATTTTTAAATACATTGTCTGAAAATAAAGACAGCTGCATTCTTCCTATCTACTCTGCATGTCTTCTATTTCTTTTTCCTGCCTTACTGCACTGACTAGGGCCTCCAATACAATGCTGAATAGAACTAGTGAGAGCAAAAATAACTTCTGAAGTATACCACAGTTTTATAAAGGGAAAAGAGTGAAAAAGGTCATTCTGGGAAGGTAAAGGCATGAGCACAGATGAGACCAGAGGGTGTGAACTGCAGAGGGGCCTGCCTGCCTGCTTGGCTAAGGAATAGGAGTAGAGCCCACAGAGGGGCGCCTGGGTGGCGCAGTCGGTAAGCGTCTGCCTTTGGCTCAGGGCGTGATCCAGGTGTTCTGGGATCGAGCCCCACATCAGGCTCCTCTGCTAGGAGCCTGCTTCTCCCTCTCCCGCTCCCCCTGCTTGTGTTCCCTCTCTCACTGGCTGTCTCTGTCAAATAAATAAATAAAATCTTTAAAAAAAAAAAAAAGGGAGTAGAGCCCACAGGGCCATGGCAAGCCAGGACAGGCTGGCAAGCAGGTCTACTCCCCAAAGCAGCCCCTTCAAATAACTTTCCCAGCCTCTGCTGCCTCCTTGGGGTCTGAGCAGCATGCCCATATGAACATGCTTAAACACACCCCTCCCTTCCCAAGTGGCATGGGTAGAAGTTCTACCCTGGGAGGGAAGCTCTCTCCAGAAAGGCAGAGTTTAAACATTTTCAGTGTGTGTATATATGTGTGTGGTGGGGGAGGGAGGGGGTAGGGCAAGGGCAGGGGGGTGTGGGCAGGCTGTAAGCAGAGGTATGGGGGTGAGGCAGATGGATGACAAGGACAGTGGTTGACAAGGGAGACAGAGGGCATGACTGGAGAGGTGGAATTGACCAGACCCTGGTGCCCAAACTCTGCCCTGCATTTGGACTGCTGGGCTCAAGGGCAAGTTGCCCCCTCCTAATCACATTAGACATCCCAAGACTTGTGGACCCTGAGCTTTCATGTCTTTTCAGCCAGGAACCCTCTGGTTAAACAAAGCTTCCCCGGAACCCATAGTGGGGAACAGGTCAAAGTTGAATGGCTCTCACTACTGAGTATAGGACCCAGAGACCTGCTGCTCCCCACCCAATAGCTTTCTACCACATCACAAGGAAACTATCTTGAGAACTCCCCAGGGCTGGCTTTAGAAGGCCCAAGGCCTGGAGCCAGGCTCTGTTCCCACCTTTCCCGTTCTCCAGAGACACTGGAACTGCCTGGCTCAGGAGATCAGGTGCTAATCTGAGCATCCACCCAACTTCTAACCCCCTCAGGCCCAGAAGTGGGAGGGGACTTTCCACTGCTGGTGGGTACACAGATCATTTGACCTCAGGGAAGGGCTCTTCTGGGGCACAGCGATGCCCATTCCTGCCCCGGGAGGTAGGCTGATGAGGCTACCATAGGCAATGCCTCTCCTCAGGCCTCCACACAGGAGGCCCTATGGCTCCGCAGCAGTAGCTGCAGCAGCAGCTGCTCCTCTGGTCTACAGAAGCCCACAAATGAAGGGGGTCCAGCTGAACGGCAGTGACGACCAGAGTGACAATCATCCCTCCAGGTCTGGCTCAGATTGTGCTCGGTGGCCTCAGGCCTGCCCACCAGCTTCCCCTGCCTCAGGATCCACAACCACACGTCACACCAGTCACGGCAGTCCTCCCTGGATCCTTCAGATGGACCATGGGCGCTTCCCATAAGCAACACAGTAACTGATCACACTGTGGCAACCGGTGAGAACGCCACAATAACCCTGAGTATTTGGCACAACACGTACTGCCACTTCCACCTCATCAAGAGACTGGGGGCCTTGCTCACCAGCCCACAAAGCTGAGAAATGGCTGAGCTGGGATTTGCACCCAAACCTTCAGATTCCAAAACCCACATCTTTCCTGTCGTGGGTCCTGTCTCATTTGCGGTGGTAAGCACCTGGGCAATAAAACCGTCCCCAAGCCCCTGACCCATCACCAGAATAGAGTGGTTACATGCACTGGTTTTAGGGAGCAGTGGACCTTGGATCTCTGACTTACAGTGAGTCAGGGGGCCTCCAGGCCAGAAATGGGGGAAGGCCCAGGCCCAGGCCTCAGCCCTAGAAGAAGACACAGGCACGGGTGTCTCCTGCCTGAAGGCTGCGGCTGCCGGTCTCTGCTCTCCAGGGTGTCCCCACCTTCCCACCTCACCAGGCAGCCACGGCCAATGGTCCAGAACACACATTTCCACCCAGTGCCCACTGGAAAAGGGCTCCTAAGCAGGAAGTCACACTTTTTGCATACAAAGAACATACATATGATCCAGACAAAAATACAGGAGCACTTTACGTTGGGCCACGGGCCTAAGTTCTCAGAATGGAATTCCCCAGGACAGGCTGTTCTGCTATAGTTCCTTACAGATGCTAGAAACCCAAACTTCTGCTCCAGGGGCGTGGGGTGCCAGGGACAGAGGTGTGGCTCTCCTCAATGCTGTGTGAACAGCAAAGCTTTCCCTAAAGCCAAGCCCACCACTCACCACCTCCTGAGGCCATGTGGTTGTTGGGGGAACAGAGGAAAGCCACTGCCCATTGTAGCCCTCCCCAAAGAATCCTTAGGGAGAGCAGCTTGCTGTCCTATGGGCCCTCTCGGACCTATGCCCACAGCTGTTGATGCCTATTGGGTCCTCCCTTTGTGCCAGTGCATCATGATCCAACCCTAACTCTTGCCCCCTGAAGTTTTCCATAACATTATTTGGTCCCTCCCAGCATACTGCTCACATCCCTGATCAATTCTGATTCCTACTGACCCTTTCAAGTCACCAGTCACTGTCCCTGGGAATGCCCCTGTCTATCCTCTGGCCAAGACAGGATCTCCTTGGGGCAGGGGCCATATGATCTCATCACCAGTTCCTCCAGGCCAGCAAGTCAGGAATCTGAGAGGTGGTACACATATGTGTGTACACACACACACACACACACACACACACACACACACCTGTGTGTTCATGTGCAATGATCAGTCCTAGTCCATTTTTCTCTCACACAAGGATGACCCTGCAGGGCAGATTTTGTATGCAGATTTTACTGTCTAGAAGGTAGAAAACTTGAACTAGAAGATTTTCTTTGTTTTAGCTTTCTCAGACCGAAGCAGTAGGTACTCTAGAAATTCTAATAAAAATGTGGCCATTTGGAGGCGCCTGGGTGGCTCAGCTGGCTGAGCATCTGACTCTTGATTTCTGGTTTCAGCTGGAGTCATGATCTCAGGGTCATGAGATCAAGCTCCAAGTTGGCCTCCACAATCAGAAGGGAGTCTGCTTGGGATTCTCTCCCTCTCCCTCCCCCTTTGCCCCTCCCTTCCATGCACTCTCTCTCTAAAATAAGTAAATATATCTTTTTTTTTTAATGTGGTCATTTGATTTATCAAAAGTAGTGAAATCACCCAGAACTATTTCCTTAATGGTTAAGCCAATGACTCAAGCGTCTTTGGGAGATATTTTTGTCTCCATGTATGGGAGCTCAATAACTATCACCAAAACAACAGAGGCTTACATTTCCAAAGGCCTAAAATAGAAAATTTAAGTATTTTGAATGCTTTTCTTCAAAAATAAACTATGTAATTATTTTGACAAAACTACCAAAAAGCTATAAATATGGATTTTAAATTTTAAAAAACTGAAGAGCTCAATTAAAAAAAAAAGTATTCACTTAGAATCAATTCAAGAATCACCATCACCTCAGGGTGTCTGGAAAATAGGTAAGTTTTCCTGTTTTTGTTTTCAATTCCCAAATGATTTAACGATTATACAGATTTACCCAAAGGAAGAAAACTCATAGTCCCTGTGGTACAATGAATAAGGCTTCCCAAAGATTTCCATGTTCTAATCCCACAAGCTGCGAATACACTATCTTACATGGTAAAAAAGATTTTGCAGAAGTGATTAAGGCCCTTAAAATGGGAGACTGGATTGTCCTGGATTATCTGGATGGGGAGACGATGCAATCACAAGGGTCCTTGCAAGAGGGTCTACTCAGAAAAGCCGATGTGAAAGAGATTGTTAGATGCTACACTGCTGGCTTTGAAGATGGAGACATGGGGACACAAGTTAAGAAATGCAGGTGGACACCAGAAGCCAGAAAAGGCAAGGAAACAGATTTTCCCCCCTAGAGCCTCCGAAAAGAACGCCACCCTGCTGAGATCTGGAATGATCAGTGCAGAAAATAACATCTCAGCTCCTTGTCTCCTGCTCATCAGAGCGCTATGAAGTTAAAAAGCTTTCGCAAGAAAAACGCAGAGGTATAATGTATCTTCAATTGAAGCTATCTATCATTTTATAACCAATGTTTTTTTCCAAACACAATTAAGAGCCTGTATGTATATAGAAGGTGCATACGTATGTATGTGAAAGCTAGCTTGGGATGAAAAATGGAATGTTAAACACTTCGTTTAGTATCAGTGGCTGTGGCAGTGGCTTGGTTTGGGGCCACCGTGCTACCTTCCCATCCTCTGGAAAGGACAAGCAACCAATCCACTTAGTTAGCCAATTAGTTAACAAAGTCCTGCCTACTCCATGGGGCTGATAAACTGGGGGTGGTGGGAGGTGTGCAAGCAGCAGAGAAAACATAATATACAAGTAAACCAAAAAGCAAACAAGAAAACACCTGGGTAGATAAAACGTGCCCTGAAGAATACAAAGCCAGGTGATGGGCTAGAAACGGGAGTGGAGATGGGAATAGAGTAGTCAAGTTAGTCCCCACCAAGGCGTGAACCCTAAGCAGATATATGTGCTTAATGAGAAAATCAGAAAAAGAACTTTGGGGGTAAAGGGAATGAGCTCAGCACATCTGAGAAAAGGGAAAAGATGGCCAGTGGGGCTGGAGCCGAGAGAGACTTACAAAGACTCAAGAGAGACTTACAAAAAGACTCGGAGCAGAGTCAACAGGACTCACTGGATGTGCGTGCTGCTGGTTTGAGAGCACACAAGGATGCCTCCCAGGTTTCTGTCCTGGACACATGGGGGGATGGTGGTACCACCTACTAAGAGAAGAAGTAGGCCTTTCAGACAGGTTAAGTTTGAGCAGGTGGGTGGCTATACAAGGCCAGTGAAAGACTGTGGCTCATCCCAGATGCTCAAGGCTGTGATGGGGAACACTCACTAAACAAACAGTGGTGTAGACAGAAAATTTAAAATGAAGTCACTGGAGGATTTTCCTACTGTGTTGCCCTGATACAATGGCTTTCTGTTTTTCCTTTGAGAGAAAAATTCAGGCCAAAGACTAGAAAGGGCAGAACAAACACAGAGAAAGGCACTAGAAGCCCAAAATAGATGAGGAGATGTTAAAGGGCACAAAGTTACTCTAAATGGATTAAGTTACCCCACCCACAATGAATCTTCTCCCCAGGCCTTGAGAGGCTGTACAGCAGAGAGGAGCTGGTACTACCACTGCTGTTCTTGAGAAGAAAAACCGTAAGGCCACAGCCTAACTGCAGTTGCACATTCTGTGGAGAGTCCGTTGTCAGTCTCAAGCTAGGGTCCTACGGAGGGCATGTGGCCTCTGTTAGGAACAGACACTGTAGCCCTGGATGCCAGGGCAGAAGTGTGGCCTGAAGGCTTCTGCAGTCTGGTCCTGGATACAGCCTTGTCCTTCCAAGATGGCAGGCCCTGGGCAGTCACTTGCCTCCTTGGATCTTGGTTCCCTTCTCTACCAAGGGAGGGGGGAGCAAGTGGACAGTGCTGTCAAATAGCCCTAAGGTTTACTTATAAGAAACACTGAGTCTCCAAAACAATCAGCAGGTACGACAAGTCCCATCTGAAGATTGAGGAAACTGAGGCACTGAGAGGCTACAGGAAAGTTCATGGTCTTGTAGATAACACTCTCAGAAGCTCAGTTCTCCTTTCCTTTGAGGGGCACTCAGGTGAGCACCAAGCAGGTACCCATAAGGGTGAAGCTACTACTTCCTCCTTGAGGTGGCCCCCAATCCAATCTCAGGAAAAAGCAAGATGCTCTGAAAGTAGAACACTTAAGTTCCTCAAAGCCTGGGCTCCATTTAAAAAAACTTGAGGTAACCCCTACAAGGTTTTTGGACCCTAGGCTTAGCTGACCTGACCAATACTACTTTCTACTCGTATCTGGCTGAATTCCATCAACTTTAAGAAGGGACTGGGCACAAAGCCTCCTACCACCTTAGATCAATAATAGATCTTCCTGAAATTTTTCTACAAGGATGCTGGGAGGAGACTGGGTCTCAAAGCTCTGTGCTGCCACTGTTCCAATCTTGTGTTGAAGGCCAGCCTGACAGACGAAAGGTAATAAGCACAAAGCAGGTGCAAGCGGCAGAGAAAGAAAGTGTCAGCATTTCAGTCCATGAGACCTTACTCTTCTCTTTACCCTGCCTGAGCTCTGGTTGACCAAGCTGGTTAGAGATGGGTTTCTCTCCCTTGAAGCAACCAAAGTTCTCTGGCTAAAGGGGCCACATGTAAGCATCTTTTTGTTCACCTTGCATAACACCTGGTCCACAGTAGGTGTTCAAGAAATGTCTGTTTTTGTTTTGTTTTAAGATTTTATTTACTTGACACAGAGAGACACAGCGAGAGAGGGAACACAAGCAGGGGGAGTGGGAGAGGGAGAAGCAGGCTTCCCACTGAGCAGGGAGCCCGATGCGGGGCTCGATCCCAGGGCCCTGGAATCATGACCTGAGCTGAAGGCAGACACTTAACGACTGAGCCACCCAGGAGCCTCAAGAAATGTCTGTTGAAGTAAAAAGGGAAACGTGATCAAGGTCTGGCAAGAAGCCTGAAGTACAAGATTGCCAATGGTCAGACCACTTTGTAACACACTGCCGATGGACAATCCTGGTCTTGACTGTGAGTTTTGTTGCTGCCATTTTTCTTTTTAAGAAAAGCAATTAGAGCTGTCTGCCTGCATCTTGTCCCCACTTATACAGATTAATGGTGAAGCCACTTCTGGGCCCTGGAAAGAGGCCTGCAGACAGGCTGTGGACCTGGCTCTACACCTGGATAAGTCATTCACAGTCTCTGAGTCTGTTTCCTCTTCCACGAAACAAGGCAGCTGATACAAATATCTTTGCCAGCTCTGGAAGAATCCATGGTTCTAAGTCCCCTTTCCCATTAAGAGGGTCCAGCAGCTATGGTGACTACTGCAACTCTGCCTGGGAAAGCCTCCCCTCTAGCCCCACCACCCTCTGCTTCAGAAGAGAACTGGAAACAGAACCCCTGCAGCCACAGTCAGCACTTTCTAAGTTGGTAGCAGGAACAATCACCCCCTCTGGGTGTGCCTGGTGCAAAGCTGGAATGATATGCCCAGAAAGGAGAGCTGTCACCCTTACCATAGGGCTAAAGTCAGCTGTCTGAGAGGAAAGGAAACAAGGGGGCACAGCTGCTTGGGTCAGGCCCTGTAGGAAGTCAGGTCCAGGTGGTTCCGAGTCAGAGGATGGCTGGGACTGCACAGCGGGGACAACACTCTGACAGAAATACCACCCAACTAACCATTCTCCCCTCTCCAAAGAGAATAAGCCTTGTCACTCCCAGAGAGAAGAAATGGGAAGCCAGCCTGGCACCCACACAGAAAAGTCTGCCACGTCAGACACCTATCGGATGCCAATGATGCAAGGGGAAGCCAAGCTTCATTCGGGCCAGGAGGCCCTAGGTGCCCACTTCAGATGCTCTGGCACCACCCACTTCCCCTTCCATTATCACTCAGAGGGGAAGTCTCCATCACAGAAGTGTGGGGGTGGCTGAGGAAAGAAAATGGTTCATCATCTTGGCACTCCCAGACACCATCCCTGGTTATAGTGCCCTGGAGGAAGGAGACTCCCATGGGGGTGGCAGGGACTCCGGCATGATTGCTCCAGGAGCTCACCTCATGCAACTTCCATCTGCCAGGACATATCAGGGGCCTCAGTCCCAGGGAGCTAGGAATGGAGGGGACTCCCACTGCCAAGTACAAAGATTTCTGCATCATTACCACGTTACCACAGAATCCGGGAAGGGGGCTGGTACTGTGTTTGCACATTAGCTTCTGGCCCTGGCCCATGACTGACCAGCATACAGAGTCCAGCCCATACCTCACAAAGCTAGCCTAAGCTGTGGCCTCCATACCACCAAGCCAGCCATCTCTCCCCAACAAATGGGTCCCAGTCACTGTTGGGCTTTGGGACTAGGCAGACTTGGGTTTGAATCCCAGTTCTGTCACCTGGCCCTCCGAGTTCTCTCAACTGAATTCTTTCCGGGTTGATGAGAGGATTAAAGGAGAACGACTATGGAACAGCAGCCCACAGGAGGTACTCACCCTCAAGTTTCCCTTCCCTCTCTATTTCTAACACCAGCTTCATGATCAATCCTGGGCACTTGAGACTTCCTGTTTCCTTTATCCCCAAGGGAGGAAGCAGGGGTGGACCACCCATCTCTCCTAACTAACAGCCCACCAATGGCAGTCACAGGCCTGCTCCACCCTTGCTTGTCCCCAGTTTCCTATGGAGGCCACTTGGCCTTCAGAGCACTTGACAGAGCTCAGCAACCATGCCTGGTGGCTCTCAAAATGTCACTCGTGAGACTGGCTATGGAAGGAAGGTGCTAGGCTAGCTTGGCCAGGGTGCTTATTGAGCCTGAGGTTGCTGTGGAGAAAACACATGTGTCCTGGGAGACCTCCTGGCAGGGCTACTTCTCAAGGATGTTCACTCACTCAGAGCCATCCCTCCCTGGAAATGCATTAGAAAAATGTTTCTCCCCAAACCTCAAATATCTTTAAAAAATCTGATAGGACCCAGTGCCTGGAGCAGCTCGACAATGAATAATGGGAAAGCAAAAGAGAACTTTTCACTCAGCAGATGCAGAGGGGTGGCATCAGAGAATGCCCATCGTAGTACTCACATGGCTGCTACCCCAAACGCTCAGAACCCTGGGACCAAGAAACAGGATCTACACAACCCTAGGGCTATGCCTCTGGCAGCTCCAGGCAAAAGGGGTCAAGGGTACCCTGGGAGTCTGCTCAGCATGGAAGCCAAGGAAAGGAGGGCAGGAGAAAAAGGCTCCGCAGGTAGTTGGTGACACCAGAGGCTGATATCAAGTGGAGCCTGTCCTCACAGGGGGATCCAGACCCTATACTGAGATAGGAGCAGGTGTCAGCTTGAAACCATGGGCAAGGCCAGGGTGTGCAGAGCCAGCACCTGCATAAAAGGGGCCTTCCACGAGTCATACTCCTTCCCTGCCCCAAAAGAAATAGATACTGGATGGCCAGGGGATGCACGGGAAAGCCAGAAGGAGTCTAGCTAGGTCTGGCTAGGACATAGCTCAAGTAGCATCTGCCATATCTAACAGAGCTACCCGCCTACACCTCAAGCTCCCATAGGACAGACTGGGTCTGTCACCCATGCTGAATCAGGCTAAGGAAAGGGGTGGCAGTGTCCCGCAAAACTGAAGGGCAACCTCAGCTCCGAGGCCTTGGTAGCTCTCCTCTGGAGTTGGGTTTGCCTTTTCCTTGTCTCCACCGAGCTCCTTTTGAACCTCTGGGGAAAGTCAATGGATGGGTGACCCCCGGTAGTGTAGGAGCCTGTGACTGCACACACTGCCAGATTCCGAGAGATGGGCATGTGCAAAACCCTTCCCCAAAGGAGGCCCAGGCATGGTGGTGCAGTATTTCCAGGACACCTAGATACAGACTCCTGCCCAGCATTAGGGAAGCAAGGGATTGAGCAGTAACTAGTGCCCCCTCAGCTCCACCCTGAGGTGGCCCCAACCTCCAATCATACCATTAGACACTTGAGAATCTCTGTTTTCAGACTGACAAGCTCAGGTTTCAGAACTAGCCCTTCTGCTGTTGATGAAACCTCTTACCTCAAAAGACTTAATTTGTCCTGCAAAATAGTCTTAAATCCAGAATTTTTATCTCTGCTATGGAGGTGGGAGCTGGTATTTAGAAGAAAAGAGGATACTGTAGACAAGAAATCTCCAGGACCAGGAATAATAATTTCCATGCCTGACTGAGTTGCCTCACTTCAAAAGGCTGCCAACCAGCCCTGATATGTTATGGTAATACAGGTCTCCCTGTGGCTGAGGGAAGAGGCCCACAGAAAAGGACCAGGACTTGGCTGGCCACGGGGCCCAGGGCACTGCTGGCTCAGGGGGGAATAGCCCGGAAGCAGAGGGCCTCTTACATGAAACAAGCTCTGCAGCAGCACCAGCACCATTAACTACCATGGGAACCACCAGGGATTTTGAACAGCTACCTGTTGCTTAGGCCCCAACTGTCAAACCACCCTCTGCTCTGGACTTCCCAGTGGAACCTGGGTATCTACCCCTCCACTCCCAACCAGGTCACTTCCCAAGGATATCTCAGACAGAGAAAGAACAGACTGAGCAAGGCAGTGAGGGGGCAGGCATCACCAGGCACACAAACCCCAACCTATTCTTCCGACAGCTCTGGTCCTGAGCAGCTGCTCCAGTGGCTTCACAGAATCCCCTGACTGCCTGCCTTTTCTAGACAAAGCTACTTTGAGGCACCTTATAGGCTTGAACTGCAAGGCCATCACCAGTCGGCTTCTTCCCTTTACCACCCTGCGCGGGCACTCACTTGGGAGGCTTGTATGGTGCCTACAATCACGCCAGGGTTGCTGAGGCCTGTTTCCAGGAACTCTGCCAGGGTTAGGAGGAGGTACATCCAGATTCCCAGTGGGGCCCTGAAGGCTCAACTCACCCAACTGGATTCATGGAGGGACTGAGCAGCCCCCTGGCAGACTCCTGTGAAGCCCTGTAGATCCTGGGGTGAAAGATACCCAAAGACAGTGGTGTTTACAGGTGGACATGAAGGCGGCTCATCAGCTAGGGGAACAAGGGTCTTCAGACTACATGGAGTGGGACAGAAGCAGTGCCTGCTTGGTGGGTATAGACAAAGAGCATTTCTAGAGTACTGGAAATCCACTTACATGCCAGTAAACTTTAAGATGTTCACTGAGCAAAGCCACCTGCTATTGGTATTTGCACTGAACAGACACCTTACACTCCAAGTTATGAGGGTAGGAAGAAAGGATACTGAACAACTGTTATTGTCAGTGCCTGCCGCACTGACAGGGGCTAGCCTCGGCGCTAATGAACCTGATGTAAACACCCATGTTCTGCCCTCATCTCTGCTATCTGCTCTTCCTCTCTCCTATGGCACGTACGAATGTAAAATATCGGCTATTTGCAGAATCTGTCACACCCAGTAGAAGCAGGCCCCAGCCATGAGATCAGGACACAAACTCTCCCGGGGGCACACTCCTAACAGACCGTTCAGGGTAGGCTTAGTTAAGGTAAGCTCTAGGGGAAGGAAAAGATGTTCACTTGAACATGACCATCCTGTGGGAGCAAGGCAGACAGTCCCCTACTACCCTCCCACCCCCCTACCAGGGCCTAGTTGCAAAATGCCACCTGCTTCAGGAGATATGTACCCCCCGAGCCCTCAAACCCCAGCTGTGGAGCTGCTTCTTTTCCAACAGTATGAAGTAAGTATGCCTCAAGGGTTCTCCTTCGAAGGGTTGTAGTAATTAAGGTAATATAAGCCACACCAAGAGAACAGCTGCCTCCCGCACAGAAATGGCAAGGAGGAAATTATCAGCTACCCAGTTCTTTTTTTTTTTAAGTTTTTTTTTTTTTTTTTAAGATTTTATTTATTTATGTGACAGAGAGACAGCCAGTGAGAGAGGGAACACAGCAGGGGAATGGGAGAGGAAGAAGCAGGCTCCCAGCGGAGGAACCCGATGTGGCACTCGATCCCGGAATGCCAGGATCATGCCCTAAGCCGAAGGCAGACGCTTAACGACTGCGCTACCCAGGCACCCCAGCTACCCAGTTCTGATGCAGACGGGGCTACCTATCAACACAGCCTGAGTCTCCCTGGCCCTCTCTGAGGTACAAGGCACAAAAGGAAGATCTGTCTTATCCTCAACCCCTTCAAAGCACCCAAGATTAGGAGAAGCCCAAAACCTTCTTTCTGTCCACACCCCTGACTTTTCTTCCCTGCCTTCTCAATCCAGGGATCGCAGCCCATGCTGCTTGCTGCCAGCTCAAGACGGGAGGGTCGGGCTGCAGGCACTCACCTGCCTGTAGATTATCCTGCCCTGCGTTCAAGCCATTTGCCTAAGGATTCTGACATTCTTATTTTGGACCATATGTGGTCCTTGGTTTCACATTTAATGGAGACCAAAAACATCTTACAAAAAGTCAACATCAAAACTTCTGACCATGCAAGCTGAGACATGCCCATATATCCCTGGGAAAGTCTGACCACCAGTCTCATACCAAAGGTATTCTCTGTTATCGTCTGCTCCCAGGACCAAGTGAGACCCCGAGAGTGGCTACCCCCTACTCCTGACATCCCTAGAGGCAAAGACGTCCTTGCTGAGCCATACAGGAAAATCTACAAGAAAACACTTAAAACATCAACATCCTGACTTTGTTTGCTATGCCATCTTCATCCTCCATAATTCAACTCCAGTTAACATGTACTAACATGGCTACTCAAATACAGAAAACACAGGCACTGGAAAGAAAATGTAGCTTCGATTATACCTAACTCCACTTTGATATACAAACACTCATAAAAGAATTGTATTTATTTGTTTATTTATTTATTTACTTACTTACTTATTTACTTAAGAATTTGGAAATGTATAGGTACTTCCTTCCTCAGTTAGGAAAAAAATATTTTTTCTCCATTATAACAAAAGCTAACATATATGTACCCTTTTTTTTTTTTTATCAGGCACTATCCTAAGCACTTTACAGGAACTCGCTAAATTCTCATGACCATTCCATATGTGAGTTACAAACTAGTATTGTTTCCATTGTACAGATGGGGAAAAGAGAGGCACAGAGCAGTTAAGTAACTTACCTCAGGTAACACAGCGGCCAGGATGCAAATGCAGATGATGTGGCTCCAGAGTCCATGCTCGTAAACACTGAGCTACATACTGTGCCACAAGCTGACCACAACCCTAAAGACCTGTTTCCTCACATGACTAATGTGAGCCCATAGCTGATTCAACGACACTGAGCCCTAACATAGAGAGAAGGGGGGACAGTCACTCCTCTTATAGGTAGAAGGTGGTAGCAGAGCCCCCATGCACCATCAGTGCCACAAAAGTTAGGGCAGACTAGGGAAGCTAAGCTCCAAATAAAGGCTTCTCCCAGCCAAAGGCAGGCTGCAGGCCAGCACAGACCTGACTTAAGACTGGTTCCAGAACCACACTTGGCTTACTGAAGCCATGGCGCTGAGGCAAGATGCAGGAATGGCCCAAGTGCATTTGTGCTCACTCTGGGAGAGTGGTGATAAAAAGATGTGGTCCAAGTCCCAGGGAGGATATTGTTGGGTAAATATGAAGGAGTCACACGAGGCAGGGAGGTAAGTGTCATCACAGAAATGTAGTCAGGGCTAAAAAGGTCAGGCAGCATTGCACAGGGGGACACAAGCAGGAAGGATACCCCCACAACAAGAAGGGCATCTATCAAGGGGCAGAGCAGGGAATGTCTGCAGCGTACCTGGGGCCTCACAAACATGCTGGTGTGCAGCCTGTGTGGAGGGCAGAGGGGGCAGAAGATACTCACAGGTCTGCGTCCCTGGCAGAGAGGTCAGAAGCACAAAATGGGCAAGGGACTGGAAGCGGAGAACAGAGGCTTGAGGTAGAGAGATGAATCAGGAGGCCAAGGAAAGAGCCCAATGGGGAGGCAACGACAGTAAGGATAGAGAAGGGGGACAGATTAAAGACACACTTGGGGAATGGCAGAACTATGGGATGAGGAAAGGGACAGAGCAAGGATTACTCTGAAGAGTGCCACCTGGGAGCTAGGGTGAACGGCGACTGTCAGGGGACACAAGGAAAGCAAGAGGCTCTGGGTTTTGCAGTCAGATAAACTTAGTTTGGAACAAGCAGGTTCACTGTGTGCTAGACCTTAAACAAAGCACTGAGGTTTCTGGAGGTGTGACCTGCTCAAAGACAGAGGAGAGACAGAGAAGTGAGTTGTGTAATTGCCTGGATGGCTCACCAGCTGCCCTTCAACTGCACTTTCAGGCCTTGGTAAAGTATAGTCAACCATTCATAGGCTACAGAGTATTTGGGCCCCTCAAAGAAAGAGAGAACTGCCTCTACCACCCCCACACCTACTTCACTCAGCTACTCTAGGTTCTAATCAGGAACAAGATGCAAGCAGCCAGAGAAACAAGCAGCCCAGGGCAGAGGAGAAAGGAAGGCAGGGGGACGGAGGGAGAGGGAGGGAGGGAGAGAGGGAGAGAGAGGGGGGGGGGGGGAGTGTGTGTGTGTGTGTGTGTGTGTAAGACAGAGGTTATCTCCTACAGTCAAGAAGTACTTACTTCAGAGAGAAAGGGGAGGAGGCTCTCTCTCAAGTTCATCATCTGTTCTTATTGGTTTTACTCACCCTAATCAGGAACTGTAAGAAAAGGGGCTTCAGTTCTACACTTGGGCCTCTCCTTCCTCATAAGCTTCTCTTCCAAGGACTCATGAAAGGCAGGACTAAGAGCCAAGGACCAGGTACTTCTTGACAGCAGCACCTGGGTAGGCCAAGGCTGGACTTCCTAAGTTACCTTTTTCTTAAACTGACTCAGACAAGGGCTGCTCAATTTGCACTCTTCTACTTGCTCTGAATGATAGGGAGACTCGGCATCTAAAATGGCTATCACCAGGCCATTTTATTAACAAAAGAATTCTTGAAACAAATTATCAGCAAAATCCTGAAAGCACAACACTAGTAGTTTGCAGTCTGTTCACCCACTACTCAGAAGACACCAAGCCAGATGAATTATACCCACAGGGCCTGTCCTCCTCCCCATCTCTCTAGTCCAAGATTCCACCATGCTCTTCTGGGCCACTAAGACAGTCTCCTAACTGGCCTCCTTGCACCTGCTTCTGCCCCTGCCCCCTCCAATCTGGGCAGATCACACTCCTGCCTAAATCCCTCAGTGGCTCCCTGTAACATCTTTCGCACTGTCTCCCTGACCCAGCACCAACCATCAGGCCCACAGCTGCTTAAACCCTCCAACCTGAAGCTTTCAGCCCTTAGGCACAAGGCTGCAGGTGACATTATTTTCAAAATTTCTTTTACCCTCTGGTAGCAAATTCATGAAACAGACTGATATATAAATGAATAAGAAAAACCAAGTATATAGAAAACTCCATGGTAGATTGGGAACAAACTCTGTACCTGCATATTTCACAAAACCTGATGTGGAGTATAAATCAGCATTAAGCAAAATTTTTAAAAGGTAGACCACATCATATTCCTGCTCATGATGGAATGAGGTCAGGCTCAGCCAATTAAACAAATAATTAAATAGTGCCCAATTATGTGAAAATTACAGAGCACTCTACTGTCTTAAATACAACCTGGGTTAGGAAGAAAATCAAGAATAAAGAATGTAATAACTATCTTAAAATGAAAAGCTCAAACTAAAACAGCATATCAAATTTGTAAGAAGAGGGCGTGCTTAGGTGGTGTAGTCGGTTAATTGCCCATCTCTCGGTTTCAGCTCAGGTCATGATCTCAGGGTTGTGAGACTGAGCTTCACGTTAGGCTCCAAGCTCAGTGTGGGGTCTGCTTAAGACTCTCTCTCCCTCTGCCCCTCCCCCCCTTCTCTCTCTCAAATAAGTTAATTTAAAAAAAAATTGTGAGGGGTGCATGGATGGCTCAGTGGCTTAAGTGTCTGCCTTTGGCTCAGGTCATGATCCCAACGCCCTGGGATCCAGCAGCATAGGGCTCCCTGCTCAGCGGGGAGTCTGCTTCTCCCTCTCCCTCTGCCCCTCGGACCGCTTGCTATCTTTGCTTGCTCTCTTGCTATCTTTCTCTCAAATAAATAAATAAATAAAATCTTTAAAAAAAAATCTGCGAGAAGTAAAGTAGTACTTAGAAAAAATATCTAACAATAAACATCTATCTTTATTAGCGAGAAAATTAAAATACAATGACAAACCTATACTTAAGAGTACCGGGGGGGGGGGGGGGGGGATAAACAAACCAAAGGAAAGACGGGCAAAGGAAATAAAAGTAGAAGGAAAAATCCTCAACAAAATAAGCAAACTGAATCTAGCTCATACAAAAAGGTTATAACACAAGATCAATATACAAAAATCAATTATCTTTTATACACTTGCAATGAACAACCTAAAAATGAAATTAATAAAACAATTTCATTCACAGTAATATCAAAAAGAATAAAACACTTAGGAATAAATTTAGCAAAAGAAATGTAAAATTTATGATCTGAAAATCAGATAATATTTTTGAAGGAAATAAAAGATCTAAACAAATGGAAAAATGTTTCACATTCATGGATTGGAAGATTTAACATTATTAGGATGGCAATACTTCCCAAACTGATCTATAGATTCAGTGCAATCCAATCAAAATCCCAGCTGATTTCTTTATAGTAATTAACAAGCTGATTCTAAAATTCATACGGAATTGCAAGGAAACCAGGAGAGTCAGAAAAATCCTGAAACAGAAGAAAAAAGTTGAAGGACTCGCACTTCCTGATTTCAAAACTTACTACAAAGCAACAATAATCAAGACAGTATGGTATAGGCAAGGAGAAATATACAAATCAATGGAATAGAACTGAGAATCCAGAAAAAAAATCCATACATTTCTGGCTGAAATGATTTTCAACAAAGGTACCAAGATCATTCAGTAAGGAAAGAACAGTCTTTTCAACAACTGATGCTAGGAAATTTGGATAGCCACATGCAAATGAATGAAGTTGAATCCTACCTCACACCATAAATAAAAATTAAATGGATCAAAACCCTAAATAAAAGTTGTTATCACATGACCCAGCAATTCCACTCCTAGGTATACAATCAAATGAAATTAAACATACATTCACTTGTACACAAGTGTTTATAGCATAAATCGTAACAGCCAAAAAGTAGAAACAATCCAAATATTCACCAACAGACACATGGATAAGCAAAATGTGATATATCCATATAACAGAATATTATTTGACCATAAGAAGGAATGAAGTTCTGATACACACTACAACTTAGATGAACCTCAAGAACATTATGCTAAGTGAAAGAACCCATACACAAAAGGCCACCTGTTATATGACTCCACTGATATGAAATGTCCAAAATAAGAAAATCCATGGAGACAGAAAGTAGATTAGTGATTTTCAGGGGCTACAGGGAAGGAGAATCAGGGAATGACTGCTAATGGGTATGGGGTTTCTCTTTGTGGTGATGAAAATGTTCTAGAACTAGACAGAGGTGATGGTAGCACAACTCTGTGACTACACTAAAACCACTGAAATGCACACTTTAAAGGGGTAATCTTATGGTCTGCTCAGCAGAGAGTCTGTTTAAGATTCTCTCCCACTCCCTCTTCTTCTGCCCCTCCCCCTGCATGCACTCTCTCTCTCTCTCAAATAAACAAACAAATCTTTAAAGAAGTTTTATTTATTTAAGTAATCTCTACACCACACATGAGGCTTGAACTCATGACCCAAGATCGAGTCATGTGCTCTACTAACTGAGCCAGCCAGAACCCCCTTTTATAGGTTTTGATAATACGAATCATAGCCATTTTCCTGTAAGAGAATCAGGCGGCCAAAGCAGAATATACTGAAAGTGATGCCATAAGAAAGAAGTTACTTGGACAAGCTAAAAAGAGAGAAAGGGAAAGTCTTCAAAAAATGTCCTCCCCATAAGACCAACTGGCTCTGATAGATTCGCTGATAAATTTTTCTAAACTTACAAATCAAAAGTAATCTACATATACAGCCATGAAAATAAGGAACCCCTCCCAATGACCTAGTAGGATTCTTCTCAACTAAACAAGATACACTGAATTATCTCAATACACACCCATAAGTCATTTATAAATATAACTGTCCACTTATGATTAAATCCTTCCAGTTAAATATTCAGAATAAGGAAAGGGAGTCCTTTTTTTAACCAAAATCTACCACCTCCTGAAGTTCCATCACACACCTAAGCTCTTACAATTCTTACTGCCCAGGCAGCCCAGCTTAGCCTCCACCCCTCTGGAAGGCCTCCTCTACACTAGTTCACTCTTGAACTATTTACTTATTAGCAAATCTGATCACATTTTGCCTATGTTCAAAACACTCCTGCAATTCACTGCTTAAATAAATAAGGCCAGCACCCTTGACATGGAACATAAGACTCTTCCTTCAACTGGGTCATCCTGACTGTCCCCAGGAAGCTATCCCATCAAACTAGACAACTTATAGATCTACTCACCGGCCTTACTACACCACTACCCAGACCCACCTGGCAAGCTCCTGTATGTCTCTCAACACCAGGTTGAAACACCCTGTGAAGCCATAGTAACCACCCCAACCACCACTCTCCATCAAACACAACAGTATCAAGAAGATACATCAACGCTCAAACACCTCATCTGAAGTTAACACCAAAGTCTCAAATTCTAGACCCAGCCTAGACCATCATCACTCACCTCCCACCAACCCTATATCAAACAGTCCCAATAGCCTTCATCACAACCAAGGGTCTCTTGGAAATCAGAAGCAACAGCCAGGAAGGCTTTAGCTGCTGTCATCTTCCATCTCATGTCCCCAGTGGAATACGTGCTAGTAGCTTTAGGTCCAACTGTTTATGAATGATACTTTCAGTTTTGGAGGATGTATGCTCATTAACACCCCCCAAAACACACACACACACACACACACACACACACACACACACACACACACACACACACCAAAAAAAGCAACCCCAGGAAATGGAAAGTGCCAAAGGGGAAGATTCTGATCTTCCAAATCTAGCATTGGGATGTAGGATGAACAGTAACAGGCCCATCATCATTCCTAAGAGGAATGGCTCCCCTTGACCCCTACATCTGTCCTGTGCTAGGTCTTCCCAGACATTCAGCCCAGCCCCGTATCCTGGGAAAGCCAGAGGCATCCAACCTTCCTAGGGAGAATCCCTATCCAGCTGCAATCTGATTCCTACTTTCTACCTTAAAGAATAATCAGGGAGATTATCAGATATGGCAGGAAGGAAAGCCCTCAGAGCTGGCAGGCAGAGTGAAATGAAAACAGGCATAATACCCACAGAGGTCCCTTTCTCCTGCCAAACAAGAGACGTACCACTCAGGATGTAAAAATAAAAAGATGCCAACTCTCCTGATACGTTACCTCATCCACTGTCTCCGAGCCCCATCTCCTATGGGCCCACACCCTGGGCCTGGACAGGGTCTGACTGCACAAGGACCCTAAATGGACTTCCCTACAATGTTACATTCACAACATCAAAGCACATGACCAGTAGCTGGCCTCCAACTGGCCCAAAAGGGGTCAAAAACCCCATCTTATGAAGGAGGCAAACAGATCTGGCCAGTTCCACATGGCTCCATCTCAAAGAGATTCAGGTCAGCCCAGGTAGACCTTGAACCTCCCCCTCCCACCTCATCTGCTCCACTCCACGGATCTCAAACCAAATGAGCCATGCAAAAAACGGTTCTTACTAAAGAAGGATGAGCATGTGGAACTTAGAATACCAAGCCTAGCACATGGTAAAAGGCTATTTCCAAATCCACCTGAAAGACAGATGTGAGGAGGACTCCTTGATACAAAGACATTTGCTTTTGTTTATTTTGTTTTAAATCGATTTATACTTTTTAAACAAGTAATATATTCACAAGAAAGAAAATGTGAAAACTTTGAAAGATTTCCTTCCTAGTCCTATTCCTAGCCACCCTGTCCTTTCCCAAGAAATAGCTGATACTACAAGTTTTTCTGTAGTTTTCCAAAAATATTCAATGTGCGTACAAGCAGGTACAGATATGCTCATTTTGCCTTTTACATTTTTGCACATTTGGTAGCGTATTATATACACTGTTCTATGCCTTATATTTTCTATGTAACAATACATTCTAGAGATAACTCCAAATCAGTACCTAAAAAACCTCCTCATTCTCTTAATGGCTGCATAGTATTCTTTTCTGTGGATTAACAAAAATTCATTTAACCAATGTTCAGGGTTGCTTGAAGCAACAGTTAATAACAGATTATACTAGTTACTTCTATATAATAAGTCTCTTTTCCCTGCCACCAAAGCTGTGCAAAATTTCCAAGAGCACATTTGGAGTAAGAAAAAGATTAAGGGGCACCCGGGTGGCTCAGTTCGTTAAGTTGCCGACTCTTGATTTCAGGTCAGGTCATGATCTCAGGGTTTTGAAATCGAGCCCTTTGTCCCTCTTCTTCCCCCTCTGTCCCTTCTCCCTGCTTGTGGGCATATTCTCTCTCTCTCAAATAAATAAATAAATGAATAAATAAATAAAATCTTAAAAAAAAAAAAAAAGATCACAGCCACATGCTACACAAAGAGGCCAAACAAGCCACACACATCCTGATTAATAACTAAAAGCCAGTTTTCAGTCAGACCAAAGCCGAAAAATTTCAGACTCCTGACAATTAGTTGAACCCTGAGCAAGTCTAGATTTCAAGTACTTGAAATTAGTCAATTAGGAAAAAAAAAATCTGTGACTGATATTAAGCATAGATGGAAAAGATGCAACGTTTAAGTGCTGCTCTCCCTTTGGAAAAAGCCTGTTACGGGTCTGAAGCACAAAAAGTAGAGGAGCCAGGGCAAAAACACAGGGACGTTGCCTGCCTTCATGACAGTGCCAGGGCAGCTTGCACGATGTCACTTAGGCCATTGAAGGAACAAAGGGACTTAGGACCATCTTCTGGAACCCATCAGCTTCTCCTGGAGGTTTTTATCCCTTCAACTGTACACAGCCCAAGACTGGGCATGAGGCACTGGGCAGAAAGCGGCTGAAAGGGTGCCTGGGTAGTAGCAGAGGACGATCTGCAGGGCCCAGAGCATTTCACAAATCTGAGGTTGCTGACTGCCAACCCAAGTCTTGCACACCTCCTATTTATTAAAAAATTGCCTCAACCATGTTCCAAGTGGGAGGCCACTTAAAGATTCTGATTATTAATAATGGTCAAGTAACAAAGAAGCAAGAGTTGGCAGCAGCCTTCTGCTCAATATATGCCAGAGTCCCAGGCTGATCAAAGGCCAATGGGAGTAAGGGCTACTAAGGCATATCCCCACCAGGAGCAAACTTGGGTTGGTTTTGACTGCAAACAGTTCACATTCCAATTAATTTTTTTGGAATGGAAGCCCATGCCATCCCAGCCAAGGCCACATTTTAAGATCTTCCACCCAATGTCCTGGCTTTAGGTAAGGTAGTCAGCAAAATTCTCTCCAGCCTCTTGGCTGCCGCCATGATTCTTGTCATAGAATGGATCAGAAGAGCAGAACAAATATTCTCTTAACCAGTGACTCACCAGGAAGTCTGTTCATGTTGACGCCTTGAGCTGAGAGTCCTATTCCCATGTACCTTCAAGAAATCACACACAAAAAAATTGTGGTTAGCAAATGATTATGCACCTCCTTTCTAAAATATTTCTTGGGAAAAGGAAAACAGGAAAAGAAATGAATATAGAGATTCTTAACACACTAGTGATTCTTGGAGAGCCTTCACATTTTGATTTTCTAATGAAAATCATCTCAAAGCCTTAAGTAGCTGGAGAAACAAGAGGTAGTGTCTGTAACCAGGAACTTCAGTTTCAGATGAAAGTTTCCTGAAATCACTGCTTCCAGTCCCTTGGTTTCTGGCTCCAGCTAAGGCAGCGGAATCTATCCTCAAGAAGTGCCTGAAGTATGTAGTTGAATCCTAGGTAGTGCTTGGCAGAACAACTCAAGATCAAGGCCAAAGGGACAAGCCACTCTTCAGCAAGGACCAAGTGGAAAAAGTACAGACAGGCTAGATCTGCACAGAATTATCAAGACCCCTCACACAGGGCTTCTCCGAGTATCTCCAAACTCATTACCCTTGCCCCATACATTCACCACTGGCCTCCCTGATCATCCAGTGTTGAGGCAGGGTGTCTTTAGGACCCTAAGACTCTCTGCCCTACTCCTCCCACCCAGGTACCTAAACGACTAAGCCATCCACAGCAAAGTGGGGCCCATGCTGCGCAACTCTGTCAAAGATGTCTCAGTGGCATTCATAAGCATGCAGGCCAGAAAAGGAAATGAACAGGGTTTTTAGTCTGTTTGTAGTATGCAAAGAAATAGTGAGGTATTTCCCCAAGAACTGAAATGAGAGAAATAGGTCATCACCTTCTAAGAGTAAAACAGGAGAAACCCACACATGATGCCTGATACTAACCACCTATGAGTGCCAAAAGGTAGTTGAAAGCTCAGAATACTAAAAACACCAACCAAGAGAGCTGCGGTATAACTTTATGGTTGTATAACAATTAAATATACTTAAGGCCACTGAACTTATACTTCAAGATGGTGAAAATGGTCAATTTTGGGGCGCCTGGGTGGCTCAGTCGTTAGGCGTCTGCCTTCGGCTCAGGGCGTGATCCCAGAGTCCTGGGATTGAGACCCACATCAGGCTCCTCACCTGGGAGCCTGCTTCTTCCTCTCCCACTCCCCCTGCTTGTGTTCCCTCTCTTGCTGGCTGTCTCTCTCTCTCTGTCAAATAAATAAATAAAATCTTAAAAAAAAAAAAAAAGAAAGAAAATGGTCAATTTTATGGTACGTATATTTTACCATACACATTTAAAAAATTTTTTTAAAGCTTTTATTTATTTACTTGACAAGAAAGAGAGAGCACAACCGGGGGAGGGGGAGAGGGAGAGGGAGAAGCCGACTCCCAGCAGAGCAGGGAGCCAGATACAGGACTTGATCCCTGGACCCTGGGATCATCACCTGAGCTGAAGGCAGACACGCTTAACCGAATGAGCCACCCAGGCACCTCCACACAAAAATGTTTTTTAAAGCAATTACATAGGATTGCCTTCTTTTGACCATTTCCAAGTGGCTACATATTTACATTCCAATTATTCCCTGTTGTAAATGATTCTACAAGGAACACTTCCACATACGTTTCCCCATCTTGGATTACTTCTTTCTTTCCCCCCCCCCCCCGACGTGCTCCATGCAGCTATGTACATGCTTCCTAACACTACCTGAGTTCCCACACATGGTGCTCCTGCCTCTCCAAGTCCTTCATCTACAGTAAATGCCCCTTTGCCCTTCTCTAGCTGGCTGTGCTACTGTGTTTTGGGGGGAGCAGCCTCTACCATCCAAATCAGGCAGGGAAGGAAGGCTCTGACCCACACATCTTCCTCTGAAACCAGCTACGCCATAATGCTGGCAGGAACCAGGAAGACAGTGACCAACACATGACCCTGACAACTTGGCCTGCAGGAGTTAGGGGAAAGAGGAGAGAAGGGAAAGGAATAGCACTTCAAAGAGGGACTTGGAAGGCTCAAAGGACTGAGACCCTCAAACTGCCTGAGACCTCCTGCCAAAAATGGACCTTGAAGAAGCATCAGGGGCAGAAGGAGTGTAAGCCTGCTGGCAGGATTCCCATTAGATTAAAACGTGTACTTTTTACCAGAAAAACAGCAGCCCAAATAATCAGCTTCCTTACTTCACATGGTAGAGGCTGCCAAAAGCTGGTCTCCATTCTCTTAATGCCTCAGCTGACCAAGCAGCAAACAATCTCAACTGCTCTGCAGTCATCAATCAACATAATCATGTACAACACAGCCAGGGGTTTCCCTGACTTGGATGTCAGCCCACTCATCCTGCCCTGTTTGGAGGGGCCTGAGTCTCTGCCCCATACCACATGTGATCTCATCCCTGGCGGTTTCCTGACACTAAGATGAGGGTTTGTGTTTAGAGCGCATGTTTCCTGGATGACCCTTAACCACTTAAGGTTAATGAAAATAGGGAAGCTCAAGGAACTTGGCCATCAGCAACAGGGGTCTAATTCCATAAATTTTCATGGGAATGAGGAACTACTAAGGCACATGCACTCAAACACAAGTTGCTTAGCTTCTGCACTGGGGAAGCCTTTTCTACCTCCAGCAGCTAGCCCTCAACACATTCTTATAAACTCTCTGCCCCATAGTGGGACAGTGTTTACCAGTGGATGGCCTGGGAGTCTTTACATAAATCCTAGGGTCAAGTTGTGAACCCAAGTGGATGAGCTAAGGGTAGAGTACCCAGAGGAGATCCAATCCCAAACTTGGGTGCCATGACACCTGCAGGTGTCAATGACACAGGGAGCAACCCCAAAGGAACCTAAGTTGCATATTCATATGAAGTTGGAGTTGAGTCAGTGTTCAAAAGAAATGAGTCCCAACTTTTTCCAAAAGTATGATGTTCTAAAATTACAAAAACACACACCTTCCTCCCTTCCAGCAAATCTTCATGCACTTGAAAACTATTATCCAACCAGTCTGAGATAAGCAGAGGGTAAAAAAGCTACAAGGACCCCATGAATACACTTAAAAAGCACTGGATTGTACACTTTGAAGTGGGGGAATTATATGGTATGTTAAGTTACATCTAAGTCATACTCAACAAAGTAGGAATAAAAAACACTGTCTCAACATAATAAAAGCCATATTATGATAAGCCCACAGCTAACATCATACCCAATGGTGAAAGACTGAAAAACTTTTCCTAAGATCAGGAATAAGACATCGGGGCGCCTGGGTGGCTCAGTCGTTAAGCATCTGCCTTTGGCTCAGGGCGTGATCCTGGAGTTCTGGGATCGAGCCCCACATCAGGCTCCTCCACTGGGAGCCTGCTTCTTCCTCTCCCACTCCCCCTGCTTGTGTTCCCTCTCTCACTGGCTGTCTCTATCAAATAAACAAAATCTTAAAAAAAAAAAAAAAAGGAATAAGACAAAGGTGCCTGTGTTTACTACTCTATTCAACAGAGTATTAGAAGTTCTAGCCAGGGACTCTTGGGTGGCTCAGTCGGTTAAGTGGCTGCCTTCAGTTCAGGTCATGATCCTAGGGTCCTGGGATCAAGCCCCACATCAAGCTCCCTGCTCAGCAGGGAGCCTGCTTCTCCCTCTCCCTCTGCCTGCCACTCTGCCTACTTGTGCTCTCCCTCTCTCTATCAAATAAATAAATAAAATCTTAAAAGAAAAGTTCTAGCCAAAGCAATTAAACCAGAAAAATAAAAGGCACCCAAATTGGAAAAGAATAGGTAAAACCATCTCTGTCCACAGATGACATGATCTTATATGTAGAAAACCCTAAAGATTCCACAAAAGTGCTATTAGAATAAACAAATTCAGCAAAGTTGAAGGAATACAAAATCAACACCTGAAAAGCAGTTGTTTTTCTATACACTAACACTGAACAATGAAAAAAGGAAATTAAAATAATTCCATTTATAACAGCATTATAAAGAATAAAATACTGGGGGGTGCCTGGGTGACTCAATCAGTTAAGCATCTGCCTTCAGCTCAGGTCATGATCCTGGGGTCCTGGGATCGAGCCGCATGTCAGGCTCCCTGCTTGGTGGGGAGTCAGTCGGCTTCTCTCTCTCCCTCTGACCCCCCTCGCTGATGTGCTCATGCACTCTGTCTCTCTCAAATAAATAAATAAAATCTTTTAAAAAAATAAAATAAAATACCAGGGTGCCTGGGTGGCTCAGTCAGTTAGACATCCAACTCTTGGTTTTAGCTCAGGTTGTGATCTCAGGATAATAAGATGTAGTGCTGCATCGGGTTCTGTGATCAGTCAGCTTGAGATTCTCTCTCCCTTGGCCACTCCCCACCCCCTCTCTAAAATAGATAAATAAATCTTTTAAAAAAAAAAAAAGGAATAAAATATTTAGGAATAAACTTGACCAAGGTGACAAAAGACTCGTACACTAAAAACTCTAAAATGTTGCTGAAAGAAACTAAAGAAGACACAAATAAATGGAAAGACATCTGTGTTTACAATTGGAAAGCTTAGTATTGTAATGATGCCAATACTACCCAGTGCAATACACAGATTTAATGCTATCCATATGGAATCTCAAGGGACAATGAATAGCCAAAACAATCTTGAAAAAGACAAAAAAAAGTTGGAGGACTCACACTTCCTGATTTCAAAACTTACCACAAAGCTGTGATAATCAAAACAGTGTTGGTACTGGCATAGAGACAGACATATAGACTATAGTAGCACAACAGAGAGCACAGAAATATACCCCCCCATATCTGGTCAACTGATTTTGACAAAGATGCTAAGACCATTCAATTGGAAAATGATAGTCTTTTCAACAAATGGTGCTGGGACAAATGGATGTCCACATGCAGGAGAATGAAGTTGGGCCCTTACCATACACCATATGCAAAATTAACTTAAAACAGATCAAATAAACAAAGACCTAAAACTGTAAAACTCTTAGAAGAAAACATAGAAGAAAAGGTTTACATTGGAAATGGCAATGATTTCTTGGATATTACACCCAAAGCACAGGCAACAAAAGAAAAAAGTAAGCTACATCAAAATTTTAAACTTTTCTATCTCAAAGGACACCATCAACACAGCGAAAAGCAACCCACGGTATAGGAAAAAAATATTTGCAAAGCATATATGTGATAAGGGTTTAATATCCAGGATATTCAAAGAACTCTTACAACTCAACAAAAAACCAAACCAAACAGAAAACCTATTAAAAATGGGCAAGTACTTGAACAGTTATTTCTCCAAAGAAGAGACAAATGGCTAATAAGCATATTAAAAGATGTTCAGCATCACTATCACTAAGGAAATGTAGCTCAAAACCACAATCAGATACAACTTCATACCCTTTAGGCCAAACAAAAAAAAAAACAGAAAATAACAAGTGCTGGTGAGGATATGAAGATCAGAACCCTTGTGCATTGATGGTACAGCAGCTGTGGAAATGAGTATGGCAGTTAATAATACGGTAATTCTAAGTTTAAAAAGTTAAAACTAGGGGCGCCTGGGTGGCTCAGTCATTGAGCTTTGCCTTCAGCTCAGGTCATAATCCTAGGGTCCTGGGATCAAGCGCTGTGTCAGGCTCCCTGCACAGCGAGAAGCCTGCTTCTCTCTCTCCCATTCCCCCTGCTTGTGTTCCCTCTCTCGCTGTGTCTCTGTCAAATAAATAAATAAAATCTTAAAAAAAAAAAAAGTTAAAATTATGTTGGGGTGCCTGGGTGGCTCAGGCGGTTAAGCACCCCACTCTTGATTTCCACTCAGGTCATGATCTTGGGGTCATGAATCAAGCCCTGCAATAGGCTCCATGCTCATCATGGAGTCTGTCTGAGATTCTCTCTCTCCCTCTCCCTCTGCCCCTCCCCCCCGTTCATGTACTCGCTCTCTCACTCTCTCAAATAAATAAATAAAATCTTTTAAAAATTACACTATGCTTTTAAAATGCCTATTTTTTTTTTTAAAGATTTTGTTGATTTATTTGACAGAGAGACAGCCAGCGAGAGAGGGAACACAAGCAGGGGGAGTGGGAGAGGAAGAGGCAGGCTTCCAGCGGAGGAGCCTGATGTGGGGCTCGATCCCAGAATGCCGGGATCACACCCTGAGCCGAAGGCAGCCACCTAACAACTGCGCTACCCAGGAGCCCCATTAAAATGCCTAATTTTTAACAAAGAATTACATATGATCCAGCAATTCCACTTCCGGGTATATACCCAAAAGAATTGAAAACAGGGACCTGAACAGATATTTGCACATTCATATTCATAGCAGCAGTATTCACAACAGCCAGAAGGTGAAAGCAAACCAATCCAGGTGTCTATTGCTGAATGGATGAGTGGATAAAGAGAATGTGATATATACACAATGGAATATTACTCAGCCTTAAAAAGGAAGAAATTATGGGGCGGCTGGCTAGTTCAGTTGGAACAGCATGCAACTCTTGGGGTAGTGAGTTCAACCCCATGTTGGGTGTAAAGATTACTTAAATAAATACAACTTAAAAAAAAAAAAAAGGAAGGAAATTCTGACATATACTACAACACGGATGAACCCTGAAGAAATTACACTAAGAGAAACAAGTCAGTCACAAAAAGACAAATTTTGGGGACACCTGGGTGACTCAGTTGGTTAAGTGTCTGACTTCAGGGCACCTGGGCAGCTCAGTTGGTTAAGGGACTGCCTTCGGCTCAGGTCATGATCCTGGAATCCCAGGATCAAGCCCCACATCGAGCTCCCTGCTCAGCAGGGAATCTGCTTCTTCCGCTGACCCTCCCCCCTCTCGTGCTCTCTCTCTCATTCTCTCTCTCAAATAAATAACTAAAATCTTAGGGGGAAAAGGGGCGCCTGGGTGGCACAGTGGTTGAGCATCTGCCTTTGGCTCAGGGCGTGATCCTGGCGTTATGGGATCGAGCCCCACATCAGGCTCCTCCGCTATGAGCCTGCTTCTTCCTCTCCCACTCCCCCTGCCTGTGTTCCCTCTCTCGCTGGCTGTCTCTATCTCTGTCGAATAAATAAATAAAATCTTAAAAAAAAAAAAAAAATCTTAGGGGGAAAAAAGTATCTGACTGCAGCTCAGGTCATGATCTCAGAGTCCTGGGATGGAGCCCAGCATGGGGGTCCCCACTCAGGGAAGTCTGTCAGCCCCTCATCCTGGTCGTGCTCACACTCACTCTCTTTCTCTATATTAAAAAAAAGAAAAAAGAAAAAAAGTTAAGGGGCTCCTGGGTGGCTCAGTTGGTTAAGCGTCTGCCTTGGGCTCAGGTCATGATCCCAAGGTCCTGCAATGGAGCCCTGCATCGGGGTTCCCTGCTCAGCAGGAGGCCTACTTCTCCCTTTCCCTCTGCCTGCTGATCTCTCTGCTTGTGCTCTCTCTCTCTGCCCAAATAAATAAAATCTTAAAAAAAAAAAAAAAGACAAATTTGGTTTGATTCCACTTATACAAGGTATCTAGGGTAGTCAAATTCATAAAGACAGAAAGTAAAATGGTGTTTGCCAGGGCCTAGGGGGAGAATCAGGAGTTACTGTTTAATGGAGACAGTTTCAGTTTGGGAAGATGAAAAAAGTTCTGGAGATGGACGGTGGTGATGGTTGCACAACAATGTGAATGCACTTAATGCCACTGAACTGTACACTTAAGAATGATTCAAATGCTAAATTTTATGTTATGTATGTTTTACCACAATAAATAAATGAATACATATCAATGCAACTGCCCCTCCTCCCCAAAAAAGGTTCAAGTTCACTATCATCAGCTATATTTGTTATTACATAAAATCTCTTCCTCTCTTCAAGCTTGGGGATTTAGGATCCAGGGAGACAATACCTTCACTTTCTTTCAGAGGTATCATCTCTGGCCAAAAACCTAGCATGTGGATATGTGTTTATTCAGTTCTGATATCCCCCAAAGACCAATCCCCCAAATTATCCAAACACAGGAGATGGAGCCTAAGTTTACAGGCTCAAACCCTATGTCCTCTGCCACAATGAACAGAACTGATTCAAGGCCTATTGTCTACCTCAGGATGCAGGAGTTATAGGAAGGAGCCCCCAGCCCTCAAAGGAAAATCACAGAGCCACAGCAGTGCTGGGCACATAATGAACATTACAAACCCCTAGCGTTCATCCACTCATGGTCTGGTGAACTTTATTGCCAAAGTCACAGGGTCTTTCCCAGCCACAGTTCAAGGGAACCTAAACTTCTAGCTGGTATGAAATCATAACAGAGCTACCTGATAGGTTAAGTGAGCTCTGAACTCAGCCACAACACCCCCAGTGCTATTCTCCCCTCTTGCAGACACTGGACTTCAGCAGTGAGATTAAATGACCACTAGTGACATTACAGGCATAGGGGAAATCTATTTCTCCATCCACTCATGAAAAATCTAAGGAGGCCTGAGGTTTCCTCTCAATCACCAACAAAGGACATGTGTAGTGCTTTGCCAGGTCTCAGACTCATGTGGTCCCAGCTCTCTGATAGGCTGACAAAAATGAGGTAAAACAATAAGGAAAGAGCATAATGAAAATCCCAAACCCACATATGTTCTCCTGGACACATACAGAAGTATCTCTGCATCTAAGCAGCAATGACACTACCTCTCCTCTGTGGATCTCTGGTGGTATTTGAAAATGAACGGGTTGTTAGGTGCTGCTGAGTCCTTGCTAAAGTTGAGTAATTCAGTAAAAACAGATGTGATAAGTTTCTTTTTATAGAGGCCCTTGAGATCATTCACCTACTCCATAAAGATCTTCTGTGCCCAATACGGTGCTGGGGACACAAGGGTAGGGGCCTGAATTCAGTCCCTGCGCTCTGACAGGTTCCAGTGGCAAGTCAGGGGCAAGCCAAAGACTGAGGGTGCACTAACTCGGGGATTCCCAAAGGAAGTGAAGGCTGAGCCAAAACCTGGTAAGCAGTGAGGGGGGAAAAAAGGAGCACATTCCATGCAGAAGCAACAGAATGTGCTGAGGCGGAGTGGCAAGAACGCAGCCCCATAGTCAAGGAACCGTGAGAAATTAGAGTGGCTGGGTCACAGCTTGGGCAGACCTAAAAAGAGCCAAAGCTGGCACAGGAAACTGGCTATTCATGCACAGCCTGCATGCGAGCTTAAGGAGTTTGAACTTCTTGGAAGGTAATAGGAAGCTGCAGAAAGGATTTAGAGAAGGGTGCAGCTGATCAAACCCACTGATATTTGTAAAACCGACTGAAGAGGCAAAACTAGAGGCTACCCAAATTATCCCAGTGGAAGATGACAGCGCTGGACAAGGACAGAAGCAGTAGGGATGGCAAGGCACAGAGAGAGAGAAGTGCTTTTCTTTTTTTTTTAAGCTTTAAGGTTCTGTCTTTAAGTAATCTCTCCACCCAATGTGGGGCTCGAACTTACAACCCCGAGGTCGAGAGTCACGTGCTCTACTGACTGAGCCAGACAGGTGCCCCTGAGCCAAGTCCTCTTTAGAACACAGTGAACTTATGCAAGGGGGAGGAGCTGTCCCGGACACAGCCCAGCACAACCAGTCACCATAGAAAGGGCAATTCTCTGAGATCCACTTGCAAACTTTGGAGCCCAAGTGGTTGGCCTGTCAGTAGTAACCTTTCTCCAGCTCTCCTCCGACCCTAGCATTTACACTGTGTGCAAACAGCCGAAGAAAAAACATACCTGCACCAGAGCAAATGTACCAGACAAGGCCAGAATCAAATCTCACCCCTGCCACTGAGTTCACCGTATGCCCAAATCAGCTTGTCAGAAACTGTTCCTCAGCTATCGCCATCAGTCCAGAGAGCCTTCAGGGTAGCCACTGAACAGGATCCTGGACGTGGTGTCAGGAGGGCTGCTGGTGGGCCCAGCACAACTCCACTGTGCTTTGGTTCATGCACTAGAGGCTTTTCTACCACTGGAATCAGGTAAAATAGGCCATTTTTGAAGGACTGGATCTTGGGACTTCTAAAAACAAAGGCCTGTTTACTGGGGATTGCCAAGGAAAAAAGAGGTAAACATTTGCTTCCTTCTTGGTAACGTGTCAGACAATGCTAAAACACTAACAGATACAAGCTACCTTGGTCACCTGGGAGGGAGGCAACAGGGGTTCTCACTCCCTAAACAGATAACTGGAATAGACAGAGCTTAGCTCCCCTATATTTAGCATCTCCACTAGGGCTTTCTTTTCAAGCAGCAGGATATATCTGAGGAGCTTGGGGGCAAAGTTATTACCCCACAACATGACTGAAAGTAGGGTAAACCCATCTGATATACTCCTCTCTTCCATATGGCAGCAAAATGGAGAACATCATTTGTCAGAGAGGTGAGACAGCCAGTAAGTGTAGAGAGACAACAGATGATGAGTTCTTCATGGCAATGAGACCATGAGTTAGCCTCTAACTTCTTAGTTTCTACTTCACTGCCAAAACCACAACACAAGCTAGAGCTAGAAGAGCAACTCCATCTCTCTGTGGGGCTCCAGGGAGAAGAGGGCAGCAAGCAAGCACAGCTCAGGCCGAGTGGGAGAGCAGGACAGAGGATAAGCAGCAGCTATAGCAAGACCCTCAGCTGACCACACAGCCAGGTCCCCCTTGAAGCTGTCACCATACACTGCAGGCAGTGGGGGTAACCTGGGGCCTGGAAAATGACCTACTTGAAAATGGACTGGTGGTTTCTGGGACCCATGCTGCCCTCCACCCGCCTCTGCTGACTCTCCCACAAAAGCAACAGTCTGCTGAAACCCTGCAATCACGTGGAGATGTGAGCACAGTCAGCTTGGATTCTTCTTTTCTCTTTGGTTTTCCAGATTTTCTACAATTACTTTGATAGTCACAGAAAAATCATTTTCCAGAGCCAGTTGATGGCCATATACTGAGGAGGTTGTTGGCTCTCACCCATCAGACTGTCCCTGGATTGTCCCAGGACAACATTTCAGTGCCAGAGGGACACAGTGGGGGACCTGGTTTTCATGGTCAGCTCCTCAGTACACCCACTTTCCTAAGTCTTGACAGGAGGGCAGAGGCTGCATGGGAAGAGCACACTTTCAGAAACAGGAGGAAATTGTCAAAATCCCTGCTCAGTAAAAGAGCCGGGGCTCTGGCTCACATAGTACCAGGTGAGTCTCAAGTGCAACCCAGAGCACACACCCAGGAAACCCTCCTTCCTGCTCAGCACAGTGACACTGGCTCGGCACGGCTCCAACTGACTAGAGATTCTTCCATGACCCAGACAGGTCTGGTGGTGAACAGAGGACAGGACTTTAGAAACCACACCTCTGGAGTCTCACACCCTCCAGAGACATACAACAAGGCATGGGGCCAGGAGACCACACTTTGCTGTTATCACCCATCCAGTCCTGAGAGAGAGCCTGGAGCACTCTACACTACACAGGGAACCTCTTCGGCAACAAGTCTAACCCTCCCTTCCTGCCTCCTGAAGAGAAGTACCTAAGAGTTTGAAAGTGACAGGAACACTTTGCAGCAGGGCTCCAGAGACAACATCCCAGACTCTTGAAGCCTGGTCTTAGACACTCCAGCCTAATTCAGGACTGTGGGTCTCAGATTTCACCCCACATCTCAAGTTCCCTATCAGAAGGGGAGAGGGTTGGACTACAGGGCTTCTAAGATCCTTCCCTGCTTTGACCTAAAGACTTCAATTCTTGGCAGAATAATGTCTGGGTACTGTTACAAATGTGCTGTACCATATGCAAGCCCAAGATGGGGTAGACCCTGAAACAGAAATCAAAAAGCCACCAAAAAGACATCAAAAGAAAAGGAAATTACAAACCAATATACTTTACAGATGCAAAAATCCTCAACAACATTGTAGCAAACCAAATCCAACAATGTATTAAAAGGATTACACACCATGACCAAGTGGGATTTATCCCATGAAGGCAAGGGTGGGTGATTCAACATTAAGAAAATCAACCAATATAATAATCCACATTAATAGAACTAAGGAAAAACACATTCATATAATCATATCAATTGATGCAGAAAAAAAAACAAAATCCAACACTCCTTCATGATACAAGCACTCAGAAAAGTAGGAATAAAAGAGAACTTTCTCAACAAGATAAAGGGTATTTATGAAAACCCAATGGTGAGAGTCTAAAAGCTTTTCCCCTAAGATTAGAATAAAACAAGTATCCCCACCTTTCACCACTGCTATTCAGCACTGTACACTGGAAGTCCTAGCTAGAGCAATTAGTCAAGAAAAAGAAATAAAAGGCATTCAAATAAGAAAAGGATAAGTAAAACTATCTCTATTTGCAGATGACATGATCTTATAAAAAATCCCCAACAGTATACAGAAAGCTCATTAGAGCTAAAAACTGAATTCAGCAAAGTTGCAGGATATAAGATCAATACACACAAAGCAGTTGTATTTCTATACACTAACACTGAACAATCTAAAAAGGAAATTAAAAAATAATTCCATTTATAATATAGCATCAAACAAGCAAAATACTTAGGAATAAATTTAGCCAAGGAAGCAAAAGACTCCTACACTAAAAACTATAAAACACTGCTAGAAGAAATTAAATTAAAGAAGACACAAATAAATGGAAAGACATCTTATGCTCATGGACTAGAAGACTTAATATTGTTAAGACAGAGAGTATTGTGAATATTCTCCAAATTGACCCAAAAAGTCAATGCAATCCCTACCAAAATTCCGCAGTGTTTTTTGCAGAAATGGAAAAGTCAATCCTCAAAATCATGTGGATATGCAAGGGGCCTCAAGTAGCTAAAACAATCTTGAAAAAGGAAGAACAAAGTTAAAGGATTCACATTTCCTGATTTTAGAACTTACTAGAATACTACAGCTAATCAAAACACTGTGGTACTGGCATAAGGTAGACAAGTAGACAAATGTAATAGAATTTAAAGTTCAGACACCAAAACCCATATCTATTGCCAAATTACTTTCACCAAGGGTGCTGAGTCCATTCAATAGGGAAAGAATCGTCTCTTCAACAACTGGTGCTAGGGGGCGCCTGGGTGGCTCAGTCGGTTAAGCGTCTGATAAGCGTCTGATAAGCGTCTGACTCTTGATTTCGGCTCAAGTGATGATCTCAGGGTTGTGGGATGGAGCCCCACCTCGGGCTCCACATTGGGCTGGGAGCCTACTTGGGATTCTCTCTCCCTCTGCCCCTCCCCCATTCTCTGGAGAAAAAAACACAACTGTTGCTGGGACAACTGGACTTCTACACGTGGATGAATGAAGTCGAACCCCTCCTTCATACTACATATAAAAATTAACAAAAAATGGATCAGCAATCTAAATATAAGAGCCAAAACTATAAAATTCTTAGAAGAAAACAGGGAAAAGCTTCATGACCTTGGATTTGGCAATGGATTCTTAGATGAGACACCAAAAACATAAGCAACAAAAGAAAAAGTTAAATAAACTGGATTTCATCAAAATTAAAATTTTAGGGTGCCAGGATGGTTCAGTCGGTACAGCACACAACTCTTGATCTCGGGGTTGTGAGTTCAAGCCCCACATTAGGCGTGGAGCCTATTTAAAAAAAATTTTTTTTTTAAGATTTTATTTGAGAGAGAGAGCACTGAGGGAGAGGGAAAAGCAGATGCCTCACTGAGCAGGGAGCCTGATGCGGGTCTAGATCCCAGGACCCCGGGATCATGACCCAAGCCAAAGGCAGCTGCTTAACCGACTGAGCCACCCAGGCACCCCTAAATTTTTTTTTCATTTAAAAAAAATTAAAACTTTTGCACATCAAAAAACATTATCAAGAAAGTAAAAAGATAGGGGCGCCTGGGTGGCACAGCAGTTAAGCGTCTGCCTTCGGCTCAGGGCGTGATCCTGGTGTTATGGGATCGAGCCCCACATCAGGCTCCTCCGCTATGAGCCTGCTTCTTCCTCTCCCACTCCCCCTGCTTGTGTTCCCTCTCTCGCTGGCTGTCTCTATCTCTGTCGAATAAATAAATTTAAAAAAAAAAAATCTTTAAAAAAAAAAAAAAAGTAAAAAGATAGCCTAGAGAATGGGAGAAAATATTTGCAAATCATATATCTGATAAGGGTTTAATATCAAAATATATAAAAAGGGACTCGAGGGGCACCTGAGTGGCTCAGTGGGTTAAGCAACTGACTCTCGATTTCAGCTCAGGTCATGATCTTAGGATGGTGAGATGGAGCCCTGTGTGGAACTCCATGCTCTGTGCTCAGCGCTCAGCAGGGCGTCTGCCTCTCTCCCTCTCCCTCCCCCTCTCCCTCTGCCCCTACCCAGCTTGTGCACTCCCTAAAATAAGCAAACAAATCTTAAAAAAAAGAAAAAGAGGGACTCAAACAAAAGTTCTATGCCAATGTTAGCTTCTATGCACCATTATTTTTTTTTAAAGATTTATTTATTTATTAGACAGACAGAGACAGCCAGCGAGAAAGGGAACACAAGCAGGGGGAGTGGGAGAGGAAGAAGCAGGCTCCCAGTGGAGGAGCCCGATGTGGGGCTCGATCCCAGTACGCCTGGATCACGCCCTGAGCCGAAGGCAGACGCTTAACGACTGCACCACCGAGGCGCCCCTCTATGCACCATTATTAACAATAGCCAACGGATGGGGAAAAAACCCAAGTGTCCATCAACAGATGAACAGATAAACAAAATGTGGCACATACATACAGCCATAAAAAGGAATGGTTCTGGCACAGATCACAACATAAACCTTGAAAACATTATGCTAAGTGAAATGAACAAGACATAAAAAGACAATATTGTATGATTCCATTAATACGAAATATCTAGAACAGGCAAATTCATAGAAACAGAAAGGTTACTAGGGGCTGGGAGGAGAGGGAAATAGGGAATTATTGCTTAATGGGTACAGAGTTTCTGTTTGGGGTGATGAAAAAGTTTTGGAAAATAGATAGTGGTAATGATTGCATAAGACTGTGAATGTAATACCACTTAATTGTACACTTAAAAATGGTTAAAATGACACATTTTATGTCATATATATATCATACCACATACACACACACACACACACACACACACACACACACACACACACCTGGGCGTGTGCATGCAACACAGTTACCAAGAACACCCCCCAGGGCCCTGCATGCCAGCATTAGCCTCATCTGGCTTTTCCAGATGAGAAAGGAAGTCTTGGCACAAAGCGCGGTAGAAAGCATCAGAGTATTCTGGCCTCATGTCAGGGCCAGAAGAAGGAAGTATTATAAGGAAATGGCAGATGACAAGAGTGAGGAACACACACCTAGCTCTTTTTATTTTCTATCAATTTCTTCTTACAGAGGAAGTGGATTTTATGGGCTCTCAAGCCCACAGGCACTTTTAATAAATACTGCTTAAGATATATGAACCAATGACCATGGGACCTGAACATTTTAACTTTAAGCTCCATCAACTGAATGTCTCCAGGCTCACAGAGCTCTGTAGGAAGTGACAAAGAGGAGAAAAAAAAAGACAAGCTCCTCAGCCTCAGAGCTGAGATAGCTCTTGGGGACTGAGGGAAGGTACCAATCTGCTGCCAATCCTCTCAGTCACCAGTGCCCCTGTCCCTTGCCCCAGACCCCCAAGGAGCTACTGAAATCTTACCTGATAGTTTCATCTTGACATCTAACACCTTAGCCACAGCTCAGCAGCCTGGCAATCTTGTTCCTATCAGAACCTGCCCTAGATAAAGAAATCAACAGCCTCCATAACAGAGGAAATCTCTGGGATCATGGTTACAAAATGGTCCCTGGGAGACATTTCAGGGAAAACACCAACTGACGTTTAGGTCTGAAATAAGGGCTAATATTTGGTGCTAAGGATTCTATTTCATACTCTGATGGGCCTGCTTGAAACCACAGGACACTGGCTGCTGTGTACAAGCTGCTCCTCCAGTAGCCACACCCCCACTTGGCAGAGGATACCAGTTACCCACTGAGCCCAAATCTGTGCGGGCCCCACACTGAGAGACAGGCCATTACAGAGATGAATGAACCCAGCTCAGCACCATCCAAGGAAGAACAGGCCTGAACGAAAAAGGGCCTAGAGTCAGAATGTGCTTGTAGGGAGAAAGGTGGTTCTGAACGTGGGTCTGGAGACCCTCATACATTCACTGTGAAGAGCACCATCAAAACACCCACAGAGCCCACAAGACAGGAAGGGGCAGAACAGTCCCCATGGGTGGCCCTGGGCAGGTTACTCATACACTCCAGGTTCTGGCTTCTTCCCTAAGAATCTTGGGAATCTCAAGTACCAAGACTTTCCGAAGCCTGTCACATTCAGAAACCAAATATACTGCCCTTAACCAGAGGGTATAGCTATCGGTACCCCCAGCTTAATAGGAAAGCTTAATATGAGTTTGGACACAGCAAATGCCCTTAGTTACTCAGACATTATCCTTAACTTTCTAGTTATAGGTATTCATCCAGGAACTGGCCTTGAGTTTGCTGGTTTGTAACTTAGCATCCTTCATTATTTTCAGCAGAGGATCTTATTCAAGTAACCTAGCCCACCATTACCTGGAAACTCTAAGTCCCAGTGAATTTGAAAACATCAAATTCCATGTATTAAACCCCTTTCTGCTTAAAATATCTGGAATGGTTTCTGCTTTCTGCAACAGCCTCAACTGATACACATAATGGCTATAAACTACATTTGTTTAAACCCGCATCTCTCTGTCCCTCTGCTTTTTTTTTTTAATATTTCATTAATTGGCTGATTGAGAGTGTGCGCACCTATGCACAAGTTGAGGGAAGGGCAGAGGGAGAAGGAGAGAGAAACTCAAGCAGACTCTGTGTGGAGCCTGTCCCGGGGCTTGATCCCATCACCCCAGGATCACGACCCAAGCTAACACCAAGAGTCAGATGCTCAACCAACTAAGCCATCCAGGTGCCCCTGTCTCTCTGCTATTTTTTATTTTTTTTTATTTTATTTATTTATTTATTTATTTTTTAAAGATTTTATTTATTTATTTGACAGAGATAGAGACAGCCAGCGAGAGAGGGAACACAAGCAGGGGGAGTGGGAGAGGAAGAAGCAGGCTCCCAGCGGAGGAGCCTGATGTGACACTCGATCCCAGAACGCCAGGATCACGCCCTGAGCCGAAGGCAGACGCTTTAACGACTGCGCTACCCAGGCGCCCCTCTCTGCTATTTTTTAAATGTACACTGTGTCAGGTGTTGAAAAATCCTATGTCATATTCACATTTTGGCAAAAAAAAAAAAAAAAAAAAAAAAGCAAACATAACTACTAATAAACTCCCGGCACAACAGCTGTTATTAAAAGAGAGCATTCTACAAAATAGTCCATGTCAATTTCAGATACATGGCTTTGTAAACTGGATTATAACCAGTTCTACCCAGCAAACCATCCCCTCTGCTTCTTTCCTTATGGTTCAGCTCCACCTCGGCAATGTCCTCCAGAAGAGACGAGCTGAGCGCTTAGACCATCTGGGCACAACTGCTTCTATCTTCTCTCCACTGGTTCTCATCTTCCACGTTCTATCTTCCAACTGCCTCCTTCTATCGCCCCTCTGATCAAAAAATAGCAGCTGCCTGGAGCACTGCACATTAAGAAAACTTCTAGGGCTCTGTGTGGATAAGGATGAACACTGTTATCAATCGTAACATGTGCCACAGAAGCTGAGTAGGCAAATGAGGTATCTGAGCCTTGACACTTGCCATCCCCATAACCTAAAATAAACTTCCCTGGAATCCCAGGCCATCCCTAAGGTCCAAGAGGTAGGAGAGGAAGAGAGAACAACCGGGGTGCAAAAGACTTACCCAGCCCCTCCCCCACTTCCCTACACAGTTCAGAGCTGTTCTTTCTGGCCCCTTCATGACAGAAGAGCTGGGTTCTGTTCCATCACCAAGTTTCCCGGCCTTATTTCTAGCAATAGAGCCATGACCTCACATTTCAATTACAACAAAACACCAAGACCCTGGAGCTACCAAGACATTTCATATGGATTTTGAGCAGAATTTCTGGAGAGGCAGAGTGACATCCTTGCATTTAGACATGGTGTTATCTACCTCTCTCCCAGTGATCAGTCCTTTCTTTCCAATTTGACCCCTGACCACAGAGACCCACACTGGGAACCCTGATTTTTTCCCAATGGCCCCAGAATAGGATGACACACCATGTTTGCCATGCAGAGCTACTAAGTCCATCCTCCTAAGCTCTATTCCGATGAGCTCCTGCTTCCCCTCTAACAGAGAATCTCCCTTACATGGTGACCCATTTAGGGAAAAGAGCAAACATTCCAGAAAAAAAAAAAAAAAAAACAATGAGGGCAGGAATTGGGGAGAAGGGATACACAGGGAATTCTAGGAATTTTTCAAGAGGCTGATGCTCGACTAAGGAAGTCCCCAGTTATTAAGAAGGAAGCCATATTCCCCACTCTCAGCTCCCAGCTTGGAACCTAGTCAACGACACACAGTGAGCAGGGAGGTCCCGGGGAAGCCCAGATGTGTTCAGCGCAGGAACAAGTCCTTCCAGAAAAGTGGACATCATGTGAACTCCAGTACTCTCACCCTGAATCAGAGCTACACCTCAGTAAGCCCAGCTAGACCTGGGCTTTAACCCCCAACTCAGGTATGCAATACAAACACTCCAAGATGTTCCAGAGTCTAAATACTCCATGTCTCCAGAAATAGTGCAATGTGTTACCAGGGAGAGATGCAGCCCGCAGCTCAGCATCTGCCCATGATGCCATCAGAATTGGAGGGCAGGGGGCGCCTGGGTGGCACAGCAGTTAAGCATCTGCCTTCGGCTCAGGGCGTGATCCCGGCGTTGTGGGATCGAGCCCCACGTCAGGCTCCTCCACTGTGAGCCTGCTTCTTCCTCTCCCACTCCCCCTGCTTGTGTTCCCTCTCTCGCTGGCTGTCTCTATCTCTGTCAAATAAATAAATACAATCTTTAAAAAAAAAAAAAAAAGAATTGGAGGGCAGTCAGGAAGAACAAGGCACAACCACCATCTGTATCTGCCTTGGGCAAAGGCAGAAACTACTTTTCAGGGCAGGCAGGACAAAGCCTTCCCCAGATCCACAGATGAGCACCTACTTCTCAGTAGCACTGCATAATACATAGACTGGAGTGACAGAACCCAAGGTGAGGGGCCAGACACATGCTCTCTCGAGGTTGGAGGGCCTGAGCTCAAGTTGCTCTCCAGATCAGGAATATGGCAGGTGAGATCTTGATTGAGTGAGTGGCTCTCTGGGTCTCCATGAAAAATTATGGACAGTGTTGTCTTTTAGGTGGGACTTGGCAAAAACCAAATACCAAAGACCAAGCAAAGACCGAGTTCTTTCACCCCCAGGAAGACTCTCTGGCCACCAGTCTTCAACATCCCTCCTCTATATCTTACCATACAGGAGAAAGACCAGCCAAGAGAGAGAAGACATATGCTTTGGGAAAACCATGCCTGGAGTATGGGACCTAAAGCTACTGGCCCACATTGGCCAGGGCTCTCAGCCTGAGAGACCTGATAGAACCAGAGCAGCAATCTCTTCTGCCCTAGCCACTCTCAAAAGTGTGGGCAGATCCAAAGTCCTCAAACACTGCAACCGCCCTCAGGATAAAGCCCATGCTCCTCGGCCAGAGCATACAAGGTATTTCTAATCTGGCCCTTGCCTACCTCATGCTCTGTATTCCTCATCTTTTTATACACTACTCCTTCTGCCTGGAGCATCTGTTTCTCAACAAAGTGAAAACCTGGAACCCTCTAATTCATCCTTCCAGATTTAGCATCATCACCTCTTCTATGAAGGTTTCCCCAAACTCTCAGGTACAGGAGGAAGCCCAACCTCTGGGCCACCCCTGCATATAGTGCACAGTATGGAGTGGCCTTTTTGACACTACCCTATAAGGTTGTATGTGTAGACATATCTGCCTCCTTTCTAGATGAGCCTCCCGTGCTCCTGAGGCCCAGCCTGGCACTGGGACTAAACAATGGGTGCCTCACTGTGGCGTACAGAATTAATGATGAGTGATTTGCTGCCTGGCCAAAGAAGTCAGCTGCAAGTTCAAGCAAAGGGAGGCTGGCTATGGCCAGGGCCTGGGCCTGGGCCTGGACACCAGCTGCAGAGAAGAGCCCCCCCCCCCACTCCATCCAGTGCTCCAGCCCAGGCTTGCTGTTCTTGGGTAGAGCCACCCATCACATGTCAGAAGGCTGCTGCTGCTGGGATGATGTTACAGTCTATTTTGAGGGTCACACTGGAGCATCTGTCGGCCTGGCCAGCCACACCCTCCATGTGTCATCACTAAGAGCTGGGGACACCCACAGGTCTACAAACTCTGCCTGAGCAAGTCATTTCCCCTAGGGACCCTCAGCTTCAGAGCCTCACTGGCTTTCTAACAAGATCAACCCAAATGCCCTTATCTCCTGGGCTCTGATGTCTCCTCACCCCACCAGACCCAACTCCTGAGGTTCCCAGCACTGGTGACTCGGCAAAATGCAGCTGAAGCCCATCAGTGTGTACCAAGCTCTTAGCTCAAACATAGGCCCTCCTTCTTTAGCTCTCTCTTATATTTAAGGAGTGCCCAGAACACCCAGCGCCCTGACTTCAAGCCAGTTACCAACCAGATTCATTTTAGGTGCAACAGGTCTCAACCTGCTAAGAAACTTCTACTCATCCCTCAAAACCAAACCCACAATCTGCCTCCTCTTGGAGAGAATATTTCAGTCTACTGTCTGCTCAGGGGCCAAAGGCTTCCTGAGGACAAAGCTGGCCTGTGCTGGCTTTACCTTTATTCTCCTTGTACCCAGCCTGGCACATAGTAGGTATGAATAAATACTTCATGAACCCCTGAAATGAAACTTTCTAACTAGACTAGATTAGTATGTTCTTATACAAAAGGCATCATCAGAACAAAGGCCTTTCTAGAAAATGACATTGATAACTGGGTTCATAAACACCTTTTACAAATGTACTCAAATCTACAGAAAAACAAGTTTACAGATTCAGTAAATCATGCCCCGTACAGACTGCCACATTTCTCTGGCCCCACTCAGCACTAAACACCTTGTAGCTCTGTCTCCTAAGAACACTGTGATCCCCTAAGAATCCAACTGGACATTCCTTCACTCTACCCAGGGAATGAACTCAATGGGGAAAGGCAGCAGCAGCATGGACACATATGTCTGGGACCAGGCAAGGGCATCCAACAAGTTAGGCTACTCCACTGCAAAACCAAAACTGTGCTGCCAGGGCAGGTCACCAAACATCCTAGGGGTTCAGGACTCACTCACAAAACAGATACATTATCAGGGCGCCTGGGCGGCTCAGTCAGTTGAGTGGCTGATTCTTGATTTAGACTCAGGTCATGATCTTGGGTTCCTGGGATGGAGACCTGCTTCGGGCTCCCTGCTCAGCGGGGACTGGGCTTCTGCTTCTCCCTCTGCCTCTGCTCCCCCCTCCAGGTCGTATTCTCTCTCAACTAAATAAATAAAATCTTTTTTTTAAAGATTTTATTTATTTGACAGAGAGCACGAGCAGGGGGAGAGGCAGGCAGAGGGAGAAGAAGAAGCAGGCTCCCCGCTGAGCAAGGAGCCTGATGCAGAGCTCGATGCAGGGCTCAATCCCAGGACCCTGGGATCATGACCTGAGCTGAAGGTGGACGCTTAACTGACTGAGCACCCAGGTGCCCACCAAGATCTTTTAAAAAAAAAGGATTTTCTCTCTCTCCCTCTGCCCCTCCCCACCCTTGAGTGCGCGCACTCTCTCTCTCCCCCTCTCTCCCTCCTCCCTCTAAAACAAATAAATCTTTAAAAAATAAATAAAATAAATAAAATCTAGAAACAAATAAAAAAAGATACATTATCATCTGCTCCAGACACTTTACAGAGATGCTGTGAGGCTGGAACTAGATCATACAGGAAAGCTATTCAACCGGTTAACACCTGGGTCACAGACCAAACCCAGGTCAGAAACACACCTCCAATATCGACAGGAGACAAAAAATGAGCTGATCATTTTCTGCCCTATAACTACTTTTGGCCTCTTCAAAACCATACCTGACCCATACTAATATCTGGCTACATTCTAGCCATGAGATGGCTTTCAGGGATTCCATAAAGAGGCCACAAAGAGACATTCATATACTTGCTGACAGTGGTCAATTGAAGCAGGCCACTACAAGCATATAGGACCTGAGGCCCTGTTAAAACTGAGGTTTCTAGGTCAGCCTAATGGCTATATTTACCACGTATAAAAATGCTGCGTATAGAAGCTGGGAGAAGATACCCAACTTTCTTTAAATTTGCAGGTAAAAACTATAGTAAGGCCAACTAACAAGACACAGGGCCTCTTCCAGCAAGATCCACTTACAACTGAAATGTGAAAAGCCAGCTGAAGAAATCCAGGTCTCTACATTTAAACACTCTCCTTCTGAAAAAGCGTTCTCTTCTCTCGCTAGCTCAGCGGTTATCTATGATTAGGACTATAGAGAAAAAAATTAATTTTCCTCCCTAAAGTCTAAGAAATGCCCCTCAGTCTCTTTGACAATATGAGACTCCAGTCACTGCCATTTCAGTCTCCACCAAAACTACTTTTGCACAGTTTAAGAGGCCATTCTCATTCACACTAGTTCAAGCACATTATATGTATATATGTGCTTTGATCAGATGGTGGGAAGGGAAAATAGAAACTTTAAAGCCCTCCAATGGTATGTTTCCTATCTATAAATTAACTAGATAGGGATAAAAATGAAAAGATGTGATAGCATGCCATGATCACAATTTCAGAATCATAGAATTGTGGGGTTAAAGGCAGCTTGGGTGCTGGCCTAGCTCCCCACAGTATAGACAAAGAGATTGAAGCTGCACCATCTATCCACAGCCACACAATCGTCCCAGGCAAGGATGATACAACTTCACTGAGGAAGCAGGCAAAGCTCCAGCTACAGCAGTCCTCCCCCAGCATAAGCCCTTGGCTGGGCATTTTGCATGCACCACAAGAGGGACAGTCCCTAAGAGAGAGGAAGTATTCTGAATGCTCAAGAACACATATCCAGGGTTGGCACGAAGGTCACTAGTGTAGTTGGCAAATTTCCCACATCAGACCTAAGGTCTGATGAGGAAAGCCTTTCCAAGACAGCTGAAATAACAATATTTCATAAGTTAAACACCTGCTTTGTCACAATCAATGGAAAAAGGGAAGACTAGAAGAAAAAGGAAAAAAAAGAAAAATGCGAAATCTCCCCTTCTGACTTCCGGGTGTCTGCTTCGATCACCCTAAAATAAGGAGCCTCCCTAATGCTAACTTTAATGAGGACCTTCTTAAAGCTGGTCCAACTGGTGTTCAAGTCCCTGGACTGAAAAACAAGTTTATGAGCAGCAAGGTCACCTGATTCTGACCATGTGCATGCTGTTTACCCTGAGATGACAGGCCAGTGGCTGCCACAGCCATGATGAATGCTGTGAAGACTCTACTATCCCTTTGAAGCCTACAGGGGCCTCTATGTGACTAAATGCCATAAAAAATAACCCTGAATACAGCAAGAGCGTGAAAGGAGGGAAGTCACAAATGCCACAGGACAGTGGGGAAAATCCCATTTTCGACACTGAATTGTTAATGTAAACTTGTTACTTGTTTCCCTGACCTGTGAGGTATCTCATTACATAATCACTAAAGAGAAGTCCCCTCGTCTACTCGCAAAGCACCTACTTGCCATCAAGGGCTGCTGCGTAGACCAGGCCATGCCCACAGTCAGGTAACAGAGGCAGCACACTATTCAAGCCCCTGCAGCCCAGACCCATGCAGCTCAGCAGCTCACATCAGTCATAAGTGTCAGCCAGGAGACCCCAAACTCTGAACAGCTCAGTGCTGGGGAAAAGAAGGTGGTAAGAAGGGGCTTACCCATCTCTTCCTTTGCTGACAATCTTCACCTCAAAGTAATAAATGCCACAGGCAGCAGGTATGGGATGGGTGGCACGCACTGAGGCAGCATCTTTGTGATTTTTGCCATGACCTAATAGGAGAGAGCAAGGAAGAAATTTCAGCAGAAAGAAATGCAGACAGAAGCCTTGTTCTTTTCTGCTCCATGGCATCCTCACCCCTTCATGGCCGGAGAAAGCCCTTACATTGTTTGAGGAATAACTAGACAACAACTAAGCAAACACATAAGCCTCCTACCTTTGGCTCACCTCCTCCTGTGAATAGCAGCCGTGCCAGAGACACTTTCTCCCATACAAACTAAAGGAGGGTACAGACAACGTGGATCCACGTGAGAGATTCCCAAGTGCTGCTGGCAGTCTCTCCAGAATACAGAGAGCCCACCTGGAAGATCAGGGGAGAAGGCAGCTCTGGAAGTCCACCCCCCTCAACTTCAGCAAACAACTGCAAGCTCTGGCTGTGATGTCTGGCAGGTGAGCAAGCCCACGGGCCTCTGGCTAATGGAGGGGATGTGACCACCCCCTTCTGACACTCCCAAAACTAAGCAGTGATGAAAGGCCCGGCTGGAATTGGAGCTATCCCAGTATAAGCAAGAAGGCCCTCCCGTGTAAGGTCCACACCAGCACTGGGTTTGGACACCTGTTGCAGTTCTCTTAACATCGGGTGTCTCAGGGCACAGCAGTCTAGGCAGTCGACCCTTGGCCTGGTCAGCCTCAACACCTTGGACACCCCGCAGGGGCCCAGGCCTAACCCGGAGCACCCAGGCCGGGGAAGCGACGTGATGGGGCAGGCGCAGGGCAGCATAGCCGCCCGGCAGATGCTCTGGTGTTTCCCCCCACCCCCTGGGCCAAACAGGCCGATACCTTTGTAGTGGACGCGGAGGTTGCCCTGGGAGAGGCCGATGTAGTTGTACTTGTCCTTGGGGCTCCAGGAGCGCGGCAGTGGCGTCTCATGCTGGTTGACCGCGGGGTACAGGCGCTGAAGGCGCCGGCTCAGCTCCTGCTCCCCCGGGGACGGCAGCCCGCCCCCAGCACCCCCGCCAGAGGAATCTCCAGCCTGCGGGCTCCCAGCTCCCGGGTCCGCCGTCGCCGCCGCCATCTTGGAGGGAGCTGCTATTGTGTCACTGGGGGCGGGGAAGAGCGGGACCAGATCCTCCCCTCTCAGCCAATGGCCGACGAGCCTACCGAGGCCGCAGGGAAACCGAGTCCAAGTCCGACACCTCTCTTTGGACACTGCCACGCCTCGCCACATTTCGGACTCCATATCCCACAATGCAGAGCTCTCCAGAGGCGGGACAATCCGGGCTCGTAGGGAACTTTGGGAGTTGTAGTACAATCTGCTCAGTCGTAAGCCTGTTTGGCTGAGACTGAGGAAACAAAAAACTACAATTCCCTCTGGCAACGCGGCTCCAGGCCCTCAGTTCACCGCCCTCCCTCATGGCCTCTGCTTATCCGCCGCCTCAGTTCTGATAGCTAGGGTCAAATCTACTGTAGTGATTTGACTGAGGGGACCATGCTCCCGGGTCCGAGGCCAGCTTTGCTAATTGGCTTTCCTCCTCGCCTGCGGGCTCGGAGGGGGGGGGGGGCGTGGAAGAACCTTGACCCCGCCCCCGCCGCTGGGATGCTGGGGCCTGGTCGCCATAGCGACGGGCTGTACACTACTACAGCTTCCCGGGCCGCGGGTGCCGGCTGCCCGGCTGCCCGAGGGTCATGGCCTCCGCCAAGCCGCGGTGCTCCAGCTTCGCGACCACGTCGAGGTAGGAGCTGGCCGGACTGAGGGCGGAGAGGAGGGTTTGAGAACCTCCAGAAAGAGAAATGCCTCTGTCCATTGGTCCAGGGCTTCAGGCCCCACAGGATCGGTGGTGCAGAAACGGATCCGGACTGATGTAGCCTGCTGAGGACATTAGGTGCTAGCAAAAGGGTCGGCGCATTTTATCATCAGTAAGAGCCAGCATGTATTAAGCATATATTATGTGCCAAGTGCCTTATATATGGCACATTTAACTTCACAACTCTATGAAATAGTAATATCTCCGTTTTACAAATGAGTGGAAGCCTGGATGTGTTTTACACGTTTATAAGTGGTGGAGCTAGGATTTGAATCCAGCCATGTGAGACTTCTGAACCCGAGCTCTTAGCCACAGGGATAAACTGCCTCTTCACCCATTGGTTTATGGCAAAGATTCTTGTCTATTCAGGGGTTGCAGCCTCTGGGCACTGCAAAATATGACAACAAGTTCTATTAGCCAGGAAAGCCACAAAGTGTACATATTAAAACAAAAATGTGGGACGCCTGAGTGGCTCAGGTGGTTGAGCGTCTGCCTTTGGCTCAGGTCATGATCTCCCCGTCCTGGGATCCGCCCCAGGTGGGGCTCCCCGCTCAATGGGGAGTCTGCTTCTCCCTCTCCCTTTGCCCCTCACCCGGCTCATTAGCGTGCTCTCTCTCTCTCTGTCTCAAATGAATAAAATATTTTTTTTAAATTGAAAATTAAAAAAAGATTGGCTAAGTATCTTTCTAGCTTTGGGAACTCAGAGAAGTCTCTTGAGTCCCGGGCCTCTGCTTCTGTATCTCAAAACATGGGGATGATACAACCCACTTCACAAACATTGTTGAGAAAATATAGGCAGAGTAAGTGAAGCTGTCATCACAGCTCTTGCATATACTAAGCATTCAGTAAGTGTTTAATGAATGTAGTTTCTCCCTTCTATTCATTATCAATGCAAAAACCTGATCTCACCTAAACTCTAATCCTTCAGGGTTTGCTGCCCCAACAAAGAAAGCCTACAAAAGTCAGGAGGGGCGCCTAGGAGGCCCAGTCAGTTCAGTGTCTGACTCTTGATTTTGGCTCAGGTCATGATCTTATAGTACTATAAATATGTCAGCAGTTTCTCTAAAAGGGATCTTCAAATTGTGTATTTCCTGGGATGCCTGGGTGGCTCAGTTGGTTGACCATCTGCCTTCGGCTCAGGTCATGATCCCAGAGTCCCAGGATCAAGTCCCAGCATCGAGTCCCAGGAACAAGCCCACATCAGGTCTCTGATCAGTGGGGAGTCTGCTTCTCCCTCTGCCCCTCATCCCACTCATGCTCTCCATCCCTCCCTCCCTCTCTCTCTCTCAAATAAACAAATAAAATATTTAAACAACAACAACAACAACAAATTGTATATTTTCCCTGAGGGAGGTTTCTGCTCCCCATTGGCTTTCTCCTTTCACCCTCACATCCCTGACACAGTAGCTTTGTGGATAGAACTCAGCCCCTTGAGTTCACTCAATGCCAGGACATACCCCTGTCAAACCCATTGCCTGCCATCTGTTAGATAACTTGAGTTTTCTCCACCTTTAAAGTAGAAATATACGGAGGTGCCCAGCTGGCTCAGTTGGTAGGGCATGTGACTCTTGATCTTGGAGTTGTAAGTTTGAGCCCCACATTGGGTGTAAAGATTACTTAAAATAGGGGCGCCTGGGTGGCTCAGTCGATAAGCGTCTGCCTTCAGCTCAGGGAGTGATCCTAGAGTTCTGGGATCGAGCCCAGCTTCTTCCTCTCCCACTCTCCCTGCTTGTGTTCCCTCTCTGGCTGGCTGTCTCTCTCTCTGTCAAATAAAATAAAATCTTTTAAAAAAATTACTTAAAATAAAATCTTGAAAAAAATAAATAAAGTAGAGGGTCACCTGGAGGCGCCTGGGTGGCTCAGTTGGTTAAGTGTCTGCCTTTGGCCCAGGTCATGATCCTAGGGTCCTGGGATTGAGTCCCACATTGGGCTCCCTGCTCAGCCAGGAGCCTGCTTCTCCCTCTGTCTGCCACTCCCCTGCTTATGCTCTCTCTCTGTCTCTCTGTCAAATAAAAAAATAAATAAAAGGGCGCCTGGGTGGCACAGCGGTTGGGCGTCTGCCTTCGGCTCAGGGCGTGATCCCGGCGATCTGGGATCGAGCCCCACATCAGGCTCTTCCGCTGTGAGCCTGCTTCTTCCTCTCCCACTCCCCCTGCTTGTGTTCCCTCTCTCGCTCGCTGTCTCTCTCTGTCAAATGAATAAATAAAATCTTTAAAATAAATAAATAAATAAATATTTTTAAAAAATTAAAAAATAAAGCATAAAGTGTTAGAGTAGCTGGGCAGCTCAGTCAGTTAAGTGTCTGCCTTCATCTCAGGGTCCTGGGATGTCGGGCTCCCTGCTCAGCGGGGAGTCTGCTTCTCCCTCTCCCTCCACCCTGCTCATGCTCGCTTACGTGCTCTCTCTCTCCCTCTCTCTCAAATAAATAAAATCATAAAAAAGAAAAGAGGGGCACCTGGGTAGCGCAGTCGTTAAAGCGTCTGCCTTCGGCTCGGGGCGTGATCCCGGCGTTCCGGGATCGAGTCCCACATCGGGCTCCTCCACTGGGAGCCTGCTTCTTCCTCTCCCACTCCCCCTGCTGTGTTCCCTCTCTCGCTGGCTGTCTCTCTGTCACATAAATAAATAAAATCTTTAAAAAAAATAAATAAATAAATAAGAAAAGAAAAGAAAGACTTGTCTCCATTTCCTTATGTGCAAACTAGGCTGAGAGAGGTTAAATGACTTGCTCAGGGGTTCCTGTTGAACCCCAGACGTCAGCCCCCAGGACCTTCAGCGGGCAAGTGCAGGATGGGGACTCACACCCCAGCTCTTGGACCCCAGGCCCTGTGCTTCTTTTCCTATAGCACCTGCCTTTGGTATCACATCCCTAGAAAGTGTCAGAGTCACAAACATGAAGCTCATCTGAACACTGAATGAAAGTGTAAGCCTACAGAGTTTTCTGGGCTCATGGTGAGACTTTCCTATCACTGCAGGAATTGGTGAGATTCTCAGCATGAGAAGGGTTCCGGGAATGTAGGAAAATGTTTTGGGCTCAGGGCCAGGAGTTTGTTGGCAGCATCTCTGGGAATCTGTAGGCAGTGCTGGGAAGACCCAGAGCCAGATCTGCAGAGAGAAGAGGCCATGTCTTGTAGATTTGGGAAGGGTGGAGGTGCTCTTCCCACTCAGGGCTCTGTCACCTACCACTGTCTTCCCCTTTTCTGTGCAGAACACACATGCGGCCTTCAGAAGGGACCATAGATGACTCCTTCCTCACAGAAACCAAGAACACCCAGAATCGCAAGCTTTCTCAGAAACGAAAGACGCTGGTTAGTGGCAATGTCTCGTCTTGTTGGAAACCCAAATGTCAGATCTCAGACCCTATCTGCCTCCCTCTCTGCAACCCCAAAGCACCACCCATCTGAAACATGCCTCCCAGAGTGGCTTCTCCCCAGTTAAGGGAGTGTGGCTCACAGAGGACAGGCCCATCAGGCTCTGAGGTAGGGGGGTGCACACTGGCTGCTCCTCATCTGAAAAGCCTTTCCAGACCTCCCCTGACAGAGAGAGATGCAGCTGCTGTCCATGGACACCCTTCCCCTGCAGCTCAGCATTCTGGAGTGGACCTCATTTTTTCATTTAGCCTGACATATGCCAGGCATTGTGCTACGTGCTGGGATGGTTATACCAGATCTGCCAAGGTCCTTCAGGGCTGTGACTGTATCTTTTTTTCTGTATGGCCCTGGTTTCTGATAGGGTACTTGAGTTGGTAAGCATATGTTGAGAGCTCCATAATGCTGTGTGTAGGTATGTGAAGGCAGGAGTAAAGGGCTGTTCCCCCCTTGTGTTGCTGGCTCTGGGTTGGAAGTAGAGACTCTATTAGCCTCAGGAAATGTCCTTCCTCCATTCCTCTTCTTTTTAGTTTTTATGTAAAAATGAATGCTCTCTCTATCTTGGGGCACCTGACTGGGTCAGTTGGTAGAGCATGTGAGTCTTGATCTCTGGTTGGTAAGTTCAAGTCCCAGGTTGGGCCTAGAGCTTACTTATAAAAAAAAAAAAAAATGAATGCTGTCTCATTAAGTACTTTTGGGGTTTTGTTGATATGATCATAGGATTATAATTATTTAATTAGCAAACAGCCATTATCAGAATTAGATGAAAAAACACATTTTATTAATTTAATTTTTTTGAAAAACAGTTTAGCAAACTTATAACTCCAGCTCACAGTAGAGCATTATTGGGCTGTGTGGTGGTTTTCTTTGTGTGTGTCCTGTATGGGCAATTTGGAGACACATGGGCCCCATACATTGTGAGGCTGGAGACTCCCTACATGGGGATCCCGACTCCAGAGAAGGAAAAGGGGTCAGTGTGGATTCTTCGCGGAGACCAAACGCAACCACGGCCCCAGAACACTGGGGCCCACGCTCCCATGACTTGAGGCACACGCTCCCCACTCCACTCAGCTGCCACCCATACAGTGTATCTGGGTCCCAGCTCTTTCGTGCGGCCGCAACATCTCCATTCTTAACCACCAGGGGGCATTGTTCCCTCCCTCCACCCGGCAACCCCTCCCCACCCCCTACCCCTGCCCCGCCCTGTGGCCGCCCTTCCCGTTTCCACCTGCAGGGAGAAACAGCATGTAGCGCCCGGGAACACCTCTTTCCACCCATCTGCTGGTGGAGGCCAGCTGGTAATGATAACCAAGACCTACCTGGAAGCCAAACTTGCCCAGGAATCAATGTAGGGGGACCACGTTTTCTCTCCACAGAAACGGCAGAGCACAAGGACTGGCCTTTTGAAAGTCTGAAAAACTTAATTCACTAGGGTCAGGTGCTTGTTTGACAAATTCCCAGGTGTCTTTCAGGGTTACTCGCCACTTTTATATAAATCACATCCAAAAAAAAAAATACATCGATTTTTGACAAATTTCAAAAACATTATTTTTAACAGTTTGACTTCTCTCATTTTTCCAATTTGTCTATTTATACTTTTATTTAGTCTTTGGTTTGGGGGTTTTTGTTTTTACTATTTTAAAAATGTTATTATTGATAATACTTTTCTGTTTTTTAATTTCAGAGAGAACACCCAGTGGGGAGAGGAGCAGAGAGAGAGGGACAAGCGAACTCTGAGTTGAGCAGAGCCTGGGACAAGGCGCGGGGCTGGGGGCTGGAGGCTCAATCCCACCACTCTGAGGTCATGACCTGCGCTGAAATCAAGAGTCAGGCACTTAACCCACTGAGCCATCCAGGTGCCCCCATAGCTCTTTTCAAACAGAAAGAAAGCTTAAGGCTTTCTTTCCTAATAGATAGCAAAAGTATTTTAAGCAATTAATATAAATACCAGGGTGGACACCTGGGTGGCTCAGTTGGTTAAGCGCCTGCCTTCAACTCAGGTCATGATCCCAGGATCCTGGGATCTAGTCCCCCATCGGGCACCCTGCTCAGCGGGGAGCCTGCTTCTCCCTCTCCCTCTGCCTGCTGCTCCTGCTTGAGTTCTCTCTCTCTCTGTGTCAAATAAGTAAAATCTTTAAAAAATACATACATACATGCATACATACATACATACCAGGGCATATGGCAGGCTCAGTCAGTAGAGGAGTCGACTCTTCATCTCAGGGTCATGAATTCGAGCCTCACATTAGGGGTAGAGATTACTTAAAAAATAATTAAAGGGGTGCCTGGGTGGCTCAGTCCATTAAGCATCTTACTCTTGCCAGAACTCAGATCTTGATCTCAGGGTCATGTGGAGCCTACTTAAAATTAAATAAATAATAAAATTTTTTAATTAAAAAAATAAAATAAATACCTTGTGAGTGCTGCTCTGACCATGTCCCAAACATTTTGAACATGTAGTTTTAACATTCTTTCTTTTTTTTTAAAGTTTACTTATTTTTAGTAATCTCTACACCCAACATGGGATGTGAACTTACGACCCTGATATCAAGAGTCCCATGCTCCTCCAACTGAGCCAGCCAGATACCCCCAACATTCATTTATTCTTTCTTTCTTTTTCTTCCTTTCTTTCTTTCTTTCTTTCTTTCTTTCTTTCTTTCTTTCTTTCTTTTTCTTTTCTTTTCAAGATTTATTTGTTTATTTATGTATTTATTTATTTATTTGACAGAGAGAGAGACAGCCAGCGAGAGAGGGAACACAAGCAGGTGGAGTGGGAGAGGAAGAAGCAGACTCCCAGCGGAGGAGCCTGATGCGGGGCTTGATCCCAGAACACCAGGATCACGCCCTGAGCCGAAGGCAGATGCTTAATGACTGAGCCCCCCTGGCGCGCCCCCCCAACATTATTTCTATAACATGTTGTATTCTAAGAACTTAATGGGTCAAGAAAAATAGGAATTTCTTGTTAAAATTCTAAATAGTTAAGGGTCACAGAGGGAGCTCTAATAGTGAATTCAACATTGAACTCTAAATTTTCTTTTCTTTTCTTTCTTTATTAAAGATTTTATTCTTAAGTAATCTCTACACCCCAACATGGGGCTTGAACTCACAATGCCAAGATCAAGAATCACACACTCTATCAATTGAGCCAGCCAGGCACCCCCAATTTTCTTTTAAATTGGAAAATAATTTATGTGCATTATAGAAAATTTTGAAAAATGTTCAGTTACAGAAAAATAAGCACCTAATGGCCTATCACTAGAGAATAATAATTGCTGATAACCTTCTAGACTATCTCTTCTGTCTTTTCTGGATATGCGTTTTTACCTAGTTGTACTTATTCCCTAATTTCAGGGTTTATTTAACCCTTAGAGCTATAGCATTAGCATATTTACAGTTAAACCTTTATGTAATCATTTTGTGACTGCTTCTATTTTTAGACACTTAGGAGTTTTCTAATTTCTAGGCATTTAGGACTTTTCTAATTTTTTCTCAGTCATAAGGCTTTGAGGACTGCCCCTTCTGCATAAAGTTGCTACTCCATTTCTTTCTCCCTCTACAATGGCCACCCCAGGCCTCAGCCTCAAGCAGCCTGCTGTCCTTGGGCATTCACCCCTATTCACAGCTTTTTAAAACACCTGCTATTTCCCTGAGATGTTGGTGCTACCCAGGATGTCTTTGTGCCCCACCTCTAACCCTGACACACACACCCTCTCCCAGATGACCTCAGCTCTTCTTATATACTCATTCAAGCTTTACTGAATAAACATCACAGACATTACCATCTCCTACCAGATGATTAGCTTCCCCTGGTCCCCTGGTCCCTTCCACTCAGGGCTTGTCCCCTCCTGGTAATCTGTACTGGCTTTAGTGCTGACTTGTGATTATCAGTTCACTTGTCACCCCACCTCCATCATACCCCCAGCTTCCCTCATGTCCCTAGAACCCAGCAGGTCGAGAATGTACTATGGTCCCAGGAATGTCTTATGAACAAATGGATGACTGGATGGATGAACTATAGAAGTGAGCTTCGCTGAGTCAAAAGCTCACTTTTTTCCCCTAAAGTTTTTAGTATTTTCATGAAAAGCTTAAAAAAAACCAGCCCATGGGCGCCTGGGTGGCCCCATTGGTTAAACGTCGGCCTTCGGCTCAGGTCATGATCCTGGTATCTAGCCCCACATCCAGCTCAGCAGGGAGCCTGCTTCTCCTTCTCTTCCCCACTTGTGCTCTCTCTTGCTATCTCCATCTCTCTCTCAAATAAATAAATAAAATCTTTAAAAAAAAAAAACAGCCCATACATATTAACTGCTTCCACTCTCTACCCCTGCTCAATGTTCAAAATGAGATCCCACTGCTTCAGGGCACTCCCACCTACCTTCTCCCCACTCAGGGGGTACAGCTCAGTCTCCTCCTAGGGTCCACAGCTCTCCCTGTTGCATCTCTGCAGTCTTATCTGTGTGTCAGTCCAGGCAGGAGGCTGGGCCTGCCCTCCTCTTTCTGTCTCTTTCACTGGACTGTGTTGTGGGGCAAGGGCTGGTACAGATCGCTATTCACATCTGTTTTCATAGTACGGATATGCAATACTCACTGACATACCTACAGAAGAGAAGAATAGCTCACCTTTACTGAGTTCCAAGTAGGTGTCTGAGTCTGTGTAAACCAATTTCATGTTTTCTCACTGCATCCGCACATTAATACAGTGCAGTGGGAACTAAAACCATCTGCATTTTACAAACGCAGACACTGAGGTTCAGAGAAGTTAAGCCTGTGGTCACACAGCCAATAAGGGATATCTGGCTTTTTAACCTAAACTCTACCTCTAGGGCCCATTGTCTTAATTATGAACCACATTAAGAGATGTTGTGGAGGGGTGCCTGGCTGGCTCATTTGGTAGGGCATGCGACTCTTGATCTCAGGGCCATGAGTTCAAGCCCCAGGTTGGGTGTGGAGTCTACTTAAAAAAGAGACAGAGAGAGATGTTAGGGGAAAAAATCAAGAGTAGAGGGAGGTGGGGTGCCAGGGTGGCTCAGTTGATTAAGCAGTTAAGTGTCCAACTCTTGGTTTGGGCTCAGGTCATCATCTCAGGGTCATGGGATTGAGCCCTGAGTCCGGCTCCATACTTGATATGGAGTCTGCTGATATTCTCTCTCTCCCTTCACCCCCCCACCCTCTCCTGTGTGCACACGCTTTCTCACTCAAATAAATAAGTAAATAAATAAACAAACAAACAAATAAAATCTTCAAAAAAAAAAAGAGTAGGGGCTCCTGGGTGGCTCAGTTGGTTGAGCTTCCTACTCTTGGTCTCAACTCAGGTCATGATCTCAGGGTCATGGGATCAAGCCCCGCGTGGGCTCTGCACTCAGTGGGGGTCTGCTTGAGACTCTCTCCCTATGCCCACCCCCCCACGCTTGCACATGCATGCGTGCTCTCTCCCTCTCTCTCTCAAATAAATAAATCAATCTAAAAAAAAAAAAGAGTAGAGGGAGGAGGATGGAGAGTAGCATCAGGAAAGGGAGCACTGTTGCCATGGTAACACCATCTGTCTCTTCCTGCAGTCCTGTCAGTTCTCCATTGGTGGCCAACTGTCCCCATGGCCCACATACACCAGTGGTCAGACCATTCTGCATAATCGAAAGCCCTGTTCATACGATTATCGGAAACGAGCAGGGTAAGCTGGGGTCAGCCCCGTGGTGGATGGGCTGGTACAGATCCAGCATTGAACCCAGAGATAGCATAGGGATGTGTGCTGCCCCAGACTAATGATGCAAGAGCCCTGGGGGTGCCCATCACATCTCATCCCGCCACCCCCTGCAGTAGCTGGCAGAAGCAGCCCCTGGGAATTACTAAGCCAAGGTACCTGGAGCAGCTAGAGAACTACCTACACAAGGAGCTCCTCCTGCTGGACCTGAGCACAGATTCTACCCAGGAGCTGAGGCTGCAGGTTAGAGCCACAGAATAACTATGGGGAGGGTGGGAGGACAGGTGGGAGGAAACCTTACTCACTAGGACTGAGCACTTCAGACTTCAGGAGAGACCAGCCTCTCCCAGCTCTTTGGGGTCCCCATTCCTGGTAAGGGAAACATGTTCTATGACAAAGTTAGTGAGCAGGCAAAGCTGCCAGTATAAAACCAAAACTCTACTGAGGTTTGAGTTTCCACACCTGAATCAGGTAGTAGACTGGATGCTGTCTCCAGTCCCTTCAGCTCTGTGATCTTCAGTCTAGAATGAGTTGTTGGACATCAATCAGTGGAGCAGTTGGGCAAGAAGGTGTCATACAGTGTTCACCAGCCTAGGGATGACAGATCCAAGCTTGAGGAACTCAGCCCAGACACATAGAAAAACCTAGATGCAGATTAGATTCTAGTACATATTAAGGAGGGAATCAGCAAGTTCGTGCTCAAACAGGGATGATGACAGGGAATCCCTCACTTCTGACTTAGTCACTGACAGAAGCATTTGATGAGCATCATCTGCATGCCAGGCCCTGAATGGGGCCTTGAATACCATCTCACAGGCTGAAGGTACCTCATCAAGGAAGCAGAACTTCAGAGAAGGCAGATCGCTATGAAGTGGTGGGGCTGGGATGTGAACTCAGGGCTAATTCCAGAGCCTGTGCTAATTCCAGTATGTAATGCTGCCTCCCAAAACTTCTGTGTCCAAATGGAACAGGAAAACACACCTCTATTTGGTTAGAATACAACGCTAGAGTGTTTGATCTCCTCCTGCCTCTACAGGTCTATAAGATGGCAAGAGGTGAGAGGCCAACTGAGGCACAGTGCTTGGAGAAGGTTGGATGCCTGGAGAGCCAGAGTGGGGCAGCCCTGATCCAGGTCATCTTTCAGGCTTCAGAGATAGTACCAGGAGAGACCTCCAGAGAACAGTTGAGAGGGACAGAGCTGCCCTCAGCTTCCTGGCACTAAGAGACCCAGGTGGTGCCCTGGGGCATTTATTTGAATATGGGTCACCTGGCAGTTTCATGCTACAGTACTTCTAAGCTCAAGAGAGTGGCAGGTATAGACCAGGAGGTGACAGATCCCCTTTTCTTGCCAGCCTTACAGAGAAATCTTTGAGTTCTTCATAGAGGACTTTAAAACGTACAAGCCATTGCTATCCTCCATCAAGAATGCATATGAGGTGATGCTGGGTAAGACTGCAGCCTCTGTGCCCAGATCCAGTCTGGAAGGCATGGAGAGGATCCTACTCTGACCTTCTGGGGCTGTGCAGAAGTATTGGGGCAGCTACTAACTGGGCCTTGAGGTCACCAAGCCTTGCTCAGCTTTTTTGCTTACACTGTCCTGTGTGATAGAGCACCCGACTACCTCCTGTCCTTGGGAAGCATGGTAAGGGAGTATCTGTAGGAAAGAAAGCAACTTTACTATTGAGAGTGAAACCCAGGAGGGAGTGAGTACCTCTGGGAAGTGATGAGCCTCCCCAACCAGGCATGGGAGGTGCTGGTCATGGTACACCTGCAGGACTAAAGGCTATAGGGAGGGGCGCCTGGGTGGCTCAGTCGGTTAGGTGTCTGCCTTCCACTCAGGTCATAATCCCAGGGTCCTGGGACGGAGGCCTGCATCAGGCTCCCTGCTCAGCAAAGAGCCTGCTTCTCTCTCTCTCTGCTGCTCCCCCTGCTTGTGTACTCTCTCGTGCGCTCTCTCTCCCTCTCTGTCAAATAAATAAAAATGTTTGAAATTAAAAAATAAATAAATAAAGGGAGAAAGGGCATAGATGAAACCTCAGTCTTCAGCCAGACTCTGTCTCTGGTTTAAAATCAAATGCAGGAAGGCCTTAAGCAGGGGCCATGCTTTGAACAAGGCATGCATAGACTCCTGGAGTTTGCAAGGCACATAGCCACTCACTGTGACCTTAGGATCAGTGTCTCCTGGCTGTTCTCTATGGTCCCAAAGGGACTCTCCCACCTGTCCCTGCTTAGCCCACCAGAGGGAGAAGATTCGGGCTCTGGAGCCCCTGAAGGCCAAGCTCATCACTGTGAATGAGGACTGCAATGAGAGGATCCTGGCCATGAGGGCTGAGGAGAGATATGAAATCTCCATGCTGAAGAGAGAGAAGATGAATTTGCTAAAACTCATTGACAAAAAGAATGAGGAGAAGATCTCATTGCAGAGCGAGGTGAATGGGAGTAGTGTGGTGACCAACTCCCTGAATTCCTGCTACCCCCACCCAGGGGTGATCTGAGGCCTTGGGCACCAAGGTGACTCCCTAACTCTCTACCCTTCTGCCTGGAATGATATACTGAGCCACCACCCCCCCCCAGAGGCCCTACCTCCACATTCTGCCCCTTCCTCCTCAGCTTAGCACTGGCTTCATGTGGCCCCAATTGCCAGCAGTCCTGCTTCTTGGCTGCCAAACTTTCTCCACAGGAGGACACATTGGCATTTCGCTGGATTCTCGGGAATGGCCTGTCTCCTTCTCCCTCCAACTTTCCTGTTTCCAGGCCCTGATGGGGCCACTCAGCACCCATCCCATCCCTTTTGATGGCTAGCTATAGCCCCTGACCCCATAGCCACCTTCCCAACAGGTATCCAAACTGAGAAAGAATTTGGCTGAGGAGTACCTGCGCTATCTCAGCGAGCGAGATGCCCGCAAGATCCTCATTGCAGACCTGAATGAGCTGCGGTACCAGAGGGAGGACATGTCACTAGCCCAGTCCCCAGGTAAGCCTGAGGTGGGTTTCTCTCCCCTGAGGTGCTAGAGAGGAGTCTCGCCACTCATCCCCACTCATTCAACTCTCTTAATGTCTGTTCATTCCATGCCCATTCACAAAGTGGGGATGTTTCTGCTGCCACCTGAATCTATGGATCTTTTGAGCTGGACTGAGAATCATAGACTCATTGTTTAGGTAGGAAGCAATTGTTGCCTGCTGAGACAGCCTAGACTCCCTGAGAGCAGGACAGACCTGGTACCCCATGTCCTGGGCTTCTCTATTTAAACCCAAAGTCCTAAGCTGTTAGTGCTGTGGGAAAGATGCAGGGCTTCCCAGTCAGGGAGAGAAGGACCTGGGACCAGGCCCCGAGGGACACTCTAAACCTGTCCTAGGCTACAGGCCCTAGAGCCAGGGTGATACAAGCTGGCGGGTGCTCTGGCAGGCATCTGGGGGGAGGACCCCGTGAAGTTAACACTGGCTCTGAAGATGACCCGGCAAGACCTGACCCGCACGCAGATGGAACTCAACACCATGAAGGCCAACTTTGGAGATGTGGTGCCCAGGAGGGACTTTGAAATGCAGGAGAAGACCAATAAGGATCTGCAGGAGCAGGTACAGGTACTGGTGGGCAGGGAGGGCAGGGCAGGGTCATGCAGGTAGGTAGCAAGGATCAATCACCTTATCCACAGCTGGACAGCCTGAGAAGTGACTACGAAGAGGTCTGCAAGGAGCACGAGATACTGCTGCAGTTGCATATGACCACACTGAAGGAGCGGGACCGGTTTCATTCTGAGCTCCAGGAGATCCAGCGCACCTCTACACCGCGGCCTGACTGGAGCAAGTGCGAAGGTAATGATGGCCATCACGCTCCCAGGGACTGCTCAAGGATGTGGTTTGGACTCCAGCTCCCTCTCTCCACCTGCAGATGTGGTGGCTGGGGGCCCAGATCGCTGGCAAATGCTGGCTGAGGGCAAGAACAGCGACCAGCTGGTAGATGTGCTCCTGGAGGAGATTGGCGAGGGGCTGCTCCGGGAGAAAGACTTCTTTCCTGGTCTGGTAGGGGTCCCTGGGCTCGGAGGTTTGGGGACAGAGTCAGAATAGCCAGGCCTTGCTGCTAAGACTTGAGGTTTTGGGAGAACCATCTGGGGCTCTGCCTTGGCCCAGAGATGAACTGACGCTCTCCTTTCCAGGGCTATGGGGAAGCCATCCCTCCTTTCCTTAGATTTGATGGCATTGTGGAGAACAAGAAGCCAACCAAGAAGGATGTGGTAAACCTCCTCAAGGATGTCTGGAAGCAACGTCTCCTTGAGGAGCAGGTCAGATCTCGTGGGCCACTTTGGCTTGGTGTGGCCTCCAGAGTCTTCCAGGGGGTTCCATTGAGGTGTTAGGGAGAAGGGCCAACCCATCATGGGGCAGGCTTATCAAACAGTCATCTCCCACCCTGCAGAAAGAGAAATTCCCAGATTTCTTCTTCAGTTTCCTGGAGCATCGCTTTGGACCTGGTGAAGCCATGGCCTGGGCTTACACCATTTTTGAAAATATCAAGCTTTTCCGCTCTAATGAGGTCATGAGTCAGTTCTATGCAGTCTTGATGGGAAAGGTGAGGTTGGGCCTGGCCCTCCCTTTGTCCCCGGCATAGGCCAGCTCTATCCCTACCACTCCAGGAAGCAGCAAGTTAGTCAATGCTTCCTTCCCTGTAGAGGAGTGAGAGTGTATACATCAAGCAGAAGGAGACAGTGGCACAGTTGCTGAAGGAGATGACAAATGCTGACAGTCAGAACGAGGGGCTGATAACCATGGAGAACTTAAGGTGAGAGGCTGGTCCAGCCACCCCAACTCCTGTTCAACATTTCATATGGCCAGGCTCCCAGATGTGCAGGGTAAAGGGAAGCCTGGCAGGAAGGGCTCACAGCCTCAACACCTGTTGTTCTTTTTGAGCACTAGTGGGGCTGACAGAGGAGTATAGGAATATGGGTAAGCAGGCCTCAGCCAGGCCTCTTGGCCCTTTTGTTTCCCCACAGCACTGTCCTCAAGAGCACCTTCCCCTTCAAGAAGGAAGAGAAAATTCAGGAGTTGATGGAGGCAGGAGGCTGGCATCCCAACAGCAGCAATGCAGACTTGCTTAACTACCGCTCTTTATTTATAGAGGTGGGTATGTATGTGTTGGACAGCGGTTGTCCAGGAACTTGCCCAGCTCTGCCCTAGCCTCTGCTAGACCCCAACCAATGTGATTCTCACCCTGCCTTGTGGGCCCTCCCAGGATGAAGAGGGCCAGAGTATGCCCTTTGTACAAAAGCTGTGGGAACAGTACATGGATGAAAAGGATGAGTACTTAGAGGAGCTAAAACAGGAGCTGGGCCTGGAACTGTGAGTAACTCCTGAGGCCCTTAGGCCCACTTAGCCGTAGGCAAGTCCCTATCCCACAGGGTGGTGTCTCAAGGCCTTGGGTCTCCCTGTGCACTACGCTTGCTGCTGGGTACTATATACTGCTCAAGCTCAGCAGAGGGCACCTTGGGGTCTGGGGTGCAGAATGGAGGGGTCAAGGCCTGTCTCTCTTTCTTTGTGGGGTAGCGATGATGAGGTAACCCTACCCAAGGTACGTGAAGCCCTGATGAACATCGATCCCAGCCTGGACAAGCGGACCCTAAATGGCTACTTGAGCTGGGCCTTCCAGCTCCCCATGACAGAACTGCCTGAGGAGGGTGAAGAGAAGGAAGAAGGCATTGTGGTACAGCTCAAGATTGCCCTGCAGCGGCTTCAGATGACTGACATCAGGCGCATGGGGTCTCGAGAGCAGGAGCCTGCAAGCTAGGGCCACTATGGGCAGCCTTAGTGCTCCAGTGCTGCTAACCTCTGACCTTTAGTATAAAATTATTTGTCTGAACCTATTCTCCAGGTTATGCTGAGGAGTTGAGGGGAGGGAGGGAGGGGAATTGGTCCTGGCCTGGCTGGCCCCAGGATATACACCAAAACACAACACATTCTGTTTATGACACTTTATTGAGGCTGGGGAGGTGGGGAGGAGACCTGGAAAAATATGTGGGGCAGTCCCCCAGGTGGGGACTGGGCAGGTGTTGAGTCCTGGACACTACTGGGCGGGGAAGACAGAGTTGCCACTGAATGCACAAGGGATGAGCAGCTGCCGGTACTCCAGGGGCAGGTACCGCTCCACAAGCACGTGCAGGGAGACTTGGTCGTTGACCAGGCCCTGCCTGTAGCAGAGGAGGAGACAGAATCAGGGCCAGCACTACCACACCCAGCACCTTCCTGTTTCTGCCCACTTACCTTCGCATCAGCAGTTCCAGGTCCTCTGGCTTCACAGTCTTACGGCCAGCGTGAGCAGCAAATACCTCCAGGTCATCACAGAGATGCTGGAAATACTTGTCCAGGCTGCCAAAAGGGTTAGGGTAGCACAGACTGAACAGTCTATTGATGATCTGAGGGATTCCTCTCCCCACCCTGAGTGTCCAGGACTCACCACTTCTCCACCATCTCAAGAGCCTTCTTCTCCATGGGCATCTTAGCATAGAAGCTAAAGAGTTTCACATAGTGGCTCAATCCAGTCTTGTGGGGATCTTGACGGGGTCTGGGGCCAGGGGTTCGGGCCCTGGGAGGAAGCCTGGTTGGCAAAGGCTCCAGAGGCTCTGAAGATAAACTGGGGGCAGGAGTGGATAGTTAGCTAAAATGCGCCCAAAGAGGCCCCTAATAAAAAACAAGTCTTATTGGCTCCCGCGAAGACTAGGGCCCATCTGCTCCTTGGCTTATCTGGGCCAATAGCTCTAACTATCTGCTGGGGGTGGGCAGTGGGGACAGGGGGCCACACAGAGGCCTGGTCTTTCCCTGGGGCCCTGATCCTCCAATCTGGACCCAATGTCCCAGTCTAGACTCATTACACAAGCTAGTACTTCCTCAGGCCCTTGACCCTCAGGCCTCTGCATAGATATTCTTTCCCCTCAGCCTATTGCTACCTATCTGATTCTGCTAATTGTCTTCCAAGAAGCCTTACTCTGACTAGGTAATTCCCCCCTACCCAGGTTCCTCTAAGAACCTGGAAGCATGGGGCGCCTGGGTGGCTCAGTCCTTAAGCGTCTGCCTTCGGCTCAGGGCGTGATCCCGGCGTTCTGGGATCGAGTCCCACATCAGGCTCCTCTGTTGGGAGCCTGCTTCTTCCTCTCCCACTCCCCCTGCTTGTGTTCCCTCTCTCACTGGCTGTCTCTCTCTGTCAAATTAATAAATAAAATCTTAAAAAAAAAAAAAAAGAACCTGGAAGCATGCACCAGGATGACACATGTACTCAGTGAGCCCCACCCAGTCCACCTCAGGGTGTTCTCTTGAATGATCATCTGCATACCAACAGGAAGATGGATAACCCTTTGGTGCTCAGTGCCAAGCTCAGAAGCTTGTCCCCTTCCCAAGAGGTCCATGCAGAACAAGGTCATGGGATCTTACACTGCAGTGCGAGGCGGTAGGGCTGGCTCAAGAAACTGAGGTTGTCTGGCCTGAAGAAACTCAGTGGTGCTGGAGGCCAACTCTGGACTTGCTGTAGAGAAAGGGCAGGATTATAGGGGGCTTGGGCTTGACTATCTCACGCAACCATCAAAGCCCACAGCTTCCTTGTCCTATTCCTCAAGGGGCCCGTCTAGCTTTGGTCAGCCAAGCAATGGGCCCCTCAGAGTCTCCCTGACCCAACATCACTTGTGCCCAGAAACACAACCCAGGGGTACAACTCCCCAGATAAGAGACTGAACACCACTGTCACCCATTCACTCCCTCATCCCCACACTGGGCCCCTTACCTGTCCTACCAGAGATGTCCTCATCTCCTGAAGATCCTTCTGGCTCCTTGGCCTCAACAGCTTCTGACATTTCTCTATGTCTCTTAGACTTTTCTGTCCTGACAGATCCTTGTGTTCCTGTTGTGTCCATCACTTCGCTCACACTCAAACTTTCCTCCATCCTTTCCTCTGCCTCCTCATCAACCCCATCCTGTAAGGGCTCCACTCCATCTTCTCCAGAGATAGTACTGCTGTTGTTTGGGAAGCTCACAGCATGGGCATCAACCTTCTTTGCCTTTCCTGCCAGAAGTTGAGCTGGTTTTCCAGGATCTGAATCAAGAGAGAGAATATAGGTTAGAGAAGCAGTAGGCCAAGGCTGTAGCTCTGAGAAGGATAAAGGTAGAGTAGTAAAACCCAGTCTAGCTCCCTGAGGAGAAATGTCCAGAGGCAGACCCACGGTACTTGTTTGGAGTATCCTGGTCCAAAACCGACTCTGCTCTGACATGTAAGAGGAACCAACAACCAGGGGACTCTGCAGGGCACACATACAGGCCTGAGGAGGGAAAAGCACCAGTGCCAATTTTCATCCAAGGCTTAGCTCTGGGCCACGTGCCCCATGTACTCACTATGGTTCTGCAGCCTAGGCCCACTGCTCTGTGTCCTGTGACTGATAGCCCTCTCAGCATCTTCAACCTCAGTGTGAGAGAGACAGGGCAGGGAGTGGTACCCACTGGGGGAACGGCCAACCAAGGGCTGGGAGAAGGGCTGAGTGTCCTCCAACACAGTATCCGTTGGCAGGGTGGCAACAGGGGTTCTGAGGCTGTCACCTGGAAATGAAAGGCCAGTTGACACTCTGTTTTCCAGGCCCACCTGCTGCTACCCAGTCACCAGGGCCTGGGCAGCGGGCCCCATGAGTCTGCCCCAAGTGGCCTTCAGAAAAAACTACCTAGTACTCTAAGTCCTACCCTCCTTCCACAGTTCTCTTTGCTTACCTTCCTGCTTCTTAGCCTGGCATTCCCACCCTCCACAGCTTGTCCCACCAAAACTGCTCACCTATGCCTCCACACTTCTCACTCTGCTAGGAATCCTCCTCTTACTCTCGTGAACTTGACTTGTTTTCTGGAAACGGGCTGTCTGGGCAGTTCTGACTGGCCTGCTGATCCTGAAACCTAACCCTTATCTATCTCCCAAGAAGCTCCAACCCCCACACCACCTCTTTCCTACCCTCAGCCCTATAGCTTCTCAAGAATATGGGATCCTAGAAGATACTGGGACCAAGACCGGGGCCTCACTAAGACATGGACCAGCACCTTGGAGAAAGAAAGCAGAAACTCCTTATAGACCTACTGGCAAGCTTGCTCACTGTCCTTAACTTGACAGAGAGAGGAGTAATCCTGGACTCAGCAGCACCTCACGGGGGTGGGAAAGGGAAATCTCAACCTTACCTGGAGAAGCCAAGGCCAAAGAAGTGTCTCGCAGATCCTGTAAAAATGCACCCACATCTACAGCTCGGTGGGTAGGAGGTCTGCGAGCCAAACCAGGCCTCTGCACTGACTGTGGCTGGAGAGGCGTGGCAAAGGTCAAATTGAGGGAGCTGGTGGGAGGGAAGAGGCACAAAGGAAAGTCAGGTATCTGAGGCCCAATTTTCAGGGGAATTCCCCCATCTGCCCTGGGACTCTCATCTCTTAGAACAAAGCCATGATGCTCTAAAGCTAAAACTGGCAGGGACCAGTATGGCCAGATTCCATCCCAATCAATATCTCCCTCTCCAAGCCTTTCCACCAACCCCAGGACAGGCAACAGCACCTGGTGAGGGAGGAGGCACTGGCATTCCCACGAGGCTCTGCAAGAGAATTTAAAAAGAAACCATGGTAAGTTACCAGGCTCATGAGAGCCCTCTCTCAGGCCTCCTCAGCCTCTCTAGAGGACAGGAGAGGGTGGCCAAAGGTGTTGTCCAGGGTCTTACCTTGGGAGAGAGGCAGTCCCTGGTCCACTCCTTGCTGAAACACTGACAATCTCAGCCTCTGCTTCCGCCTGCCAGGAGCCAGAAGACCTAGAGCCAGGGTTGTGGAGGGCTCAAGCTCAGGAAGTTGCAGCTCCAGGCTACAAGGATGGAACTTATCTCAGACAGGCCAGAAGCCCAATACTGGCTTCTGGGGCCCTCAAGAGACTCCCTGATTAGAACTGCCCAACAGCCCAGTGCAAGGGAAGAATTCACTGTTCACCTGCCCCGACTGCTATCCCGTCTAGAGGACTGGACCACTTGCGGTGTCGGCACTGGCTTCACCACAGACTCTGGCCTCATGATGGAAGATTCTGGGGCTGCAGAGACAGACAGCAAGGAGAGGGTAGGGTTGGCAGGGCAGGCTGCCCTGAATGAGGGATACCAAGGGACTGGTGTCTAACCCTGATCAGCAAGTTAGCATTCACGCACCAGTTAGAAGGATGTTCTTCAGCAGAGTCCGGGGTGTCTGTTCCTCCACGTTCCCACTGGTGTGAACATGGGCCAATCTGCCAAAAGACTAGGTAAAAGCACCAAGCAATCAGTCTGTTCCTTTGTTTTGAGATTCCCTCAAGGTGGGCTCCAAACAGAGCTAGACCTCAGGGCCGCCTGAAGGCAGAAACAGCACTGTAGTGGTCAATGGGCTGGGCGCTTACCCTCACTCTATGGGAACGTCGTCTCACATTCATCTTTGTTGGGCTGCTCAGCCTCCTGGAGGAAGGTGGTTCAAGTAGAGCTTTCTGGGCACTGTGTAAAGACCAATAGCTCTAAGAATTAAGTAGGGAGAGGGAACTAGAGGATGCAGAGATATGCTTTCATCAGGGATCTTGGCCTGAAGCCCTTTGCCCTCAAGGCCAGGGACCCAGAAACCACTTGCCCCTCACACAGCCTCTGTTCCCAGCTCTCTATCAACAGCTCTGTGGGTGAAGGGGACCCTAAGGGATATGGGAAGAAAGAGGGACTATAATGATCCAGCCAGAGGGAGGGGCTGAGGAAGGGTTTACAGAACTGACTCTGTTAGAAGTAGAGGTCAGCCACACAGACAAGAGGAGCAATTAGAAGAGTATTCATTCCCGACATTAAAATAACAACTCAAGAAGGCTATTTAAATTATTTTGAAACCTTTTAAGTACTTGTCAGGGTTTCACAGCAACTTCTACATTGGTCACTCCAGCTCTCGTTTCTGTTCCAGTCCCTCTCAGATTCCCAAGGCACAGCTTCCAGCTCATCACCTATAGGTCTAAAACCTACGATGAATAGCTTCCCAGGGCCTATAAAAGAACTGCACTGCCCCAGTGGCAGATGCCAACTTCCACACCGTCTGCACCAAGAACTCACCACAGCCCTCATCCACTGACACTGCCACCAGGTCAGGCCAAATTCCCTGCTCCCTAGCAAAGCATCTTTCTAGTTCCTGCCTCCCGAATTCTGCCCAGGCTGTGCTCTCTAGTTCCTTTCCCATCTTCCAGCTGGGAGCTACAGGGAAAGGGGATTGAATGTGCAGGGAAAGTTGGGGACCACAGAAGAGGCAGTACAGGGCAGATGCCTGGTCACACTTTGGGCTGGTGTGGGGGAAGGTGTGGTCCAGAGAACAGGACAGAAGGTCAGATTCTGAGCGCCTACAGGCAGAAACTAAAGACGCGAGCAAAGTTGAGCTGTGTAGTAGCTTTATAGTCCTGAGACCTGGCAGCCTGGAGTCCGGGAGCACAAACAGCTGACCTGAACCCAGTAAAGGGTGGACCCAGTTCTCAGGACCCTGGGCCCTGCCGCTCTCCGAGACTCGGTCTCCCTCTCCAAACAGACTCAGCGCTGGATCCGGCTGAGGCCTGACCCGTAATCCGTATGGTTGCTCGCACTCTCGGACAACGCCCTCTCATACCCAACTCTAGCACTTCGGCGTCGCCGCGGGGTGCGCGTATCCGCAGTATCCAGCACGCGCCGCAACAGCGTGCGTGTCGTAGGCTCGCTGTCGCCGTCGTAGCTATCCGCCATCGCCTCAGCCATCCGCCTCCCAACCGCTGAGGTAGCCGAGGCCGCCGCCTTCCCGCCGCAGCATTTAAGCCAACTCTCGCGAGGCTGCCGCACGGCCTCACGGGAGTTGCAGTTCTAACCCTACCGCCCAGAGGCGCGTGGAATGTGTAGTGGTCGTTGCAAGCTCTGGATTTGGAGGCACTTTGACCTGGGAGTGCACCGGGGCAAATGTGTGCAACCAGTCGAAGACTTGGTTTCTTCATCTGTAAGTTGAGGATGATACCCATCTAATAAAGGACTTGTATTGATTCAATAATTTTTTTCAAGGTTTATTTAAGTAATCTCTACACCCAAGGTGGGGCTGGAACTCACCACCCCGAGATCAAGAGTCCTCTGCACTACAGAGAGCCAGCCAGGCGCCCCTCAATGAGATAATATTTAACGAAGGGTCTGACCTATTTTAAGCCCCATCTTCAATAAATAGCAGTTAGTATTAGAATGACTTATTCCTATCTCCCTCTGGAGTTGAGACCCTTGGGCCAGGAAAAAAATAATTTTATCCTATACATGACCTGGTCAGACTTGCACTTGTGAACATTACTCTGCCTTAGAAGAAACCAGTTTGTAGGCTCAAAGTCTAGTGTGCTGTTTGTGATCCAGCAGAAATGTTATGATCTCCAAACATGTGCAATTTTGACATGAATTTTGGCTCTCAAAAGTTCTGATAATGCTAGGGACTCTATTACCATATTTTCACCAAGACAGCCTCCCCACCTTTCTTAAATTTTCATGGAAACTTAATTAGAACTTGAGTTCTGAGTCTCCCATGGAGTTATCTTTTTGCTCCTAGATGAGGTGCCTATGTGTTTTACATAACTGATTAAATTTTATATTTGCTACTTGTTAAAAAAAAATACTGGGTGCATGAAGTGAGGGAGGGAGGGAGGAATGAGAGACTGGCAAGGACCAGATCATATAGTGTCTCACAGACTCTGGAAAGGAGTTTGGACATTATTCTAAATGCAATAGACCATTGGAGGTTCTTAAGCAGAGGAATCACATAAATATATATAAATATTGGTAGCCATGTGCACAACAGATTTTGTAGAAGAGGCAAGATTGGAAGCAGGGAGGCATGTGACAAGGTTCTAGCCTTTCTCCGGAGGTGACAAGATAGAGGGTGGGCAGGGCCATGGGGGTGGGGAGAAAGCTATGCATTCTAGATACGTTTTAAGTGTAAAGGATTAAGTGTAGATTAGAGGTGATTTTATGTACTGGAAAGTAGAATTTCTTAGAAGATTTTATTTATTTATTTGAGAGACAGAGAGCATGAGTGAGGTGAAGGGCAGAGGGAGAAGCAGACTCCTTACTGAACAGGGAGCCTGATGGGGGACTCTATCCAGGGATTCCGGGATTGTCACCTGAGCCAAAGGCAGACACTTAACCAACTGAGCCACCTAGGCACCCTGGAAGATAGAATTTCACTGAACATAGTCTTCACTGTCTGTACATAAAGAAATGATAAAATTTGACTTCTCATTAATATTTTTTGAGTAAGGTAGGTTTTGAAACAGGTAGGAACAGAAATCTATCAGTAATAGTAGGACAATGAATATACAAAATAACAGATAACAATAATCTTTAGCTTAATTTTGTCTCTACTGCACACATTTTATAAACATTTAATCATATAACAAAGTGTATATTCATGTTTTTACTATTGTATATTCACCCAAATGAATGCACATCTTTCACCATGGACTGCATTTCTGAGTTTGAAGGGGTTCAAGCTGTGGACCTCAGCTGCATAGGCCAGGAAGAATGGGACTTTTTCCTGTTATGGGTCTGTGAAGCCCATGCCAATAATCATAGAGCACATTGATTGTAAATAGAAAATGCAATGGTGATGTTTGGATGTTGAGGCCAGACAAATAGTTCACTTCCTATTGTCCTGTAATTTTCTAAAACATTTTAAGATGGGTTCCTTTTATAATAAAGCACTTAAAAAAAAAGTAACAGTTAACTTAGGGTGTTATATTTTTTCTTTCACAAGCTTTTAAATTGCCAGGTCTTTTTTGTTTTTATGTCAAATAATTAGAAATAGTATATACTCGGCTTCAATTTCATACCCATGGTGTGTAATCAGGAGGGAAAAAATGAGAAGGGAGAGTCTGGAGAAAGGGTGAAGAAAGGCAAGAAGTGGGAGAAAGGGGGAACTCAGCAAAAGGAGGGCTAGCTTGCAGGTAAATCCCAGAAACAACTTCCTAGCCTTCCCCCTGGTTTTCCACAGCCTCTCTTGCCCTTTAGAACAAAAATTTTCTCCATAGAAGTTGGGGATTGGGGAGGTGTCTCGTTACAATACAAATTCTGTCCGTCCTCTGGTTCAACACTCTTCAACAGCTCCCAGTCGTTGGCAGAATTAAATCCCAAATCTTTTCACTTAGCCCAGTTCGGTATCTTTCAGTGCTTCAGCTACCCAGCCTGTCCTTTCCTAGGCTTTTTAAGGGCCTAGTCTAGTTCTTTCCTCAGGGCCAGCTACTCCCCGCCTCACTCAAGCTTTTCACCGTTTTTTCTTTTTTTTCTTTTTTTTTTAAAGATTTTATTTATTTATTTATTTGACAGAGACAGCCAGTGAGAGAGGGAACACAAGCAGGGGGAGTGGGAGAGGAAGAAGCAGGCTCATAGCGGAGGAGCCTGATGTGGGGCTCGATCCCAGAACACCGGGATCACGCCCTGAGCCGAAGGCAGATGCTTAACCGCTGTGCCACCCAGGCGCCCCTCACCGTTTTTTCTTCCTTGGCCTCCGCTTCCCATTTTCTCCTGTCCTGTTCATTAGTTTGTAGCACTTATTTCTGTGATTAGACATCCACTCCGGTGCATTCACATCTATTATCTAAAAGTCGGACCCTCATCCCTTTGGGTAGTCAGTCTTGGTAGGTCGAGCTCCTTCAGCAAGGTTTCCAACTCACTGCACGGTACCCGCCACACAGTAGGCACCTACTGGTGACTGTGTTTAGGTGAGTAAATGAGTCAACTCAAGCGGCTGAATTAGGCGAGGCCTCAACGCAGAGAAAGGGGCTCCTGAGGTCTTTCTGGACACTGAAGCGCAGGTCCCGCACCCAGTCCCCGCGGGAATGCCACCGACTCACAGCCTCCAGGATTAGAGAAGCGCTTCCGGCCGACACACAACCTCACCCAAATCCTAGTCCCCTGTAACCTGACCTCTCCCTTAGGTGGCGCTCCAGGCCGCAGCCGCCGAGTTCAGCGCACGGCATTGCGGGAAGCGTAGTTTCCATAAGCAAACGCCCAAGGCGCTTGCGCACTACAGAGGCGCGCGCCTCCCGATCCTCCCCCTTAGGATTCCGGGTCCTTGTGAAGGGCGGTCCAGGCGACAGCGTTCCAACCGAATACGCCTCTATAGTCGGCCGGGGATAAGCCGGGTGGGGGTAAGAATCTGTTCTGCGTGGGCCGTCACGGTGCCCTGGAAAGCGGCCGGAATAATCATATCCCCGCTCCGGAAGTGAGCAGCTTCTGGCGCGGTGCATTGTGGGGGGCGTAGTCCTCCTTCCCAGGCGGTCCTTCGCGGCGTCCCCGGGGCCGACTCCGGAGCGCAGGCGGGCGGCCGGGCGGGCGGCGCAGCGCGGGCCGGCGGGAAGCGTATTCTGGGCACGGGACGCCGGGTTTGGCCGGCCGCGGCGGGCGGCAGTAGTGGGAGGCCGCCCAAGGTCCCGCGCGGCGCCGCCCGTCGAGGGGCGGGCGGCGGCAGACCGACCGGGCCGTCGAAGGGCTCAGGAGGCCAGTGGGCCGGGCCGAGTCGGGCCGCGCGGCGCAGCCATGCCAGGCTTTACGTGCTGCGTGCCGGGCTGCTACAACAACTCGCACCGGGACAAGGCGCTGCACTTCTACACGTTTCCCAAGGACGCTGAACTGCGGCGCCTGTGGCTCAAGAACGTGTCCCGTGCTGGCGTCAGTGGGTGCTTCTCCACCTTCCAGCCCACCACGGGCCACCGTCTCTGCAGCGTCCACTTCCAGGGCGGCCGCAAGACCTACACGGTGCGCGTCCCCACCATCTTCCCGCTGCGCGGCGTCAACGAGCGCAAAGTAGCACGCAGACCCGCGGGGGCTGCAGCTGCCCGCCGCAGGCAGCAGCAGCAGCAGCAACAGCAGCAGCAGCAGCAGCCGCAGCCGCAGCCGCCGCCGCCGCCGCCACAACAACAACAACAGCAGCAGCAGCAGCCGTCGCCGTCAGCCTCCACTGCCCAGGCCTCCCAGCTGCAGCCGAACCTGGTGTCTGCCTCTGCTGCTGTGCTTCTCACCCTTCAGGCCGCTGTAGACAGCAGCCAGGCTCCGGGGTCCGTGCCCCCAGCGCCCACCACTCCCACCGGCGAAGACGTGAAACCCATCGACCTGACCGTGCAAGTGGAGTTCGCCGCTGCAGAGGGCGCAGCCGCCGCAGCCGCCGCGTCGGAGCTAGAGGCTGCTACGGCAGGGCTGGAGGCCGCAGAGTGCCCTATGGGTCCCCAGTTGGTGGTGGTGGGGGAAGAGGGCTTCCCTGATACTGGCTCCGACCACTCATACTCCTTGTCGTCAGGCACCACGGAGGAGGAGCTCCTGCGCAAGCTTAACGAGCAGCGGGACATCCTGGCGCTGATGGAGGTGAAGATGAAGGAGATGAAAGGGAGCATCCGCCACCTGCGTCTCACCGAGGCCAAGCTACGAGAAGAACTCCGCGAGAAGGATCGGCTGCTGGCCATGGCTGTCATCCGAAAGAAGCACGGAATGTGAATGGCTCCCCCTTCGGCTTGCTGGACTCCTGGACCCCTCTCAGCCCACAGGGACCTTAGGCCGCTGCTGTTGAACTCCCCTATACTCCTGGGGCACTGGTTGACAGTACTGAAGCTTAGGGCAGCTGGACTCTATTGCTGGTGACCTGGCACCCTCTCTTGTTTTCTTCTGAAGCAAGGTCCTGAAGTCTGGGACCTCAGACTCTGCACAGGTGACACCAGCAATTATGACTTTGACCCCCACTCCCCACCTCACCCCCAGTTTATGTTGCAGGTTCTGGTTAAGCAGAGGCTTCAGAACCACTGAACTTGAAAATTACCATTCAGGATGCAGGTTGGATGCCCAAGACTATAGGTTTGGGAAGACAACACCTTGAGGTTGGCCAGCATTGAGAGAACTCTTCTGTGTGTAGTGATAAGAGATCCAAGTAACATCAGTTCTCCTTTTCGTGCTTTTCCTTCCCAGGTGTAGCCTGTGATTCTGATGGGAACTGGCAGATCTGTGCCTCTGCCAATAAGGACCTCCCTCCCCAGGAGGCCATCTACAATGGGATCTAGGTGACCTGCTGATGAAGATCCAGCTTGCCAGGGACTTAGGTTTATCCTGTTATGTTTGCTACTGGTTACAAATTCTATTTTCTGTACAATTAGTCAGACTAAAGTTTTCACTGTGTTTGTTTGGCAAAACGAATTAAAGAGAAAGTAAGGTTTTAATTTGGGTTTCGCCATTTTATTCTTATAAAGACTCATTTCAGTATCCCTGAAAGGTGGGGAAGTAGACCTCCCAACAGGTCTCTACCTTAGGTCTCAAGGACCAGGCTATTCTGAGAGTAGAAATGCTTCATTGACCATGTTTGTCCATAAAGGGACCCTGAGCACATGGACCGTGGCCTCATAAGGTTCTCACAGTTCTGGCCCAGCCCACTCCAAAGAGTTTGGAAACTGCACCAAATGGTCCCAGTTTGCCGTGGGTTAGGAGAAGGAGCAACTGAGAACTAAACCAAATTGTGACTGCTCACTTCTCTTGAGGGTTTTGAATTCCTCATGAATTTTCACCTGCGGTTGAATTTCACTCACCATTTTAGCCGTAGTACAGTGGCACACATGGGCTTGCAGTTACTTAGTGAAGATCACAGCTGGAACCAGCCATGCTTCCTGCACACATAAGAACTCTTGTATAGATAGATACCTTGGCCTTGGTACGTTTTCATTGTGAAGTACTTGGGATTTGTGACCCCTTGACTCATTCTCTTGGCTGTTTCTATTCTTTAGATAAGGTAGGGGTGAGGTGACATTTTTATGTATAGGTCCAAATAATTTAGTAGCCAGTGGGGAAAGGCAAGCCTTTAAAGCTAGCCCTATTTACTATGGGTGCTTGGGCACAAATGGACATTTCCTGGGCTCCAAAAAAAAATGAATCCCTTCTCTTACTTTAGAAAAAGCCACTTCCCTGGAGGCTTTCCCTGTATCTGTGAACTGAAATGATAAATGTTTCTCTAGTCTCTGATCTCCTCCTGGCCCCTTGGTACTGACTTGAGAAACAAACAAGTCTCTGGTGGGGAAGAGGGGTGGAGTATAGGTTGTATAGGTGCTTGGTTGGGGAAGGGATTGGATGTCTGCCTTCCCAGTGTTAGTTCTGGCTAATCATAAATAAGGTGATGGAAACACAGCATTGCCCTTCCAGGCCAGCTGGGAGTGAAGCCGTTTGTGGGCAGCTATTGAGCCACTCTCTCACATGTCCCCACTCTCCACTAGGAGTGAGGGCTTTCGCAGACTCAGTCTATGCTGTGTAGTGTATTCTAGCTCCTGTTTGTTGAAGGCACACTTTCTGCTTTGGCTCACTCGGACCTCTCAGCAGCACTCCCAGGACAGGCTCTGGCCAAGACTCTGGTGTCCGGGGGATGTTATGTGCATACAGTCTATCCAGGGGGTGTTTTAGCTTCTTGGGGGTGGGGGAATGACTGCTCAGAACAAGGGCGGTCCCAGATGCACCACAAACAGGACAATGCAGAGCTCTCACTGGCTAAGCAATAAGCATCTAGTCAGGCAAATTAGTGCAGACCTGGTCTTACCAGCCATCCCCAGCAAGTGAGTGAGTGTGTGTGTGTATAGGTGAAGGTGCAAAACTTATGGAAGAACAGGAGTACTGAGATCTCTGGCCAGGAGGGAAAGCTGGAGCTGCCAGGATAGTATTTTCCATACCTGTGGTCCACCTGGGTTAGCTGCAGAGCACTTCCCCAACAGGCATGACTTAGACACAGGCTTTCAGATGTTTGCATTGCTCAGGAAACGATGGAAATGGGTGATGAAAGGGCAACGGGTGGGACACAGATCATTGACAATCTGGTCGCTTAAATCACGGGAAATTTTTGGGTGAGCCAGTTCTCTTTTCTCGTTAATAGAAATGAAACTCTTAGCTGCCCTGCCTGATACAAAAATAAAAACAAACAATAAAAAACTTATGAGAATGTTTTTGGAAACCCCAAATGTACAAGTGTAAGAGTAATCATGTCTCCAGCTGAGCCCCATTTGAGCATTTGAGTCTCCAGCCCAAAGGAAAGGCTCGACAGCTCGAAACCAGCTTTGGGCCGGGCAGGGCGCAGGAATGTTGGGACAGCAGACACTACGGGTTCCGCCCCGGCTGGCTTTAGAGCACCGCTCGGAAGAGATGAAGGGAGGGGTGGGGGGGTGGCTAGAGCACCAAAGGGGAGGAGAGTTCGGGAGCGGAAACAGCCCAGGGGCCCCGGGAGAGGCGGCTGGGCCTGCTTAGGGCCAGGCCGGACTCCCACGGAGGCGGGGACTGCTCCAAACCCCAGCGCAGTCTGGGCGGGGCTGGACCAGCTGGGACCTGGCGACAACTGAGCCCTGACCCTTGCCTGGCTCCAACCTCGGGCGTTCCAGAGGCTTCCGCTAGACCACAATTCTCAGGGGCTCGCCCTGGCAGCCTCCCTCCCCGGCTTAGCCTCACCTCCCGCGCAGCGGGCCGTGGCTGGTCCTCGGCGCGTAGCACACCGGGAACTGTAGTTTTCTCCTGGCACACCTATGCCAGAAAGGAACTCGGGGAGACTGCGTTTCCCAGAGTGCAGCGGGGTGGCGAGGGAAGGCAGGGGGGAAGGGACAGTCGGTCGCAGACCGCGCTGGGTTGCCGCCGCCGCCGCTGCCGCCATCGTGCCAGCCCCTCGGGTGAGTGTCGGGGCTAGTGCGCCGGGGCGGGGGCTGGGCCCCTGGAGCCGCGCTCTGGGCCCCTCGGAGCCTCCGCTGCCAGTCTCCGGGCGCCCCCCTCCCCCCCACCGGCGGCCCGAAGCCGCGCGGGGACGGGGCCATGTGTCGCGCGGCTCCGCCTCCCGCCGGTCCTCTGAGGCGGCGGCCGGGGGGAACACAGAAAGAGCCAGCCAGGCGCCTATCCGGCCGTATCGTGTCAATGGCGGGTGCACCGGACTGCGCGGCGGGCGGGCCTTTTTTTCTCTGGTCCAGACCACCCGGATGGGGCTCTCCGGGCCCCGCCCCGTCTGGCCTAGCCCGGCCTGCCCGAGTCCCACAAGCTCTGCAGGCAGGCTAAGGGACGACCCCAGCCCCACGTCCTGCCGCTCGCCAGCGAAGGATCCGGGGATGGGCAAGCGCCACCCGGCCCGCTCCGGAGTCAGCATTGGGTAAGGGCGCTTTCCTGCCGCAGCCCGGGATTAGGACTCTCACCCGGTTCCCGACCATAGCCAGGCTAGGATGTAGGTACTCTCCCCTGCTTGTCTGCCGGTTGGGAGTGCACAAAACCTAACTCCCACTCTGGAATTCATGCGTAGGTTCCTGCGTGGAGGGCAGGTCAGGGAATCTGGGGCGGGAGGGGGTTCCACATGGGACTTCACCCCCCGCCAGCCTGGGAGGATCTGGCCTGATGGCGATGAGCGGCTCTGGACTGGTAGGCTCAGACCCCGCCCTTCCATGGGGGACCAGGCCCCAGCTGTGGGTGGGTTGGCCGGCCTAGTTAGTGGAGGAGGGGAAGAAGGGAGACAAGGAGGTGAGGTTGGATGTGTGAGCCCCCAACACGTTATTAGACCTCCCGGCGCAGCCTCATCCTCACGTTTGCCCTTCTCAGAGCCATCCGCCCTCCTCCCACAGAGAACTCCAGGAGAACGGTGGTGATAAGGTGGGATTTAGTGGAGGGGAAAGTAGAATCCAGGTCTGAGGACCATGAATCCAGTGCCAAACTAGAGACTGGATTTGAAGCCACCTTGGTGGTGGGGCACATTTAGGCGGTGGGGCTCAGATTCAGACTCTCTGGGGCCCTTCTGAATCCTGGGTGGGAGAACTAGAGCTGAAAGCTGCAGAAAGTCAGACTTCCCTCACTTGCTTGCTCACTTCCCACTAGCTGAAGTAAGCTGTGTACAGGCAGGAGGCTGGTTGAGCCTTGGAAAATTGCTTTCAGTGATGGCTCCAGCCACCCCTTTGAGTCCTGAGAGAAGAGGAATATCTACCCTTAGAGTAGTCTTCTGACTAGCTTTGTAAAGGCATTTCTGATTGACTGATGATGTATTAAGGGACCAGTCCAGAGAGAAACTTGGGGCTTGGGGAAGAAGCATCTTGTTGAGCCTTGATTTCCTCTGACCCAGTATAGCATCTGAGCCATATTTCTTGCAAGGATTAAAGAAACATCTAAGTCTCTGCAGGCCTGGCCTCAGCAGCAAGCAGGTCTCCTAGGAAAGTTGAGTTAGGCCCATTATGCAGAAAGCCACCACCCCTGGACTTTTTTTTTCCTTGAATATTTCCACAGGTGATGTTTTTCTGGTCACTGGGCTCTAGCCTTGGAAGTTTTCCTTTTCCTGCTCTGTCTGGTCATTCTCCCTGGTTAAGGAGGACAGGCAAAGATCTGTCCAGATCTCCTAACCAGCACATCGCTTCACTCTGAACTTAAACCTCCTTGTCCATATCCTGGCCCGTAAGCACATGGAAGTCAGGTTCATTCAGCAGGTTTAGAAGGGTCTGGTTTGCTAGTGGAGATGGGCAACAAGGAGGGACTGCCCACAGGACATACATAGGATAGCTGTGATAGAATCTCTTAGTGTTAGAAGCAGTTGTTTCAAGACCCTCTCTAGTTTGTCAGGGTTGGTTCTGTCTAGGACACAGGTTTCAGGCGAGCTAGGCTTGTATCTATGGATTAGTTTGCATTCCAAGGCCTTAGGTGACTGGATGACAATGGTTTCCTTCAAGGTCAAAAAGATAACTGTTCCTTCTTGCTACTCTTCCGTCACCACTGACAATGGCATCAGGAGTAGAAGGAATTCTGGTCTCTCCCTCTCATTCCAACCCTAGAAGTTTTCTATAACTTCTGTGTCTGGGCTTAGCTAGCATTGGTAGGCATGCTGAACCCCAGAAGTCCTTGACCTTTCTGGCACTTGCCAGGCCATCTGTATCTCGGAGATAAGAGGAGAATCCTGAGTTTCTTCAGAATCTGTTTGCACCTTCTATTCATGTAGGGCTGACTTGGAAGTGGAGTCTGGCATGGGGCAGTTGAAATGCGGCTGCATAACCATGGCAGGGTGTGAGGGTGCCTGGGTTCTCAGAAAGCTCAAAACTAGGTCCTTTAGTGACATGCAGTGTACTTCTCCTCTCCAAGCCACATCTCACTTTATTCTGCTGTCTTTGCAATTGGTGGGTTGGGGTGGCATGAATGGTTTAAGAATGACACAGAATTCTCAAATTTTAGAACTGGAAGGCACTTGTATATATATAAAAAAAAAATTCTAGGATTCCCTTACTGGGGCATTAGTATCTTGCTTGGATTTTTTTTTTTTTTTCTTTTCCTTTCTCACCAATGATTAGTATTAGTCAGCAACCATTCTTTGGCACTTTTTGTGTGTCAGGCTCTGGGCTGAGGCTGAAGGTAGAAGAATGAATCCTGCCCAGTCCTGGTGCTGGGGAAAGGAGTAACGTTGTTATTATGTATTTAGGGCTGAGTTGAAGGAACCTGCAGGGGCTTTGGCCCTGTGCAGAAGAGGGGGATCTGCAATGATTAGAGCACTGAAGAAGAAAGGTTGTTAGTGAGCCTTTTAAAATTTAAAAAAAAGAAAAAAGAAAGTTAAGCATGATTTCTGGTGGGCTGGGGTTGAGTTGAACCTCCTCATGGAGGTTTTTTGCTTTTTAGTTTAGTTTTTTTTTTAATTTAATTTTTTCTTTTCTTTTTTTTTTTTTAAGATTTTATTTATTTATTTATTTATTTATTTATTTATTTATTTGACAGAGTGAGAGAGAATAAGCAGAGGGAGCAGCTGAGGGATAGGGAGAAGCAGGCTCCCCGCTGAGCAGAGAGCCCCATGCAGGGCTCAACCTCAGAACCCTGGGATCATAACCTGAGCCGAAGACAGACGCTTAACTGACTGAGCCACGCAGGCGCCCCTGAAGGAATTTTTATATGTTAAAGTAGACTTACAGGATCCTGGGGGGCGGGCTAAGATTGCCTTTTGCCCTTAGCAAAATACTAATACCGAGTCCTTGTATGTTGCTGGTACCTACTATGTGCCAACTCCCTAAGCCCTGAGACTAGAGAGGGGCTTACCCCGGAGGAGGAGAACCTCCCTCCTGAGGCAGGTGTATTTGACGTGCCTGGGAACTCAGGGCTGCTTGCTTCAGTAAACTGGGAGATTATGGAATGATTATTTTTTAAAGCCTCGCATACTTCGTCAGAGCCACTGGGTCTCACCAGGGCAGAGACTGCTGCCCCCTGGAGTGATGTCTGTGTGTAGAGACATTGGTTCCACTGGCAGAGGTGGTTTCAGATGGAGGTGAATGCAAGTTCTCACTTGTCTCTATGGTGTAGTCCTGCTTTGACCAGCTGAGCATGCACTCAGGGCTTTCTATCCTGAAAGGCATGGAACTTGCTGATTTCAGAGGGCAAGAAAATACCTAGGCTCCATTCCTCACCATCTCATTTGTTACCTCTATGCTTTTTGTTACTCGGCATTGGCTCTCAGCTGTTCCAATCCAGGCCATTTTCGGAGACATTTTAATGCTGGCTATGCCACTGGCCTTGTGTCGTCTTGAATTCTTTCTTAACCTCTCGGAATTTGGGTTTTCTCGTCTAGAAAATGATGATAATCATACTAGCTTTCTGGCTGTGAGGCTCAAATGAGAGAACAAATGTAACTGTTTGGCTTACAGAGAAGATGTTCCATTCAGCAGCCTAGAGACTCCGTGTTCATTTATTCCTCTGTTCACCTCAGTCTCGGAGTGTCATGACAGCATTCTCCAGGCAAGGTTGTAGCAGACCAGGGGGTGGTCACTTAGGAGTTTCAGGCCCAAGTGGGGAGCCAAGTCCATATATACCTGATCAGCAATTTCATAGCTTGGGGTTCAGTTCATGGATGGGAGCTATCTAGCACAGGGGCGCCAGAGATCTCTGAGTGATGTGGGAAAGGGAGGCTACTCAGGGACTGAGTACAGAGCGGAAAGACCAGAATGCAGGTCTCAGGATTCAGTTTCTGAGCCAGCCAGGGCAGCCCAAAATCTCTGGATCCCTCCTCCAGGCAGAAGAGGAAGAAAAAGCCCTCAGGGTGCTGGGGGCACCTAGGCCTTGGGTCTGCCCCAGGAAAGGGTTCTGTCCCGGCCAGCCATTCAGGCACCAGACCTTGGCTGATTGCTGTCCAGACTTCAGGCAGGAGAGTGATGGACTAGGCAGTTACCAGCCCTATGTCGAGGCTGCTCCACGATATGGTGGTATCCTTGCAGGAGGCTGAGGTAACCACCTTTTTTTCTAGTTCTTGACCTGGGGCTTCACTTAGGACCTGACTGACTCCTTGAAGCTGAGTCTTGCTTTATACTCTCAGTTGATTATCCCCAACATCCCCACAATTAGTGAGGAGACAGGATCTGAGGGTCATACAGTGAGGGAGAGGAGGAGGAGGCTAGAGGCCAGACCTTGAGGGTGTGGTTGTGTGCCTGCTGTTGAGCCACAGCTTTCCCTCAGGTGACCAGAGTCTGGAAAATGAGAGAGGGGGTTGGGCCAAGCCCCACTTGCCCCACCCTCAGACAGACAGATGACTGATGACAAAGGGTTGTTTCCTGATGACCTGGACAGAAGGTGGAGGTGGAGGGGAAGTGGGTCACTTGGCCACTTAAATTCAGCAGGATTTGTCCAGAATTCACTCCTCCAGAGAAGAAGGGCTGGGCCAGGCACCATGGAAACAGGGCTGCCTAGGTCAGGGAGCCAGGTCATAAACAAATACCTTAAGTGTGACTATTTCATGCGGTGATAGGTGCTAAGAAAACAAAACAAGATGGTGAAATGAGTAGCTGGGCAGTTACTTTAGACTGAGTGGTCAGAGGTGTCTGTGAGGAGGTGACATTTGAGCTGACACATATGTGACAAGGAGCCAGGTACATGAAGATCCAGGGAGAATAGTGATCCAGGTAGAAGGATAAACAGTTGCAAATCCCTTGGGTGAGAACAGGCTCAGCATGTTCCAGAAACAGGGAAATTCCCTGACTGGCTGTAGAGAAGGGGGGAGAGGGGGTGGTAGGAGATGAGGTTGGACAGCCAGGAAGGCAGGTCACCCAGGGGCCTTGAAGGCAGGCTAAGTAGTTGAGACTTTGTCAGTGGAGAATAGGAAGGGAAGTCACTGGGAACATTTGAGGGCCATAGGGCGTGTGAGGGTAATGGCCATAGTTGATGCTGATTTCAAGGATCCCACTAGAAGCTCGGCATATCTGCTGGCATTCCCTGTAGACCCTGGTGATGGGTGCTCGAAGAAAGACAAGAATGGGTCTTTCTTTTTATCTGTCTGGAGTTTGTGGCATTTTCTTCCCCATCACTCTCCTGCCCCATCCCTGCCCCAGGCCTAGTTAGGCCAGGATCTTTCTCTGATTTGCTGAGGTGGTAGAACTGAGCTGTGACTTTGCGGGTTTGGGAAAACTGTGAGATCATCCCCCATGAAAACGCCTATTGTTTTTTGGTGTGGAAATCTGCCTGGTGCCTTTGTTTGGAGGCAGAAGCCCTGGTTCAGTCCTGTCTTGCCCTTCTCTGAGAAAGTCAAGGTTAGAGGTCAGGGCTTCAGCCTCACTTGTCCAGGAGTACTTCTCTCCACTGGTGTGGTCTGCTCATTTTTATCTCTGACCAGTTGTCTCTGGGGGGCTTGCCCCTGGAGTCCACTAAACCCTGTTTCATCCAGTTCCACTGTCCATTCGGCTCATGGCCTTGAGTGAGTTAGCTAACCTTTCTGAGCTTCACTTTGCTGAAGTGTAGTGTGGGAGTTGACTCACAGGGTATTAGGAGCAAATGCACATAAAGCTCTTAGCACATTACTATGTCTAATATGCATTAGTGAAAATAACATGTTATCAGCTGGGCACTGCTATTTAAGTTTTATCACTGGAAACACCAGAATTTGAGGTTAGAAATGAAATTTTTCTGTTGTCTAATGGGGTCTTCTGGGACAGAGGTTTTAACCTGGGGTCTGTGGCTGAACCTCACAGAGTGTGAACAACTTGAAATTATTGACAAGGCTGGGGCATCTCTACCTCTGTGCAAATTTATTGGGAGAGGGCCACAGTTTTTGAGACATTCTTAGAGGGTCTTTGCACCCACAGAGACCTAAAGGTCAGCGAAGGCTGATGCTCAGTGGGCGAGAGGTCATCAAGGTCATTTCTGCTCCTCGGGGAGCCTGGCCTCAGTCAGCCTGCGGACTGTTGGGGTGAAGCAGGAGATGGCGTGGTCAGCGGCCCTCTTGGAAGAACTGTAGGAGAAGCCGTCATGAAGGTCAGTCCCCAATCTGATGTGAGGCTGCTTCTGAGCCTTGGCATTTTTCTTTTCAGACTGTTCTTTCTGCGGTATATGTATTAGAAGCAAGGTCAGGGCTTGCTGGCCATCCAGAGGAACATCCTCCCAGCCTGGCCCAGACCCCTCCCTGTGTTGCATGGGGATGGGGGGGACGCTTTGCTCCCTGCTTCTTTTTCTGGATGCAGGAATGCTGCCTCCCAGCCATGAATTGAAAGCTTGTGGGAAATTTGGAGTCAGACCTGTAGTTTGCTGAGCCACACTCTGTGCTAGGGGATTGGGGTGGGGTGGGATGGAGTGGGTGTTGCCAGAACCACACTGGAACCCTCCTAGCCCAGAGCTGCAGTTTTTAGGCAGAGAAGTGGGCCCTGGCTGTGTTGATACAGTTTTGCACATGGTGCTGGGGTCAACATTTGAGTCGGGGAAGGAGGACCCAAATAGATGGAGTCTGAACAGTGAATTGAAGGAAGAGCAGGAACTGACCAGGCAGATGAGGGGAGGGAAGACATCCCAGCAGGGGAATTCATAGAGTGGGAGTGGGGTAAAAACCAGTGAGCAAGCTCAGAGAGTTCTGGTCTGTCTGTGTGTGGAGCTGGATGAAGTTAGGAGATAATGGTATGGAGATAGGGACAGGTGTGGATGGCCACCTGTGGAGCTTCAGGGTTTAATCCAAAAGTGAGGCTGTTGTCGGGGCGCCTGGGTGGCTCAGTCCTTAAGCGTCTGCCTTCGGCTCAGGGTGTGATCCCAGCGTTCTGGGACCGAGCCCCACATTAGGCTCCTCCGCTGGGAGCCTGCTTCTTCCTCTCCCACTCCCCCTGCTTGTGTTCCCTCTCTCGCTCGCTCTCTCTCTGTCAAATAAATAAATAAAATCTCTAAAAAAAAAAAAAAAAATGAGGCTGTTGTAGAGAAGGGACATGACCAGTTTTGTTGTTTAGAGCCCAGGAACAAAGTTAACAGGAGGAAAGCACTGGCTTCGACCAGGAGACTCAGTATCAGCCCTGATGTACTAGATGGGCTTGGGGCAAGACAGATTGCTGAACCTGTTTTCCCACCTGTGAAGTGGGATGATGGTGGGATCTGACCACATGGCTGTCATGATTACTACATGGAAATAAACACAACAGGGTCAAGCAGGCCAACAAGGTTGGTATTGGCTTCAGGGATCCTACTTGAAAAAGGCCTCAACCCACATAGTTTTGAAGGTTCCTTCTCACTCTTTCTGGGAGCCCGGAGCATCTCATTCCTTAGGAAAGCTCACTTTGCCCTGCTCTGCCCCACTAGACCAGAGTGCCCTTCTGTCCCTTTATCCCTCTACCCTCTTCACTCCACTACTTCTGCCAAGTATTTTCGTATTGGCAAGTTATCACACCTTAAGAACAATATTGAAAAAGGAAAAAAACACTCCCACATTTCCTCTGCATCGCTGTCCTACCACATGGCACCAGTTTTCTTGTCTTTGGATCAGCTTTTATTTAGCCTTTTTTCCTGTCACCCTTCATCTCCAGCTTCCTGGTTTCCTGCCCTTATCTCTTTTCATGTGCCCAGACACTTGCTTATGCTTTTTCTTTCAACGGGCATACTCTTTCTTCAAGACCTTCCCTGAGGGCTGCCCCACCTTGCTGAGGACAGAGGGAGAGATGGCCCTCATCCATTCCTCCAGCATTCCCTTTGCCGCAGAGCTCTTGAAGGCTGAGTAAGACATCTTGGGGTAAGGAACTGTAGGGCTGGGCCACAGTGGGTGAGCCAAACATAGTGAATACTAGGGTGGAAGGGGCAGAGATTTGAGATGCAGCAGAGATGGGGAGTGGGTATAGCCACCTTGGAAATGTGACCAAGACAGCAGCTGAGACTAGCTGTTGATCCTATGCTTTTCCCACTTGTTGATTTCTTTCTTGGCAGAGTATAAACTGGGACACACCTTGTGTTCCTGTGTAGCAGGCGTGGCCGGGTCCAGGCTTTCTCTTCTGCTTGTTTTAGACTTTCCTGGACATTTCTTAGTCATCCCAGCACTGAGCTTCTATTTTTAGTGCCACCACCTCCTATGGGACCTAAAATAAAGCTAACTCATCTTCCTGGCCCCTCATTGGCTGGAGTATTGGTCATAGGCTGGGAGATTGGCTGGACTGGGGATAAGTCACTGCCCCCCTACCCTATCCATCCCAGCTGGCTCCCCTGGCATTGGGTGAGGTCATAGGGACTGGAGCGGACTAGCAGGTTCCCTTAGTGAGGCTTACAACCACTGGCAACATCAGGGTTCCACCCCCTTACAGAGGAGGAAGCTGAGGCCCTTCTTGGGGCATTGACTTGCATCAGATTCCTCCATAGTTAATGTTGTCTGTCAGAGTCAAACCCAGCTCCTCACCACTTTGGTTCAGAGTCCTGTTATCAGGAGATGGGGAGGTAGTCAGACCCAACTACAGAACAACATACAAGTCTGTTGTCATGGGATCCTTCAGTGAGATGTAGGCTTCCTATGGGGTGGGGGGCTGACTAACAAAACCAGAGTGGCTCTCAACTGGGGCTCGAGTTTGCCATCTAGCACCCTCGGAGCTGTGATGTTTGTAGCTGTGAGGGGGTCTCCCTTCCCCCTCAGAGACCAGAGAGGGGGAGCCCCTTCCAACAGAGGCAGTGATGGGATGGGGGGTATGAACAGGATGACATGTTTCCCCCTCACAGCTTCCATTTCCCCTCCCAACACCCCTCAGTATTACTCTCTGATCTTTTGAACTCATGTCTGCAGCTCTGAAGTGGGTAGGGGTAACCCTGTCAATGAAGTGAAGAGATTGATCTGTGCTCAAAGAAGTAAACTGCTCCCAAGACTAAAATGGAGGGTCCCTTGCTGTTTTATTGCAAGTGGGGCATTGGGGAACCATCTCCCCCCTCTCACTGGGTCTTCCTTCACCTGCCAGTACAGCCCTGGGGCACTGTTGATGGGACTGGGGACTGCAATAGAAGACACTCTACACACAGACATCTGTAGTTTCTGACCTGCAAAGTGGGAAGAATAGTAGTAACTGGCCTTGCAGGTTGTTGAGAGGATCAAATGAAAAGATATGGGAGAGTGGTGTGGTTAGCTTCTCCTTAAAAGCCGCACCGCCTTTGGGTATTGAAGGGCTTGCTTTGACTTTCCTTTGTCTTGGCTTCACCCTCAGCTCACATCCTATGTGCTTCACATCCCTGGCACCCCTTTGTTTGATCATCCAGAGCTCCTCGAAGGAGGGACTGAGTCTGGTCCACCTCTGGGCTCCGTGCACTGGTCTGTATTGGGAGGGGTCTCCTACCAGTTCCCGAGGGCCTCTCTATGTTGCCTGGGAATACAGACCTCAGCAAAGGACTTTCTGCTCAAGGAGGCCAGGAGGGTTGGGGGTCAGTGAAGAAACAGCAGCTGGCTCCCTCCTGCTCTCTTGGTACCAACACTTCCCTCTCTGTCTTGCTGATCTTGCAGGTCTCAGCGAGGCCGGGTGACTCTCCAGAATGGGAGACAAGCCAATTTGGGAGCAGATTGGATCCAGCTTCATTCAACATTACTACCAGTTATTTGATAACGACAGAACCCAGCTAGGCGCAATTTATGTAAGTCTTCGGCTCTAGGGCCTGAATGGGACTCCAGGGGATCAATTTGGATATTGAACTAGGCTGTTCAGTTCACGAATTCTAGCAGCCCTCCCTGGGTTTGGCTCCACCTTTCTTTTTTTTTTTTTTTTTTTTTTTTTTTAAAGATTTTATTTATTTATTCAACAGAGATAGAGACAGCCAGCGAGAGAGGGAACACAAGCAGGGGGAGTGGGAGAGGAAGAAGCAGGCTCATAGTGGAAAAGCCTGATGTGGGGCTCGATCCTATAACGCCGGGATCACGCCCTGAGCCGAAGGCAGACGCCCAACCGCTGTGCCACCCAGGCGCCCCTTGGCTCCACCTTTCTATCTGAGTTTCTGTCCATGGGACAGGAGGCCTGAGGCCAGCCCAACTACCTGGTCTACACTTTGCCTTTTGTCATCCCGTAAGAGTAGGGATCCAGGTGTCCTTGGGAGGGTGTTTTGGGCTTGCCATTCCATGGTCCTGGGAGTGCCACCAATTCCAGATTGGGCACCAGCAGGCAGGTGCTAGGGCTCATGGTGCTCTCTGGAGGCGGCAGCTATGAGCATCCTCAATGCAAATCTTATCTTTTCTTTTCTTTTCTTTTCTTTTCTTTTCTTTCTTTCTTCCTTCTTTTTTTTAAGATTTTATTTATTTGAGAGAGACAGAGAGCATGAGTTGGGGGGAGGCATAAGGAGAGTGAGAAGCAGACTCCTCACTGAGCAGGGAACCCGCCTCGGGGCTCGATCCCAGAACCCCAAGATCGTGACCTGAGCTGAAGTCAGACACTCAACTGACTGAGCTACCCAGGTGCCCGAGGGAAACCCTTCTAGGCAAGCATTATTTGGTGCTATTTTAATGATGTTTGTATACACCAAGAACTACTTGTATCTGACTCTGCCCAAGACTCAGTCACAGAAATGTAATTGACCGGGCCATGCCTAGCAGGTCTGCTCAGAATGGAAGTGATAGAAGTCATCCAGCATAGCCTTAGAGCCTGACTGTGGGTAAAGCACTCTGTATCTCTCCAAAAAGTCAGGGTCAAGTCTGAAGAAAAGAAAGGGATCTTACCAGTGGAAAGCCAAATTCAGCACATGTATTATTTGATTGTCATCATAGATAGAGAATTTTAAAGACTTGAACTTACCTGACCCTGGGATCCTGACGTTTCTGCCTCATTGCTTCTCAAACTCAATTAAAGAGTCCTGACCCAGAGAAGAGAGTTAGCAAGGTCCTAAAAGAGTGCTTTATCTATGTCATTTCTCCCTCCCTCCCTCCCTCCCTCCCTCCCTTCCTTCCTTCCTTCCTCTCTTCCCCCCCCTTCCTCCCTTCCTTTTTCTTTAAGACTTCATTTATTTATTTGACACAGAAAGAGAGTACAAACAGGGGGAGCAGCAGGCAGAGGGAGAGGGAGAAGCAGGTTCCCCGCTGAGGAGGGAGCTGAATGCGGGGCTCGATCCCAGGACTCTGAGATCGTGACCTGAACTGAAGGCAGACCTGAACCAACTGAGCCATCCAGGCACCCCTATCTGTGTCATTTCATATAATCTTCAGCACATGTCCCCTTTAAACGGGCACCTGGGTAGCTCAGTCATTGAAGTGTCTGTCTTCAGCTTGGGTCATGAGCTCAGTGTCCTGGGATTGAGCCCCGTATCGGGCTCCCTGCTCAGTGGGGAGTCTGCTTCTCCCTCTCCCTCTGCCCCCCCGACCCCACTTGTGCTCGAGCTCTCTCTTTCTCTTTAAAATAAATAAAATCTTTAAAAATATATATAAATAAATAAAGATCAGGAAACAGACTCATAAAAATAAGTAATTTGCCAAGTGTTATGGCTGGTAAGTAGCAGAGGCACTTTTGAGTTCTGCCCCTGAAAGCTATGGCAGGGGAAATCTGGAGGAGAGGGGAGGAAGCTAGTGGGTTGCATGTTGATGAAAGGGGGAGGGTCCCAGGCTAGGCCTTGGGAGGCCTTGTCAGCTTCCATCCTTCCCTGACCCTATGGATGTCCCTATGGGAATGGCCTTAGTAGAACTTGGCCTCAGCTCTAGAGATAGTGATGACTATAGGTTGTTTCCAACTTACTTCTCATGGGCTTTTCTAGGACTGGTGCTGACTGACCACATAGCAGAATGACTTTTGGCTGAGCCTTGGCCATGTATAGCCAGCCTCCGACTCAGGCATATCAGAGACCATCTAAGTTCTTGAATAAAAACTGTGAAACAAACTTACTAAATACGTTTGTATTTTGTCAGTGTTTCAGAGCCTGGGCTCTGGGAAGATAGAGTCTAATTAAAGAGATTGTTGATAGTGTGAAGTATTGAAGCTACCTTCAGTTTCCTTATTTACAGATAAGGAAACTTAGGCTTAGACTCATTTTTCCCAGACGAGGCCCTGACCCCGTGTTTTCTGGTTTTCAGATTGATGCATCATGCCTTACGTGGGAAGGACAGCAGTTCCAGGGGAAAGCTGCCATTGTGGAGAAGTTGTCTGTAAGTAAGGGCCAGGGCCATGCTGTAAGCAGCTACTTCCCTGCCCTGCTGGCCGCAGCACAGCACACACTCTTTCTCTTGCAGAGCCTTCCGTTCCAGAAAATCCAGCATAGCATCACGGCACAGGACCATCAGCCCACGCCAGATAGCTGCATCATCAGCATGGTTGTGGGCCAGCTCAAGGTAATAGTACTGCTGCCTCTTAAGACTGGTGGTAGGGACGAGTGGGCAGGCAGAGGAGAACCCTGCACCCCAGCCTTCTCTGTGATGTGACCTGCTTATCAGGGGACTCCCAAAGCATCTAGAGCTGTATAATTCAATACAATAACCACTAGTCACATTTTTAAATTATATTTTAATTTTAATGGTGGTTTTTAAACTACATTAATTAAAATGAAATAAAGTTAAAAGGGAGTTTCTCAAGTGAACTAGCCATGTTTCAAGTGCTCATAGTCCTTGTGGCTGCCTGTTGAACAGTGCAGACATAGAAATTTTTTTTAAGATTCATTTATTTGAGAGAGAGTGAGTGCGAGTGGGGGAAGGGACAGAGGAAGGGAGAGAGAAAGAAAGAGAAAATCTTGAGTACACTCCCCACTGAGCACAGCCTGACACAGGGCTCCGTCTCACGACCCTTGAGATCATGGCCTGAGCAGAAATCATGAGTTGGACGCTTAACCAACTGAGCTACCCAGGTGCCCCCAGACATAGACTATTTCTGTTGTTATAGAATATTGGAGAGTATTGGTCTAGAGCCTTTTTGGAAAAGGGGCAAGAGGTATAGGAGCAGGATGGAGCTATGGTGCCAAGCTCTGGGCCTCTGCACTGCCCTGAGGTGTAGGTGGGCTTTCTGCAGGCAGCTGCCCCTAGACGGGCCAGCTGGCTGCTGAGTCCCAGTCACCTGCTGGAGTCCGTGCTGCCACTCCTTGAGCTGGCTGCTTGCTCCTCCACGTGCTGAGAAAAGCAGATTCCTGGAACTCCTGCTTCTCTTTGCTCTTTCCTTTCTTCTTCTCAAGACCTGTCTTCTTCAAAGCTTTCAGCTCCTCAGTCCCCCAAGAACTCTCCCAGGAACTTCTGCCTCTTGTGCTCCAGCAGACTGAAGCCAGATTCTTAGTTTCCAAAAAGCCTCTCCTTCTCAAAGCAGGACAAACTGGTTGCCTCTTGACCAGGTCCCAATCTCCTGGGCCTGTGTCACCATGGGGCTCTGAAGGCCTATATGCCTTCTCCCTGGGCTAGGTGGGACCTTCTGAGTCAAATACAAGGGCAGAGAGAAGGGGTCTCTAGGCCTCTGCCATGGATCCAGAGGGACCTGCCTTCTGGCCTGGACTTTCCTGTCATGTTTTCCTGCCTGCTCAACATGCCCTGCCCAGAGTTTGTGCTCAAATAGGCCCTTGGGAGTGAAGAGGTCTCTCCAGGGGGCTCAGTGCCCACTTTCCAGGGTAGGGTCAGTAATCATTGCCCATTCCTACCTGGCTTTAGGTTCATTCTGGTGTTTCTCTCCAACTCAGAATCCCCAAAAGACTGATTTGCCTTCTTGCTGATGATAACTCTCAGAAAACCCAGCAATGTCGGAGACCAAGCTGGTTAACTGGGCTCCTACCCTAACTAGGCTTTATCCGGTCTTCTGCAGTTTGGCTGAAGGTGTTTTGCCTTTCTTTTCTAATTACAGACGTTATATATGACATGATAGGAAACAGCACGTGGTGGCATTGCTTCATTTTTGCTCCACAGAATTGTGATTACAGTGTGAAGTCAGTTTTGAGCCTTTTCTCACCTTTTCTCACAGTCAGTATTATCTGTAGTTTCCTCTAATTGGACTAACTGGCATAGTAATCAGATAGACACTAAGATTTAGTTTTTAGGTACTGTAAGTTATGTGGTGAGCACTGCAGAAGTCTTTCCAATTGATCACTGTGCCTAGAGACATGAGCTCAGAGCAGGTATGTTCTCTGCTCTGTTGCAGTAGCTAACTGGTGACTTCCTCTGCGGTTTAATTGCATGCAGCAGTGTGAGCTGCCAACTGTAGCCCCTATGTGCCCAGTACATTTTATCAATTCCCATTCACAAGTATCCCTCGGCTATACTGGAATTGAAGTCCAAGACAATAGGCTCTGATCCCAAAGTCAGCATTCTTTGTCCTGTTCCGCTACCACTGAACTACCTTCCTGTTCTTTGGCCCACTAACTGAATCATTTTTCTTTCTCCTCACAGGCTGATGAAGACCCCATCATGGGGTTCCACCAGATGTTCCTATTAAAGAACATCAATGATGCTTGGGTTTGCACCAATGACATGTTCAGGCTTGCCCTGCACAACTTCGGCTGACCTCCTCCCAGCCAGGCACTCATGCTGTTTCCTCCTCCCTCCTCTTCCTGATACTATTCACACTCCTCCAGATGCTCCAAATATCATACACAAACGAGCAGGGCCGCGGTGGGAGCGGGCGCAGTGCGCTGCTGCTACCGAGGTATTGTGCATGATGTTTGGATGCTAGACTAGTTGCATCTGACAGGAGAAGTTTGTGTTGTACCAGCGCATGCCTTGGAAAGACTTAAGTAATGCAAAAGGTTGTCTTTTTTTTTTTTTTTTTTTTAATCTACTGACAAGTTGCTCTAGTAACCCAAAGAAGTGAAGGAGAAAGCAGCTGCCTCACCGCCCAGATATTGATTTGTTCAGATGTTTCAATGCCTCATGATACAATAAAACCACAAAATTTTCTTAACAGTTTAAATTGTTTTAATTAGTTTAATAGTTGGCTGGGCATCAGTAATCACCCTGCCCCATTGGCTCTCTCATGTCTCACCTTCCCACCTCTCCCCCAATGCAGCAATACCTGTTGCAAAGAGAAGACTGCTGAAGCAGCACTCCTAGCTAGCTTCTCTCAGAAGCCCTATAGGGCATAGCATTCCCCATCTCAGCCCACCGGTCTTGGAAAACTGAGCTGCAGACAGAGCTCCTGTCCGGCCCGAAGCTTTCTTTGCACTGAAGCCTCTGCAGTCAGTTCCGATGACTCCTACATTGGGTAGGATCAGGGTTCTGGTAATAGAGATGATGATCTAGAATCACAGTGAAAGTGACTCATCAGATTCAGGTGCTCTGGACTGAGGCCTCAGCCAAACTACCCTGTATAAAATGAGCAAAGGTTTAAGGGAGAGGGTCCTGTTCCACCCCTGCAATGGTCAGGATCACATCCAGGGTGCCCCATAAATCCCAAGCCAAGCAGAGGGTAGCTCAGATTTTGTACCACCTGCTTTGGATATCGTTGCCCAGAGGTGAGTGCCCAGAACACCCAGCCTCCATTGCCCACAGAGCCAGGTCTAGTTGGGTTGGAGTACAGACTTTAGAGTTATGAAAGTAGGCAATCAGAGTCTGAGTTTGAGGGATTTGAGCTCTGGGATTTCTCACCCCTCAGACCTTTGCAAGGCATCACTAGGCCTCCTGCTTCCTCCCTCATCACACACACCTTCACATTGTCTTCAAGTCCCAGGAAATCTTAACTATTGGGGCATTTCTGCTTCTCAATTTGGGGGACAGAGTCCTTGCCCGTTGCAGAACTAGCCCTTTAGCCCTGAGATGTCTGTTGGTATAAGCCTGGTGGCAAGGTGGCAACCAGAAGCTAGAACCAAACCCAGGTCTTGGGCTGGTGTCCTGTTAGGGGGTTCAGGATTGGTGAGGGCACCATAGTTATGCCTGACCTGCACTCCCCCTTCCCTCCTGCACTATGGATGGAGACCAAGGACTTCCTTGGACCCCCACAAGTTGCCTGGCTAGTCTGAGCACAGGACTGGATGATGTACTGTTTTTAGAAGACCACAAATTCAGGAGATTTAAGTGGGACAGATTGAGGATCCTGTGTGTTTGGGGAGTGGGGGTTGGGAGAGAGGTAGATGCCTGCTGCCTCTTAAACCACCCTGTATAAAATCTGCAATACAGCTTCTTCCATGTACCTGTGCCTGAAATTTCTGCAATAAAGAGGTGTTTGTAAACTCTGGTTTCTTTCTTCCTGCCTGAGGGTGTCAGGCCTGGGTGGGCAGGGGTTGCTGGGGGACGTTAACAATCTGATTTTCGTGGTGTGACTATCTCCCCTTGGAACCCCTGAGACTTTGGGTTGTCCTGCCCCGTTTCCCTAAGGGGAAACCTAGGCCTGTACAAATTCAGCCTTTTCCCTAAGACTGTAACCTGGGCGGCTGAGTTGATCCAGTTCCAGGCCCATCATGAGTCCACGTTCTGGGAATGGACATAGACTGGACGGGATGTCCTGAGGCGAATAGCGGTTTGGGCAGTCCAATACGTGCACTTTTGCTCTGCCTCAGCCTTGAGGAACTCCCGTTGACCAAGGGGTCTGGGAGGGGCGAGGCTTCCGCCCCCAGCCCGGAACCTTTCTTCTCCACCCCGCGCAGGTTCCGGGAGCCGGCGCTCCGGAGGGCCGGAAGTGGAGGCGGTTGGTGGGGTTGGTGGGGTACAGGGACGCGGCGCGGGCGGCGGTTTGCTGGCTGCGGGTGGACCGAACCGAGTGACCGGTGTCCTGCTGTCTGGTCCCGGCAGGGCTGTGCGCGGCTGCACGGTGCGCAGCGGCAGCGAAACGAACGCGGCGCAGACGAGGCGCCCGCGGCTGGGCCCATGGCCTCCTCCTGCGCGAGCATCGACATCGAGGACGCCACGCAGCACCTGCGGGACATCCTCAAGCTGGACCGGCCCGCGGGGGGTGAGCCGGGACAGCGAGGGTGGGCCTTTCGCGAGCGGGCAGAAGGGCGGTGTGGGCCTGGGCCGCCCTCAGTGTCTGCAGGTCCCTCAGGACCCATACCGCATCTTCCTGGTTGGTGAGGGTTGGAGCAGTAAATTCCTGAGCGTGCCCCCCAAGGGTTCAGATCCCTTCTCATCCCGGGGCCGGGCCGTTCTGCCTCGTCCTTCAACGTCTCTGGTGAAGGTGAGGTTCCTTCTCTGAGTCCGCAGGGGGCCCTTCGTGCCCTGGCCCCAAGGCCTGAAGTGTTCCTGGGACTAGCTCAGGTGCCCCATCCTTATGCCATATAGTTCAGAGGCCTGGTCTGTATGGGCTCTGTATGCCGAGTTCTGGGTCTTGACCTAAGCACTGTCCTGAAGAGCCACTGGTCACCCTCTGCAATTTGCCCTTCACTCTGGAATACAGACTCCAGGCCTGCTGTTCTAAAACTGGTTTTCAGGAGGCAGGTGACCAGCCCCAGTTCTGTGTCCTTTCTGGGATTAAAGCAAATCACAGACTGCACGGCCCTGATTGGATTAGGCTACAAACATCTGCAATCCTTAGTTTATTTCCATTCATTTAAACTTTACTTGGGCTTGCAGTGATACCTCAGAGCTGCTCCTGCCCTCAAAGAGCCCCCAGGACACAGAGAACTAATGAGGTTATAATATAATGTTGTTGTCATTGAATAAAAGGAGTATTTTGGTACTGTGATGGAGACAGGGTACCTGAGGTCGGGGCTGGAGAGTGCCTGAGAACAGATCTGAGAGAGAAGACAACGTTTAGGCTAGGTGTTAATAATATGAACAGGTGATTCGGTGTCAGGAATGGCATTCTGCAAAGAAGAAATAGCATGTGTGAAGGCATCAAAGTTTCCTGACAGGTTTAGGAACCTGTGAAAAGTTGTAGTTGTTGAAAGACTGGCTGGTGATGGTGGTGTGGGGTATGCAGTGGCCACAGCTGAGAATTGGTGTTTCTTCAAACCCTGTTCTGAAACTTGCTGGGAGGCCCAAACTAGCTGCATTTCGAAGCAGGCACTGGTGCCCACACTGGGTAGGTTTTACTATCACTTGCCACCTGAGGAAAATCCATCTGCTCCTTTAAACCACTGAGCACTTTGCCCCAGACCTGGAGTCTGTGCTCCCTTTACTTGGGAGTTCAGCTTGCATCCTCTCATGCTCATCAGTTCTGTGCAGGCTAGACTGCCCAAACGTTTGATAGAGTCTGGCATGGCCAATATTTTGTAGGTTGTTTGTCTGTCCTTATGGTAGCCTGAGCAGCTAACGTGGCTCTGATCCAGATGAAGTGGCCTGGAGGCTTTCCACTTAACTCCTTATATATTGATTGGTACTTAATTGCCCCATTTGCCAAATAGCTCTTGCTTGTCTCCTCTGGAGGCACTGGAGGACCATGTCAGATGCCAGACTGTTTTGTGACTAGAAACTTGCCATGTTTTTCCAAGTAGAGCCCTAGTCTCCTTGTCACCTGGGAGTTTTAGGGTGGTGTCTGAGCCTATGAGGGTGCTTGAAATAGCCAATGGCAAACAACTGAAATGCATCCTTTCCTGACTACACACACGCTATCCTAGACTTTCTCTCCACTTTGTCCAACTCCGTCATTTCCATTCCTTTTGAGATTACCTGCCCAAGGTGGCTTCTTTTGAGCCATTTCTTTGAGGGGCAGGTTTCTTTCTTTCTTACTCCCACGTCTTTTTTTTTTCTTTTTTAAGATTTTATTTATTTATTTGAGAGAGAGAGACAGGCAGCGAGAGAGAGAACACAAGCAGGGGGAGTGGGAGAGGAAGAAGCAGGCTCTTAGTGGAGGAGCCTGATGTGGGGCTCGAACCCAGAACGCTGGGATCACGCCCTGAGCTGAAGGCAGATGCTTAACCACTGCGCTACCCAGGCGCCCCTCTTACTCCCACATCTTATCAGTGTCCTTTCATGCCTTAGGAGCCCATCTTCCCTTCTGTACCATCTGCCACTATCTATCTTGGTCTAAGACCTGGTATCTCTTACCTGGATTCTTAACTATCCTACATGCTGCCTTAGAGCAGTCATTCTTCTGGCCATAGCAGACTATGTCACCTTCCTGTTTAAAACTCTGTGTGGCTCTCAATGCCACAGGGAGAATTTAAGCACCCAGACTTCATGTCTGAGACCTCTGTGGCTTGTCTTTCCTTCATCTTTCCTGTATTTGTGTGTTCCAGCCACACTGGTTCTGATGGACCTCCTTTATGAAGTCTGTCCTGACCCTTCCCATGCCTTCCCTCAAGTACAGAGTTTCTCTGTGCTAACCGGGGCCTAAATATTAATTGGCTTCACAGGGTTCTTGATGGCTTTACTCCTCCCTCAGGTAGAGGAGCCACATGCAAGTCTTTGGTCCTGGAGGACATTGTGTTAACCATCAGTGTTTATGGAACAAAAGATGAACCAAGGGTCCTCCTCCCCACCGACATGGCTCCCTCAGTGAATGTTCCCAGGGCACCTCATGGTTCTTTTTTTTTTTTAAAGATTTTATTTATTTATGTGACAGAGAGACAGCCAGCGAGAGAGGGAACACAGGAGGGGGAGTGGGAGAGGAAGAAGCAGGCTCCCAGCAGAGGAGCCCGATGTGGGACTCAATCCCGGAACGCTGGATCACGCCCTGAGCCGAAGGCAGACGCTTAATCACTGCGCTACCCAGGCGCCCCACCTCATGGTTCTTAAATGAAGTTCCGCAGGAGGAGAGGCCAGGTGGAACAACCTCATCAGAGTGGAACTTTCTGTCCCCAGGTCCCAGTGGAGAGAGCCAGCGGCCATCTAATGCCTACAATGGGGATCTCAACGGGCTTCTTGTCCCAGACCCCCTCTGCTCAGGTGATGGTACTTCAACAAACAAGCCTGGTCTCCGGGCCATGCCACCTATTAACCTTCAGGAAAAGCAGGTCATGTGAGTCTATGGGAAATGGCAGTGGTGGTGTTGGGGCCTTTGGGGTGGTGCACTTAACTACATAATATTTGTACTAGGATGAGGGGCAAGGACAAGCTCAAGACCTTGGGCTGAATCTGAAGTTTGGGCTTCCATTTTAGCATGGAAATAGACCCATTACTAAGGAGGGAGGTGAGCAAAGGGAGCTGTGGGTTTGGGGACCAGTGAACCAGACAGAGTTGAGCATCTGGGATTTGACACCTTCTCCGGAGTGGTTGTATTCTCTCCCCCTCCCAACTCTACCCATTGAGACTTTGCTGGAACAGGAGTCAAGCTTGTGCACCCCTCCCCCTAGCTGTCTCACAGGAGATGACAGCTCTACGTGCATTGGGATTTTGGCCAAGGAGGTGGAGATTGTGGCCAGCAGTGACTCTAGCATCTCAAGCAAAGCCCGGGGCAGCAACAAGGTGGGCACCACAACGTTGTGGCATGTATGGTAGATGCGGGCACATTCAGCCTCTCCCTCCCCTTTCCCATGCTGCCAGTTACTGTGAGGATCACCTTGACAGGTAGTGTGCCTCAGTCTCAGGAAGCCAAAGTTAGCTGCCAAATCTCTGTGGGAATCTGGCCCCAAGAGTTGTGAATAGGTGGCTGGGCTCACACATGTGGCCTCTCCTATCCCCAGGGATGCTGGGGAGCAACTGGGCCCTGGCAAATCTACCCTAGCCCTCAGCCTCTACGATCTTCTTCACCCTTTGTTCTCAGGTGAAGATCCAGCCTGTGGCCAAGTATGACTGGGAACAGAAATACTACTATGGCAACCTGATTGCTGTGTCCAACTCCTTCTTGGCCTATGCCATTCGGGGTGAGTAGGGGCAGGAGAGAGGAGGGAGGTGTTCTGCTAGAAGCCCCAGAGATGCAGATCCAGTGTCAGGCCACTCAGCCCACTCAACCATTAGGGTACAATAGAAGGCTTGTCTGTACTGCCCCCACCTCTGACAGGCCTTGAGGAGCCGAGGGGGAAAACTGGGCTTGAGACTGGTAGTGGCAATGAGGCAGGCAAGGGCAGGGCTTCTCTGCTGCTGCCTGGGCCTGGATACTTCCTCAGGGCCTACCGCTCTTCTCATTTCAGCTGCCAACAATGGCTCGGCGATGGTACGGGTGATCAGTGTCAGCACTTCAGAGCGGACCCTGCTGAAGGGCTTCACAGGCAGTGTGGCTGATCTGGCCTTTGCACACCTCAATTCCTCACAGCTGGCCTGCCTGGATGAGGCAGGCAACCTGTTCGTGTGGCGCTTGGCACTGGTTAATGGCAAAATTCAGTATCCTTTCCCTGGGGTGGGATGGGAGACTGAAGAAAGGTGGGTGGGGCAGGGGCTGCCAGACAAACCTCATCATCCACCTGTTTAGCCCTTAACACCATGCTCAGAGAAGAGATCTTGGTCCACATCCAGCAGCCAGAGGGCACACCACTGAACCACTTCCGCAGGATCATCTGGTGCCCCTTCATCCCGGAGGAGAGTGAGGACTGCTGTGAGGAGGGCAGCCCCACGGTGGCTCTGTTGCATGAGGACCGGGTGAGGGAACCAGGCATGGGAGGAGAGAAGGGGTCAGAGCAGCCATGGTGTGGGCAGGGGCTGAACACTCACCTTGTACCCTCCAGGCTGAGGTGTGGGATCTGGACATGCTCCGCTCCAACCACAGCACCTGGCCTGTGCGTGTCAGCCAAATCAAGCAAGGCTTCATCGTCGTAAAAGGCCACAGCACTGTAAGCCTGCAACTGATTGCCTCCCTGCCCTCCTTCCTTTGCTTATGCCCCTCATCTCTTCCCCAAACCCATAGCTGCACAGGCAGCTTTACTGGCACTCTGCCCATGGGAACTCTGAACACAAAGGGACCCTTACCTATAGAGTGCACACCTCACCTGCTGCGCCCTGGGGGTCTGGTCTTGTGTACAGCCCCCATTTAGTGAGGCTTTCGTACAGATGTACACATCCTCCGTGGGGCAGCTCAGCTCGCTACCATCCTCACCTGAGAAGGGCTTGCTCCCACCACTAGTCAGGTGGCAAAGCAAGGCTGTTTGGGTTCTTCCCAGTGCCTGAGTGAAGGGGCCCTCTCACCTGATGGGACTGTCCTGGCTACTGCAAGCCATGATGGCTTTGTCAAGTTCTGGCAGATCTACATTGAGGGGCAGGACGAGCCAAGGTAAGGCAGGGCCTGAGGAACCAAGAACCGCCCCCCAAGGGTGAGGACAAGATCATTCACTCGGGTCCCTCATCTGCCTTCTTGCAGGTGTCTGCATGAATGGAAGCCTCATGATGGGCGGTCCCTTTCCTGCCTCCTGTTCTGTGACAACCACAAGAAACAGGACCCTGAGTGAGTGAGTGGGCAGGCAGGCGGGTGGTGGGCTGGACCTTGGTTCTCCGGTAGGGGGGCCCAGCCCACTATTGGATGCCTTGCTGCTTTGCAGAGTCCCTTTCTGGAGGTTCCTTATCACTGGTGCTGACCAGAATCGGGAGCTAAAGATGTGGTGCACAGTGTCCTGGACCTGCCTGCAGACCATTCGGTAAGCAGAGGCTGGGCAGGGGCAGCAGAGTAACAGATGTGGGTTCTTTCCACTCTCTGTCTCATTAATCCTGCCTTCCCCCCCCCCCCCCACAGCTTCTCCCCAGATATCTTCAGCTCAGTGAGTGTGCCCCCCAGCCTCAAGGTTTGTCTGGACCTCTCAGCAGAATACCTTATTCTCAGCGATGTGCAACGGAAGGTAGGCTGTAGTGGGGCACCCTGGGCAGAGCTGGTATTGTCAGGGAAGCAGGGGTGTTGGGCACATCCCTAGCACTCGCAGCCTCTGAGCCAGGTGTGAGTGCATCGTGTGTGCAGGTCCTCTACGTGATGGAGCTGCTGCAGAACCAGGAGGAGGGCCGTGCCTGCTTCAGCTCCATCTCGGAGTTCCTGCTCACCCATCCTGTGCTGAGCTTCGGGATCCAGGTTGTGAGTCGCTGCCGACTGCGGCACACTGAGGTGCTGCCTGCCGAGGAGGAGAATGACAGCCTAGGGGCTGGTGAGCTGCTCAGGGTCGGGGAACATGTGTGTCTGTAGGGAAGTGCGGAGGCACAGAGGGCCAGGGCTGAGTGGCCCTCACTGTCTCTGTAGATGGGACCCATGGAGCTGGTGCCATGGAGTCTGCAGCTGGGGTGCTCATCAAACTCTTCTGTGTGCATACTAAGTGAGTATGTTGGGGAGTCTGACCTGTGCCCTCTCTGTGCCGCCCACCCACCCTACTGATGCTGGCCTCTTTGAGCTCTCTCCTATTCTCACCCTTCTCTGCCTATAGGGCATTGCAGGACGTGCAGATCCGTTTCCAGCCGCAGCTGAACCCTGATGTCGTGGCCCCGCTCCCCACCCACACTACCCACGAGGACTTCAGTGAGTGAGGTGTAAGAGGGAGGCAGGTGAGACTGACCAGAGTCTGAGATCTGACTCAAGTGTCAGCTTTCCCCATAGCATTTGGAGAGACTCGGCCTGAACTGGGCTCTGAGGGCCTGGGGTCATCTACCCAAGGCTCCCAGCCTGACCCCCGACGCATAGTGGAGCTGCCTGCACCCGCTGACTTCCTCAGTCTGAGCAATGAGACCAAGCCCAAGCTCATGACCCCTGACGCCTTCATGACACCTAGCACCTCCCTGCAGCAGGTGTGCTGGGGGCAGGGTGTGGGGCTACGGGCAGGGGGCCCCAGGAATGCCCCACCTGCAGGCCACAACCTTGATCTCCTGCATCTCCGCAGATTGCTGCGTCCCCCAGCAGCAGCAGCAGCAGCAGCTCCAGCTCCAGCTCCTCATCTCTCACAGCTGTGTCTGCTATGAGCAGTACCTCAGCCGTGGACCCCTCCTTGCCCAGGTGAAGCGAGGATTGGAGTTGGGGGATTGTAGGGGCTGGTGCCAGGTGATGCCAAGCTCTGGCTGCTACACCTCAGCCTTCCTGCCCTCAGGCCACCCGAGGAGCTGACCTTGAGCCCCAAGCTGCAGCTGGATGGCAGTCTGACAATGAGCAGCAGTAGCAGCCTGCAAGCAAGCCCACGCAGCCTCTTGCCCAGTCTGCTCCCAGGTCCAGCTGACAAACTGACTCCCAAAGCACCTGGGCAGGTATGTGTGTGGGTGTGTATGAAGTGCAAGGTGGCAGGTATGTGGTGGTGGGAAGCTTGGTGGCAGTTTTCTCCCACAGCACCTGAGGTCTTTCCCTGAGGTCATCCCAGCCTCCCCTGTTCTCTGGAGGGCAGCTTCTCAGCCTGTATCCATCCCCACGTCCTCTCCTCCTGGGCTGTGGAATTTTTGACCTACATCCCCCTTCACTGTCCCATCGCTACAGCCATCAGGCCTCATCTCTTGTGCTCCCCCTTCCTCACATCCCACCACCTAAGTCCCATCTTTGTTCCACCTCAGGTGCCTACTGCTGCCTCTGCGCTGTCACTGGAGCTGCAGGAAGTGGAGCCCCTGGGGCTACCCCAGGCTTCTCCTAGCCGTACCCGCTCCCCTGATGTTATCTCCTCAGCTTCCACTGCCCTGTCCCAGGACATCCCTGAGATCGCATCTGAGGCCCTGTCCCGTGGTTTTGTCTCCTCTGCTCCTGAGGGTCTTGAGCCAGACAGTATGGCCTCGGCTGCCTCAGCACTACACCTGCTGTCCCCACGGCCCCGGCCAGGGCCCGAGCTTGGCTCCCAGCTTGGCCTGGATGGAGGCCCTGGGGATGGGGATCGGCATAGTACCCCTTCCCTTTTGGAGGCAGCACTGACCCAGGAGGCCACAGCCCCTGACAGTCAGGTCTGGCCCACGGCACCAGACATTACTCGTGAGACCTGCAGCAGCCTGGCAGAGAGGTGAGGAACCTGGGAGGGGAACATGGGCCGGTGGGAGGGGTCTCATTTAGAGTCATCTGCTGTTGAATTGGCCTGTTCCTTCAGTCCCAGGAATGGCCTCCAGGAGAAGCACAAGAGCCTGGCCTTCCACCGACCACCTTATCACCTGCTGCAGCAACACGACAGCCAGGACGCCAGTGCTGAGCAAAGGTAGGTGCCACCCTACACTTCCTCTCATGAGGGAGGGCCAGCAAGTGGGTCGGTGCTTATTTTTCTCCCTCCCCTTCCTACAGTGACCATGATGATGAGGTGGCTAGCCTTGCCTCTGCTGCAGGAGGCTTTGGCACCAAAGTTCCGACTCCACGGCTACCAGCCAAGGACTGGAAGACCAAGAGTTCTCCTCGAGCCTCACCCAAGCTTAAGAGAAAGGGCAAGAAAGATGACGGGTAGGGGGTGGTAGGGTCCTATGGCCAGGGAGAGGGGGTGGTCCTCTGGCTTCCCTGCCTGACGTGGCCTGAGCTGCTTCTTGTCCATGGCAGGGATTCGGCTGTGGGGTCCCGGCTCATGGAGCACCAGGTGAGTGTCGTAACAACCTTTCTATTTCTGGGACTCCTCCCTGCGAGGATGGGGAAGAGCTCTGGGCCGGTTCCTGGTCTGGTGTGTGGGAATGTATGTGGCAGGCATCACCTGACTGTCAGTGCTCTTGGCAGGTGGCAGAACCTCCTGAGGACTGGCCAGCACTAATTTGGCAACAGCAGAGAGAGCTGGCAGAGCTGCGGCACAGCCAGGAAGAATTGCTGCAGCGTCTTTGCACCCAACTTGAAGGCCTGCAAAGCACTGTCACGGGCCACGTAGAACGCGCCCTGGAGTCACGGCATGAGCAGGAGCGTATCCTTATGGGTCATGGTGCAACATGGCATAGGGGTAGGGACAGCAGCAGCGTTCTTGGCCCAGGAAGGGATGTGGGACCTGCCCCAGGCCTATTCCTTAGCTCCAGTGCAGAGCGGCGGCTGGAGCGGGCACTGGCTGAGGGGCAGCAGCGGGGTGGGCAGCTGCAAGAGCAGCTGACACAGCAGCTGTCCCAGGCACTGTCTTCGGCTGTAGCGGGGCGGCTGGAGCGCAGCATACGGGATGAGATCAAGAAGACGGTGCCTCCATGTGAGTTTGGCATGGAGACTTCTGGGTGGGCCAGGTGGGAGTGAGGCTCCCTGTCTGTCAGGCTGCTTTTTGTGGCCCCACCTGTTCCTCGTCATTGTGCCCCAGGTGTCTCTAGGAGTCTGGAGCCAGTGGCAGGCCAGCTGAGCAACTCAGTGGCCACCAAGCTCACAGCCGTGGAGGGTAGCATGAAAGAGAATATCTCCAAGCTGCTAAAGTCCAAGGTGCTGTAGGACCCGAGATGAGGGAGGTTGGTGGTTGGTGGGCCTGGTCATGCCAAGTCGGGCTTAGCCTTCCAACTCAGCCCTCCCTCTACTTCCAGAACTTGACAGATGCCATTGCCCGAGCAGCTGCAGACACATTACAGGGGCCAATGCAGGCTGCCTACCGTGAAGCCTTCCAGAGTGTGGTGCTGCCGGCCTTTGAGAAGAGCTGCCAGGCCATGTTCCAGCAGATCAATGAGAGCTTCCGACTGGGCACCCAAGAATGTGGGTGGGGTCCTATGCCTCTAGGTGGGAGGAGCTGTCCCCCTCTCCCCTCTCAGCCCTCTCATGGCCCCTGTGGTCACCCCTCAGACTTGCAGCAGCTGGAGAGCCACATGAAGAGCAGGAAGGCACGTGAACAGGAGGCACGGGAGCCTGTGTTGGCCCAGCTGCGGGGCCTGGTCAGCACACTGCAGGGTGCCACTGAGCAGATGGCGGCCACCGTGTCCAGCAGCGTTCGGGCTGAGGTGCAGCACCAGCTGCACGTGGCTGTGGGCAGGTGTGTGGGCAGGATATTGGGCAAGGTGCTGGGTTTGGAAAGCGCCAGACCAGACTTCCTGTCTACCTCATCTCCCTCACTTCCCTTTGCAGCCTGCAGGAGTCCATTTTAGCACAGGTACAGCGCATCGTTAAGGGTGAGGTGAGTGTAGCACTCAAGGAGCAACAGGCCGCCGTCACGTCTAGCATCATGCAGGCCATGCGTTCAGCTGCTGGCACACCTGTCCCCGCTGCCCACCTCGACTGCCAGGCCCAGCAAGCCCATATCCTGCAGCTGCTGCAGCAGGGCCACCTCAATCAGGCCTTCCAGCAGGTATGCCAGGCAGTAGGTCCACGTGAGGGTCAGGTGTCTCCTGACAGGGCCCACACACCATGCTCTACCTTCCAGGCTTGGGGTGGTCTGGCCCTAGTGCACTGTTCTTGGTTCTCTTTGGCTTCAGGCCATTTCCCCTGCTTTCCCCTCTGCCCAGACCCTTTCTTTCTACCTCCGCCTACCTTGCTTCATGACCACCCTTTTTAGGAAACCTTTCCTGATCCCCCAGAGTAACAACACAGCTCTCTATTACTGTCTCTAGGCCCCTGAGCATCCCCCCTCTGGAGCTCAGTGCCCTCTTCTGATCATCCTCACCCGAGCCACACAGCCAGACCAGCAGGTTCTCCGTTCTGACCTTAGCTATAATCACCATTCTCTCCCTAGGCTCTGACAGCTGCTGACCTGAACCTGGTGCTGTATGTGTGTGAAACTGTGGACCCAGGGCAGGTTTTTGGGCAGCCACCCTGCCCACTCTCCCAGCCTGTGCTCCTTTCCCTCATCCAGCAGCTGGCCTCTGACCTTGGTACTCGAACTGACCTCAAGCTCAGGTGAGTGGACTCGGGGATCAGGAGACAGGCTGGGGTGAAGGTGGAGGAGTAGACCAAGCAGAGACTCCTGCCTGATTCTGCTTCCTAATTTTCTCCACCAAACCCCTCTGTCCCCACCCATCTCCAGTTTTGAGGCCCCCCTTTGTCAGCAGTCCCTCTGGGCCTCAGTGCCACTAGGGGGCACTCCCATCTGCTGGAGCCCACCTGCATCCTGTGCCTTTCTTCCACCACAGCTACCTGGAAGAGGCTGTGATGCACCTGGACCACAGTGACCCCATCACTCGGGACCACATGGGCTCCGTCATGGCCCAGGTGCGCCAGAAGCTCTTCCAGTTCCTGCAGGCTGAGCCACACAACTCACTTGGCAAAGTGGCCCGGCGTCTCAGCCTCATGCTGCATGGCCTTGTAACCCCTAGCCTCCCTTAGCTAAGCCTGCCTTGCCCTGGGGTGGGGAGGCACGGAAGGCCAGCAAACAGGCCTAGGCCAAAGCAGGGTCATGTCTACTCTTTTACCTGCTCAAGCTCCCATCTCAGGGGTGTTTGAGGGGAGAGCACTGGCTGTGGTCTACAGGTTGTGGTAGCCAGCAGGTTTAGGCTGGGCCCAGGGTGAGTATTGTGCCTTCTTGGGTTCTGCCATGCCTGGAGCATGACCCCTGAGATCGTGACACCACTTGAGTTGAATTTTCCATGTTCCTTTTTACCTCCGATTTGGATCTTTTTGTTTTTGAAAAATATTGAGAAATTCAATTAAATGCTTTTGGAATAAAATGGAGTATGTGTGTGCTTTTGGTGTACTTTGTTAAGGGCTTCTGTTCTCTCTCCCTTCTCTCTTCCCTGTGTGGAATTCTGCCTAGGCAGACCCAGGTGCCTGGACACCCACCCTCATCTGCACAGCTGCCTTCCTAGATCCCCTTTCCATCTCTGAGACAGGGGCCCTGGGGTCAGCTCTGCAATTGCCTGTGTCCCCAGCTCTTCCCTCGGGGGTTCCTCCCCTCCTTCGCCGCTCTGGGTACTGGGGCGGGGCCGCCAACTGGCTTTGGGCCCCGCCTCCGGCTCCCATCCAATCACAATCCCTTCTTTCGGGGGCTGGGCCGAAGGGCTGCGCTTGCAAGCTGCTTCCAAGCTGCTAGCTCCAGCACTAGGCTCCCAGCCGGGGAGGATGCGGGGATGATGCACAGCTACTGCTCCTGTCACCACCGCCAGCGACTACCCCGACTTTCCGGGGTGCTGGGACTGTTGCTGCTGTTGCTACCACTCGGTGAGTGCGGGAGTTCTGGACTGGGCTTAGTGGCTGGGCGGCACGCCCTCTCCCCAGTCTAGGTATAGGGTGTGTGGGAGCTGAGGCCCATCCTTCCTCAGCCCTGGGAACCAGGCTGGAGAGGAGGTGCGAGGGCTTCAGGGAGAGGATAATACATGTCGGTGGCTTCAGGATGCAAAATGGGTGTGAACTGACAGCAAGTCATGGGGAAAGGACCCCAAAATTCTACATTGCCCATTCTGGTAAAGAGAGACCGAGGCTCTCGTGGGACCCCTAAACCAATTGTGGGACCCCTGAGGCGCTCTCTTAGTGTCTGATCTGGATCCTGACCCTGCCTATCCTGCTCTACCTGGCTGAGAACACCTGTTTTTTTGGAGCTGGGGTGGGATGGCCAAGTGAAGCTTGTCCAACCTGCAGGACAGTTAAGGGAGCCTGTAGCCATGGACCCTGCCCCTCTTCAATGTGTCCTGACTCCTTCACTGGGACCATCCTCACCTGACCTGTGACCCTAGAATCTCAGAGGAAGAGCCAACCCTTTGGGACAAGACACCTTCTTCCCCTCTCTCCACATATCCTGTCTGGGTTGTGCCTAGAGGGGACCCAATGCAGGTGGATCCCCAGATGTGCCCGCTGGTTCCCTTGGGTGCCTCTGTTTCACGCTGAGTCACATCCCTTGAGCACACCCAGGTAAACAAGCCCCTGGGGGCTTGGTGGTAAAGGGGGGAGGGGCGGCTCGTCCTATCAACCACTCTCCACCCCCACCCCTAGTCCTTGTCTCTCCCCTGGCAGCAGCTGCAACGGGCCCAGGGGGCTGTGACACCATATACCAGGGCTTCGCTGAGTGTCTCATCCGCTTGGGGGACAGCATGGGCCTTGGAAGCGAGCTGGAGACTGTCTGTAGGTAAGAGCAGGTGTGAAGACAGCCGCCTAACTGCGGGACCCCCACACCACCCTAAGGCCTGAACCTTTTCCTTCCCATTACAGAAGGCTCTTTGCCCCACCGAATTACCCTAACTCCAAGCCTTTAACAGGGCTTGGAATGACTTCCACGTCTGTGCCTCCCGAGTCCTGTTGCGCTGCCCGGAGGAGGCTGCCACTGTGTGGGAGTCACTACAGCAAGAAGCTCGCCGGGCCCCGCACCCAGATAACTTGCATGCTCTGTGCAGAACCCCTGTGCGTATTAAGGAGCATGGCACAGGCCCTGAGACCAACCAGGAGACGCTGCAGGCAAGAGCATCTGCACCCACCCCAGCCCCGATGCCCTCACTGCTGGCGGCTGCACTGGCGCTCACCTGCCTCCTGGGGCCTCTGGCCTAGCCAGTCTGGTGGAGTTGCAGCACCCCTGCCTCCTACCCTGCTCTGGCAGCTGCTGCGGGGTTTGCCGAGTGCCCTTGGCTTTCATTAAAGGTACTTATATTTGTACTAAGCTCCTTCCTTTCTGCTGGCCATAGCCAGCCCCACTTGGTTGGGGCAGAGCCTCCAGAAGCTGATCCCCAGGGGTGGATGGGCGGGGCCCATGGCCGCCACAGGGGACTCAATCTTTCTACTTACAGACACTCATTTCCCAGGGCTGGCTATGCAGAGTTTTCCATTGTGTGCAGGTTCCAGGAGCTATGGTGGTGACCCGAAATCTTCCAGAATGCACAGCCTTCCTCTGTTCTCCTGGGCTGGCATTTCTACCCCTTCCTTCCCCCCGCCCCCCATTCTGGCCTCTATGGGCATGTGAGGGGCTGAAGTGTACCACCCCGCCCTAACCCCCCTCGAGCCAGTTCACCCCCATCCTCACATTCATTCCAGCCTCCATATTCCTGGCATCTCTGCTAACTACCACCTTCACCTTCAAGACAGATTAAGTGCTCTGTCCTCTCCCTCTCTGGGGTCCTGGTCTACCTGAGGGGAGACTGTTCCAGAAGGTGGGGAGTCCCTGTTTCAGTCTATATTGCGGTGACCTGGAGCTGCAGAAGCTGGGGTCATGATGAGGATTCATCTGGCCTCTGTTGTACCCAAGCTTGTTCTTTGAGAAGAGGTATGCAGTGTGAAGTCAATAATTCCAGAAGACCTTCTGGAAATATGGAATAAGTGTGTGGTGTGTGAGGAAACCCTGTTCATCCTGGTGGAGAAGAGCAAGAATCTGCACGGGCAGAATCCTGAGGGAAGGAGGAGTCCTCAGGGAGGGTGAGACCCTCTCTCAATCAGTCCTCTACCACCACCTCTAGGACTGTACTCCAAGCCACCACCCCATGACTTGTGTGGGCAGTCCCATGGCTTCACTGACTTTTGCTCTCACTCCCTCTGCTTTATTTTCCTTTTTTTTTTTTTTTTAAATTTAGAACCGATTCCGATGTTAAAGCTTTTTTCATTGTCTATGAGGCCCTGCATAAACCAGCTCTGCCCACAGGTGATTCAGTCCACTCCTGCGACTCCCCTCTGTCTGAGCATGGATCAGGGATCTACCTACTCAGTGCTTGGCATCAGGGGAGCCTTCAGGGAAGGCATATGATAGGGGCTGATAGAAGTCAGGATGTGAGGGGGCGCCTGGGTGGCGCAGTCGTTAAGCGTCTGCCTTCCGCTCAGGGCGTGATCCCAGTGTTATGGGATTGAGCCCCACATCAGGCTCCTCCGCTATGAGCCTGCTTCTTCCTTTCCCACTCCCCCTGCTTGTGTTCCCCCTCTCGCTAGCTGTCTCTATCTCTGTCAAATAAATAAATAAAAAAATCTTAAAAAAAAAAAAGAAGTCAGGATGTGAGACTTACAGGTGGTAGAGGAGAGATGGGGCTGAGTTGGAGAGGGCTTTCAAGAGGAGCCCAAAGGAATCAGGGTAGGAATCTAGGTTGGCAGACTAGGTTTACTCTAAAGCCCATGCTGGGGGGCTACTGCCTACAGGAAGGAATCAGGCCTAATTGAACCCTTGTTTGGCTCCATGGTGACAGGTGCCTTCAGAGACCTCCATCTTCGTGTATAGGGGCCTTACTTCATCCATTCTTTCTGAACACCTTCCCATTCCAGTTAGCTCAGATACCTCAGTCAACTCTCTCTGCCCTACCTTTGCTCCTCTGCTTCATTCACCTGTACTTTTATCTCCACTTCTATTTCCCAACCAGTCTCACATCACCTAAAGGAGAAAGTTCAGGAGAAAATCTCTCCCACATCTGCCCCACTTTGACCACCAGAATTTTCCAGAAGGAAAGGCCAGGCTTTTATCCCTTTGGGTCTTTTATATTTTTATTTTTTTTTAAGATTTTATTTATTTATTTGACAGAGAGAGAGAGAGCGCACAAGCAGGGGGAGTAGCAGAGGGAGAGGGAGAAGCAGGCTCCACTGAGCAGGGAGCCTGATGGGGGGCTCAATCCCAGGACGCTGGGATCAGACCTGAGCTAAAGGCAGATGATTAACTGACTGAGCCACCCAGGCTCCCTCCCTTTGGGTCTTTGTACATTTATTCTCTGTACTCAAAATACCCTTCCCCATATCCTCCTGGTGAACTCCTTTTCTTGATCAGTATCACTTCCTTCCTAATCCTGACTCCAGACCTGAATCAGAAGTCTCCTACAGGTCCATACAGCTCCCCAGTTGTCTTCTGTCTCTGGCTTGTTACTGTCTGGGTCTGGGTCAGAGCTCTCCACTGTGGCTTCCCAAAGGTCCCCTTTATGTCTCTAGCACCCAGCTTAGGGCTGGGTATAAAGAGTACACTTGTAGAAGTGTGTGGAATCAAAGACAGAATCTCTAAGCCCAGCATAGAAAGTGTTATAGTCAGGAAGAGCTTGGACTGAGAATGACCTCAACATGGAGGATGTATCATTTGCGGCAGCCCCCTTACCTAGCCTGGGCATACTTTGGGAAGGATGATGCTAGGAATCCAGACCCTGAAAGTCTTCTCACAGCCCCTCTTGGTGGGTGGCCAGGAGCAGCCTGCTTCCAGGAGCAGGGGCCCAACTGTTTGGCCAGCCATCAGGGGGATTACCATCCTCCTGCTGTGACCTACTTTACCCTGGTTTTTGCTCCCTAAGTTGCTGCTCTTCCCTGGAATTGAGTGACCTGGAGTGTGTGCATGGCGGTGGGGACAGAATCTGCTTTCTGGCCAGGGGCTTAAGAGCTTTGTATGTTTTATCCCAGAGCTGGAGGAGAGGGGTGGGCTGATAGCCAGACTGAGCCCTGGACACAACTACCCAGGCCAGAGCATAATGGTGATGGTGTGTCTCAAATTTACAGCTCTGTGGACATGGAATAGCTTATTGCTCAGGGGACAGCCTACGGGCTGAATGTCTTGAACCCAGTCCCTCTGCATCACATACCTCTTCATCTTAGGACCCTGTGTTCTTTGCCAGAATCCATACCAGCATCTGCCAGTAGCAAAGGCTCAATAAATACTTGTTGGATTAATTTGCTGAATGTCTGTAAAATTGGGGTGTTGTGTGTGAATTTCTAAGCCCCACCAACCCTAGAATTCATATTACTTTTAACCTTCACAACAACTCTGTGGGGTCAGGATTATGATCCCCATAAAATATAAGAAAAATGAGGCTTAAGGAGGGGAGATGTCTTGCCTAAGGTTACAAAGCTGTGAAAAGTGTCAGAGCTTGGGATATGATCCCAGGTTTGTTTGACCCCAAAGGCATGCCCTTAGTCACTAGGCTTTTGGAAGTGATTTCTTTTCTTTTTTCTTTTTTTTTCTTTTTGGAGGTGGGGGAGCAATGATTTTTTTTTTTTAAGATTTTATTTATTTATTCGACAGAGATAGAGACAGCCAGCAAGAGAGGGAACACAAGAAGGGGGAGTGGGAGAGGAAGAAGCAGGCTTATAGCGGAGGAGCCTGATGTGGGGCTTGATCCCATAATGCCGGGATCACACCCTGAGCCGAAGGCAGACGCTTAACCACTGTGCCACCCAGGCGCCCCAGGAGCAATGATTTTTAAAGGTGTTTTTTAATTTTTAATATTTTAAATTTAAATTCAGTTAACCAACACACAACACACATCATTAGTTTCAGATGTAGTGTTCAACAATTCATCAGTTGCCTATAACACCCAGTGCTCATCACATCATGTGCCCTCCTTAATGCCCATCACCTGGTTACTTCATTCCCCCTTCCCCTCACCTCCCAAAGATGTTTTTTAAAATAAAAATTTTTATGAAACCCTGCTAATAAAACAGACCATGATGCTTTTTTGGTGTTAATTTATTTTTAGGTTTAAAGTATAACATTAGCTTATACAGTCAATTAAAGATAATTTCATGTATGAAGTAAAAAATATTTTAATAAATGAACAGACAGAAATGAGGTAGATGGAAGGAGGTTACAATGCCCTTATTACCTCCGGCATCTACTTTCCCCCCCCTGCAATTTGGGTTTATTGTAAAGTAGTGAGATAATTCTGATCTTATAGAGAAGTTTAATGGTAACAATTCTTTTAAATCTACTTGATTTGCAGTTTCAGAATACACTTAAATTCAATAACAATAACAAAAATTTAAAAAACCGTTACTCCGAAATTAGCCCAAGACTAACTTCGCTTTCACTGATCCTCAAGTTAACCATTTGGAAGTCCACTGTGATGAAGTCTAAATTTAACACTTCTGAGTGCCTCTATTATTTTAATTGCAGTTAAAAAAACTGATTTGCTAATGTAATTTAAATCGATCCTTTTCGGAGTTCCAGAGGCACTTCCAGAAACCTCTGTTGAAACGCACTACGCCCCCGACTTTGCACTACAGGTCGTCCTTCTGCCCTAACCAGAAATTTGACACTTTCTCTTTACCTTCCCGGTAGGGAAGTCCCTCCCGCTGCCTACCGTGGAGCCACTTTGAGGGTTACTTAGACTTACCCCGGGGAGAAAGTAAGTCCCCGCCCCGAAGGCGTTGATTGGCAGGCCACGCTCGAAGGAGCGATTAAACGCAAAGCCGGTCTCTCCCGAGGCCCGCCCCCTTCCCGCCCCAAGGGCGGCCTGGGTTTGTTTTGGCGTAAAGCGCGCGCTGTGATGACGTCAGGACGCTGACGCCTGAGGATGGCGGCGGCGGCGGCGGTGGCGGCGGCGGCGACCCTGTCCGCGGTCCGGAGAGGGTCAGCACAGCCGCCGAGACGCCGAAGACCCCGCCGTCCGCGTGAGGTGAGGCGGCCCGGCCCAGGGCGACGGCCCGACGGGCGGGAGGGGCTGACGACCTGCGGCCACGGTCGCTTCCTGGCGCCCTGGGCCTATTCCTGCCCAGCCCGGAGCCCTCGGCTGGAGCCCGGTGTGCCGGGGCATACGGGACTGGGGAGCAGTCCAGGCGATGGCTGCTCGGGATTCCTGGTGTTCGAGGCTGGACGGGCCTCAAAACATGCTGCGGTGCTGGGTAGCCTGTGTCTGGGGCCGCGTGGGCCTGGTGGATGTGGTCAGCTTCCCTGCCTGCTGTTCAGCCAGCCGGCGTCGGTCAGGGTGAACTAAGCAGGTTGTCCTCACTGCCTTCTCGTGTCCGGCACCCACTTCACACCCCTCCTTTGCGACTGAACGCTAGCAGTTGTCGGGGCAGCTGGTCGCTTTCGTGTTCAGGCTGGGAAAAAGCAGGCCTGAGCCTAGCCAGGTTGCCTGCTCTGCAAGCCATCATCTTTCAGCTTATAAGGGGAAGCCCAGCTCCCCACGCTCACTACTCCCTCCACGAAGCTGCTGAAGTGATAATTCCCACCTGAAAATTTGAATAAGTCCTTCACTGCCTGAAACTGGATCCCTGGTGCCTACAGGATGAAATCCAAGCTTCATAGCAAGGCTGGGCTCTTCATAATCTGGTAGAGGCCTAACCGGGAAGTCAACACCTGGGCACTTCTGCCTTCTGTTTACAGTTTGTTGTTAGGGCATGTGAGCCCGCTGTGTTCCGTGTTTTAATACCCTTGTAATTTAGATAGGCATTTTGTAAGACTCTTCTTTACCCCCATGCCAGTCACCAGAATGGAAATTTACATCTGTCCTTTAAAATCCACCTTAGATTTCATTTCCTTTTCCAAGAGAAAAGCTTCCCTTGCTTCACGTGTAACCATTGGCTCCTCTGTACTTTTATTCACGTGACTACTGTTGAGTATATCATGTGTCTCCCGATGGTGGGTCTGGGTCTCTTGTCTGCATATGAGTGTCTGACTCTGTACCTGGCATAAAGTAGGAGCTGAATGGACTGGGACAGTTTGCTGGTTTAAGACTAGGAACAGATTCAGTGTATTACTGAGCCCCTATCAGGGGCCCAGGATCTGACATGTGGACAGCAAATGCGTATCTCCTGTTTGCACATGCACACATATTCATGTGGTAGGTGGTGCAGCCTTGTCAACTTTGATGGTCTAAAATCTCTTGGGATAGTTTTTCAATATACAAATTCAAGAATCTCACTCTCTGATACTTGGATTCAGAAGATCGGGAATCTTGGGGCGCCTGGGTGGCACAGCGGTTAAGCGTCTGCCTTCTTTGGCTCAGGGCGTGATCCCGGCGTTATGGGATCGAGCCCCACATCAGGCTCCTCCGCTATGAGCCTGCTTCTTCCTCTCCCACTCCCCCTGCTTGTGTTCCCTCTCTCACTGGCTGTCTCTATCTCTGTCGAATAAATAAATAAAATCTTAAAAAAAAAAAAAGATCGGGAATCTGGTAGGAATCTGTATTTTGAAAAAAACACCTCAGGTGACTTTGCTCTGCTTCCTGGTTGAACATCTTTGCCATTGCACTAGGAATCTGTTGTGTCTTCTTTGTCCAGTAGGAAAGGCTAGCTGTGCTGTGTAGTCTCATTGCCCATACTTGGGAAGGCAGTGTGATTTCCTGGTTAGTAGTATGGGCTTTGGAGTCAGAAAGACTTGGATTCAGTTCTTGTTTGTGAGATCTTGAGGTCCTTTGAGTCTGACTTTGCTCATTCCAAAATAGCAATAATCATGCCTACTGTGTGTGGTTGCACAGAGGAGTGAGAGTGCATACAAGATGCTTAACACAGTTGGAACTCAGGAAATGGAAGGCACTATTATTACTAAGGACTTTTTCCCAGAGAGTGTGTCTTGTCAAAAGGAGATCTCAGGAAGCCTGTTTGCTCTCTAGACTGGGCCTCATGTAGGAAGCTGCCTTCTCTGACTTCCTGGAGGTCATTTCTGTGTATCAAGGAAAGCTCTGACAAAACAGTGCTTCTACTTAGGGCAGTTGCACTTGGTCATTCCTCTGGAAGAGATTTGGAATGCTGATTCACTAGACGTTGGGTTTGCTGCATAAGCACTTTGTCCCCGTCTAATTGCAATTCCTGTGCTTGTTAAGTTGTATAAATGAGCTAAAGGAAGTGCAGCTCTCAGGAAACCTGTTTGCCTCTGACACTGAGCTAGAGTTGCACCTCACCTGGAATGGAATACCCCTGCAGATCCTACTGTCCATGGAATCTGAAATAGATACTGGGGATCTCTGTCAGTCACAGTTCCGAGTTAAATGAGTGAGACTTTGGTTTGGCCTTCTGTCTTACCTTCTAAGTGATAGCATGTTATGTGGGCAATTTTACCCTTCAGAGCTTCCCGACTGTGTGATATGAATGGGCTATAGGTGTGCCAAAGTATTGAAGCCTTAAGCTTCCAGATAGCCCAGAACAGCTGTCCCCCTCAACCCCAGGGTACACAGAGAAAAATTTGAGAAATACTGCCCTGGAGGGACGGAAGCAATTCTGCTTGTTGAGAGCTAGAGAGAGACTTATTTATTTGAACTCTTTTTCCTTCCAAGAATCTTACTCAGTGACTATTAAGTGGGTTTGTGTTGGCTAGGTCATCACTGAGCTAATTCTTGGGACAGCCTTCTGTTGCCGTGGTGTCTGATATGCTAAAGTAGAAAAATGTAGTGTGTTCATTTTGTGGGGGAAAATTATCTTTTAGGGTCCCCTTCCAGACTGCCAGTCTTGAAGTGGCTTCACAGGGCATCATAAGAGAGACTCTTGGTGTGGAACCATCTGTGTGTAAGTTCCTTGAGAGCAGAGATTATGGCAGCCTTCTTTTTGTCTGTTACAGCCCTTGGCCGAGTTCCTGGCCCACAGCAGGAACTCAGTAAATATTTGTGGGTCGAACCTTGGGATTTTGGAAGGAGAACCCCAGGTACATTGCCAGAGTCTGTATTTCTGATGATTGGATGGCCAGTGGGTGGGATGTCTTAGGTGGAGCTAGGGTCATGATAAAATGAGGACACAGCAAACTTTTGAACTTTCTGCTTCTCTCAGCCCTAAGGCCGGAGTCTCTGCCCACCAGTTATTACCATGTAAAGCTTGGTACCTAGCTGGAGTCCTTGAGAAGTGGTGTCCCGAGTTACTATATTCTTTTTTTTTTTTTTAACACTTGAAATAAGCATTTATTTTTTATTTATTTTTTTAAATGTTTTTTTATTATATTATGTTAGTCACCATACAGTACATCCCCGGTTTCCGATGTAAAGTTCGATGATTCATTAGTTGCGTATAACACCCAGTGCACCATGCAATACGTGCCCTCCTTACTACCCATCACCAGTCTATCCCATTCCCTCACCCTCTTCCCCTCTGAAGCCCTCAGTTTGTTTCCCAGAGTCTATAGTCTCTCATGCTTCATTCCCCCTTCTGATTACCCCCCCTTCTTTATCCCTTTCTTCCCCTACCGATCTTCCTAGTTCCTATGTTCCATAGATGAGAGAAATCATATGATAATTGTCTTTCTCTGCTTGGCTTATTTCACTTAGCATTATCTCCTCCAGTGCCGTCCATGTTGCAGCAAATGTTGAGAACTCGTTCTTTCTGATAGCTGAGTAATATTCCATTGTATATATGGACCACAGCTTCTTAATCCAGTCATCTGTTGAAGGGCATCTCGGTTCCTTCCACGATTTAGCTATTGTGGACAATGCTGCTGTGAGCATTGGGGTGCATATGGCCCTTCTCTTCACTACACTGAGTTACTATATTCTAAGAAGAAGTCGTAACAATTTTTATTACAAAATAATATTCAAAGTTAAAACATTATAGGAGTGAATGAAGCCCAGTGTCTTTAGACACAAACAGTGTAATAATTTGGTATGTATTCTGGCACTTTTAAAAAATTGTGTAATAGTCTCTGTTTCTACAGTATGTATTTTTGTTAACTTTAAAAATGTAATATGTGGTAGTGATTTTAAAAAATAGCAACAGCACAGGAATATGTAAAGTGAGAAGTGAAAGTCTGTCTCCCTCCCTCCCTCCCACCCATTCCCTTCACATTTGCACACCCTAGAGCCAGTCACTGTCTCCAGTTTGTCTTTTCCCTTTCCAGGGTATTTTTCCACATATGTGTTTGTATCTTTTTTTTAACTCCTCATTGTACATATGCTTCAGATACTGTTGTAAACTACTTATTACATCATGAATATGGGTCCTGGCACAAAGCCATTCAATAAAATTGACTGGTATCTTTCTTTCTTTGTCAGTATATATGGATTTACCTCATTCATTTCAACAGCTTCAGAGGGTTCCATTATATGAATGGATCTTAATTATCTTAATTTATGTAATCCCTTACTGGTGGATATTTGGGTAATTTCCATTTTTTCATTATTATAAAGAACATTGCCATGAACTTGCTTGTACAAATATATCTTTACATACTCGTGGAAATGGTTTTATAGAATTATTTCTTTTTTTTTTAATTTTTTTTTTTAATTTTTTTATTCAACAGAGATCGAGACAGCCAGCGAGAGAGGGAACACAAGCAGGGGGAGTGGGAGAGGAAGAAGCAGGCTCATAGTGGAGGAGCCTGATGTGGGGCTCGATCCCACAACACCGGGATCACGCCCTGAGCGGAAGGCAGACGCTTAACCGCTGTGCCACCCAGGCGCCCCTATAGATTTCTGAAAATGGAATTGCTAGATGCAGTGTCTGTTTCCCTGCTTCAGAAAACAGACTCACATAGCTCCCCCTAAGGTTGCTGAGGTCCTTGTTGGGGAGTTTTCATCTAAAGTGACAAGCTCTTTTGCCTGATGTCTCTGCTTGCCTCATGATGGTTAGAAGTGTTGTTTAGCAGTTGTTTCTGGGATTACTGGGAGATGACTGCCTACTTCATTTTGATAGATAGTCTTTCAAAACAGGGGAGCATGATATAGAGATCTTTGCAGGTGAAAGGTTGCAAAACTTTTCTGTGGAGAACAATCTTAGGGGACATTACTGGAGAGGGCAGGGTGCCTGTGGGCCCCTGCCTGGGACACAGCCACAGACTCTACTTCTGTGGCCAGGAACTTGTTTCAGGATCCATCCTAGGCCCCTGCCCTCTCTCTCTCTCCTATGTGGTCAAGACTGGCAGCTTGTGGACTAACTAGCCTTGGAGTTCAAGTAACAATCTGTAAGACAGATCTGAGAGCTCTAGCTTCCTTTGTTATCGAGGACGTTTACACAGGCACCGAAAGAGCACAGCTCTGGTTTAATCACCAGTCTGGCCTCTTCCTGACACTTGAAAATTTCTGAGGTTCTGGGACTGTTGCCTTGCAGTAAATAGAAATCCAAGAGCCAGATCACCTTTCATTCATTGTTAACAAACATGAATGCCTGCTCTGAGCTCAGCACTTTGCTGGGTGCCAGAGAGTTCTAGAAACCTGAGAAGTGGCCTCTTTCTTCAAGGGGCTGACAACTCTAGTGTTCTAAGGCATTCTAGAGTACAGCAGTGAGCAGCGTGACCCAGACTGTACTTGGAAGGGAGGTTTCATAATACAGGCCCTTCAGAAAAGGTCCTCAGTAAAGTGTTTTGTTTTGTTTTGTTTTTAAGATTTTTATTTATTTGACAGAGAGACAGCAAGCGAGAAAGGGAACACAAGCAGGGGGAGTGGGAGAGGAAGAAGCAGGCTCCCAGCTGAGGAGCCCGATACGGGGCTCAATCCCAGAATGCCGGGATCACGCCCTTAGCCGAAGGCAGATGCTTAATGACTGCGCCACCCAGGCGCCCCTCAGTAAAGGTTTGTTGATTCATCAGCTGAGTGTTAGGAGGAAGGATAGAGGCCTTGACCCAAGGAGGCAGAGCTCTGTTGAGCCCCAGGCACTTCCAGAGTCTCCCCTGTGATGGAAGGAGCTCTGAATGGAGAACTGGGAGATTTGGTTCCATGCTTGGCCGTCGCTGTCTAAAGTGGCTGTGGACGGGGCGCCTGGGTGGCACAGCGGTTAAGCGTCTGCCTTCGGCTCAGGGCGTGATCCGGCGTTATGGGATCGAGCCCCACATCGGACTCCTCTGCTGTGAGCCTGCTTCTTCCTCTCCCACTCCCCCTGCTTGTGTTCCCTCTCTCGCTGGCTGTCTCTATCTCTGTCAAATAAATAAATAAAATCTTAAAAAAAAAAAAATAAAGTGGCTGTGGACAAGTTTCTGCTTTTCTTGGCCTGTCATTCTGTAGTGAGGACAGGGGTGCTGAATGCTCATGCCTGCTACCACGCTCTGTCTAACATGCTTGCACTCCTCAAGGAGTGCTTGGGATCAGGCTGGGAGTTGAGTGTGTGGAGGGACTCTAGAGAGTTCTTCAGTTCTTTCTGCAAGATGTATTAAGATTGGTGTCGTGAAAGGGAATGGTGACTTGTGATAGCTGGCATAGTGTGACCTCCTGACTCTTCTCACACCCTGGTCACTGTGCTAGGGGCATACCGAGGAGAGCGGGGGTGTGGGGGGGGGGTCAGGAAAATACTCTGCCCTTATTCCCAGAAGTTTTGTCAGACTCCTTCCCTGTCCCCATGTCTGCCTTTTCACCTGACCTCTGAGCAACGGAAATTTAACAGATGTGATTGGCGTGTGGAGCAGCTGTGGGGCTGGAGCAACCTGGAGGCTGTCGGCTCTTGCCCCTTCCCAAAACTAGCAGCGTCTCTCCTCCATTCTTCCTCTGTAGTTGGGAAGGTGGAGTACCAGTATCAGCTTATCTTGGAAGAGTTTCTAATTGGAACAAATGTGGGAGAAACTATGTCCCAGGAAGGCAGTAGGAAGGTCAGAGAGGGAACGTCCTTGGCTCTCTTACTGCTGACTTGAGATCCCTGTGCAGGCTTTGTTTGTTTAAAGTGAGAAGTCAGGCCTTTTCTTTTGTAAACCTTAGGTTTTCTCATCAGGACCAGACTAGATGTGCACATTTAAACAAAAAGACCCAGTGCATATGCCTGGAAACGATTATTTATTTCGTGGATCTAGGGCGCTGCGTCCTCACCAGGGAGACGACATTTGAGTGGCTGTGCTGGGTCACCTGTGTTGTTTGTCTTCTCTCTGGTGGTAGATGTTGCTCACCAGTGGTTTTGGGGATCAGGAGCCTGTGTTCTGCCTCAGGAATCCTGGCCCAGGAACTGTCCTTTTCCTGAGCTTCAGCCCTTTACAGCATTGAGAGTCTTGTGTTTTTCCCCAAAGAAGAGATGAGTCTGCAGTTCTAACGAGTTCACAGTTCTAATCTTTAGCCTCTGTGGAAAGGAGCCTTGTTTCTAAATGCCTTTGTTTAAACACGATTTCCTAAGCCACTATGTGGGATCTCATAGTGGGTATTTGGGCGAGAACTGCAGCAAATATGGAAGAGCCTTGTGTTCGTGGAGGAATCTTTCCCCCTCATGTGGGGAAAGGTACCTCATTCTGCTGAGAGTCATATTGACATGCTGATTAAAATCTGAGCCCTTGTGGTCTCCGGATTCCTCCTTTTTATCTACTTGAGGTCTCGGGTATATTTCAGTGATGAGCTTGTTCCTTGAAAGAGTTAGCCATGTTGGTCAGTATCACCACCTTAGAATCAGGCCCTCGACTCGCTGGAATCTGGTGGCCTCTATGGGTTCTTTGTGACCTCCAGGCTGCCATAGCAAAACCTGCCTGGGTCTCCCTCTGCTGCCTCTGATGGGATCATTTGCTGGCTTCTCCAGCGGCTGCGGGTGGGGGTTTTTAGGTGTTGCCCCCTTGGCCCCAAGCACCACCCTTGGTCAGCCATGGAATCTCTGTCACTGACTCTTTTCAAATGTCAGATTCAACTTTAATGTCACATGCACTGCAACACACCCAAAACTGATCTCTTCCCACTGCTTTCCGAATCTGTCTCTCCTGCTACGCGGCTGACCCTTCTGCCCAGGAGCCCAAGCAAGGGACTAGAGTGCAGCCCTCTCTCCTTCCTTTCCTTATGTCTCACCTTTAGTCCTTGTCTGTTTGCCTGCTGACATCTCTCCATTCCACCCTGCTGTCTGGGCCACCACCCTCCTCGGCAGCCCTTTTAACCTACTTTGACCTTCCGCCAGTTCTGCCTCACACTTCCGCCTCACACTTCTGTCTAAACACAGATTGATTGCCTCTTTGTAACCCTTTGGTAGCTCTGGTCACCTCTCTGGAAGGTCCTGGTTCCTTACCCTAATGTGTGCTGTTCTCCACAACCCGGTTCCTGCTACTTCCAGAACTTTAGCCCACCCTGCCCTCAGTCCTGTCTTCATACCACCAAACTGCCTGTTCCCAGGCACAGGGTATCACCCTGGGCCTCTGAATCCTTGAGAGTGTTTTGCTCTCTGCCTGAAACACCATTCCCACCTTTCCTCACCTGACTCATTCTTACGTTAAATTCAGTGTGGGGGTCACCTCCAGGAAGCCTTCCCTAACCTCTGTGTCACTCTACGTGTATCTATTGTTTCTCAAGCCTGACACTGTGCTATATTGAAATGAACTACTTTTATGATTTTTTCTTCATTTTCACTGACTTTGGTGACCACGTTTTACTTAGGTGTCTGTGTGTGTTTTTAAAGTATAATCTACATTGGACCATGTCTTATTCATTCCCTATCCCTAGCACCTAGTGGATGTTTTGTGAGATAAAATATATATGGATCTCTGACCCCAGTTCCTGGCACAGTGTTCCTGAAACCCTGTAATTTCTTAAGTGATAAGAGCAGGAAGAGCATCTCTCGTTCTGATACTTGGCCTTTGACCCCAGTTGCTGATACAAGCTCCTGAAACCCATGCGATTTCTTGGGTGATAGGAGTGTCTTTTGTTCTAATGAGGTGACTCTGAGTGGGCTCCCGGGTGACTTCTAGAAGGGAACTGGTCACCAGAAAGCCTCAAGCTGTGATTAGAAGTTTGGAATTTTCAGCCTTGCCTCCAATTCTCTTGAGAAGGGAGTAGAGCTGAAAATGGATTAATGATTGATCATGCCCGTGTGATGAAGTCTCCATAAAATCCCAATAGTAGGGTGTTCGGGGAACTTCTGGGTCGGTGAACACATGGAAGTGCTGGGAGAGTGGGGCCCCCAGAGAGGGTGTGGGCCTGCCCCGTGCATCTCTTCCATCTGGATGTTCACCTGTATCTTTTAATAAGCTGGTAAATGTAGGTAAGTATTTCCCTGAGTTCTGGGAGTCTCTCTAGCAAATTAATTGAACTCAAGGACGGGGTTGTTGGGACCCCAATCTGTGGCCGTTTGGTTAGAAGCACAGGTGATGGGTCGTCTAGGTGGCTCAGCTGTTAAGCATCTGCCTTCGGCTTGGGTCATGATTCTAGGGTCCTGGAATCAAGCCCCGCATCGGGCTCCCTGCTCCGTGGGAGGCCTGCTTCTCCCTCTCATGCTCCCCTTGCTTGTGTTCCCTCTTTCTCTGTCTCTCTCAGTCAAATAAATAAATAAAATCTTAAAAAAAAAAAAAAAAGCGGCAGCACAGGTGATACCCAGGCTTGTGACCTGCGCTGAAGTGTGCCTGAGGGAAGGAGCAGTCTTAGGGAACTGAGCCCTTAACCTGTGGGATCTGACGATATTTTTGGGTAGATAGTATCAGAACTGAGTTAAATTGTAGGGCATCTGGCTGGTGTTACAGAATTGCTTGGTGTGGGGCCTCACCACACATGTGACCAAAGGTATCAGAAATGAAGTGTTCTAGGGGCGCCTGGCTGGCTCCAGTTGGTGGAATGTGCAACTCTTGATCCTGGGGTTGTGAGTTTGAGCCCTGCGTTGGGTATAGAGATTACTTTAAAAAAATAAAATCTTAAAAAAAAAAAAAGAGGTGAACTGTTCTCTGTGAAGGTAAAGGAGAGACATAGAGTGAAGAAATATACAGTGTGGAAGAACTTTATTTCCTTACACAGGAAGGAAAAAAGCTGTTTTTTCCCCCTTACTATGTTTAATAAGTGTTTGATCTGAATTGATAATTTTACCCCTAATTCTGTATGTCATAATCAGTAGGCAATTCTCAGCTGTCTTCTTGCACCCATGGGCCTCTCAGAAAGACTTAGAGAAGGATGGCCAGGGTAGAAGTAACTCCTGGAAAGCAGTACTTCGGCACTTCACCTTATGAAGCCCCCCCCCCCCCCCCGCCCAGCCATAGGGTTTTAATGGTTGGAACATCTCTGAGAAGCAAATGGAGAAGCTCTTGGATCCTCATCCCGAGGAAGCAGAGTACCCTGATCCACAGGCTGAGTCACATCAAGATGAAACTGTTAGTGTCTTTTCTGAGCTCAAGGTCCCCTTTGTCTCTTGAATGAAGTGCAGGCTAGTTTGGTAGCTACCTGGTGGCAGTGTGCCAAGGCTTATGGTCCTAAGTTTACTGGTGTTGATTTCAGCCTCCTCTGGGATTATGTGGCATTTCAGCCATCCATATGGTGAACTGGGAAGTGGAAGACCCTGGAACAGGGTGTTAAACTGCCAGATGAAGATGGTGCATTAGCAAAGTAATGGGAACCATCTAGGAAAGAGTAAGGTTAGGTGAGAGAACTAGGGCAGGGATGGTAGTGTTAGCAGCAGTTGTAGGAGGAAATCAACCCCAGCAAGAGGCCTTAGAGGGCCAGGAAAGATATCCATGAGAGGCACCTTGGAGAAGCGGCTTTCTGAGCCCTCGTGGGTGATAGTGTTGGAGAACAGACCTCCAATGTTCTACACCCCCGTTTCAGAAAAGATGAGTCAGAGTAATAAGAGGAATGATTTTAACATTTAAAAAAACATTGAACTTCAACTAGGATAAGGAACCCAGGCAGAGTAGGGAGGAAGGTGGGGGCAGTGACAGCTGAGCCTGGTGCGTGCTCCTGCCCCTCGTTTGGGGTTGGAAAGCAGCATGAGAATCAGATCCAGGGAGTTGTAAGTCAAGACCATGGAGCTCAGGGATGCCTGGGTGGCTCAGTTGGTTAAGTGTCTGCCTTCGGCTCGGGTCATGATCCTTGAGTCCTGGGATCAAATCCCACATCGGGCTCCTTCCTCATTGGGGAGCCTGCTTCTCCCTCTGCCGGCAGCTCCCGCTGCTTATGTAGTTGCTCTCTCTCTCTCTGACAAAAAAATGAATAAAATAATAAAAAAAAAAGACCATGGAGCCCAGACCCAGCCTTTCATCTGGACCCTCCATCGAGTACTCAGGGGCCAACGCCATCCTCCCTTCTAGGGAACCATATTAGAGTCAGGTCTCCAGCCTACAATTTTTGAGGGGCAAGGGAGAGGGGATGAGTAGGATGGCTGGTATCCTTTCAGAGGTATCCCTGGCTATGCTGACTTGCCCTTTCTTCTGTGTGCATAGGTGTAGACGGGGCACTGCCTGCAGAGCAGGTCCTGCCAACCTCGCTGGAGAGGATGCCCCCGTGTCCGTGATGGGCTGTGGGACAAGCAAGGTCCTTCCTGAGCCGCCAAAGGATGTCCAGCTGGATCTCGTCAAGAAGGTGGAGCCCTTCAGTGGCACTAAGAAGGATGTGTACAAGCACTTCATCACAGAGGTGGACAGTGTCGGTGCTCTCAAAGCCGGGCTCCCAGCAGCCAGTCAGTGTGCAAACCCCTGCCCTGGTGCCCCCATTAGCGGCCACACAGAGCCTCCCTCAGAACCACCACGCAGAGCCAGGGTGGCTAAGTACAGGGCTAAGTTTGACCCACGTGTGACAGCCAAGTACGACATCAAAGCCCTCATCGGTCGAGGCAGCTTCAGCCGAGTGGTACGAGTGGAGCACCGGGCCACCCGGCAGCCCTATGCCATCAAGATGATTGAGACCAAGTACCGGGAAGGGCGGGAGGTATGTGAGTCCGAGCTGCGTGTGCTGCGCCGGGTGCGTCACGCCAACATCATCCAACTGGTGGAGGTGTTTGAGACACAGGAGCGTGTGTACATGGTGATGGAGCTGGCCACTGGTGGAGAGCTCTTTGACCGCATCATCGCCAAGGGTTCTTTCACTGAACGTGATGCCACGCGGGTGCTGCAGATGGTGCTGGATGGTGTCCGATATCTGCACGCACTGGGCATCACACACCGAGACCTCAAGCCTGAGAATCTGCTCTACTACCACCCAGGCACTGACTCCAAGATCATCATCACTGACTTTGGCCTGGCCAGTGCCCGCAAGAAGGGTGACGACTGCCTGATGAAGACCACTTGCGGCACACCCGAGTACATTGCTCCTGAGGTCCTGGTCCGCAAGCCCTACACCAATTCAGTTGACATGTGGGCGCTGGGTGTCATAGCCTACATCCTGCTCAGTGGCACCATGCCCTTTGAGGATGACAACCGCACCAGGCTGTACCGGCAAATCCTCAGGGGCAAGTACAGTTACTCGGGGGAGGTGAGTCTGCCCTGCCCCAGGGCTGGTGGGAGCACTTGATTGGGGCATGTGCTCTGAGCGTCATGTTCATGGGGTCAGGCAGGTAATGTAAAAAATGATGAAGTGAGACTAGTAGGGTCTCTTAGTTTGGGTTTCTCCAAAAGTGAGCCCTGAGACTTGGGAGCAGATAATGTAATTGGGATAGGAGTCCAGTAAGCACAGGCAAAGGGTAGGAAAGTGAGGCAGAAAGGGAGGAAGCCAATAAAGGGCCTATGGAGTGGACTGCCACTGTGGGTCACTGGAACTCCCACTGGGGACCCTGTGAATAATCACATGGCACATGCCTCAGAATTGTACCACTTCGGGACAAGAAGGTGGGTGGGTTTTAATCCACTGACTCCTGTAAGAGTTGAGAATTTCTTTGGGGGGAGGGGCATTAAATCCCTGGCACTTCCAGGCTGTCCTGAGTGCCAGCCAGTGCTGGAGAAAGTCTTCAGGCAAAGAAGCAGGGAGACACATGCACAGGGGCCCCGCAGCTGCAGGTGAGCTCAGAGCTGGGCTAGAGCACGTGGGCCAGGGTGGCTGCAGTAGCTGCTCCATGGGCACTGGGACACGCTAGAGTGACCATGACCTGTCAAAAGGAGCCGCTGCTGCTCATCTCTGTCCAGTTTTGCCACACAGCCCAGAGGAGTCTCTGCACCCAGACATTCCAGTTTTTTTCAAGAGAAGCCAGAAAATTTGATCTTAAAATATTGGAATTCTATTTACATATTTAAGTAGTACCTTGTGTGCCAACAAATACTAACCTGCAGGCCAGATTCAACCAGCAGGCCATCGGCTTGTGTCTTTGGATCCACTGATTGTCCTGATACCTGAAAAAATCTGTTAGGTTTCAGCACTGCTGGGAGCTGAAGGAAGATGCACAAAAAGAAAAAGCTAGTTGGTCCTTAGGCAGGATGCTGACTGTGGGGAAGATGAGGCTGACCCTAGGCAACAGCAGGTGCTGTAAGCATAATGGTGGGCTCAGGAGGGTGGTGAATAACAATGTGTGATGGCTTAAATGGGAGGTGAAGTAAGCTTTGCAGGACAGCAGGATTCTGCCAAGGCAGCGAGGGCCCCTCCCCAAGTGCCCCCTGCAGAGTGCTCCCCACAGTGTTCCTCTCAGGCTTGGGCCTGCCTGAATAACCCACATGGAGGGGAGGAACCAGCTCCCTTCTGAAACCCTGCATTCCTTCCAGGGATTGGGGACTGGGCCCTCTCTGCCTCCAGCCAACTGGCCCAGAGCAGCATTTCCTGCAGGCGTCACCCCAAAGCCTCTTGCCACTTTGTCTTCAGTGCTTGAGGTCCTGTGCTCCATCAAAATTCTTATTAGCTTCCAGACGTGGTCATGGGGTCAGTCAAGCAGTCAAGGACTTCCTGTGAGGATGGGGGCTGGCATTCCTTAGGGGGATCTCCAGGTCACATGTCAGAGTGGTGAGAGGAAGGGAGGGAAGCCTTCATCGTTAGGCTAGTTCTTTGCTGGCCACAGGTGAAGGAGAAACTGGGACTTTCTCTAGCTCTCCCCTAAAGTTTCTCATGTCTTATTTGCTACAGATGGATTCAACAAAACAAATGCTGACTGGCTGGGAAGCCTAGGCTACGATGGCATAGTCACAGGGGGCACCTCCCTCACCCTCTGGGCCAGGTTTCATCACAGGTCAGAAGACCCAGCATCCACCTCCCAGAGGCAGTGTTGTGCCAAGGTCCCGCCTGGCCTGCTGTGTGCCAGGAGCTCTGTGTGGTGCCAGGCTGTTGGGGGTCTGGCTGGCAGAGGGAGTAGCAAGCTCAGCTACAGTAGAGAGGGAGGTTTCCCAAGAGATGCTGACCAAGGGAAGATTCTTCCTGAAAGTCTGTAGGTTTGCCCAAGAGTTCCTAATTCTGGCAATTGTTATTCAAGCATTTTATCTAATTGGAGCTTGCAGTCTTGCTAACCGGCTATTGATTATCTGTGGCTGGGAGAATGACAAATGAATAAGGTGAGGAATGGACTCAGGCTTCCTGCTCCTCCCATAGCCGCAAGACTGGATCCTGAGACTGTTTCCTGCTCTTCTGGAAACAGTCTGAGGCTCCCAGTGTTACGGGGGGCACTGCCCAGCCTTGCTCCCTGCCCCATTTATCTGAAGCTGAAAGCATGAGTTCCCAGTTCCAGAGTCAAATTCCTGGCCAGCTCTGATGACATCTGTCCCTAAAAGCTTGACTGACTCTGACAACAGGTTCTACCACCATCTGCAGAGAGCTGTGGTTTGGGTGGGATTTGTCTGGGGTATTTCCTGGGTGAGGAGGCCTCATCATTAGATCATGCTCTCTGAGGTGGAGACCAAACATCTGTCTGTTCCACTGACCATTGCCTACCCATAAATGCACCTGGGGAAGATGCAGAGAGACACGAAAGCCAGTTCTCCATCCCCCGTGAAGCTTGGGATTGCCTGGGGAGAAAGGACTAGGAGTAGGAAATGGCCGTAGAACAAACTTTGCTGGCACGCACCTGCCAGTAAAGGCCTCACCTCTAACCACTGGGCCTGGGCAGTCTGGAACATGAGCTCTGGGGCTCAGGTCATGTGGCTGGGCTGGTCCCCTTTCCTAGGGCTGGGTCCTGCCCCCACCTTCAGTCCAGCCATCTGTCTTCTGTGTGTTGGTCATTTGCCCTTCTGAAGGCCATCCAAGTGAGAAGGCCCAGCGTCGGCATTAGAAGTTTGACCAGCTCTGAAAGGTTTGATTCAAAGAAGGCTTCCGTTAAGAATAGTGGTGACCACTGTGTAGTACCAGACACAGGGCTAAGGGTTCTATATCTAACATGTTTAATCTTTGCAACAGTGCTGCCAGGTGGGTGTAACATCCCCATTTTACAGATGAGGAAACAGGCTCGTGAGGTTTAGTAACCTGTCCATGGTTTCACAGCTAGATCGTGACAGGCCTTGGGATTTGAATCTAGGCCGTCTTGGTGTCAGAATTCTTGGCCTCTCCATCCTCACAGTCTGTGTTCCCTGACATACATTCCTCAGCTTGTTGTTGGAGTCTTTGCTTCAGCACTTTCTTGGGCTGCTGTCTGTGGACATCTCTCCTCTCAGGCCTGTAAGGTTCTTGAGGACAGCTTGTGTATCAATCATATGTTCTCGGTACTTGCTCCTGGCTTCTCCTGAGGGAAGCACCCGTGATTGTTGGTGATGCCCTGGGAAAGGACGCAGAAGTGACTGGCTGGCAGGCAGATGGGCGTGGCCCTGCTGGCTGGGAGTGCTCTCTTCTGGGGGCTGGGCTCTGGAAAGAAGTGGAGAGCCTGCTGGAGAGGTGTTTAGTGGCCTGCTGGCCAGACCTGCTTAGGAGCAGCTTTGGAATCTTGGAAGAGGAGAGAGTGCTGGGAAGGAGAAGGCTGTGACAGATTATTTTGAGAAGAGAAATCTGCATTTTCCCTGGTGACCAGGGGTGTTGGAGTAGAGAGGGCCAAGCCAGGGTCATGTTGGAAGTGATGGGGAGACCCTTGTTGGCCAGATGTGAGGAAGGCCTGTGTGAGTGGCAGAGCAGTCTGAAGACACAAAGGGCCACCTTAAGAGAGGAAGCTTCTTGTCATGAAAGATTCCAGGAGGGCTGGAGCAGCTGTTTCTAAAGGAGTGACACCGAAGGTGAGTCATCATCTGTAAGACCCGTACTAGAGGCCTGTTATGGTCCCGCTGACTTGGAGATTCTGTGATTAACTGCCCATGAAATGTGACGTTGCTGGCCTAATGTCATTACTTTTGTCAAGAGTTCTATTCCCAGAGTCAGGACGGATGAAGAGGCTCTTGTGGGATTGATGGCAGAGTGGTGCCATCCGCAGCTTTGCTGCCTGCCGGGTTCAGCAGTCTTTAATCGTCGCCCTCTGCTGGGGCAGTCTCTGAGCTGTGGGCAAGCCCGGGCCACTGCACCGGGAACCCGTGGGCTTGGGCACAGGTTCTCACACTGCCTTGTTCAGGAGAGCGAGTGCTGCCAGGCAAGGGACAGAATCTTGATGGGAGGGAAGGCCACCTACAGGGCCAGTCTGCCATCACCTAGGGGATCGTGTTGGTGGGAGGTGGCTTCCCAGGGATGGGCCTCTGGGCTGCAGTCGGACCACCCATCCACTTGGCGCCAAGGGCGAGCACTCAGGGGCAGAGAACTGGACCATCCTGTAGTTCTGATAGCCCTGCCATAGGATGAGTGCCCAGAGCCAGAGTTCACATTTACTTCCCCACTTAAAGTGACCCTAACGCTTGTCATTCTGCCCTGGAATGTTGAAGGTAAAAGAAGGTGCAGAGGATGTACCGTGTCCTGTTGCTCTCTAGATGAAGGGGGTCAGCAGCTATGAGGGGGTGGTCAGGCAGCCTGGTTCATCTGCCCTGGTAGGGAGCAGCCAGCTGAGGAGGGATAGGACCTTGACTTAGAGCCACGGAGAGGACTTGCCCAGAGATGTGGGAGAGCTGGAGACTGGACATTGCAGGCAACAGGTGGAAGGCAGGGGAGGCAGGTGGCATGTGTCGAGGCTCATGCTTCGATTCTGCTGGGTGCCTTTAACTGCCTCACATCCCCACCTCCAGTGTGGGTGGGGGCTGTGACAGACTATCAGCTCGTCACTCTTCTCTTGCTGCTTCCTGCTCCCAGAGAAAGTGGATGGACTCCTGTGTCTGTCTCAAAAGCTGATCAATTCTAAATTGATTTAGAATTCTTTCCTGTGAGGTATTCCTAAGCACTTCCTCCTTGCGTCTCTGCTGGTGGCTGTTGGGTGTCAAGTGCTGGGTGATGGTGCTGGCTCAGTGCCAGGATCCCACAAGGACAAGCAGATGCCCCCATACTTGTCCAGGAGGGATCCCTCTGGAAGGGGTGTTCCTACTTCACCGAAGCTCCTGGTACTCAGTAGGTAACAGAGGAGTCTCTGTCCTTCACTGTAGGAGCAAACGCTGACAGTCCAGAGCCCTGACTGGTCACTGGGAGGTCGCATGATTTGGTCCACTAGGCGTAGGCAGTGGACCCTCACTGGTCACTATGCTTGGAGACCTCTCGAAGGAAGGCAGGGGTGGCTTCCTCCTGGTGGGGGCTCGAGGCAGGCTGTGTGTGGAGAATGGCAGCTTCCCTCTCCTGTGCCACCTCTGGTCTGCCCCTTAGCTCCCTGGAGCCCTGTCCTCTAGGCTTCCCTCTGCCACTGCTGCCCTGGTTACACAGTCCCCAGAGCGCAGTACTCTCCTGTGGTGGCAGAAACAGATGCCCATGTCCCCACATTGCCACATTCAGCTGTTCCTACCAAAACGCTTTGCCCTGACCACCTCCAGCTTCTCATTAACCTGGGGTCGGAGCCTCTTTTATCACTGCTGTCTCCCACCCCCGGCCCCGCCGAGGCCTTTCCAACAAAGGGCTGCACCATCGGTTGTGTTCTGAGCAATGCCTAGTGTGCTTGCTGTCCCCTCCCTCTCCTGCTCTTCTCATTGTCTGTCTCCACCTGGGTAGCTCTGCCCACTCACACGCCCTGTCACTTTTAGGCTCTCGAGTTCCTGTGGGAGCTGCCACGGCTGTTGTCTCTCCCACAGTCTGACCTCGTTAAATCCGCTGACGGCCTCCCACACTCATCCCCTCCTGCCCCCACTGAGGTGGAAACATACTCGCAGGTGGATGGGATGATTAAAGCGGACCTGATCCAACCAGTCCCCACCGGCCCCGCCTCTCCAGACTCTCCTTCCTCGGTCAGTTCTCCCATCGCACGAGGTCCCCCTTCTTGTGCATGCCTGCCTGGCCTCAGTTTGTCTGTCTCCCGGTGTACGTGTGCTGCTCGGACCTGAGCTTTGCTCTGGTGTGGCGTGGCCAGCTTGTTGCAGAAGTCTCCATCTCTTCACTCATCCCACCATCCCATGTTGACCAAGTAGCTGCCCTGCGCCCGGTCCTTTGTACCCAGGGTTCAGGAACACGGGCTTCCGTGGGGGTGACATGCTAATAATAGCCACAGGGCTCCAGACTGTCTCAGAAATTAGAATGGGAGAAAGGTTTTCGGTTTTTGGGTTTTTTTTTTAAGAGCTAGCTTGGCCTCAGCAGAATCTGTGAGTGGAGATAAGAGAGACCACTGTGCAGCAGGCTGTGGAATCCAGAAGCTTCCAGGGCTGCTCCAAGACACCGTTATAAGCAAACATGACTTAGTTGCTTGCACAGGTTCCCAACATCCCCCTGATTCCTAAGCGAGCACACAGCATCCTTCCTGACTCTTGAGTTGTGCCCTGTCTCCCTCCTGTCCCTGTCCTTCACTTTATGGACTCTGGCAGGGACAGGTGGGGGCGCAGGAGTTCATTTTATTACTCATCTCAAGTTTCGGAACACAGCTTTAGTAACCTTTAAGTTGTCACGCCTTTTCTTGTTTTATTTTTATCTTCCTTCTCTGCCTCTTTTTAAAACTCTATTATCTTCCTTCTTTTTCTCCTCTCAGGCTCTTTCCCCTTAGGTCCTCTTTCCTGCTGCTCAGCCCCCACCCATCCCCTGCCAGGTCCCAGCGTGGTGGATTTTGTCTGGTCTGGAAGCCCAGAGGAAGGGGCTGCTGGCTCCACTGCCACACGATGTCCAGCTCTGCTGAATTTTTAAAAATTCCTTTGCCTCATGGGCCACATCAGAGTGTGCTGTTCTTGTCATACTGATAGTTCTGCTCTCCTGAGTAAGCCCCAAGCTCCATTTCCCAGAAACATGCTCTTTTCTCTGCTCTCATTCAGGCCCACGTAAGTACAGGAAGGAGGCCCTTGAGGGTGGAATTGCTGGGTCTGAAAATACATCTTGAGACAAAGCTGAGGGAAGACTGAGTCATGGGAGCAAAGCCCAGCTACTTTCCTCCCTTCCTTCCCTTAGCAGCTCTTTGGTGGGGCTAACTTCTCTGCCAGAGAACCTTTCCCAGAGTCTTCATGGGCTAGAAGAAAACCCATAGAGGTCAAGAGGTCCAGGCCACTTAAGTGTTAGATGCTATGCTTTTGCTCCTCATGCTCAGCCAAGTGAGGAAGAAAGCTAGGAAATCATCTTTTTAGAATTGGGAACTTTAGCAACTAGAAGACGCTTAGAATCCACTGTATTTGGCTCCTTCATATTAAAGGTGAGGAGGCTTGTCTTCTCTAAGGTTACACAGAGAAGGTAGACCTAGAATGCAGGTCTCTGGGCTTGCAGCCTAACGCTTTAATTTGTCACCCAGATGTCATCCAGAAGAGAAACCAGACCTTTCTCTCTCCTCACTTACTGTGGCCAGAGTGGCCAGACCTGCCTGCCAGAGGGAGTCTAGGGCAAGTCCTGTGAGCTGGGTTTGCTGCTGGAAAGAAGCAGCTTCCTCTCTCGGCAGCCTGGGCCAGAGAGCTGGCTGCATCCTTTGTTCCCTTAGCCCTTGGGCTCAAGGCAAGATTTCTGGTAGAGACTTGGGCAGTATTCTTTCCAGGCCCTTGTGACCTTAGAGCTAGAACAAGTAAAAGTGGCCAGGAGGTAGGGAAATGCATCCTCTGAGCTGGAGTGGAAAGCCCTTTCTGATTTGGTGCCTCCCTTTGAATGGAGGGTTGGATTCCCTACCCTTTTTAGGCTTCTCTGCTGTTATAACATCAAGAGTAGGTACCTTGGGGTTTCTGGCTGGTTCAGTCAGTAGAACATGAAACTCTTTATCTCAATGTCATGAGTTCAAGCCCCACGTTGGGCCTCACACTGGGCCTAGAGCTTAGTTAAAAAAAAAAAAAAAAAAAAAAAAGTAGGTACCCTAACTACAAGGGGATAAGGATTCTGGGGGCTACTAGGAAAACGAGAGCCAGCTTAGCCTGATGGTCAGAAAGAGGGTGGAAGTGATGTCCCTCCTCCCACAGCCTCTTCTTGTCCTCTCAGGATGGGGCCCAGCCCTTCACCCACACAGCTCAGAAGAGGCTCATGGAAAGAAGGGTGTAGGCTCTCACCCTGGGTATTGAAGTTGTCCTCTGATTCCACAGCAGAGGGAAACCTGAGTTGGAGGCAAGGCAGACAGACATTTAACATTCTCTTCCATGACCTGTGCTCTGTGTCAGGCCAGAAACAGGTAAAAGCCTCTGGGAGACTGGTCAGGTAGTACCTGGAGCCTGTCCCTTCTGTTAGCCACCTGAACCTCACATGTGTCCCTGACTTGGCTCCAACTTTACTGAGGTGAGAGTTCTGTTTTTTATCCAGAGCTAGAAGCTAGAGCTATGGAAACTGAAAGGCATGACTGTTTATCATTATTCTTTTTCTCATGCCCAGAATGTTACCCAGCCAGTCAGTCAGCCTATGACTGACTCCAGAGGCCCAAGCATGTTGGGGAAAGAGATGGGTTGGTCTGCTGGTGTTGAATACTTTCTTAGGAGGTACTAAATTGGACTTGGCCAGAAGCATGGCCCTGGGTGAGTGTGGAAAGCTTTGCATTTCCATGCTGAGTGCTGTTGGAGGACTTGGCAGGGCTCCCAGGGGCCAGTGTTCTGACGTACATTCTGAGCCCCTGTCTCGCTGTCAGTGGGGTGGGTTGAGGACCACTTTCCTGTGTTTGGCCCTCCTGCCTTCCTGCTGCTAGTTCCTCATGTGTGAGGATTAGGCTGGGTGCCATTAGCACAGCCCAATTCTCAGGTCAGGATGGCTCAAGTCACATTGGCTTGGGGGTCCCAGCTGGCCCAGCTGCTCACAGCTCTTCGAAGATGAGGAGAGCTAGGGCCTGCGGAGAGGGCGGGGCTGGCCCTCAGACAAATGAGTTCATCCGCATTCTGTGCACAGCTGCTTGTACACAGTAATTGGAGACGCAGGCGTCTGGGGGAGCAGGAGGCGCAGATCAATGTGACTCGCTTTGTCCCTAACAGGCTGGCCGCTCGGTGAGCAGCAGGGGTCGATGCCTGGTGTAAGCCTGTGCCACTCTGGAGATGGAAGTGCTTAAACCCCTAAGATAGGTCTGGTGAGAGGCCCATCCAAGACCGCACTGGACTAGTCTGGAGCTGCAGGGGGCCTTCGTTTGACCGGGTGTGGATGTGAAGTGGGGGTGCCTCTGATCCATCTATGTTTACGTTCCTGGCTTGTGAGTCCAGCTTCACCATTGTTTACTCTGTCATCTGCAAAGGAGCTGCCCCTCTTCTGTCTGGGCTGGACCAAGGGGAGTGTGATCTGTCATTTCAGTTCAGTGAAAGTTGAGATTTGCCTTCCACAAAGCAGGTTAGGGTAGCACGGCAAGTAGCCCCACTTCTTTTTAAGGACTCCAGAAGAGTGTTCTCCTTGGTGCCCCCCTCCACCTCCTGTATATAAGTGGGGAAGGGTATTGGGGAAGAAGTGGAGGTCAGGGAAGCTGAACTGGTGGGGGGACGTCTGGGTGCCTCAGTTGGATGAGTGTCTGCCTTCAGCTTGGGTCATGATCCCCCGGGGTCCTGGATTTAAGCCCCACATCGGGCTCCCTGCTCAGGGGAGAGCCTGCTTCTCAGGGGAGAGCTGCTGCTCCCCCTGCTTGTGCTCGGTCTCTCTCTCTCTCTGTCAAATAAATGAATAAAATCCTAAAAAAAAATGAGGAAGCTGAACTGGGGGTAGCAGTAGTCAGTGTTGTGTATCTGCTGACGGGGTGTGCAGCAGCCCCGAATGCGGGCTTTGAGATACTCCTGAATCCCCCTGGAGAGTGAGTTCAGGGGTCCCCCAAGGCGAAGGGCACCTTTGGGTGGAAGAGGCAGACCTCATTTGGTAGGAAGGAGGGTGATGGTGCCCCTCACATCCCAGCCAAACGTGCAGCAGGCTCAACAAAGGTCCTAGCCACCCATCCTTTGGGAATATCCGAGCCCATGCCACAGTGCCCCCAGAAGGCAGGGACTCAGAACGGTACTGTGTCTGCCATCCTCCAGCAGAGGGGCTCGAGGACCTCTGTATGCGTCGCACCGGGCACGGGGGCTCATCCACCTTAGCATGGTCTAATGGGAACAAACAATTTGAAATCACTGGAATAATTGCTTAGCTCTGGGAACTAAGAGGAAGTCTGAATAGGTGTCCTTTACCTTGAGAACCTAAGGATTCAGCCAGGTGAATGTCTGTATAAGCAGTCCAGATGGAGGCCCTGGGACAGACAGCCACTTGGTGTATGGCTGAGCTGAGGCAGCCGTGGGGGCATGTAGCAGAGAAGGCTTTGTGCAGTGTCTCCCCGAGGACAGAAGGTACCAAAATGAGGCTGGTGCAGAGCACTGCCAGGCCTGCCTGTGTGGCTCCAAGACTGGAAAGAAGGTCACCTGGTCCTGCCCGTCCCCCAAGAGCCCCCTGCCCGCCCAGCAGATAGAGAAATCTAGTTGCCTTGATTTACTTCCTTTTCTCCCCATGGCTGAGAGGCGGAGGGTGATGAAGGGAATGCAGTCGTTATCCGTCCCCACTTTGTCAGTTGGACTGAGGGTGGGTCCTCTCTTTAAAGACTAGGAAGTTCCCTGCTAAGTGGCCTGGTATGGACATCCTGGGTTTGGAGCTTAAGTCTGGCTCAGGATATTGGGGAAAGTTTGGGTCATTCTCTTTAAATCCCCCTGAGTTATAGTGATCCTGGGGTAGGTGGGGGTTCTTGACAGGGGCCACCTTTCTGAGCCAGACTTTGAGTGCAGGGCACTTAGAAGTTTGCTGCTTGGGAAGGGGAGCAGGTCCTTCTCCTGTTTGTTGTGTGGACTTCTTGCTCAGAATAGCCTCTGCTTGGTGGCCTGGGCCAGTGTTGGGTGGGAGAGGGAGGCCCAGAATGCTGCACTTGGGAGGAGCCGGGCAGTGCCTTTCTCTAGGGGGACAGTGCAGGATTGCTGGACAGTTCTAAGTGCCGTGGTGGTGGCATCGTCAGGATAGGGAGAGCAATGTTGAGTGCTCTCGCTCTAATGCTTGTCCTTGGCCTCTAGCCCTGGCCCAGTGTGTCCAATCTGGCCAAGGACTTCATTGACCGCCTGCTGACGGTGGACCCCGGCGCCCGTATGACTGCACTGCAGGCCCTGAGGCACCCATGGGTGGTGAGCATGGCAGCCTCTTCATCCATGAAGAATCTGCACCGCTCCATCTCCCAGAACCTCCTCAAACGTGCTTCCTCACGCTGCCAGAGCACCAAATCGGCTCAGTCCACGCGTTCCAGCCGCTCTACACGCTCCAACAAGTCGCGCCGTGTGCGGGAGCGGGAACTGCGGGAGCTCAACCTGCGCTACCAGCAGCAGTACAATGGCTGAGCCCCCTGGCTGCGGTGCAGATGTACCACGGTCCCAGCTTGGCCACTCATTGCCATGCCCTTGGGGCCCAGTGCCCTCTCTGGAGATAAGCCCATATGGCCAGTGGCAGGTGAATGGCCCCCGCCCCTTCTCTGTCCCTTCAGCAGCCCCCGTTCTTATCCTGGGCCTGAGCCTGGTGTGACAGAGTGGAAGGAGCCCAGGGGGCTGTGAGGCCTGTGAGCTGGGAGCCTGGCCTGGCACCAGTGCTCTTTTTGGTGGCCAACTGCTCTGCTAGAAGTTGGGGAAGGGGCAGGACCTGGCCTTCATGCTCCCTCACCCTTGGCTCTTTCCCAAGACCCAAGAGGCATGTAGTGCCGGGCAGAGTGTGTTCTGTGGTCCCAGGACTCTTTGGAACAGTTACTTCTGAAACCCTCTTCACTGAACCTTCTCTGGCCCCCCCTCCATTGCATCCTGATCTGTGCCCGGTGAGAGACCCAGGGAGGCACAAAGCTTGTGCCTTAGCTGGACTCTTAGCCCCTGGCTAAGTCCAAACAGTCTTCCACCTCCCACCCAAGATCTGGCTTCCTTCGTGGTGCCTCCAGGGACCCCTCCTGGCCCCAGGACTGGCTAGAACCTCTGGTGGTAGGGCCATGGCATAGTTCTTGGCCCTTCTGGACTATGTGGCCATGTTGGTAGCAGGCTTGCTCCAGGCTCCAACCTCTCTCTGCCAATGAGAGACCTCCTGCCCATCAACCCACTGCTCTCAGTACCTTCTTTGCAGAGCCCTCTATCACCTCCCCCCCCCCCCCGCCCCTTGGATGCCCATTCTATTCCCTAGGTGCCTCCTTCCCAACTGTGGGGGATTAAAGGGAGCCCCACTGCTGCTACCTGGGGAATGGGGGCACCGGGGCCAAGGCAGAGGCCAGGGGCTTCCCAGGGAGAGCCCCATCAAGATTCCAGTGTCAGCCCTGGTTCCACCCTTGGTACTGCCCATTGCCCCTTCCCTTCAGGCTCTGCTGTTCCCTCCTCGCAGCTGCATGAAGGCGCCATCTAGTGTCTGACAGGAGTATGGGCGGCCTAGGACTGACCACTGTGCTCATTCTTCATCCTCTAGAGAAAGTGGGAAGGAGCTGAGGAAAAGGTCCCCAGTCTGCTCAGCTCTCCCCTTCTGCTGAGCTGCTGTGCAGCTCCAGTTGGAACTTAGCCATACTGTGTGACCTGCCTCTGAACCCTGAGTGCCTGGGGCCCTGGCCTTCTCACAGCTGGCCTTGCCTGGTCCAGCCTGTCTCTGCTTCCTTTCACAGCATTACTCTTCCAGCTTGGGCTCTGCCGAATCTCAGGCTGGAGGGAGCCCCTGCAGGAGGTGGGTGGAATTGGGTGGCTGCTTTCCCAGAGGCCTGAGCCAGACCATCCCCATGTCCGTCATGGTGCCTTCCCCGTAACACCCCCCCCCCCAAAACCAGGCTAGAACCCAAGTCCCCTTCCTCCACAGCTGCTTTCAGTGGGTAGGAAGGAGCTGGTGCCCAGCTTTAGCCTTAGCTAGACTGCAGGACCTCTGCCAGCAGGGAGGGATTGGCCCTCACTGTTTCTCCCAGTGGGTAGCCTTGGGCCAGGCCCTCCTCTTTCTGCATGTGCCACCTCCAGTGAGAAACAAAGCCAAAAAGACCACTCTGGGCCAAGCCGACTGTGCCTTATACATCTCTTTCTGTCCCCAGTGCTCCTGGCACAAGGCAGCGGAGAGTCCAAGTCCTGTGGCCTCAGAATTCCCATTTCCCCAAGTGCCTCGGGGGCCTGAAGCCCTGGGGATTTACTTCCTCTCTTGTCCAAGGTAGGCCTGGTCCTAAGGGTAGGACAGAGGACATGTGGAGACTTGGGCCTTTGATAGGCCCACCTGGGCCTTTATGCCATGGACCTTGGCTGCAGAATGTGCAGTTATTTATTTTGTGTACTCCAGTTGTAAATGTATCCTCTGTACTCAATAAACAGGCTGCCCTCCCCAGGGAAGGCTGCCCATCCATTCTGACAGCCCAGGCTCTTTGCTGTGGATCAGGGGGTTGCCGAGGAAGAGGAAAGATGGGGGGGCCTGGCCTGGGCATGGCTACTCTAGGAAGATCAGACTCAACACCTGCCGTGCCAGAAGTCAAGAGTCCCAAGTCGGGGGGTACTCTCAAGAGCCTCTCCTTTCCCATGAAAGGACAGACAAGAGTAAGAGGACAGAGCATGGGGTCTTTATTGGATTGATACGGGGAGAGGGCCTGTGGTCGGCTTAGTTGTAGGCTACGACCTGGTTGATCCAGGCGCTGAACTTACTAACCCGAGTGTATATGGCAGGCTGGCGTACATTGCAATTGCTGGTGCCCCACGAGACAATGCCAATAAGCACCCACGTGTTCCCCTTCTGGCAGACGAGGGGGCCTCCGGAGTCTCCCTGAAGAAGGGAGAGGAGAAAAGTCACCGTGGGGATCAGAGGGTGCCACAGGGCAGTGCAGAGGACAGGACAGGGTGCCGATGCTCACCTGGCAGGAGGAAGCCCCTGCGCCGCCTGCACAGATCATGGAATCAGTGATGCGCGAGCCCCAGTACTGCCTGCACTGATTCACTGTGACCAGAGGCAGAGCCACCTGCTGTAAGCGTGCTGGGGTCGTATTGCCTGTGCGTCAGAAGGGGATGGTGAGGCCCTGGATGACTTGTTCCCACCCTGGCCCTGTCACCCAGATCTTTGGCTCAAGTTCCTACCCACGCCGCTGAGGCGTCCCCAGCCAGTGGTGGCGCACTTGAGGCCTGCAGGCAGCACCTCATCTGGGGAAGCCAGGCAGACTGGTGAGATGCGATTTGTGTACTGGGCTGGGGAGGCGAGCTTCAGTAGCGTCAGGTCATTATTTAGGGTGGCGGGGTTCCAGGAAGGGTGCGTGATGGCCTGTGGAACCAGGAAGGGGGATGGTGGTGGGCATAGGCCCCCCAGGGTTGATGGTTGCTGAGGGGGCGAGCCTAGGGCATGCCCTGAATTCCTCATTCCGAGAGCCCACCTACCTGCCCCTCCACTCTTCCTTTCCATGTCTGTAGCCTAGATACCCACCTTTGATATGGACAGAACCTGCAAAGGCTCAGCATTGGATGATCGATCGTACTCGCCCAGGACAACAACGTGGCGGCCAGGGCTGCAGTGAGAGTAGGGATGGGCAGCCGCAAGGAGGGCAGAGTGACAAGAGAGGGGCATCCAGGGGAAGGAGGTGGCGAGAGGGGGGCTTGGGGGCAGGTAGAGTGGGAGTACTCACCTGACATTGCAATGGGCAGCAGTGACCACCCAGGACTGGCTGATGAGGGAACCCCCACAGAAGTGGAAGCCGCTTCTGTCCTGGGGTCAGGGGTCAGAAGTAGGGGTGGGCTCAGGCTACATCTAGCCATGAAGCACCTGGTACCCTGCCCCACCCCCAGGTGATGTACCTGCAGGGACACCTGCCAGGGCCAGGAGCCTGGCACTGCGTTCTCCCCGTTGACAATCCTCTGGCTGAAGCTCAGTACCGGCTTGATGGCAGGAATGCCGCAGCCTGGCCATTGGGCTGGTGAGAACCTGTTTCCCACACCACCACACCACCACCCACCTCTCCCCACCTCCTCCTGGGTGCCCCAAGGCTCTGCCTCTCAGGTCCAAATCGAGAGGGCTCGTCACTACCCCTTCTCACCCTGAGCACCTCTAGGTATCTGGGTTACCTATGTCCTTACCTACGTCCAACCAACCCCCAAATTCTGTCCATTCTCTAATATCTCTCTCCACCCTTACTTCCCACTGTTCCCCAACTTCACCCACACCCTCTAGCTCAGGCCATTTTTCTCCCTGACCCCTGGCATAGTCTCCTCCCTGGCTTTGCCACCTGCTCCAGGCCTCAACAGCCTTCTCCCTAAACTACATGTCCAACCTTCACTTCTCAGCTTCTTAAACCTTCCCTGGCTCCTAGCTCTGGCCTGATCTCCTTTTGCCCCACCTCTTGCCCCCACCCCCGGCACATCCTTTTTCCTTTACCCACTCTGTCCACCTGGTTTCCTTCCAGCCAGCCCAGCTCCTTCCCCGAGCCCCTGGGCAGGAAGCCTGGGCTGGTTTTGGGAGCCAGGTTGCTTTAGGGCTGGTCACTCACCCCAGTCCAGGCCCACTCACCCCAGGAGGAGCTGAGGAAGACCAGGCTAAGGGTCAGACTGAGCAGCAGCATTGTGGCAGGCATGAGGTTGAGAGCTGGGCCTGCTTTTATGGTTCTCCTCGTCCTTGGGCAAAAGTCCCAGGCCTGAGGCCAAGCCAGCTGTGTGGGCTCAGCCCCCTCCCATGCTCTGGTCAGGAGGAGGGTCTCTAGGCCAAGGTCTTGGACCCAGGCCTGGACTTTATCAGACAGAGCCCAGGTGTGAGGCTCTCACCTCCACCCCCCAAAGCCTGGTCTGTGATTGGCTCCCTGAACCACCTCACGTCCCAAGTGTTGAGTGCTGAGTAGCAAGGACTTATGGTTAAGTTAGGTCTGTGTGGACTACGTGGTGGCCGGGATCAGGGAAGTTCTTCAGGGCTGTCAGGGGCACCAGACTCAGAGAAGCCTGCTCAGGAGCCAGGGGTATTCCTGATGGGTAGAGGAAATGTCCTGCTGTGTCAGCTGTGTTGTGGAGGGCCAGGGCCATGTGGCCAGGACATGGGTTCTGGCAGGTCACAAATCTAACAGCATCTCAGTGATTTCTCACCAACTTGGAACAAGAGTCAGTTTGCCCAAAGAGATGGGTGACTTTCCCACCAGCATATAGTGCGTTTGGACCCAAACCTTCATCTGGCTGCAAAGCCCACACTCTTATTGATGAGATGACACCTGGGGGGGCCTGCGACACAGGAGGATAAGGTGTGAGCCCTTGGTGACTGGCTGACCCTGGATGGAGGCTATGGGTACAAGGGTGACAGCCATTAAATTTCTGACAGCCTCCGGGCCTTGGGGCTCCCATGGGCAAGCTCTTGGTGTCCACAGCCCATCTGTTGTACAGTTCCAGGGTGAGACTGCACTGAGGAAGAGAAGACCGCCCTGTGTGCAAAGCTGCAGTGGGTAAGTTGGCTGGGCTCCTAGAGGTGTGGGGGGCGCCAACAGACTCCAAACTTCAGTCAAAAAAATAAGATGCGCTAATGGTTGAACAGAGGGATGGAGGGATAGAAATGTGATCAAGCAAATATAACTGTAATAATTGTAAAGTCGATTGTGGGTATATAGGTGTTCAGTGCAATCCTTTCAACTTCTGTGTTTAAAAATCTTTATAATAAAATACTGGGGGTGGGGGAGCACAATCAGGGGCCCAGGGATGTCCAGCTCAGGGTATACCCTCCCCAGGGGTTGGGCAGACTAACCATTCCGAAGCTCCAGTGGAGTCAGCCGTTCTCTCGGACGGCCGGATGCTCCTGCCAGCACGTGGTACCTAGGCTGGCCCTCAGTGGGTGCTCAGCAAAGGTTTGCTGGATAAATGTGTCATGTCATCTCTCTCTGCATGAGCCCTATGACCCCTATCAGCCCAGCAAACTTGGGAGTGTCATCCTCCCTCTCCCCCCACCCTCATAGCTCAGCACATGCAAATAGAAGCCCTGTTTGGTGTTAGCACCTCAGGGTGTGCCTGGTCATGGGAGCAGTTGCACAGGTAAAGGTGTTGCAGGGGTGAGGGGTGTTCTGGGAGAACTTGCCCTTGGAGTCAGGGTGCAGCTCCTCTATCAGCATTGAGGACTAACTCAGTGGGGTCCACGGGGGCCTCCTTGACTGAGAGGTTGTGGGCTTTGCCATGGGACACTGATGAGCCAGGTAAAGGGGGCAGTGCATGGGGCCTTCTGGGTTTTACAACAGTCCCCAATAGACTAGAGGGCAAGAGCAAGGCATTGGAGTGATAGGGGGACCTCTATGGTGTGGAGAGTCAGGAGGGGGCTTTCCACCTTAAGCTGCAATGCTTGCCAGGGCTGGGGTTCTGGAGGAGTAGATGCCTAAAGCAGCTTATGGGTAAAGGGCACCTCTTAGGCCAGGCCCTGGAGCCACGCATGGAGTGGCCCCTGCAGGTGTACATTAGCTACAGAGTCCTGACGGCTGCTTGTCCCCCCCTCCACCCAGGAACAACACAGCAATCTGTTTAGGTGTTTTTGTATTTCCTGGGTTTATTCCCCCTTGTTCCAGGCCCTAAGCATCATCCTACTTCACTCCACCTCCATGGCCTGCACCGTTTCCTCCAGCAGCTCCAGGGTCAGTGGCTTCACTGTCTGGGACAGGACAGCCGTGGTTCCCGGGGCAAAGCGGTACTGGTTGGGCCTGGGAGGGGTGGGGGGCGGCTTCTCAACTTGGGCCCATCATATGGCCCATCCTCTTCTTGCAGCCCCCTATCTCCCCTGCTACTGCCCCATCCTCCCAGTGGTCCCCCATCTCCCATGCTCCTACCTCTCTATGGGCTTTGTCGGTGAGCTTAATGTTCTCAGAAGCTTGGCGCCGGTCCCCATTATCACACATGCATCCACACTGCCCCCAGAGCCCAGGTCACCCAGGATCCCTGCAGTAATGGCTTCCACTAGCAGCTCCTGCGCGGCCTCCAGCTGTGATGATATGTGTGTGAGAGGCCTGATGGACTTTTCTGGTATCACCTTCAGGCTACAGCCTAGAGGTTTTGTTCATCTTGAAGCCCAGATTGCTTACCATTTGCTCATACCCAGACTCCTCTGTTTCCCTATACCCCCATCCACCCCAAGCTCCCTTGCCCTGGTCTCTGCCTCCCTCTCTCCAGGGTCGCTGTGTTCCCAATGCCCCATCTTCACAAACTTCTCTGAGTCACTTACACTTGTGGTTCTGCTTCCAGTGCTGTCCACCCAGCCAATGTGGTCTTGGTGCCCAATCTACCGGCTCACTGCTTTTTCCCTTCTGGGCCTTAGGCACCTCTGAAGCAACACGTCATCCACTTTCATCCCACCCCAAACAAAATCCAGACTCCATCCCCTACTTGCCATTCCCTCCTCCCTCAGCTTCAAAGGGTCCTGAGCTTTGACTTCTCCAGGCTGTCCAAACTTTGGCACTGACGGTTCTCTGCTGGAATAGCACTTCTTCACTCTGACTCCACTGGCCCTTCAGTTTCCACTCAGTCGTCGCCTCCTCCAAGAAGCCTTCCCTAACGTCTAGACTAGGCCAGGTTACCTCTGTGTTAGCCCAGCTCCCGCGTGCACTTCCCATCAATGAACGCGTAGTGGGGGACAGGTGTTGCTCACCTTCATGTTCGGCTGGAACCGATCCTCCAGTACCGCTAGGGCGGCGTCCTGGCCGGAACCTGCAGGTAGGAGGGGCACCTGAGGTCAGTTGTGGCCACCCCGTCACGGGACAAACGTGAGGCCAGGGTCGCGGGGCAGCGATTCGAGGGGAAGGGGCGGAAGCGCTCACCCAGGGCTGTGAAGGGCAGACGGCTGTAGGAGCCATGGGGGTGCACGCTGTAGAGCTGCGGTCCCGTCAGGTCTACTCCGCCCACTATCAGCGACGCGCCCACGTGGCCCCGGTACCTTTTCGCGGAGTGGGCGTGGTCAGCTCCGAGCATAGGTCTTCAGGTCCCGCCCCGCCGTGACACCGCCCCCAGACCCGAGCCCCGCCCGTTCCTGTGGTCTAGCGCCCGGGTACTAAGATCGCCCCTTCCTGTTGCCCTGCTCCTCTTAGGTCGGCCTTTTCCGGTCTCCGGGGCTCTTGCAGCCCCGCCCTTCATCCTGTCCCACCTCCTCTCAGTCCCAGCCTCCCTACAGCGGCCCCTCCTCAGGTCATCTTAGCCCCGCCCCAGCACCGGAAGAGGGTCTGGCGGAGAACGCGCGTGACCGTGGCCACGCGAGGCTCGCGGCCGGTGGACAGGGAGTGTAGCTCCATGTTGGACGCCGCCATCCGAGTGGTCATTTCGGCGTCCGCGGCTACTCCAGCCCCACAGCAGCTGAGAACGAAGGGAGGATCGGTGTGGGAGGGGCTAGGACATGCAAGGACCGGGGATGGGAACGAGGGGCGGTTGCGGAGCGGGGGAAGGGGTTGGGGATTTCTCACTAGATTTTGGGGGCAATGAAGTGGATCTTCTCGCAGCTCTTGTCTATCACAACCGAATCGTTGGTGGCCCGCGTATCCGCGCCCAGAATGACCCCGTCCTGGGGAGGGAGAGGGGCCGCTGGCTCAGTTCCTGTCCGATCCCCCAGCAGCCCCCACAACCCCCCCCTCCCAGTCCCAAGTCCCTGCTCACTCGGAACACAAGGCCCGCGATGGTGGTGCCGGTCTTGTGTGCCTGAGGGATCCGGAGCCCCGGGAGGACTCGTTCTAAGGATGCATTTCTGGAAACGGAGTGGAGTGGCCCAGGTTTGAGTTTCCTCTTCATCACATCCTCCAACTCTGTCCTAGCCTCCTTCAGCTCTAGGGGTGGGACCCTGGGAACCCAAGTCGCCCAACACACTCTGCCGCCCCTCCGCCCCCACCAGAAATAAAGGCCCTGGGGCTTCCACTCCCAGAAGCCCTCATGGAGAGCATAGGCAGCTCAGCTCTGGACCAGCCATCACCCCCATCACCTCTGGCAGTTCTCGAAGGAGAAGCCCCTTCGGAGCTCAAACGCCGGCTTCAGCATCTCAAGGTGGGCAGGGTGGTCCAGGGGTTGGGGGTCTACGTGCGACCAACGCCGAGGGAGAAAGGCCAAAGCCAGGTTCTCTGTCAGGCACCCTTCCTGGCCGGTCTGACGCTTCTCCCTTTCGCTTTCACCTTTCCTCAGAGCGTGGCTGGCCCCCTTCATCTTCTCTTTCACTTTCGCCTTCACCTCTGGTCCTGGGCAGCTTGGCAAAGGGGAGATGTCCTTGCTTGGCTTTCCATCCTGCTCCCTAGTCTTCAGTCAGAACAGAGGGGCAAATGCCTCCGTCTGGCCGTTGTTCAGCATCTCCGCCCTCTTCCAGCCTGAGCCCCTCGCTTTGCCTATCCATATCCCAACTCTGACCTCAAGTCCCTCAGCCCTAAGGCTGTCACACTGGCCAGGTTTCTGTTACTGGCCTCCCAACAGCATCAAGCATAGCTGCCTTTTGTCCTTTGGCACCCTCGTTCTCTCAGCTCTTTTGTTGCCTTTGCCTCCTCCCTGAAACACCAAAGCTCAGTCCTCCACCATGGTGACACTGGTCTTTCCAGCTTCCCTGTCTTAGGTGCTGTCTTCCCTCTCACAAGAGGAGTGCTCCGGGGCCTGGAGGCATGCTGGGCTCTGCCAGTGGCCAAGCCTTTTTTCACTTCCCAAACGACCCTTCTGTTCACATCTTTCTCCTAACTACCGCTTTAGTCTCAGCTAGCATCCTCTCTCCCCTGGACGCTGCACTGCCCTCCCTGGCTTCCCCAAGCTTCCTGCCTCTTAGCCCCCAGCCAAGGCTACCCTTTACCTTTCAGAGAAGGGACTCTTTCTAGATTGCAAATCTGGTTACACTCTTTCCCTGGTTAACCCCTTCAGCAGCTGCATATTGCTCTTAGGCTCAAATCCAAGCCTTTACAGCGGCCCACATTACCCTTCTCATCCGATCTCAAGAATAGGCACCACTTCCTCTGGAAAGCCTTCCCTGACCCACAAGACTCAGCCCCTTGGTGCTGCCTAAACTTTTCTCTCAGACCACTTAGCTCCATTAATTAAGCCTTCATTAGAGAAATTATCTGATTAGTGGCTATCTCTCCCCCAGATTCTAAACTCTTATGCTTCTGTCACCTACTTAGCACTCAAAAGGCCCTGTCGAGGGGGGCAGACACCTGAGTGGCTCAGTCAGTTGAGCGTCTGACTCGTGATTTTGGCTCAGGTCATGATCTCTGGTTTGTGGTTTTGAGCCCTGCAGTGGGCTCTGTGCTCAGGAGGGAGTCTGCTTGAGATCCTCTCCCTCTCCTTTGCCCTGCCCCCCCCCCCCATATAGAGAACTTTAAAAGAAAAAAGGCCCTGTCTAGAGGTGGGATCTACCAGCCCTTTGGGAGTGGGCAGGACAGCTCACCTCTTCCTTGCCCTGTTCTACCCTTGGCTCCAGGTGCCCCATCCCACAGCTGTGTGTGCAGCTACCGCTAGTCCCCCACCCCCAGAGCAGAGGCAGGCTACATAAGCAGCTCAACCAAGAGAGTGGGAAGCTATACATCTCAGGGTTCCCAGTGCAATCCCAGGCTTCACCCAAGTCCATCTTGTCCGTTACCTTCCACAAAGCACCAGGTTTATGGCTACTGCTCAGCGAAGCCTGGTGTGTGGACACTAGTGCCTCCTCCTCAACCCACAAGACACATGTCAAAGCTTAGAGAGCAAAAGAAGGTCTTTATTTGGGGGGCAGGGGCCCTGGGCTGGCAGCTGGAGGTGCAGGGGCGCTACTTCGGTAGGTACCCAGCAGGATGGCATTGATGTGCTCCAAAGTCTGGTTGCTGAAGACCATGTTGAGATGCTGTGTCCCATGCAGAGGCAGCAGGTGCACAGGCTGTGGCTGGCGGCTTTGCCAGCGGGCACAGAGCTCAGTGCTGCGTGTGGCCACAGTGTCATCACCGTCCTCATAGAGCACCCCCACGGGGTCTGTGTAGGGGAAGCCATGGTCAAAGATGTAGGTGCGGGGTGTAGGCAGGCCCACGCCATACAGACAGTAGACTTCCACGCCAGGTGCCGGGAGTCCTGCCAGTAGGTCACGTGACTGTAGCCACATGTACCAGCCTTCCTCAAAGTGCAGGTCTGCAAAGAAGCGCTGGAAGTCACGGCCTGTGTAGTTGAAGCTGGGTGTGGACATGAACACATGGTCTTCAGGCCATGCCTCGCTGGAGGGAAACATCCAGGGGGAGGTCGTTGTTATACGCTGTTCCTCTCTCAACTTGATGCTGGACATGATCGGGATGCCCTGGTTGTCACCTGTGAACAAGAAGCAAGGTGGGTCAGGGAGCCTGGCTACCTCCGGCCCACAAGCTTGCCTCCCAGCCCAAGCTCAGCTGGATGCTCAATCCTATCCCTGCCCAATTCCAACACTGGCTCCAAGCCACAAACTCTGAGCAGGCCTGGCATTCAATAGGTATTCAATATGTGCTTATTAAATGAGAAGCCCTGATAGCATGTCTGCAGGGCAGAGCTGTATGTAGAGCCTCAAAAGGAGGGGAAGTTGGTTTCCTGAAGATGGGTGTTTATGTGTGTAGATGGGAGGATGGTGCTGGTGGTTCTCCCTCAGCCGAGTGTCTGTTGGCCCCTATGACCTGGGGCTACATAGGGATTGCAGCTATGTTCTTGGGAAGGATGAAATTAGACTGTGTCTGTGTTTGGCACTTATTGATGGAGTCTGATGAGTGTGTCCCTCAGCAGATCGTGAGCTACTAGGGGAAGGTCGAGTCTGACTGTGCCCAGCGTTCAGTTGGTGCTCAACAGGTGGTAGCTGTGCCCCTTCTCAGGAAAGGGCAGGGGGCTTCTAGGCTCTGGCCTGGCTTTGGCAGATCTGTCCTCAGTAGGCAGATCCCTGGAAAATGGGCTCCTGGAAGCAAAAGGCCACTGAAAGCTGAGGGGGCAGGCCCTGAGACCACAAGGAACAGACTTAGGTCCATGCGTCAGATTGCCGGGGTTCACTTCCTCTCCGTTTACTTTCCTTTTGTCACTGAAACACCAAATCACCAAAACAGACTTCTGGCAGGAGCTACCAGGCCAGGCCAGGCTCACTGCTCTCAAGGGGCCAGTGACAGGGGCCATGCCTCAGGGGTGGTAAATAACACCCTCAGCCTGGCCTTGTGAGCAGAAGCAGGAGTGAGGGCAGGCCCATGGTCAGCTTCATTCCCCTCTGCCCCAGGCCCCTCATTGACACGGGTGGTCTGAGGCCCTCTCACCTGAGGCCAAAACCAACATGGGCTTGATGGAGCCCCCCCAGGGAGCCCCAAGAGAGATGAATCCATCGATGAAGTGGTCCTTCCAGGCCTGGGGCTGGCGCAGCAAGAAATAGAGCAAGTGCAGGCAACCGAGGCTGTGACCAATGAGGAAGACAGGCTTCCCGTAGGCAGCATGCATCTCCTCCACCAGCCCAGCAAGCTTCCGGTAGTATTCCTCCTGCTGGCCTGCAGCACAGGGTGGATGGGGTCAGGGTGGGGGGAGGGGGGTCAGGGCTCACCTGCCTCAAGCCCACTAGCTGCAGAGACACTCACTGGGCTCCAGCCGCCAGTCGTAGGGGGCGGCCCGCACCGTCTCGTCCCGCACATACCCATTGTTGACCAGATTCTGCACCAGTGTGTGCATGTAACCTGTGGGGAAGGCATCAGCATCGGAGGCTCTGGCCACGGCTCCTGTGGGCCGACCACGGCTGCAGCCCGCCCTTTCCCCAATAAACACACCTGCCAGCTTGTTGTTGTCCAGGTACTCAACAGAGTAGGTCTTCCCAAAGCCGGGGACACGGATCTGTACACCAGGGGCATTGGACACGCGCCCAGAGCTGCGGTTGTAGACAACCCTGGGGGCAATGGGACATTCAGCAGGCCAGCAGCCAAGGGGCCGAGCATGGGGGCCGGGGCAGAGGGGATGGCACGTACCTGGTGTTATCAATCCAGCAGTCCACTCCAACGGGTAGGAACATATTGAGATCCAGCCAGATGGTGAAGAAGTCCTCTGTCTTGCGGTAGCACATCCAGTTCACCACATCTGGTTTATCCAGCTTGGCTTCTAGCTGATTCCCCAGGCAGCCAGGCACTGTGGGCACTAGCCTTCATTCTGAATTCCTTGGATTCCTCCCCCGTCCCGTGCCTGTTCCCCCACCTCGCACTGTGTGACCAGCTCCACCCCTCCATCTCCCATACCCTCAACCTCCAGGAACTAAGGACTTGATCCTTTCCCATCACACCCCCCCACCCCATCCCCCCAACAGCCCAGAGCCCGGGTTCCCCTCAGGCAGGGAAGGTGCAGGGGCCAAGGCCACTGACCCCTGTCCGCAAAAGGCAAATACCTAGCCTGGCTCTCCATTAATGCCGAAGTCCAAGGTGAAAACAAATAGGTATGGGGGAGTGGGGGCTAGGCCTTGGAGTAGGAGGCAGGCCTTGATGGGCCTCATCTGTTTTCCTGGGCTGGGCATCTGTCTTTGCTCGGATGGGGGCTGAGTGGCTGTAGCTGACCACAGCTTGTAATGCCCTGGCCAAGCCCTCAGGCACACCCGCCCTCAACTCCACCCGTCTAGGGTAGAAGGCTCAGAGACACAGGAACAGTGTGGTGGGGGAAGGGGTTCATTTCTCTGCAGGAGAAGCCTTTGGACCCTCAAACACAGAGGCAGGTATCAGGGCAAATGCAGGGGCAGAAGGGCCTTGGCAGGGTCTGCTACCGGGGGGCTGGGGCCCAGGCCCTCTGAGGTCTGGTCTGGTGCATCAGGGGCCTGACGGGGGCTTACCGAGGATGACGGGCCGTGTGTGGTTATTGAGCTCAGCCTTGGGCGTGGTGTGCGGGGGGAAGAGCACATTGAAAAGCCAGAAGGGGGTGGCAGGGGGGAGCAGCAGCCCCAGCAGCAGCAGCCCCCACTGCCATGGGGAGCCCGGCGGCCCCATTCCAGCCCTAGTGCCTATTGCCCAGTGAAGCAGTCCTGGGCTGGCCTTATCTAGAGTGGGGGTGGGAGGGGCCCTAAGGCCAGTGGGATGGACAGCCTGGCCAATGGGGGTGGCCTGAGATTGCCGGAAAGGGGCATAGCCTCAGGGAGCCAGCTCTGGGCCTGGTTTCAGTTCCGCCTTCTTCCCTTGGTGCCAGGGGAAACAGAGCCGGGCAGCAGGAGGCCCAGAAGTACACAATGTTTTATTGAAAAAAGTCAGGCCCCAGCTGGCCAGTTCCATTCGGCTTGGCTTGGTGGGGGTCCCTGCCCACAGTAGCCTGAGCCAGGTCTTCTTGCAGGTGGGCTGGGCCAGACCCCCTCCCTTGTCACCCTTCCCCCCCCTCTGATGGTGACATCCAAACAATAAATATGCAATAAATAGCGTTCCTGGGCAGGCTGCCTTCAAATCCCACATGAGCCACCCTCCCCCACCAGTCTTCTCCAGCCAGGACAGGCCTCCTGGGGTGCCGGATAGGGAAGTCCCCAGACCTCTCAGCGTCCTGCAGAACCTCGGATCCATCGCCATTACCAGCCCAGGCCTGGTGTTCCAAGGAGACCTAGCAAAGCTGGGTCCAGGACAGAGCCAGGCAAAGCAGGGCTGTTGGGTGGGTGCTGGGAGGAGGCTGTTACCCTGGACACCTCCATTCCAAGCCACAAGTGTATATCTGGCTCAGGAGTAGATGGTGATCACTTCACGGCCACCGCCACGCACCAACAACACACGCTCGAGGCCCTCGGTCAGCACCTCCAGGAACTCCATGTCTGTAGGGCGTCGGGTTAAGGAGGCAGCACCAGGACCAAGGGGCACCCACGGAAGTTTGGCCTATTAATCAGAGCTGGGGTAACCTAGCACCCCCTGGGGGCATCTAGGGAGAAGAGCTCCTGGCCTGACCTCATCGTTGTCCACCTCCCCACTGCCTGCCTCTCCACAAAAGGATACAGTTCTCATCACCTTCGCTGTTCTTGGGGGGGCCAGGCATGTTCAGTAGAACCAGGCGGGCGTCGTGGGAGCGCGTGACGATGACTTCGTTGAGCTTCACGGCGGTGTGCATGCGCCGCACGTTGGACTGGTCCCTGCAAGTAATGCAGCTGATCACAGGTCCTACCCCTGGCCCACCCAAAGACCTTGTCCGCCCCCAGCCCACCTCCACTCCCAGACTCACGGCTTAATATGCACCAGCTCCCGGAAATTGTCAGGGGCGTGGCTGGGGTCCCAGGGCTCAGCCGCCATGTACTTGTCCCGCGTCCATGTCATCTGGATTTTGTCAGTCCCAGTGGCAGACTCGTCTTCCTCATCCGAGTACAGACTCTCCAGCCGCAGGGCTGAGTGCCGGTCCTTGACCAGTTGGGCCTGAGGAAAACCAGAGGTGTTCTCAGTGCTATGGGAAAAGGGGGGGCCTGGTGGGCTCAGCCTCTGGGAAATGGGTACCGACTTGGGGGAGGCTAGGTGGGGTGAGTCATTCTGATTCCCCGAACTGATGGTATCTCCAAAGCCTGACCTGCCACCCACCCCTGCCCCAAAGGAGAAAGCCACTGACTTCTCGCTCCCGCTCTGTCTTCGTCAGCCTCATCTGCCGCAGCATCTGGGAGCGCTGTTCCATCATCAGTGTCCGCTCATAGGTGTATGCAGAGATGTCGCTGTTATGCTGGGGAGAGAGTGGACCGGGAGGAATGGGCTGCATGCGGCAGGGTATAACCAGGGCCACAGGGGCAGGTGACTCACCATCTCTACCACCTCCACCTCTGCCTCAAGGCGCAGGTGGTACAGGAAGACAGCCAGATCCTTCTTCATCTGGATGCTGTTGTCGTCCATCTGGGCCACGGTGAAGATGCGCATCCGGCATTTCCTCCACACCTGGAAGCAGGTAGGTGGTTTAGTTGCATTCCAGCCCTCCAAGGGCCGAGCCCTTCCCGCCCAGGGTCACCCGCCTGGCCCACCTTGTGCTGGCGTAGCAGGAAGGGCAAGAGCATGAGCATGCCCCCGTCGTGCACAATCCACCAAACGTCAATGTGGCCCTCGAGGTAGCGCTCATGGTTGCTGGGGTAGAAGGCGATGTTCTTGGGCACAAGCAGGGCCAGGTGGGCTGCCGTGGTGCAGCGCACAGTGTCTGGGGAAGAGGGCCACTGCTGAATGCCAGCCCGTGGCCCTCCGGCCGCCACCCTTACTTGATCCCCAGCCCCTCTTCCACATGGGTCAGCCCAGGACCTGTCCCGTCACGCACCAATAAAGGTCTTCCAGGCACGTGGGTCCTCGCTCTGTCGCCAGCCATAGGGCCAGCCTAGCACCACAGAGTTATGCCTCATGCCGCCCAGGCCGCAAGACTGGATGAGGTGGGCCAGCCCCTCTCGCACCTTGCTGGCTACCACGACCTGGCAGAAGCCTTTCACCTTCTCAATCTCCATCATGTTCTTGATTGTCTGTAGGGAACACACGAGGGTCAGAAGACAAGGCCATTAGTGTTTCCTCTGCTGGGCTCTCTCCCCACAGAATGACGTGGCGGGGAGGGGAGGAGAAGGACGTAAGCTGCCCACCCAGAGGCCATGTTTTCAAGGTGGGACAGTCATACCCCCTTTCTCCAGCTCTCAGGGGGCAGCATGCTGGCCACCTGGCTGGCCAGGATCAGTCCCCTTCTCCTAGGAGTCAGCTGCAGCCCAGACACCTCTAGTCTGCCTCAGCACCCCGCCCCCTACAGCAGGCACCTGCTCGGCAGCCTGGGCCTCCCCATAGCTCTCCAAGAAGCTGCCCTGGATGACAGAACCGACGATGGTCAGGCCCTTGCCGGCCTTCAGCTGGGAGGCAAAAGTGAGGAGCCGTGGGTACTTCACGTGAAGGTCCTCGTCCAGCTTCAGCAGCACCAGCAGCTGAGGCCTGTAGGGGCCAGACGGACAGCCTGAGAGCTGGGCCACAGTTTTCCAGGGAGCCTCTTCTTCCTCCTTTCTCAGCTCACAGGCCCCCACAGGTTTGAGGAACAAGAATCCAAGGGCACCCCTGACAACCCTGGGACAAGGAACATGGACTAGGGAGGGAGACTCAGCACCTCTTGACCTCTCACCCTCACAGCACCCCCTGAGAACCTAGAGTGGCTCTTGCCAGCCTGGGTGTGAACTCACCGCCAGTTCTTGGTGTGAGGAGGCCCCTCCTCTAGCCGCAACAGTGCATAGCGGGCAGCACTCAGGGACAGGCCTCGGATCCCGTCACCCCACTCCTTTTCAGCCCTGTGGAGACCACCACGAGCTGGTAGAGCCCCTGGTCCCACTCGTGGGATTCTGTCCATGTGTATGTGAGATGGCGGGCAGCTAGCCCCTGAGTCACAGACCCCCAGCCCTGCACCATGGTGGCTAGTAATAGATGGCTCATCTCCCCAAACCCGGCATACAGACCACCCCACCTGCCCTGACCAAGTGGCAGCCGTCACTCACCCTTGGTATTCGATGTACTTGTAGATCATGCCCGCAATGAGCATGGCAACCAGGGCATAGTACCAGGAGGAGACAAACATAAGAGCCAGGCAGAGGCTCATGCCCAGGAAGGACAGCGCCCTGGGCCAGAGTGGGGAAGGGCCAGAATCAGGGAAAGATCAGTAAGGTCCCAAGCCAAGCCTCCAACACCCCAATCTCTCACCCATAGCAACCACTACCCAGGAAACTCAAACCCTATCCTGGATGGGGCTCCTGGCTTCCCCCAAAATTCTTGTGTCAGAGGACTTGGCTCGGGAGTCCAGCTGGCGCTTACCAGTGATAGTACTTGAACCGGGGCCGCCAGTTGGGTGTCCTTAGGAGTGTCTGCACAGCACAGGCCAGGTTTACGAACAGGTAACACATCAGAAAGAACCTGCAGCACAGGGAACGGTTGGTACAGAGTGGCCTCCTTGGCAGCCAGATGCCCAATACACCTGCCCTTCCTCAGGCTGGGCCTGGACTAGGAACTGGGAGTGTCGTGGCCCCACCCTGTGTGGTCAGGTTTCCTCAGCCATACAGCCTGAGGCAGAGGGGGCTACTGTAGGGGTGCCCACAAAGCCAGCTCTTAGAGGATGGGCAAGTGTCTGCAGGCAGACAGGGTGGGAAGGGGGCTGTAGGCAGGGGGAACAGTGGCAAAGGATGGTGCCGAGGAGTGCTCAGTGTCCGGAGACAGCTAGACAATATTCAGGCCTCTGCCCCGGTGACCAGTTGGATGAAGGGCTGTCATGAATGTGGAGAGGAAAACCTCGAGGGAATATGAAAGGCCCATTTTGTGTACACTGAAGTAGGGACACGTGAGGGACTCTGGTGGCTGTGGGAGACTGGGACATGGGAGCCTGCTGCGTGAGCCCTCTAGCTGAGGAGCACAGGACTGAGGAGAGGGGGCACCAACATCCACCTTCAGCTGGCAGGAAAGGAAGGGCAGACAAGAAGGCAGGACAACTTACTAGAAAAGGCAGGCCAGGGGGGCAGAAACCCCCAGAAGGGAGGAGTGGTCAGTCCCATTGGGACTGTGGGGAAGAACCACCTGATAAAGGCTGAGATACACCCTTTGGCTTGGACAGTGAGAGATCACTGCCTGATGAAGGTGGGAAGAACAGTTTCTGGTGTGCATTTATGGACGCGTGGAGCTGGGCAGCGGTGGGTGGAGGTGAGCTAGGGGGAGTGAGAGAGCATGATTCCGGCAGGCCTGGCTGTGGCTGGGGGGCCACTTCAGGGGGAAAGGAGGACCTGTCAGGCCAAAGGCTGAGTGGGGCAGTGAGGGGTAGTCCTGTGATAACCGAACAAGCCTGGCAGTGGAATGAAATGTCTGAGGAGAAATGGAGTAGCCACTGGCAGAGGGGAACATGGTACCCGCAGGAGTTCTGCCTCAGGGTCCCCCGGAATTTGCCACATGATGACCAACTCCCACAGGGCACTGGGGGACTCAAATGCCCAGCTGACTCCAGAACTTTAAAAGCAAACAACTCGGAAAACAGATGGGTGGGGCAGTGGTGGCTTCATCGAGGCACTTGGCACTCGGTGCTCGTCCTGTCCGGGCGCAGAGGGCTCTGGCTGCCTGCTCTGGGAGTCCCCCATAGAGGAGCATGGGCCCTGCTGGTGTCTGTAAAACCCCGTGTAAGTGCCAGTTCACTCCTGCACCACCTCCATGCAGAAGTAGGCTGAGTTCTGCCATGCATACTTCTCCCCACACAGCCTGACACAGCTCCCAGCTGTAACCTCAACACTGGCCAGGGGCACAGGAAGGTGCTGGGGCCCCTGGATGAGGGGTGCTGAGGGTACAGGAACTCTTCCTAAGACCATCCCCGACCTGGCCCCAAGCTCACATGGATAGAATGGGGGCCACCATGTCAAGGGAGGCGATGAGGATGCCCAGCTCAGCAATGAGTGCAGTCAGGAGGAGCGCCCACGTTGGTTCACCATTTGCCTTTCCATGGCCAAATACCTGCATGCACCAGAGTCAGTGGGGTCAGCAAGGGAAGGTTCTGGTCCCATCACCCCTATGCCACACCTTGGGCCACAAGCCATAGCCTGGCCTCCATCATCCCCAAGTCCCTCTTCTGGGGTCTTAGGTCACATCCACACCTGCCCTGATAGATACCACAAGTTTCTCTGCCCTCCCATCTCTCCAGGCCTCTCTGCTGTAGATAAGCCATAGAAAGGCCATGAGGATTCTAGGCCCAAGTAGCTCTGCCAACAGCAGGGCAGGGCAGGGCCGGGGCCAGGACAGCTCCCAGCAACTTCCCACGGATGGCTACACGGCCCTGGGCCACTACAGGCCGCAGCAGGATGCAATGCATCCATATCCCATACCTCTCTACCCCCACCAGTGTGAGAGGCCAGCAGCACCCAGGTTGTGGGGGAGTGCAGATGGGCTCACCCTGAGGAAGGGAATGATGTTGTCCTTGGCGATGGCCTGCAACAGGCGCGGTGCCCCAGTGAGGCTTTGCAGGCCAGCACCACACGTTGAGAAGAAGGAGCCGATGACGATGACCCAGGGCGAAGGCCAGGCCAGTGTGCCCACCACCAGGTTTCTGCTGACGCCATCACCGTACCTGCAGGGGCCAGGCTCAGGCCATGCTCTATGCAAGAAGCCCCCAAACCCTGGGTGGGGCTGCCCAGAGTAAGAGATGTCAGCAGTCAGGAAGGATGGCTATGGTGGGCGGAGCTCTGGCCCCTCAGCAGAGAAGACTAGTTCATCAGCCCCTATCCTTTCCCTCAACCCAGCCCTGGTCCTGATGCCACCATCCTCTCCGAAGAAAAAGTGCTGGTGGGGCCGGACTCACCTGGTGGCACAGACCACCATTGGCAACCAGCAGCCTGAGGACATGTGTGGGACCACGCGTACGAGGGGAGCTGGTGTCAGGGCAGGCAAAAGCTGAGCCCCCTGCCACAGGGAGGGGCCCAGCTCACTCACTTGTCCCGGAGTACCACACCCTCGATGCAGGCGCCAAAGAGAACCACACTGCTGAAGTCTGCAGCCGTGTCAAGGAAAGCTAGGCCTCCACTGCCACTGCTGTCCCCACAAGCCCCTCGCCCCAGCAGACGGCTGGCACACACCCCTCGAGCGCATGCACGTGAAGAATGAGGTACGTATGCGACCACGCATGGGTGGTGTGCGTGTGCCTGCCAGCTGGTGCCTTATGTGCCGACAAGGGCCTCCCGCCCCTCTCCCCGTCCACCTGTGCCCTGGGAAAGGATACACACAAGGGAGGTTGTAACAATGGCCAGAATGGTCCCCACAGGGATGGACTTCTGGGCATCACGGAGGTCCCCGGAGCGGTTTGAGCCAGCCATAATGCCTCCAAAAACAACAAGACACCCTCAGGGGCTCCCCAGGAGTGAGGGCAGGGCCGGGTGGGCAGACAAGAGGTACTCACCTGTTACGGAGGGAAAGAAGATGCCAACCAGCACGGTGAAGGATGTGGCGATGTCAGCCACCACGTACAGGGGCAGGCTCTCCTTCAGGCCAAGGGCATCTGTGGAAGGCAGCCCATGCTTCTCCACGACCTCACCCTTCTCCAGGTAGGCGCTCCACAAGTTTTCTGTGGGGGCAGCAGCATCAGCACTGTGGCCCTGCTTGCTTCCCAGGGGCAGTTTGGGGCAGCCCAGGCAGAGGCTGCAGACCTAAGAGGCTCTGGGAGTTCGGGATGTGGGGGGGGCAGCATTGGCCACAGGGAAGGAGCGGTCTTGACAGAAGTCTGACAGGCAAAGGCGGCTGAACCACCATTGACCAGAGCCTCGCCACTGCCTGCCTCCTACACAGAGGCCCTTTATGGCTCCTGTGAGAACAATCCCAGGCAGCGTCAGAGGTGGGTGGCTGGGGAGAGAGGGGATACCAGAACTTTCTGGGGGCTGCTGCATTCCTGGGATACTGGCCAAATGGGCTCTGTTCACCCAAAACCTAGCTGCCAGGAGCAAGGCTGAGAGGACACTGCTGGGCCAGGAAGGCAGCCAGACCTGCCCCCCATTCCTGAGCTGGCCACACAAGGACAGCTCTGTGCTCCAGTCCCCTTCCACACTCACTCCCTGCCTCCTGCTCAGCCCGTGCATCAGAAGCAGGAGGACAGGAGGGAGGACGCACCCTGGAGCACACCAGCAGCAGCACCGGGAATGCCAGGGATCTCGGTCACATTGTTGACCAGGAAGTAGGGGTCACAGGAGTCAGTGGTAAGGTTGGGACTGTGGCAGAAGAGGTTCCAGAGCTGGGTGGCCACTGTCTCATTGTTCATCATGGTTGTCTTGGCACAGACGTCAAACTGGTCCCGGGACAGGGTCCTGTTGCCCAGCATGCATACTCTGTGGCGGGGGTGGGTAGAAACATCAGCACCTGCTCAGCTGGAAGGCCCAGTGTGTTCCCATCCTGTAGTCTCTGGGACTTAAAGGCCATCTATTTGGGAGGAATATCAGTGCAATGCATGGATGTACTCCCAGTTACTTACGGAAACACAGGAGGGTCAAAAATGGACTTGATGCCCCCCGCATAGATGGACAGGATGGAGATGATCACACAGGCCAGGAAGAGTGAGGCAAATTTGTTCACATACTTGACACCAACAAACACCACCAGGGTCATGAAGGTCAGAAAAATGGTCCCATACACCCGCATATTGTTCAAGGTAGCACTCGATGTATCATGAGCGCCTGTTGGGTAAAAAATGGCAGCCGGCGGGGCAATGTAGGTCTGAAACAAGACAGATAAAAAAAGTTCGATCTTCCTTTTTGGAAAGTGAATTCTGTCATTTTGGTTTTCTTTTTAAAAGAATATTCAGAACACGACAGTCACAAAAGACCATATATTGTATGATTCTATTTACGTGAAATACCCAGAATGGGTAAATCTGATTAAAGATGCTTGCCTAGGGCTGGGAGGAATGGGGACCGCCTACCAACAAGTATGGGATTTCTTCTTGGGGGGATGAAAATGTTCTAAAATTGATTGTGGTGATGGTTGCACAACTCTGTGAATATACTAAAAATCATTAACTTGCCTACTTAAAATGGGTAGAGAATTGTATGGTATGTGAATGAGCAGTTATTTTTTTTAAAAATTAATTCAGACACAGGAGTCAACCTGAATAGCTAAACAACCAACAAATAAATAATGATAGTACTGGATTATGAGCCAAAGAATAAAATAAATATCCTGGAGTCCATACTGATATAAATGCATGCTTAAATAAATAAATAAATGGGGAAGAGGACACATTTTCCTTACAGAAGAAATCCAAATAATAAACGTAGGAATGTGGGAAACGGAAAACATAAAACAACCCCTCTCCCCCACCCCAGAAGATCCAGAAGCGGAGCCCTACTATGGGTAAAGGACCTGGAGGTGGGGATAGCCAGGCAGTTCCCCTAAACATCTCCTATTGTCTGGATCCCCAGGGGTGGGTACTTGTTACCCTGTACCCCCCACTATCTGCGGTAGTTCAGAGGGGAGGGGGAGGCTGAGTCAGAGCATACATGGGGCTCACGGAGGGGGCACAGGTCCAGTGGCTGTTCACCCTTTTAGGGATGAGGATAACATTGATCTGAAGGGCCTTGGCACAGAGCCCTAGGGGCGAGACAGACTCAGCCACAGCCTACACAAGCCCAGGAGGTAGGTTCTGCATGATCGCCAAGAGCACTCAGTTAAATGCAACAGTTCACAGACCACCTGCTATGGCTGAAATGGTGCCCAGGTAGATGGAAGACTCAGGGTCAAGGTGAAGGCAGCCAGGCCCCTGCCTGGCCCAGCCCAAACTGGCAAGGGGCTGAAGGGGAGGCTGGGATGAGCAAAGATCTTTCTCCCTCGAGAAGGCCTTCCATATGACAAGCCCCAGACCCTGGCCAGAGGTGAGGGGAGCATGAGTAGCCTTGCCTAGGGGAAAGGGACTATTTGGAAAAGACCAGAATTGGCCAGGGCTTAGCCTAACTCACCAGCAAGATCTCAATGGCACCTAGGATGTACATGGCTGCTGCAAATGTTGTTCCCAGGTAGAAGCACAGGCCCACAGCGCCTCCGAACTCTGGCCCCAGCGAGCGGGAAATCATGAAATAGGAGCCCCCGGCTACAACAGAGAAAGCCAAGGCTGGTTCTTCTGCAAGGGGGTTTCCCCCAGGACAACCCCTCACAACCACCCAGGGTGACAGGGAATGTTTTTCCCATTTACAGATAAGCCGAGCATTAGGATGCTTGCCCGAGGCTGCACAGTTAGTAAGGAGCCAGGCTGGGGCTGAATCCCCTTCCCACCTGACTCCACCACCCAGCACGGGCCAGTGAAATGACTGCTTCGCTAGGGCAGCTCTGATCCACAGCAGTGCTCAAGTCGCCCACTGTTCCCCAACCCCTTGCACTCAGGCCAGTCCGCACAGCCTCCTCTAGCTGGCTGTGCCTGATCTCAGCATGCCTCACTCCATCCAAGGGCTGTGTCTGTTAGTTGGACCCCTCTGGACCAAGGCAAGGGCTGTGTTGTCCAGTATTTTTGTCCCCAGGGCCCAGCACAGGGCTGGCTACCAGGCTAATCCTTCTGCCTTGAGACTGTGCTTCTATCAGAGTCTAACACCCCTGGCAAGACTGACAGAGTCAACGCTGGGCCCCAGGGCTAGTGAGGGTGCAGGGGACAAGAGTGACCCCATGTTGCTTGTTCACTCTGCACCTAATAAAATGTCTCTGGTGAAAAATCTGGGAATAGGGCTCCAAAGACTTTAAAAAAATTAATCCCTTCCATGTTATAATCCTACCTCTAGGATCCTCTCCTAAGGGAGCAGACAAGGACGTGAACAGAGATCTGTGTGCAAAGCTGTTCATGACAACGTTCACAACAGTGAAGAACCAGAACCCAAGAGCAGAATGATCACATAGATTAGGTAATATCCTATTGATCCTGTTTAAATAACCAAATAAACTGTTTCTAACTCGAGATGGTGGGATTATGGGTACTTTCAATTTTCCTTTCTATATTTTTCTTTACTTTCAAACCTTCTTATGGTAATCATATGTTGCCTTTTTTCCCCTCTTACTTTTATACTAATACTAATAAAGCTGTTATTAAAAAAAAAAAGAGAGACGGGTGTGGAAAAAAAAAAACATTCAGACACAGAAGCCAACCTGAATAGCTAAACAGCCAAAGTGGAACAGTTTGAGCAACAAAATAAATAATGATAGCCCTGGATTATGATCCAAAGAATAAAATAAATATCCAGAAATCTGCATCAGTACAAAAAAATGGTTGAATAAATAAATAAACAGGGTCTCTGAGAACTAAGTCCAATGTCAGCATCCATGCTGAAAATGAAAACCCTCTACATTGTCTATCCTATAATCCATAGTGTCTAGACTCCCTGGTGTGGGCCACCCCATGTGTCCCATTATCTTCTTTGTCAGCCCCAATTCCCTTTTTTAAAAATTACTTTTAGACTAAGTAAACAAACAGAACACAAAACATAACAGCAATCTCAAATTGTGTCAAGCAAGGATGCTCCTAAGTGTCGCTACTGTCATAGAGTCAGTGATTAAGACCTCACCAGAGAACTGCTTGGGGGGAAGAAGGGCATGGGCTTGGCAATGAGGGTCCCCGGGCACATCAAGGGGGATTCTGGACCCCTTCCTCCCATAAGGCCTGGGGTGGCGCTTACCCACCTGGAACCACACCATTGGTGGCGATGGCGCTCATGGAGATGGCCGTCAGCAGGGTCTGTGGGAAGGAGGCCTAGGTGAGCAGCTCAGCCGGGTGGGCTCTGTGGGGTGCCTGTGGCCCCCAACCCAGTGAGGGTACTCACACAGCAGCAGCAGATGAGCACGATGAGGAGGGCCTGCAACACACCGGCCGTGCCCACCATCCAGGTCAGCCGCAAGAACAGGATAACCCCGAAGATATTTTGCAGGCAGGGCAGGTACACCCCCATGAGGGTGCCCATGCTGGGTGCCTATGGAGCAGGAGGAGAGGGGGGAGCATAGAACATCAAAGGGGCCCAGATACACCATGGAAGGCCAGCCGCTGGTCACTCAGAAGACTTCTTATCCCCAGGGTGTTCTATCAGAGGATAAGTTGGAATCCCCAGCGTAGTCCTCGGGAGCATGGGGGGTGGGGTGACAGCTAGGATATCTATGCTGACTGCCATATGAAGACAGTTTGGGACTGGAAAGATACAAAACCTGATTCTTTTCAAAACCCCACATGTGAGCTTTTGAGCCTCGCCTCCCTCTCAAGGTATGGCCCCCTTCCCGTACTCTCTTCTGTTAAATCTTCAGAAAGAAAGAAAGATCTGTCTTGGATGCCCACCTTCTCACCCAGCATGCCCCATGTCACCCATGTCAGAGTTCAAGAAGTTGTCCCTCGGACTCCCTCTCTCCACCCTCACCTCCCATTCTGGTGGATACCAAGTCCTGCCCAGTCTGCTCTCAAGCTGCCCTGAGATCTGCCTGCCTTCCCTCAGCCTTAGTCCCCTGAACCTGGGGCATGACATCTATGACACCTGGATGGTGCCTGTTGGTTGACAGCTCTCCACACTCTCCACGTTCCAGCCCACTCTGCTGCCAGAGTGGGTCTCTGAAATCCAAGTCCAATCTCATCGTCCATGCTAAAAACCCTCTGCACTATCCATCCTGTAATCCACAGTGTGGCCCAGACTCCCTGGTTTGGGCTACCAGGTATGCCCCATCACCTTCTCTGATAGCTTCGGCCCCTGATGACATTGGTCCCTCACAGCCTCTGAACCAGGACATGTGCTGGGCTCTGCCTGGAAGGGTCAGCCCTGTCTCATTGCCTGGCGTAGCTCCTCTTTAGTTAAACCTTCAGGGGGCTTAATGGTTGCCTCTTCCAGGAGGTTCTCCTGGGTTGCCTTAGGCTGAGTTGGTACTTCCTCTTGCATCCCCTCAACACATCTGATACACTCTTTCATCAGAGGTCACTACAGGTCATAGTAACTGCTCACTCGAATGTCTCATGATTATACTGGGGAGTACTTGGTTTGCTCACTTCTCTATCACCAGTAGGCTCTGCAGGTACCCAAAAGGTGTTCCTGAGCCCAGTGAGTGGTGCCTTGGAAGACCCCTAGGATAACCTGTTGGGAAAATCCTGCATAGACAACAGAAACTCAAGCTGAAGGACAGGTGAGGAAGATCAGTGGGCAAACCAAGACAGGATTTCTCAAATATCTAAGGGCAGAGTAGGGGTCATCCAGGAGGCCAGGGCAGAGGCTGAAACAAGAGGCAAGACTAGCACCTTCTTGAAAGGTACCTTGTGAGCGCAGCCTAGGGTAGTAGGGCCCTAAGAGCTTCTACCAGGGCCTCAGCAAAGCCTGCTGCCCTGGAGCTGGGGTGGGAGAGAGAACTATGTGGCCACGGGAACTCTACTGAAGGGTCCAGGTCTGGGGCAGGATCTGTGTGTAGCCGATAACGACATCAGACGGGCCTGGAAAGGCCGGAATAAGAACAAATGGTCCCTTAAAACGTAGGTGACAAACATACCTCATCTGGGCTCTGAGCCCTTCAGAGGCCCTGGACCACTCACTGGATAGTGGCAGCTCCCAGCCCCACCTCCATTCTAAGCTGAGTCACTCTGGGGAAAGGGCAGTGTGGGAAAGGGCAGGGCCGGAAATGCTTTCTGCATCCCCAAATAACCTCTGGCAGCCTCCGAAGGTCATCAGGCCAGAACCAGAGCAGCTGCCATGGAAAGGCTGTCTTGGGTCTGGTTGGAGGCCCACCCTTCCTCCTTTAAGCCTCCTTTCCTGAGGGCCCTGCTCAGACCGGTCCTGGGAAAGGATCACAGCTCAGTAGTTCCAACTCCCTAGATTCCTACTGACCCGCTACGGACTGGGCCAGCTTTCTCCTTCTTCCATGGAAAAGCCACTGAAGCTAAGACACTCTGCCATCCTCTCACATCCTAACCCTAGGGCCAAGTGAGCTGGGCAGGTAAGCCGAGGCTGGATCCCAGCATCCTGACAAGGCTTCTCATAAGGCTAAAGGACCATGACCCTTCACCGACCCAGACTTCCTTCTGACACTCATTGAGACGCGCGCTAGTCTTCCTCAGGGACCTTTTTCCTTCCAGCCACCAGCTCCCTGGATTCGGCCAGAAGGAACAGGGAGAAAGCTCCTATCAAGGATCCTACCACCCACTGCAAGCAACACTCCCGTGGCTGACACCCCCCTGCAGGGCTGAATAGGGATAGCCAGAGACGCTCAGGCTTCTCTGCCATGTGTGGTCCAGAAAATGCCAGCAAAATCAAAATCACAACCAGCAGGATAGAGCGGGCTGTGTGACCTCAAGATCTTAGCTGCCCTCTCTGAAGCGGGGGCTGGTTTGCCTCCTGGAGGAGCAAGGGGAGCGGTGCACAACAGCCCAGTTTACACTCTCCTTGGGCAGCCCTAGCAGGGCCCAAATATCATGAGCAGGTCTGAAGTTGGGTCCCCAGTTTATCCCAACCAGGAACTTCTGTCTGTGCTGACCTCCAGCAAGAACCCTACGGCTAGTGCCAGAACCAAGCTCCTTTTATTTATTTTTTAAAAATATTTTATTGATTTATTTGAGAGAGAGGGGAGAGAGCGCGCGCATGTAGCGGGAGGAACAGAGGGAGAAGCGGACTCCACGCCACGCAGGGAACCTGATGCAGGGCTCGATCCCACAACCCAGAGATCATGACCCGGGCTGAAATCAAGAGTCGAACACTTAACCGATTGAGCCACCCAGGCAGCCCTCAAGCTCCTTTTAAATCACAGCTGTTTCCCAAACCTCAGGGAGTCAGTAGGTGGAGAGGGAGGGCTCCTTACCTCCAAACCGAAAATGTAGGGAAAAAAACCCAACCTTCAGTTAAACTGAGCCCCATCCTATAGGAGAGCTGAGCAAGGATGTTGGAGGGCCAGAGGCCTGGAGAGTGACCAGGGATGGGGCAAGGAGAGGGATAGGCAAGCTCCAAGAGGCAGTGTTATGTTCCAGTCACCGTCCTAACCCTGGCATTTGAGGAATAAAGGGGCTATCGGAGAGGTCTGCCAATGGAAGCAACACAGTAAGGGGCAGGTTTTGGTCACTTGGTTACATAGCCCCAGTGGACAACCAGGTTCCTGATTCCCAAGGTAACACCCTTATCCATCTTGATGGAATGCCAGTGCTCTGGCCCTCTACAGTCATATATCTCACCGTAAATCCACAAATCCATCTTCTAGTGTACACACTGATCTTGCCCAGCTGACTGACCTTAGGTGAGTTACTTAATGCCTCTGACACTTAGTTTCCTTGTCCATAAAACGAGGATGGAAGTAGCACCTGTTTCACAGCTTTGTTGTGAGGATGGCAAGGACCCAGGCCCACTGCTTAGCATGATGCCTGGCACACAGAGAGGGCAGAGAAAAGGCAGCCATCACTGTTTCTGAGGGCCTTCTCGGCCCTCTGCCCCCTCTAGTCCTCTGCCCCCTTCAGAGGCTCCTCCTCAGCCCACACCTTGAAGCTTTTTTGAGCCCATCATCCATGCTCACCGTACCTGGTACCCACATCCCCTGGGATGCTCACAATTGCCAATTCCATGGTGTTGAGTCCGTCCTCCTAGGAATGGCCCCCCTACTGCCCCTGACCAGCTCACCTTGGCTGCTCTCCGGCGGGTGCCCTCCCCACTCTCAGCTTCCTCATGCTCCTTGGCGCCCTGTGTGAGGTTGGTGTAGCTGACGAGCTTGCCCAGAAGAGATGATACCTTTGGGCGGATGTCCAGCTCTTCCTGTAAACAGAGCCACAGGGCAATCTGGCAATGGGCCTGGATGGTGCCAGGCTACTTGTGTGTAGCCAGCAGCCTGGCTTCTGGTCCCTTGCCAAGCCCTCAGACAGGCCTGGGCCTGATCCCACTCTTGCCTGGGGAAGCCCAAGCCAGCCTACCGGGCAGGTGTGGGCACCACACCCCAGCACGCGCCACTCAAAGGCCCAGCCCAATGACTGCTTCTCTCTGCCTTATCTTGGCTACAATCGCTACCAGCCCATTTGCGAAAACTACCTGCCTCAGGGGTGAGGGCAGGGAAGGGCACGGCTGGCAGACAGACAAATGGCACACTTCATCCTGCCTGTTCTGCCTGGCTACTTCCCAGCTATGAGTGGGCCTTTGGTACTCACATGTGCCTTCAACTCTCCCACAAAAAAGCCCTCTTAGTGAACCAAGGAAGTCAAAAGAGGATGTTTGGAACAAGGTAAGTCTCTCTTATTTGCCCAAACCCTGAGCCTATCAGATGGTCTTCTCCCCAGGTCCCAGGGTTTGTAAAACACCTCAATCCCCAAGGTAGGATCCTGACCCCCTAGCCCATCTTCAGGTGGAGCCAGGTCAAAGCCTTTGCTGCAGAAACTTGTCATTTTTCCAGGTCAGGAGGCCTCCCAGGACTCAGGTTCCCCAACCCCCGCCCGAGTCTAGGCCTTCCCTGTTCCTGCACCCTTCCCAGTACCTGCCTCTTGCCTATTTAGTCTTTCCCTGTCTTTCAGCTCCCTTCCAACCCTACACACAAGGAGAAACTGGACTGAAGTGAGAAGTGAAGATGCAGGTATTTTGGGACAGGAGGAGCCCATGAGATTCCAAGGGACAGCTGAACGTGTGGGTCAGTGCTTAGAGGCCTAAACCATGCCTTAAATCCAGATCCAACTTCTGAGCTTGAATCTGAAAAGGATAAAATTCAAGTTCAGAGGCACAATATTGGGAATGTTTGCAGAGAGGTTTCCACTAAGGCTGCATATGTGGAGAAAGCAAATCCAGGAAAAAGAACCAGGACTCTGTAAACATGAGGACAGAGTTAGAAGAGCCAACCAGGGAGGACAAGGAAGAGTTCACAGGAGAGGGAAGAATGAGAAGTCCTATGAGTGAAGGGAAAAAAGGAAATCCCAAGGTGAGAAATCCTGACAGGTGGTCACCTGGCTGAGGGGCTATAATGAAATCAAAGGTACAACCCCTAGAGATGGTAATGGTGTGGGGTTGTGAGTGCCCTCTGGGAAAGCAGTTTCAGTTCAAAGGGTCAAGGGAAACAGGCAGACAGGGGAAGACTGAAGGAGAAGCTGAGACATTAGATGACACAACTGTACAGACCGCCTGCTCAGCTAAGGTTTGAGTCCTGAAGGGCCCCTGCCCCCCAACTCCCACCTGCCTGCCACACCTGCAGCCCAGAATGGCTCCTCAGCTACCTCAAACAGTGCCAGGTTCCTGTCGTAGTAGTCACTTCCTCTGGAAGCCTCCAAGGGACAAAGGAAAGGGCTGCTCTCTCTATGGTTGCCATGTCCTATGGAGAGAGAGGGACAAAATCCCAGTCAGCGGCCACCTCCTGAGCCCCCAGCTTGCCTGCACCCCAGTCCACAAACACATCTCTGTGGAGCACTTTAGGGGCCAGTGTACCAGGCTGGGCCTCAGTTTCCCCATCATACTCTGCCGGCCTCCATGAAGAGCCGGAATTAGCAGAGTGACCAATGACCAAAAGTCAGCGCATCACTTCCTCCAGGGCCCCTGCGTTAAGGCCCCACACAGACTAACTCAACCACGTGTTAACGCTGGGGGGCGGAGCCTGATGGCAGGGGCGTGGCCAAGTTGCGGCCGCCCTCAGACCGTCCCAGCCCCACCTCCCATTTTCCAGGTCTATCTGGAATACCCAGCGTGCTGGGCGCCAAGGGCTCAGCGTCCTCAAGGCCCGACTGAGTGCTGCCCTCCAGATATATGAAGCCACACAGGGCGCCTTCAGCGGCCATGGCCAGCTGGCCACCTACTCGCTATCCCACCATGCGTTGCGCGAGGGCGTCTGGGAGGGCACCCCGGGGCATGCTGGGGGCGGGGGGGGGGAGGGGAAGCGGCAAGGACTGTCCAGAGCGCGGAAGTGGTGCAAGGCGCCATGTAGGGTCGCCTAAGAAAGCCCTGAGAGCCGGGCCAGGTGGGTGGTGGACTGAGCCGGAACTACTAGTGGCAGCCCTGGTCTCCCTGTCTCAGGTCCCAGCAACTTGCCCCAGATTAGGTGCGAGGCCGATACCAGCGTCCACCTACCCTCGGGTCTGGTGAGAGCGTCTCAGCTCCAAGTAAACCTCGCGGAAAAAAGCCAGATGCGCTTTTTTTTTTTTAATAAGCCTGCCTCAACTCAAAGCTCAGCTGCTTTTTCTGGTTGCTCAGCATTCAAATGCTCCCGTTTCCCAAACTTCATCCTTTGTCAGTCTCTATGGGTTACATTCCCAGTTTTCCATCGAGCAGGCAGAGGACACCCAAGTACTCCTTTTCTAGTCATTGAGTGCTTCTGTCCCCCTCTAGATAGTATGGCAGCTGCGTCAGTGGCTGGAGGCCTCATAGCAAATGGAAAGCTGTCATCTTGGTTCACAAAAGCCATGTTGGTGCTGGATGACAATAACTGAGGCAGCAGTGTTGGCCTGGTGTCCAGTGATGGAGGTGGCAACAGAATTGTCATCACTCACCCAGACTAGTAGAGCATTCCAGCCACGCACTGGCCATGCTTGGTTTTGTAAGAACTATCTGCCAACCCTCTCTGGTTAAATAACCCACAATTCATTTCTCTTGTTTGCAGCTAAATATGCTGAATGATGCATCCTCCATCTGATACATTCTCTTGCCATCCATATAAGACTTAATTTGCCTTCTGTGAGCCAACAACACGCAGTAAGTGCTGCAGTGTGGATTCTTTACTGTCCAGAGACTGACAGGTATGTGTGTTGATGAAAATTTTCGGGGCAAAGTCAGCTCTTCCTTCCCACAGCATGTGAAAGGGATACAGCACCTCATCTAGGAAGCTGGACTAGCTAAGTGAGCGAAGCAACTCAGTCCCATGAGCTACACAATTGTGTGTAGGTCAATGCCAATGGCACAGTGGACAAAGACAGCAAGCCAGAGGTCAAGCCAGTCCACTGAGTCATGTTAAAGCCTCATGGGGTCATTTAGCTCCTCAGACACCCTATGACATTTGCTGTACCTTTGATACTTGTTCAAGATCAGGATAAGAAGCTATAAGAAAAATCAGAAAACCCAGTAACATGGCTGGTTACATTAACAGCCCTTTAGTGAGAAGCCTCTGAAAAGTACTCTTTGGTTTTGTGACCGAAAAAAAAGTGTCTCTCCTGAATAAGTTAGATGCTTCATTTTGTCAGAAAATGGCAACTATAGAGCTCATCTTATTTCCCTTCTTGCCTTGGCTGCCAGGATTCTCCAAGCTAAATTTACTCCTTAGATACCGTCACCATTTGTCTCATCTCAGAGTCCTTGCCCTCTTCTTCATAGTTATGATCTTTCTGACTGTGACAGTGCTTTGGGGAGACCTTTTGTGGAAGTAAAATGGAAATAAATTATAAATTATGCTAAACTCATGCACTGCAGCCTGTCCCACCATTGTTGCCTGTCTCCCTGAGGAGACTGCACTGGTATCCAGAAAATGCATTGTTGAACACATAGCATCCCCCCCCCCACCAGCCCCAGTGCCTGTGAATAGTTCTCCAAAACCCATCCAGTCCTTGTCCCTTCAGCCATGACTCCAGAGTGGCTGAGAGCCCATCCAAGGGTTGCCTTTAGTCCTCACAGCAGCACTCCAGTAGATATCATTTATTCCCTTTTACTAACAAGGAAAGTAGAGAGAGATTCAGAGACAAGGTCACCCAGTGAGAGGGGCCAAATCTGGGCCTCAGGATCCACCAGAATCAGGTGGGAGCTATGCTGCGGGTTTCCTACTCCTACTCTTCTGGACCCTGGTTTATCCCAGGATGTACCTCAGGGTGCAGTACAAGCCTTTAACTAGAGAAGAGTGGCTGAGGTTTGCAGTTAGCCCAGGGTGCACATACCCCAGGTTCTTGGTGCTCAGATGGCTGGCAGCCCGGCTTGGATTCCAGACCCTCCCTCTGTGTGACCCAGGGCAACCTGCTTACCCTCTCTGTCCTGCTTTAGTTTCCTCTTCTATGAAGTGGATAGTAACACCCACTCTTCCAATGACCCAGATGCATCAGAAAAGGAATAATCGGGCGCCAGACACCCAGAAGTCATTCCTTGGATTTCCCCAAAGACTCGTTTAAGGGCAGCTCCTATGGAACTGTGGGAAGGTGGGGAGACCTAAGCAGTGCCTGGATGTCTGTACTGCCCTCAGCTATTCCAAAAATTCTAGGGCAGGTCTGGACATGCCTGCCAGGCCAGAGCTACTCAGATACCAACCTGAGACCCCCAGTGAACCAGAGCGTGACGTAGTCCTCGGGACTACCTGTGAGGTACACGTATCTGTGTGTTCTTGCCAGGGGCTATGAACACACCAGCTACAAGTGGGGATCCAGGTGAGCATCCTTATCCCTGTGCTCACAGGCATCTGCCAGGGGTACTCCTCTAGAACCTCCCCACTCTCCACCCACAGGCCATAGTGGGCTGGATGAGAGGCCCATCTACATCCCCTGGAGCAGAAGTATGGGCCTTGAGAGATTCGGGTACCAGGTTGGGGTGGCCCCATGAGATGGGCCTGAGGCTGTTTTTGTGCTCCCTGACCCTTTGCAGTCCCCACCAAGAAGGATCATAATCACTCACCAGGGCGCAGAGTGTCCCCCATACTGCAGACACAGCCAAGTTCTGGCTGAAAAGGAGCAAGAGGAGAAGGAGGGCGGATAGTGGGAGGAGCTGGCCCAGCTTGGAGGGACCTGGCAGGACTCAGCCAATGTGGCTGCAGGTCCCTCCAGTCACCCTGAGAGGCCAAGGCGGGGCCAGTGGCTAGGCTCAGCTCTGCTTGCCCACTGGTCCAGGCTGATCCCAGGGATGCAGCCCCGCCCAGCCTTTGTGGGAGAAGAGCCTCTCAGGGCTAACAGGGAAGCAGGGGACACTGCCTCTTGCTGACCACTGGAATAAGGCTAGGGGCAAGGGTGGAGGTGGTGTGTGTGCAAGCACACAGCTGTCAAGCCTGTAAAACCTTCAGGATGTCTCGCAGCCCGCACCACTGTCCTGTGCCATCTCCACACAACAGCAGTCAGGTGTGATACTCACAGCTCCACACTTGCACAAGCACATACATATGCTGCTATTTGTACAGACATGTTTTCCAACAGAGTCCTAGCAAGGACAGCCCCCCACTCCCCACCAGGTTTTCCTGGGGTGGGAGATGGAGAAAGGGGCTTGGGAGAGGCAGGAACCTGGGAGAAGGGAGGAGGGATTACCTTCGGGCCCAGTTCTAACACCTAGGCTAAAGGTTAGGGTGCTGAAGTTTCCCAGCCTGGGTTTGAATCCCCTGGGGGCAAATTTTATAACTGCTCTGCTCCTCAGTTCACTCCTTCCTAAACGTGAGTAACACGATCTATCCCATGGGCAAAATTGGGAGGATTAAACGAGTTAATTCATGTGAAGCACCCAGACAAGCCTGGTTCTGTGGCGTGCTCAACAGATGCCCACTGTACCTACAGCTTGAAGGTGGAATCACACTCACAGGCCCATAGACCCCCTCGGGCAGCCTGAGCTACCTTCTTTCCTGCCTACATAGGGCTGGGGAAGGAGAGGGGAGAGAGGGTAGTCTCAGGGGCAAAGTCGCTGAAGCGCAAATGGGTAGGCGAGGCGAGAGGAGGCTGGGAGAGGTTCATAGGTGTTGGGGCTGCGGTCCGGGATGCGGCTGTGCTTCAACGCGGGAAGGGCCAGAGATGGGTGCTCGGCGCTATTCTCGATCCGGGCGACCCCGCCGGCCTGGCCTCCTTCGTCGGCCACGTCTGCAGCTCCCGCCCGCGGCCCGCAAGGGAGGAGCTGGGGTGGGGAGGGCGGCCCAGCCGCGGGCGCCGGGGGCCCAGAAAAAGAGTGTCTGCGGGCGCGAAGCGAGGGAGGTGGCGGCGGCGCAGACTAAGAAAAGTTGGGCCCGCATCGACGTGCGCTCGTACGGTTCGGGTGTCTATGCAAGCACCGGCCACGCGTGGCCCGCTCCCCTGCCCCCCACCAAGGCCCCCACCGGGAGCGCCCTCACCGTCCGAGTCCTCCCGCTCTGCGCGCTCCCCGTAGTCCACCCAACTGAGACCCTCGAGGTTGTCATAGTCGCCGCGCCTCGGCCCGTCCACCGGCACCACGGTGAAGTGAGGCATCGCGCGCGCTCGGCCCCGCCGTCCCGGCTGCCTGCCCGGCTGTCCCAGCCGCCCGGGGCCGCCGCGCCCCGCCCGCTCGCATTCCTCCCCGCTGCGCTCACTTCCTCCGCCCGCCCCCCGGGCCGCCCCTCGGGGGCGGGGAGCAGGAGGGGCTCGGGCGGCTCCTCCCCAAGGGGGGCCCAGGCAAAGCGAAGCCCCCCCCACTCCCGCCCCGGGAGGCAGTGCTACTAGCGGCTCCACGCCCTGCGCAGACCCCGATTCCTGTGTGACCTTGGTTGAGGGACCGCCCTCTCTGAGCCTCAGATGCGATACTTGTAAAATGGGGAAATGCGCTCCAGGAGATGGGGCGCGGGGTGCACTAACTCTGCGCTCTGCGCCTAGCAAGCGCCCAGAGACATTTCTGTTACTCAGGGACGGGAAAGAGTAGGTAGGGATCGGAGCAGGACCACACAGGCCATCCCAGTCCTACCCAGGGCCTCCCGCCATTCCTTGGTATCCCCACCCCATACCCATCATCTCCGTCTCCCACGTCTCTTCCATGTCGCTGTAAACCGAACCCCTCCAAGGTGCCGTTCTCCCTCGTGCCCCTCACTGCAGTCTCTCCCTGTAGGAGGAGGCTGGGGATTTCGTGGGCCTTCCCCAAACTGCTGCCTCCTTGGCGGGAAGGACACCCATCCCCCTCGGCCGCCCCATTGGTCCCTTTGGGACACTACATTGGGTTCTTTAGTCAAGTTCTTTTATCTCAATTTTCTCTTTTACTGTTTCACCACCTGCGGGTTCCTTTACCGAGTTGTTTACTTATTTGCTCTTAACTTTTTTCTTTCACTTTCTACTCCACTGCTTCAGATAACTTATCCATGTTGGCTTTACTTTAACATCTTTATCTCTCTAGGCTATCCTTTCAGTTATTTCTCTATCAGAAAACCCCAGAGCCCATCTGACTGGTCTGTCTCCTTTATCTTCCTCTCTTTTGTGGCTCAGAGAGCTTTAGAACATCAGTGAAGAATCAGTGGTACCTCTCTGCTGCCTCCTCCCAGCCTCAGCTCTGGGGTGGAATGAAGAATCAGAGTCCCTGGGTCCTTCAGGAGGACCTCCAAGCTGACCACCATTCTGGCCCTTACCCCACAGTCATCCGGCCAGGGCCTGTTGACTTGACCTCCTGTCCTTCACGCCACCTTCAGCTGTCCACAGTAGCAGCCTTTCACATGGACTCCCTGTTTTCTCCCACTGTTCACGGTAGAGCCACTTCTTTTGAAGAAAAAGCCCATGTTCTTCTGTCTTCTCTTGGCCCACAAGGCCCTGCTCCATCTGGCCCCTCCAACCTCCCCAGCCTTGGTCTTCTGGCCTCTTTCATTTCCCCAAACTCAGAGCTTTCCTGCGCACTACCTGCTGTTTCCTCTCACAGAATGCCTTTCTATCCTCTGCCCCCACTCTCACTAACCAGACTCCTTGGTGTTAGGGGAGGTCTCACCTTGGAGTACCACCTCCTCCCCAAAAGGCTTCTCAGACTCATACCCGTCCCCCCACCTCACCCTCCGCTAGATTGGGTTCTTAGGCACTTTCCCTTCACAGTACCCTCTGCAGGGAGACGTGTTGGTGGGAATCTGCAGTTAAGGTTTTCGTGCCCACTAGACTGTGGACTTCACAAGGACAGGACCCTTTTGGTCTTGCCACCTTGGTGTTCTCAGTCCCTCTCCCCAACACATCTTTTGAATAAAGCATGAACAGGTGCCACCTCTTTCCTGTCTTCTCTAATGCTCTGCAAAAGGATCCTATACACCCCTACATGCAGCATCTCCTCAGGGGTGGGGTCAGGTACTGTGTGAGGAGATAGGCCACTGCAGCCCAACTGACAGCCTTGGACTCTGAGGGACTCTTTTGTTAGGCTACAACTTCCCCCATACCATTGACTCTTCAAGTAGCCTGTACCATCAGGGTACTCACAGGCAAAAAGAAAAAGACATTTGAGGAACACAGACATTTCAAAAGAAAACATCTCTCAGGAAAATTCTTCGAATACATGGAACAAAAATTCCAAATTAGCCTAATAAACATTATAAAAGATAAGGGAGAATATTAGCAATATGAAACAAAATATTAAAAAGCACAGACAGAAATATAAAATATGAAAAATTTAATTGTTCTGTGGTCTATTGCTACATAGCAAATTACCCCAAAACAACAATGGCTTAAAACATCAATCAACAAAAACATTTGCTCATAGCTCTGCTAGTTGAGTAAAGCTCATCTCTACTCCATGTGACATCAGCTGGGGCCAGAGGATCCTTTTCCAAGATGACTCACTCACATGGCTAGCAAGTTGGTCCTGGCTGTCGGCTGAGAGCTCAGTGGGGCTGTGGATCAGGGGATTGGGTGCTCTACATGAGTACTTCTCCATGGGCTGCTTGGCTTCCTTATGGCCCAGTGGCTGTAATCCATAAGGGAGCATCCCAAGAAGCAGAGAGTAGAAGCTGACAGTTTCTTTAGGCCTAGGCCTAGAAACAGGCACAGCATCATTTCTGCTGTATTTTATTTATTTTATTTTTTGAATAAATGTTTTTTTAAAAAAAGATTTCATTTATTTATTTGACAGAGAGAGCAAGAGAGCACAAGCAAGGGGAGCGGCAGAGGGAGAGGGAGAAGCAGGCTCCCCGCTGAGCAGGGAGCACAATGCAGGGCTCGATCCCAGGACCCTGGAATCATGGCCTGAGCCAAAGGCAGATGCTTAACTGGTTGACTGAGCCACCCAGGTGCCCCAACTGCTATATTTTACTGCTCGAGCAATAACGAAGCCCAAATTCAAGAGAGAGTAGGGAGATAATGAATCCATCTCTGGATGGGAGAAGTATCAAAGGAATATGGGACCATGTATTAAAGTTACAACAATAACGCTTGAAACAACACAGTAGGTGATCCAATAGCAGGAAGTTATAGTTGAGAATGAATTTGTAAACTGGAAAGACCAAATTAAGCAATCCTCCCCAAAAAAGAAAGAAAAAACAATGAAAGGGAAAACAAAGAAGAGATGGAAGATGGAAACAAGTCCTAATATCTACACAACAGGAATCCCAAAAAAAAGAGTAAAATAAAAGGAGGAAAAGTACAACATGAACAAGCCTTGAAAACACTCTAAATGTAAGAACCCAGACACAAAATGTCAAATATCGTATGATTCCATTTGTAAGAAATATCCAGAATAGGTAAATCCATAAAGATAGAAAGTAGATTGATGCTTAGGGGAACAAGGGGTTGGGGAGTAACTGCTTAAGTACAGGGTTTCCTTTTAGGGTGATTAAAATGTTTTAGAACGAGATAGGTGGTGGTTGCACAACGTTGTGACTGTTCTAAATGCCAATGAATTATGCACTTTAAAATGGTTAGTTTTATGGTATGTGAATTTCACTTCAATAAAAAGACTGCTAGAACTATAGGGAGAAGCTGATAAATACGCGATCACAGTGGAAGATTTCAACACAACCATCGTGGTCACTAAGAGGTCAAGAAAAAAACAGCAAGGGATAAAAGATTTTAACAGTACAATTAATGAGCTAGAACTAATGGACATGTATGTAGTTCGACATCCAACAATTGGAAAATTCCATATTTTTGTCTTGGAACATTTACAAAAACTGATTATTGGTTGTGAGGAGTACCTCAACAGTACTTCTGCTTCCAACCATGATGGCATAACAGGAGCCAAATTTACCTCTCTGTGTAAAATAGAACTCCTGACAAAATGTATAAAACAATGATTTTCAGACATTGGACAATAGGTAGTGCAGGACTGTGATTCCAGATAAAAGGAAAATAAAAATGATATGAGCCCGATGATAGCACTAGCTTATTGTCTAGAGATACTTTCCATGCTGTAACGTGGGAGTGGGAGGAAGGGTGGGGAACCTAAACAGAACCGGGTGGTCTTGCTGCTTTGAGGAGAAAAAAAAATCAGCTTTTGGGAAGGCCAAAGCAGCTAGATATGCAGGCTAGAACACCAGAGGAGGAAGCTGCACAAAGAGAGAGGTCTGGAGATCTGTCGCAGGTCCCCTTGAGTCCACCAGAGGACTGATCTGCACACATGTAAGAGGAAGCAATCGAGGCCAGAGAAAGAACCATTGGCGTCCCAGTATGTGAATTTTTCTGTATGGATATTTTTTGTCAACAGAAAGGTTTTTGGGGATGCCTGGCTGGCTCAGTGGGAAGAGCACACAACTCTTGATCTCCAGGTCTTGAGTTCGAGCCCCATGTTCAGCACAGAGCCTACTTAAAAAGCAAAATAAAAGTCAGAAAAGGCTAAACTTAATGTTCAGGGATGTATGCTTAGGTTGAGCCTTTAAATAGGAAAACAGGAAAGTGTTATCATCAGACTCAGATCCTTAGAAAATGCCTGAGTTATACCACATTATGTGTCAATTATATCACAATTTAAAAAAACATGGGGCGCCTGGGTGGCTCAGTCGTTAAGCGTCTGCCTTCGGCTCAGGGCGTGATCCCGGTGTTCTGGGATCGAGCCCCACATCAGGCTCCTGTGCTGGAAGCCTGTTTCTTCCTCTCCCACTCCCCCTGCTTGTGTTCCCTCTCTTGCTGGCCGTCTCTATCTCTGTCAAATGAATAAATAAAATCTTTAAAAAATAAAATAAAATAAAAAACAAAGACTAGGGGTGCCTGGTTGGCTCAGTCGATTAAGCATCTGACTCATTTTTGGCTCAGGTCATGATCTCAGGGTCATGAGATCAAGCTCTGAGTAGGGCTCAGCACTCAGAAGGGAGTCTGCCTAGGATTTTGTCTCCCTCCCCCTCTGCCCCGCCCCCCTGCTCTTTTTCTTTCTCTCTCAAATAAATAAAATTAAAAAAAAAAATTCTCTTGGGATGCCTGTGTGGCTCAGTCGGTTAAGCGTCTGCCTTTGGCTCAGGTCATGATCCCAGGGTCCTGGGATCCAGTCCCATATCAGGCTTCTTGCTCAGCAGGGAGCCTGCTTCTCCCTCTGCCTGCTGCTCCCCCTGCTTGTGCTCTCTCACTTTTTTTCTCCCCGGCAAATGAATAAATAAAATCTTAAAAAAAAATAAAAAATAAAATAAATTTAAAAAAAGAAAAGAAAAAGAAAAATTCACATACCATACATGTATATAGCATGCCGAATGTTCACAAAATAAACACACACGTGCAACCTGCACACAGATCAAGACATGGAACTTTACCAGAAACCCAAAAGCCCTTCCTCGTGCCCACTTCCAGGCATTACTGCCCCCCAAACTGACTGTAACGGTATAGATCACTTTTGCCTGTTTTTGTATTTTATATACATGGAATAATAGGAGATATGTTATTTTATCCTGGCTTTCACTCAACATTACTTTGAGAGATTCTTGCAAGTTGTGTGTAACTGTCCTTGGATATATGCATCTTCAACTTAAGTAAAAAATGTCAAACTGTCTTCCAGAGCAGTTTTTGTCAGTTTATACTGCCACCAGCAGGTGTAAGTATGCTTGTTTCTCCACATTCTTGCTAACGCTTGGTACTGTTCACCTGTTGAAATTTTTAGCTGTCTTCACTATGAGTTTTATTTCGCATTTCCTTCGTGGCTAATAAGGTTGACTACCTTTTCATATTCTTATTGGCCCTTTGAATATCCTTTCTTATAAAGTTCCTATTCAGATATCTTGCCCATTTTTATATTGGGCTGTCTGCCTCTGGATATAAATTTTCTGTCAATTATAAATGTTGACAATTACTCTGTGGCTTGCTTTTCTACCCCTTTTAATGGTATTTTATGACAAATGTAAGTTATTAATTTTAATGTCATCCAATTTATCAGTATTTTCCTTTGCCATTAAGGTTTTTATGTCTAGTGTACCTATGCTGAGGTCACCAAAGTATTCTCCTACATTATCTTCTAAGAGCTTTAATCTTTCGCCTTTTGCATTTGGATCAATAATATATTCAAATTAATTTTATATTGCATGTTGCATTCTGTATGGTGTGAGCTAAGGGGCCAATAATCTTTTTTTTTTTTCTTTTCCCCAAATGAATATCCAGTTGTCCCAGTTTGTCCTTGTTCTCCTTCATCTCACATGCAGCTCTCCCTCCTAACTTCTGGCTGGCTTATATGCACAAACAAACAGCCTTGCACAGATTTTTCCACTGGCCTCTACATATGCATGAAGTCCAATCCCTATGATAAATCTCTTATTTTATATCATTCATAGTGGATCTATTTATCTGATCAAACACTGATTGAAATAATACCCTTAAAGTGACAGAACTCATTCTACCAGATAGCAAGACTTGTTTAAAAGTTACTGAAATTAAGACATTGTGGTATTGATATTGTGATAGATAAACAAGTAAATGGAACAGAATTCAAAAATAGACCTAGATATATATGGACATGATTTATAACATGGGCACTATATATAACACGGGCACTGTATATAACACATACATACACAGAGAGTATAATTTCTCTTTCTCCCAGTTTCAAGTTCCCATGGAAGGAACTTAGATCAGGCTCTGGCCTGAGTGGATCAGGAGAGGAAAAGCGGCCAAAGATGGAGGGTCTGTAGTAAGCGAAGCGAATGGTGCTAGTTTCCTTTTCTTTTTCTTTTTAAGATTTGATTTACCCCCTTCCACTAAAAAATCAGTTTAACAACAAATCAGGACTTTATTTGAAAAAATCTAAAATCTTTATAAATTTTCTCTCTTGATATCTCCAAACAAGTTACTGTTTATTTTATAAATGGTATCAGCTTCAGCTTCTTAACACACACACACACACACACACACACACACACACACACACACACACCACACACACGGGGTGACTGGGTGGCCTAGCCGGTTAGGCGTCCAACTCTTAGTTTTGGCTCAGGTTGTGATCTGATCATGAGATGGAGCCCTGCGTCTGGCTCCGGCTGCGTGCTCAGGGTGGAGTCTGCTTGGATTCTCTCTCCCTCTCCCGCACCCCCTCTCTTTAAAATAAATAAATAAATCTTAAAACACACACACACACACACACACACACACACACACACACACACACACACTTGAACCTTTCAGAGACTGGGAACCCACCCATTGTCACATTCCATGATGGGACAGAACCACACAGAACTAGATTCCTTTGCGCTCTTCTGTGGGCTCAGGCTTTTAGCATAAGAATATGGTAAGATCCCTCATTGCTTCCGGAAAGAGGCAAAGCTGGAGGCCACTTACCTCAAGCAGCTGAGGCTAGACCTACAAGACCCCTCACCAACCAAGAGCCCACCAGACCCCACTCCCCTGCTCCCCAGGGAGAAGGAAAGACTTTTCACACCAGGCTCCACACTCAAAATGTTTATTCTCAGCATATACTTGGTGTCTGGATGACGAGGAGGGGCACTTTGTGAGACTTTGCCACAGTAGCCTCGGGGGGACTGGCCGGTCACCAGAGACACAGGATGAGGATTGAGAATGTGGCAGTAGCCACAAGACCTAGAACAAAGTATGGGGAGGCTTTCGAGGACCTCTGGAGGACCCGATTTGTTGGCCACTTGGTCACCTCCAAGTGTGTGGCCAGGTGTTCACTCTGCGGCTGAGACAGGAGGTGGGAGTGGCAAGACCTGACCACCTGCCTGTCTGGAAACTCATCCTCCACAGGGTTCTGCCCACTGTTCTCCTCTCTCACCTGGGGGTGGGAGTCGCAGTGAGTGGCTCCCATAGCACCCCCCACACTCCTATTCAAACCACTGCAACATCCTTTTGTCCAGGCCCGCATACCTGTTCCACCTGTCTGAAGACCCGCAGCAAGTTTCCACGAAGGACACCCTGGAGCTCTTCCTCGCTCCAGCCACGACTCAGCAACTCCTCTATTAATACCGGGTACGTGGACACGTCCTCCAGCCCCTGAGGGAACCTGTGTGGCTGTGAGTCAGCCAGCTGTGGAATCTCAGCCCTGATCCTGGTCTAGGGCCCACCGTCCCACCAGCCCCAATCACATAGGCAAAATTGAAGGCCATGTTCTTCAGGCTACTGAATGTCACTTTGGGAGCTCCTTGAAGACTGAGCTTCTGTAGCATTTATGCCCTGAGCAAATGATTGGCCCAAAACAGATCTTTTGGGCTGGGAGTGGAGCATGTGCTGGGCAAATGAGCTCTGCTGGGGGAGGAGGGTATTTAATGAATGTGATGTTCTGGAGTGGGAGTGGGGGGTCCACCAGGTCATAGGAGGGACAGGGAGAGCCCAGGAAACAGGCCCTGGGAGTGGAGAGATATCAGGGGAGCTGGAAAACCAGAGCCTAGAGTCAAGGTCTGAAGGATGGGAGGACCATGGCATTGGAACAGAGACTAAAGGACTCCCTCCTGTACCCCTACCTAAGACAAACCCCAGGGAAACACTCACCGACCAGACCCATCATAATTTCCACCAATCCCGATGAACTCTGATCCAATGATTGTTCTGATGTGGTCAAAGTGATCTAGAGAGTAGGGGTTACTGGTGGGCAGCACTAGGCTGGAGTTAGCCCTGGTCTGGGGAGCTCAGCCCTGGCCAGTTCTCCTGCCTACAGCACTCCACCCCATGACAGCTGGCTTCATGGAGCCTCTGGCCAGTTGTGAGTTCTGAAGTGGCTAGAGGCTCAATAGTGGACTTCAGAGCTGCACTTTTAGAATTTTTTCTGCCCAGGAGCCACCCTGCCTCTGGGTTCCTTGAGAGCCTGTCTGTCCTGTCTAGAGAGGTGAGAGCAAAGAGATTCAGAGGCAGAGGCAGTTGCTTCCCCCAAACACACCAGCACTGACTGTGGCCCCAGATCTGGGTGGCAGTGAAGAACTGTGTCTGTTGCCCTGGGTTGACAGAGGTCCACCCATTGCCCAACAGGCATGCTGAACTGTTGGTGCTGTCCCAAGGGCCCCCCGTGGCCACAGGCTCAATCTAGAAGGGCAGAAGTCCAAGTGAGGCTCACCTGCCACAGTGGATGCATTAGCAAACAGGTTACACTGAAGCACCCCCATGGACAGCGTCACCATCACAATGCCACCATTCTTCTTCTACAGGGATAAACAAATGGACACTCAGTTTGGTTCTTCTGGCCTGGGCTCTGGGGGCCCTGGAAGGACAGTGCTCAGTCCTAGCTTCAGGGACTGGAAGAGGCTTCACCTCCGGGTTTGTGGGTACTGGAGTGGAGCTGATTTGGCTTCGATTTTCAGAGGTGGGAGAGAGTTAACAAGTCTTGGGTCCAAGGGTAAGGCCTGGGCTAGTAGCTCTGTTCAAGGTCAAGAATGTTTATATGAAGCTCGCCTAGCTCTGGGTTTGAGGGCTGAAGTAGCTACTCACCAGGAGTTGGAGGATGTCATCGGGAACATTGAGCACACTGTTGCACACGGCCCTGGCGGCTGAGTGGGAGAAGATCACAGGAGCCTTCGACACCTTCAGGGCTTGTCGTACCAAGGTGTCTGATGCACAGGACAAGTCCACCATCATGCCCAGGCGGTTCATTTCCCCTACCACCTTCTGCAGAGACAGGTTTTTGTTTTTTTTTTTCAATTTTATTTTTGAGGTGGGGGAGATGTCAAGGACGCACATACATGCACATTATCTGTTCGTAGGGAACAGGTGGGGTAGGGTCTGGAACAGGAGTCCTCACCTCACCAAAGCTTGTCAACCCACTGATGTTGGTGTAGACGTGGTGTTTAAACTTGGTGGAACTTTCTGCCCTGCAGGACAGCCAGAAGAGGGCAGTTTCTCAAAGGCCACATCATGGGCATCAGAGCCTGGGGGCTCTTCAGTCTGTTTGTCCGTCCATCCGGAACAGAGTAAGGACCTGGGCCAGCAGCTTTCTGGGAGTGTGAGGGACCTGCTGGGGTGGACTCCTCTGTCCTCACGTCTTTGGCTGTTTCCCCACCATGCCATCTACCATTTTGCCCTGGCTAGGCACTGTGCTTACCAGGGCGTGTTGCAGGTGAAGGTGAGTGTTAGGTAGCGCACTCCCAGCAGATAGAAACCACGCAGCACAGAGAGGCTGCTGTCCAGTGAGTGACCGCCCTCCACACCAATGAGGCAGGCCAGCTTTTGTGTGCTGTTCAGACCTAGAAGAGGATGGATCATCAAGTGGTCAGAGCCCAGGGCCAGAACCACCAGAGCAAGCTCCTAATTATACCCCATTTGCCAGCCCACCTGTGGCTGAGGTCACAAGCTCCAGTTCAGAGTAGGAGGCACACATGCGACGGATGAGGTCAATCTGCTCCAGGGTGAGGCGCAGGGCATCCTGGTCCTGGGTCTGGCAGGGGGCATAGGCTGACCAGAACTAGAGGTAGGCCCCGGGGGTCCGGAATGAGATTAGGGTGGTCTCCAATGTCCTTGGCCTGCCAACTCCTCCTCAGCCCCCAAACCACTCATTTGGGTCAGTGGCCCAGATTGAAATACCGCATGACCCTATGGTATCCTGATGACTATGAAGCTTGTTGCCAGCAGTCAGACTGTGGACTGTGAAACATCATTGTCTGCTCTTTTTTTCCTGTGCTATGTGAATGCCCCAAGGCCAATCCACTATGTCCTTTTGGCTCTAGCAGCCCCCACACTCACCAGAGATTTTCGAGTCACTTTCTGTGTATCTCCACAAAACCTGGGCACCCATGTGGCTGGCCTGTCTTGGCCTCCAGTGCCCCCACATTCCCGGCAGCCACATGATGACCCACTGTGTGTCCTATGATTCTAATCACCAAGAGGCCTGTCTATCCGGGTTTCTGTGGCCCCAACATTCCCCAGCAGCCATGCTGTGGTACCCCGCGTATCCCTGTGGTACCTGGGCACCCACGAGGCCGTCCTTAAGCTTGTCCAAGCTGGTCTGGCCACGACTGAAATTTCGCAGGTTAACATCTTGTAGCCTGTTCTGGAAAAGCTGTCTCAGGAGCTGGGGCAAATGGTTGTGGCTGGGGGCAGCAAGACAAGGTTAGAGTTGGGGACATGACCTCCAGGTCAGGCAGGGCATGTCAACATACTTGGGCCTGCCCTGTCCCAGTCCACCTCCCCATGTCACATGGACAATATGGGAGGACTCCTGAGGTGTAGCTTTCAGAGGGGGGACGGTACCGCAGGGGGGGGTGGGGGGGGGGGTGGCGGCGCTGTAATGGGAGGAGAGGGGGCCTGGGTGTTGGAGGAGAGAGTACATCCAGGAGGTGGTATGAAGGAGCTTTTTCACTCGCCCTGCACGCTGAAAACTCCTTCCCCAGCTTTGGGGTGGGCTCAGTCTCCACCTGCCCCCACACCGCACGTACGCACCCGTCCACCAGAGGGAAGTCCCGCATCAGGGCCCGCGCGCGCTCCCGCACACTTGGGGTGCTGGAGGTGGCCGGCGTGGTCCGGGAGCTGGGTTCTCCGGGTGTGGTCAGGGCTCTGGGGGTTCCCGGCGTGGTCTGGGCGCGGGTTACCCGCCACTGCAGCAGAGACAGCAGGAGCAGGAGACGCAGCAGAGGTCGCCGGCGGAGCGCCGGGGTACCCTCAAGGCCCAGATGCCGCATGCTGCACAGGGTTGGACGGGCAGGCAGGGGCCGGTCTCGAGAGGAGGGGCGGGGAGGGGCAGAGGGCGACAATAGGGTCCTGACCGACCGTCGATTAAGGTGACCCAGCGGCGCGGCCTCGTGAGGAGGGGGCTGGAGTCAGAACGCTTCCACCGAGCAGGTATTCGCGCAGCTGCCGCGCGCGTGGCCACAGGGGGCGACACAGACCTCCGCCCCCAACTAGGAGGACGCCCCAGTGGGCCCGACCAGCCTCTGCAGCGCGCGCCCTCCCCTCCAGCATCTGCTCCTGCACCTACTACTTTCCCGGCTGCTGGGACCCACGAACAGATGGCGGGGAGGGCGGGGAGGACGGGGGAGGCCCGCAGTCTCCCCAATCTCACCCCTAGCCAGACAGGTCGCAGGTCCACGTGGGGTTTTAGTTGCAGGAATGTGCCCCACCCTGCAATAGGTCAAACATTCTATGAAAAAGAGTGAATTGGATCTGTATGTTTTAACTGAGAGAAAGAGGGTTCTCCATTTTATTTTTAATAAAAATGAATTTAAGTATAATATTATGGAAAACCATTTTGTTTTAGTATCTAGTATTGAAATTTGCTTCTGTAATGTGTTAATATATGCACAAAAAAAAACACTCTAGATACTAAACATTAGTTAGTAGCCATCTTGGAAAGGGGATTACCCACTCCCTGGTCAATTTATGTCACATCTTTTTCTGTAATATGGTCATCCTGGCTGAGGGATGTCATGGGTAATGCTGGTGAAGGCTGGCCAGTTTGATAAGAGATTAGTGGAGGCACCACAGCAGCTGAGCCTTGAAAGGATGGGGTCTGGATTGGCAGCAGGTGGAGAGGGCATCCCGGGTTGGACAATAGCCCAGGGAAAGGTCTGGTTTGGACAGGACAGCTGTCTGTAAGTGAGGAGCTGGAAGGCCCTCGAAGACATAGAGTAGTGAGACAAGAGTTCTTGCTGGTAAGAGTATGAGGGGCTTCAAGACACCGTGGTTTCCAGGATGGCCAGAGGCCTGGCTAGTGTAATTCATTGTTTTCTGCAGAAAAAGAGCTGATGCACTGGGAGCTGATCTCGGAACTGCATTTGGGTGGCATCTGGGCTTCCTGGGCCTGCACCAGGTCCTACGGGGCTGAGAGGGGCTTGTAGCATAGACTAAAATCTGAATCACTCCCTTCTGTATCTGGGCCTCTCAAATGTTCTCCCATCTGAGCTCCCTGATAATTGGGCCTCCCCTTCTGGGCACCAGGAGAAGGGCCTTGACCTCTGGTCACAACTGCCTCCTGTCCATCACTGCTCCCTACTCATGCCTAGGGTTAAGGACTAAGTCTGACCCTGCTGCCTCCAGCTTTGGCTCTCTCAGCAGTGAGAGAGAGAGACAGAAAGAGAGAATGTTTATTCTGGTCTCTCATATACCAAGCTGTCTTGCCATGGGAGGTCTTCATTTAAGTGATATAAGCAACATAATGAATGATAAATAATAGTTTATCAAAAATTCAGAAGTACTGGGGCGCTTGGGTGGTTCAGTTGGTTAAGTGTCTGACTCTTGGTTTCAGCTCAGGTCATGATCTCCCTGAGTCAGGCTTCACGCTCAGTGAGGAGTCTGCTTGAGATTGTCTCTCTGCCCTCTCCCTCTGTCCCTCCAACTCTGTTCTTTCTGCCTCTCATAAACAAATAAATATATTTTTAAAAGTTATGAAGTATTGCATATACAGCTATTTCCTATAATAGTCTTAGGTGAAAGGAGAGGGCATAATGTTTATAAGATTTATAGGGTAGTTCTTTAATGTCATCAAATTAATACATAGACACCATTTCAAATGTCTGGTTTTGGTTTACTAAGTAAATCAGAGTTATACTCTTCCTGATAATGACTGAAAAATTTGGGCAAAATATAAAAATGATCTTCCTGAAGACATCAGAGAGTTAAACAAGATATTTTAAAAATTACTTGATGAGGATCCAGTGAGGGTGGAAACCCAGAGATGAGCCTGACTTTTGGGCTGTCTCTTCCACAAGGGGTGTTGTGGTCTGAAGAGACAGAGATTTGTGTCCAGGGTCCACCAAAGTAAGGAGGACCCTGATGAACACTTAGTTTTGAGTTAGAACACAAAAGAATGCACCTAGGAGAAAGAATGAGTGAACCTACTCCAGGCCTGCAGCAGGTCTGGTTATTAAGCAATTGTCTCTCAACTCTAGATGCGGTCTTCTTTTCTCTGCTCTGTGAGGCTGGGGCTCAAACTCCTGAAACCACATTTCCTAGACCCCTAGCTGGCATCCTGGCATTCTGCCAATAGGGCCTACAGAGGAAACGGAAAGGCAGTTTTTTTCTGTTCCAGCAGTGACAGTTGGCTGCAGTCTCCAACTTCTGGCTGTCACAGAGCAGCCTTGCCACTGGTGTTTAGAGCACCTGCACCGCTGAGCAAGGTCCTATCCTTAAGATGTCTGCTCCCCAGCAACACAGGGCCCTCCCATAAGCTTCTATCTTCTACCACCTCTTCCCATTTTTCCTACATGGACCCTGAGCTGGATCAGCTCCACTTGGAAGGATCTGTAAAGGGATTAAGGTCACCTCAGAGTGCTACTCAATCTACCCAAAGGAGTCAAGAAAGGAGAGAACAGGTAAAATGAACAGAAAGCACTATTAGAACTTTCTGAGTAATACTGTAGAGCGCAGCCAATTTGGAGCCTGAGGGAAAAGGAAAATGTGTGTTCCGATATACATTTTTAATGATGAATTTTTCTAGAACACTAAAATAGTTGAAAAATATTATAGAACTGAAAAGTCGGTGTATTAACTCACAGCATTATTTTATTCATACCCAAAACAGAATTTATTATAATTTTACTTAACTGGCTTTAATGGAGGCAAACACATGAATAAAATTTTCTTTCTTTCTTCCTTTTTTTTTTTTTTTTGGCTTTTTAAGTTTTTATTGTAATTCTAGTTAATTAACATACAGTATTGTATTAGTTTCAGGTGCACATATTATATTAGTCTCAGCAATTCCATACATCACCCAGTGCTCATCAAGGCATTCCTTAATCCCCATCACCTGTTTCACCCATCCCCCCACCCACCTCCTCTCTGATAACCATCAGTTTGTTTTCTACAGTTAACGGTCTGTTTCTTCATTTGTCTGTCTTTCTCTTTTTCCCTTTGTTTGTTTTGTTTCTTAAATTCCAAAAGAGTGAAATCATATGGTATTTGTCTTTCTCTGACTTATTTTGCTTAGTATTATACTCTCTACCTCTATCCATGTCATTGCAAATGACAAGATTTCATTCCTTTTTATAGCTGAATAATGTTCTGTGTATATATATATATATATATATATATATATATATATATATATATGCCTCATCTTCTTTATCCATTCATCACTCGATGGACACTTGGCCTGCTTCCATAATTTGGCTATTGTAAATAATGCTGCTATAAACATGGGGGTGCACGTATCCCTTTGAATCAGTGTTTTTGTGTTCTTTGGGTAAATACCCAGTAGTGCCATTGCTGGCTCTGTAGGGTAGTTCTATTTTTAACTTTTTGAGGAACCTCCATACTGTTTTCCACAGTGGCTGTACCAGCTTGCAGTCCTACCAACAGTATTCAAGTGTTCCTTTTTCTCCACAGTCTTGCCAACATGTGTTGTTTCTTGTGTTGATTTTAGCCATTCTGACAGGTGTGAGAGGATACCTCATGGTGGTTTTCATTTGCATTTCCTTGATAGGAAGTGACAATGAACATCTCAGAAATATTTTCAAAATCTACTTCTTCGCTTAGCTCATTTTCTATTGGGAGATTGAATGGCAATTTCTCTTGACCAAGTGAGGATCTTAAATAATTTTTAAGTAAATGCAGTTTATACAACTTCTTTTATAGAATGCCATCGTGAGTGGTATAGTTAAAATTTTTTTCAAGGCCATGTCCAAATTTGCATAAAATTCCACTAAGCAAAAGTCATTAATCAATTTTTAAAAATCCAAATCCAATGCTGATTTTAAGTATCATCGTTGTGTGTTTCTTAAAAATATTTTATTTTTTAGATTTTATGTTTTAAGTAATATCTACACCCAATGAGGGGCTCGGACCTACAACCCCGAGATCAAGGGTCGCATGCTCCAGCAACTGAGCCAGCCAGGTACCCCTCTTAAAACTATTTTAGATGGAATTTCTACAGGACTTAAAATTTCAGAATATGTAAGAGTCAAGTGAATGGCTGCTTTTAACAAATCATATGTATTCATAGAACATAACTTTTCTCCAGTTAAAAATTCAAAATCTGAAGACACTTTGTTTAATTTTCATACCTTCACTTCAAATGTGAAATTCAGGCATCTATGATCTCCTTAATTTCTATTTGATATTTACCTTTTTCCATAATAATTGGTATTCTCATTAGGTGATTTGTGTATTTTCAATTTCTAAGTCTGCTTTTATTGGTCTGAAAATGTATTACTTTTCCTTCATTTTTGAAGAATATTTTTATTGTGCTTAGAATGAAACACTGGTAGTTACTTTCATTCATCAGACTAAAGATATTCCAGTGTGTATGAATTTCCATTATTTCCATTAAAATTCAGTTGCCAGTTGTTCCTAAAATTAATGTGATTTTAATTTAATTTTTTTTTTTTTTAGAGAGAGAGAAAGCGTGTGCACACACACACGTGGGGTGCAGGGGTTAGGCGCATAGGGAGAGGGGAGAGAGAGTTGTAAGCAGTCCTCAAGCAGGCTCCAGGTCCAGTGCTGAGCCTGACGCCGGACTCGATCTCATGACCCTGAGATCATGACCTGAGACAAAATCAAGAGTTGGATGCTCAACGAACTGAGCCACCCAGGCTTTGAACTACAGTTTGGGGTTATTATGAAAACTGCTGCTTTAAGTATTATTTCGTATGCCTTTTGGAAAACCTATGTATGCATTCCTGTTGGATATATACCTGGGGTGAAATTACTCAGTCACGGGGTATGCATAGACTGTGAGTATTAACTATTATTTTTATTAGCCATTATCTATTATTATACGTTATTTATTATTATTAGCTGTCATTATTAACACATTACTCTTAATTTTGGCTATTATTAATGCAGTTGCTATTACCATTAATGGCCTGGGGATAAGACGGGGGAATGGTTTTTTTTTTTTTTTTTTTTTAAGATTTTATTTATTTATTTGACAGACAACCAGTGAGAGAGGGAACACAAGCAGGGGGAGTGGGAGAGGAAGAAGCAGGGGCCCGATGCGGGGCTTGATCCCAGGGACCCGGGATCACGCCCTGAGCCAAAGGCAGACGCTCAACGACTGAGCCACCCAGGCGCCCCAAGACAGAATGGTTTTCTAAGTAGCTTGTGCCTCTCAGAGAGGAAGTCCCTGAGGGGCAGGGGAGGGGGTGGGTCCACATCCAGGGAAGTTCAGTCATTGGAGGCCCATGGCTTATCATGTAGCCTGGCATTCTGGGCTCTGTCCAAATAGGAACAAAGATCATTTGCGATCCAGGCAGGTTCCCTTCTTGGGAATCTGAACCAGAATTCCCTTCAGGATCCCCAGGTGGTGGTCAGTGGGTCAGGATGTGGACTGAGGTGAGCTACTGAGAGGCAACCCAGAGGAAGATCCACTGTCCCACAGCTGGAGCTACCCACTGTCTTCTTCCAGTGCTGAGCCCAGCCATCAGGGTCTTCTTGGGTCATGCTAGTGAGACTCAGGTCTTACTTCAGTAACTGGTGGCTGAACTGCAGGGTCCCAATCCAACCACCAAAATTGGGAGCCTGTGCCACCAGACCCCGCCACAGAGGACACTCATGCCTGGTTCCATGTGTAAAACATTTATTTTCAGGAAATGTTTCTGCCCACATGATGGGGGAACATTGCGGGTTATCTGTGGCTGCCATAGTAACATCTGGTAGGATTAACTGGGTCATCAGAACCACAGAATGAGGACTAAACAGGCAGCAATAACCGTGAGGCCTGGAGCCATGCTGGGGGGAGATTCTGACAATGATTGTTTCGATGACCACTTAGGTGTCCAATGTGCTGAAGTCTCAGTTAGTTTCTGGTCTGGTGCCAGGTACTGTGTCTGATGCAGATGTGAGAGAACAGAGCGGCAAGAGCTGCCCAGCTGCTCATCAGGGAACTCATCCTCCAAGGGGCTTTGCCCCTTGCTCGCTTCCCGTACCTGGAGGTAGCAGTCAGCGGTCAGCAACTCCCACAGCCACTCCAATGCACTTGCTCAGACCCCTGAGCTACTCTTTTGCCCAGCCCAGCGTACCTGTTCCACCTGCCCGAAGACCCGCAGCAGGTTTTCACGAAGGACACCCTGGAGCTCTTCCTCACTCCAGCCACGACTCAGCAACTCCTCTATCAGAACCGGGTACGTGGACACGTCCTCCAGCCCCTGAGGGAACCTGTGTGGCCGCAAGCCAGCCAGCTGTGAAATCTCAGCCCTGTTCCCTGTTCAACTCAGAGCCACAGCCCCATGTGTCCAGGTCTCCTGAACCCCAGGTCTGGTCAGATATGGGAAAGGGAGACTTGGAGAGGGTAAGTGATTCACACCTGCTCTTTACCCTGCAGAAGGAAGCTCTTAGCCACTTTGAATATTCATAAAAACTCATTGAACTGTATTGTTAAGATCTATGCTGGGGTGCCTGGGTGGCTCGGTCAGTTAAACACCCCACTCTTGATCTCAGTTCAGGTCTTGATCTCAGGGTCATGAGTTCAAGCCCCATTTTGGGCTCCACATTGGGCATGGAGCCTACTTTAAAAAAAAAAAAACTATGCCTTTCACTGAATACAATGTTTTCCTCCATTTATAAAAAAAAAAAAAAAAAGAAAAGCTTTTTAAGAATTGGGTTGACGTCCTACAGGTACAGACCCAGCTGCAGGCAGAGGAAATGGTCAGTTCACACCAGACCTTGCTAAGAGTCTGCTCAGAAGCAGTGGGTCAGGGGCACCCTGGCTGGCTTGGTCGGAAAAGCATGTGACTCTTGATCTCGGGATTGTGAGCTGAAGCCCCACGTTGGGCATAAAGATTACTTAAATAAATAAAATTTAAAAAAAGAAGTAATGGGTCTGCTGGCACTAAGAGTGCGTGTACCTACTGGGCAGATGATGACCTAGAGTGGGGCCAAGGAGTCACAGACAAACAGAAGGAAACGGATGATGGGTGTGGGGAGATTCAAGGCATGCCTAAAGGCTATGAGGACCATGGTGTGGTGGGCATGGAGACGATCAAGGTGGCACAGCTAGCCCCAGACAAGCCATAGAGAAGCACTTACCGCCCGACCCCATCATAATCTCCGCCAATCCCAATGAACTTGGATCCAATGACTGCCCTGATGTAGTCAAAGTGATCTGGGGGATGGAGAGTCAGCAGTGTGGGGCTTACAGAGCAGGGGTGGGGTGGGGACTACACTCTACTGATTCCCCTTCTTGCAGCCTGTAGGCCACGCAGGCCAGTTCCTTCATGGCCTGGCACCCAGTGTGCCAACTTGAGGAGGCTGATCCCACTTGACTCTAGACTGGAATTTAGATTTGGAGTGGACCTCATTTCAGCCATTTCTCATCCAGGATCACCCTGCCTCCAGTCTCCTTGAGAACCATGGGGGCTCCTTTCCATGGGTGTGGAGGATGAGCGAGGGACAAAGAATGCAACTGACAAAGACCACAGAGACTTACGGGGCTGCCCAGTCCCTTGGTCAGAGGTGGGGGCAGAGCTTTGGGAGCCCCTGCAGAGGCATAGATCGTTGGCACCTGGGCTGCATGTCTGACTGCCTCCCTTATACCCATGAGTATCGTTGTTACCAACTCTGCGTTGTCAGTTCCACATGGCACCAAGGTGCTTTATACCATCCATCATTGAATTTTTAGGAGTTGTGCCTATAGCCAAGAATGGGTCAGACCACTGGGGCTGTACTGAGGCCCTCCCCCCAAGGCTTCAGGTCCAAATCAGAGCTATTCAGAGAGCCTGGGCAGGGCTTACCTGCCACAGTGGACACGTTGGCTAGCAGGTTGCATTGCAGCACTCCTACTGACAAAGTCACCATCACGATGCCACCATTCTTCTTCTGCAGGGGTGGACAAATGGACACTCACCTTCACCCCCAGAACAACTACCTGCCGCTAGGCTCCTGTGAGGAAGGTGTTCAGCTCCGGCTTTGAGGTCAGAGGAGACTTCACCTCTAGGTTTGTGTGAATGGAGGAGTCTCAGCTCTGGTTGGGATGGAAATGTCTTGGAGTATTTACCACTTAGAACCCTCACACCTGAGTTCAAGAATTCAGGGGCTGTAGACTATGGGTTTGTGGGGCAGATGTTCAGCCTAGGGTTTGAGGAAGTTGAGGGAACAGGGGCTCAAGTTCAAGAGCTCCTGGTTTAAACCTTTTGCTTTGGGTTTGAGGGCCAGGGCAGTCTCTCACCAGAAGCTGTAAGATATCATCAGGAACGTTCCTGGCATTCTTGCACACACCTCGGGCAGCAGAGTGGGAGAAGATCACAGGTGCCCGTGACACTTCCAAGGCTCGCCGAGCCACAGTGTCTGAGACATGGGACAAATCTACCATCATGCCCAAGCGGTTCATTTCCACTACCACCTTCTGCAGGGACAGGTTGGGGAAAGGGCATCAGGGGTGTACATGCCCGTGCATTTTTCTGTAGGGAACTGGTGGGGCATGCACATTCATGTGGGGCAGGGTATGGAATTAGGGTCCTTACCTCACCGAAGCTGGTCAACCCACTGACATTGTTGTAGAAGGAATGGATGCCTTTAGCTGAGCTCTCTGCCCTGCAGGATGACCAGGAGGCAGTCTGAATGGTGCCATGACTGGGCCACAAGAGCCTACCGAATCCTCTACCTGCAACCCCCTGGAGTGAGCAGGGACCCAAGCTGGGCTGGGAATCCAGTCTTGCTCTGTAAAACCCTGCTCCCCTCCCCACTCCAGGGTCAGTATCAGATCCCAGGGATAAAGCTTGGTCTGAGCCCCAGTGTGATCTGGGGCAGATGGCTGGATCAGTGGGTGCATACCATGTGCACCGTGCTCACCAGGGTGTGTTGCAGGTGTGAGTGAGTGTCAGGTAGCGCACACCCAGCACATAGAAGGTACGCAAGATGGAAAGGCTACTGTCCAGCGAGTGGCCACCCTCCACGCCAATGAGGCAAGCTAACTTCCGAGTGTTGTTCAGAGCTGGGGGCAAGTAGGTCAGATGATCACTTTCAGAGGCTGGGGTATTCAAACAAGGCCCTATCACCCCCCACTAGTCTGCCTACCTTTAACTGAGGTCACAAGCTCCAACTCAGAATAGGAGGCACACATGCGGTGGATGAGGTCAATTTGCTCCAGGGTGAGGCGCAAGGCATCCCGTTCCTGGGTCTGGCATGGGACGTAGGCTGACCAGAACTGGGGGAAGGCCATGGGTTGGCTTGCACAGGGGTTGCTTTGGAGCTCCCTGCGCTTCTCGCCTTCACAGCCCACACAGCAAAAACGGTCACTTGTAATGCACTGCTTATTCTGTGGTACTTGGATGCCCATCAAACTAGTTCACTGTGACCCCTGCAGCCCCCAGCATCCATGTTGTAGCATTTGGGGGCCCTACGGTAACTGAGTTCCCATGTGACTAACCTGTGGTCTCTGGGGCCCCCACACTCCCTCTCAGCCATGCTGTGTGACCCTGTGGTACCTGGGCACCGACGAGACCAGCCCTAAGCCTGTCCAGGCTAGTCTGGCCATGGCTGAAATTGCGCAGATTGACATCCTGTAGCCGGTTGTGGTAGAACTGCCTCAGGACAACAGGCATGTCGTTGTGGCTGGAGGGAGGGCAAGGCAAGGTCAGGGGCAAATGGGTGGGCTTCTTAAGCCTTGGAATCAAGCAGGACAGGGGCCAACCTTGGGTGGGGGGATGCCCCCCCACACACTGTCACACAGACTATACTAGAACCCGTTGAGGACTAGGCTGGGGGGTTCCCACTAGGGGTGTAGTAGTGACAGAGGAAGGGAAAAGGCACCCATGGAGGATGGGAGAGTGCGTCCAGGGGTGGTGTAAGGGAGTTTCCTCACTAGTCCTGCACGCTGAGAACTCCTTCCCCAGCTTTGGGGTGGGCTCAGTCTTCACGCGCCCCCACACCACACCTACGCACCCGTCCACCAGAGGGAAGTCCCGCATCAGGGCTCGCACGCGCTCCCGCAGACTTGGGGAGCTGGGGGTGGCCGGCGGGGTCCGGGAGCTGGGGGTTCCCGGTGTAGTCTGGGCACGGGTTATCGGCCGTGGCAGCAGCAGCAGCAACACTAGGAACAGGAGACGCAGCAGAGGTCGCCGGCGGAGCGCGGGGGTAGCCTCCAGGCCCAGGGGCTGCATGCTGCGCAGGGCCGGACAGGCAGGCAGGGACCGGTGTCGAGAGCCTGAAGGGGGGGCGAGGGGCAGAGGGCGAAGAGAGTCTGCAACGTCGACTCCGACCGCGCAGCGGCGGTTAGCAAGGGGAGAACGGACTCGCAGGACCTTGGACCCCGGCTCTCTGTCTTGGCAGTCTCTCCCTCTCCCCCACCGCCTCCCCACCCCACTCCCAGCCCCTAGCCTACAAGACAGCATCCTCTGGGCGGGCACTCTCTGCTCTTGCCTCTCTCCTTACCCCCAGTGTTCCAAGGGACTGACGCAGGTTGCTCTGCTACTGCCTCTAACCTCGATCCCCCGAGAGAGAAGGCTTAGGGTGCTCCCCCCCGAGAGAGAAGGCTTAGGGTGCTCCTCCCCGAGAGTAGCCCTCACCCTGAGGCCTCTCTCAATCACATCACGTCCCCAATTTGCCTGCATCCTGCACCAGCCACCCTGAGGGCTACATGCAAATGTCTCTGGCCACAGTACTCTAGAGCTCTCCGATTCCTGCTGCTGAGCCACAGTGAGGGTGGGGTTGGGAGGAGAGAGTTCCTGGAAATGAGGGGTTAACCTTGTGGGCTTTGCATTCAGGAAGAGGCCCTCTGCCCCTGACCTCTCTCTCCCCTACCTTATTTCCTTGCCTATTTGTCCATTCCCCTGGGGAACTGTCAGGGGTGCCCCTCTCCCCGTCTTCCCCAGTCAGTCTCAGGAAAGAGCTCCCTCCTCAGGAGATGCTACACCTCTGCAGGGTCTGAATGGAGGGATTTGGGGTGTGTGAGCTGAGCAACCTACTGGGAAGGGTGGGGGGGGGCTTACTGAACAGAGCAGGAACTCAGTAAGCTCTTTGAGTGGAAGGAAATTAAGTCATTTTTAGGGCAGCAGAGCACCCCTCCCCCCATCCCAGCAACATTCCTCCCAGAGCTGCTGGCTGAGCTGTTGGTCAGGATCCCACCTACCTCAGTGTGGAAGCCCTGTCTCCGTTGAAGTCGGACGTGTGGGTCCTAAGGAAGGGCCTGGCATCTGGGTTCTGAGGCTACATCCGCCTTATCTTCTAGCTCCTGTGGCTCTAGCTCTTCCAGAAAACTCCTTCCTCTGAAGGCCCCACCCTCATTCCCAGCCTCAGGCCTTCACCCTAGCTGCCTCCTCCAGGAACCACCTCCCTACACACCCGCCCCCCCCTCCCCCCAACACAGGGGAATGCATCTTACCTCAGAAGCTCTGCCACTGAGAGGCTTCAAGGTCTCTGCCCAAACTCCTTCCTCCCCAGCCTCTCAAGGTTCCACTGTGAACCTTGGCACCCTCTGGAGCTGCTTCACCTTTGGAACTTTTCCAGGTGCCAGGAGTGACCAGTGCAGGGGTAGTGACATAAGTCTGGGGACTGGAGACTCTAGAAACCACCCTAGAAAGGAAATGAGCAAAACTCTGCCAGAGGAACCAGAGGTCCTGGGCTACCCAGGAGGGGCCCGGTCTGGGCTTGGGTATATCTGAGTGATTGTGCATATGATGGTGCTCGGTGCCAGCAAGCAGGGATGAAGGGCAAGCCAGTGGCACTGTGCTGGAGGTGGGTCTGCTCTCTGACTACTGCAGCTGGGGGTGGGGGTTCTCTGGGCAGCCACACTGCAGAGTGTGAGTCCCCTAGGGTATGTCCTTGCCCTGGGTGGCTGGGGAGCCCAAACTCAGACCTGGCTCCCTCCTTTCTCCCCCTACTGCTGACCAGCAGCCCCACACCCACTCACAAAGCCAGCAAGTGGGGAAAGGGAGGAGAAACTCTGGGATGGCTCGTCTCCAAGACAAAAATGTTGGTTTGGGGAATAAACAACTTGTCTGTTCCACTCTTAATAGCCCCCCAGGAAGTGGGGGAGTATAAACAATGGGAAGAGGTAGGCAGGAAATCCAGAATAAATAGCAGCTGCTGACAAGAAATGAGAAGGGAAAATTTAGCTTTTCAAGGTTTGTTAGCTTTTCTCCAGGGGCCAGATGTCTTACACTCCAAGACTTGGAGGAAACTCTAGCCCAGCAGAGACAGGCAGTGCTGAACCATAGAAAGTGGGCACCATCTCTGTAGAAGATCAGCCAGGCAGAATAATTTTCAGTAACGTTCAAGTTCAGTTCTTAAACTAACTAGCCCTGCTAGTTATGGCCTTGAGGTGACCATACAAAGCCAATCACAGAAACACAGACATATCCAGACCCTTATACACTCAGTGACATGTGTATACTCATACTCAGCAAGGGGGTTTCAGCCAACCAAGTGGCCTCTTCTCCTTTTTCCCTCTCCAGAGGCCATCTCTCTACCCTGTCCTGTGCAGGGGGAAATAAACACACACTAGTAAAGCCTTGTCCTGTTCCTTCCTCCGTCCCCTCCTCCCTACCTCTTTCCCTTCTTTCCTCCCTCCCTCCCTCTCCTTCTCTTTCTTTTCTTTTCTTTTTTCTTTTCTTTTCTTTTCTTTTCTTTTCTTTTCTTTTCTTTCTCTTTCTCTTTCTCTTTCTCTTTCTCTCTTTCTCTCTCTCTCTTTCTCTCTTTCTGCCTGCCTGCAAAGCCTTGTCCTTTAGAAGACTCTGGTCTTCCAGGTCTGTGGACAGACCTGGACAGTTTTGGGGGAGGGGTTATGACAGAAGTTATCCAGGTGCTGGCAGTGGACACAAGAGGAAACAGGGCAGAGGCCCAGGGTCTGGCTCCAGAGCTGACCTGCATGTCATCTGTGACACCTCCTACCCTCCGCCCACTTCTCCCCCTTTAACAGCATCTCCAAATCATTCTGATTCAACCTCCAAAAACCTCCCAGGGATTTCTTCTCCACTCCCACTACCTCCTCCCCAGTAAGGGTCACTTTCATCTCTCACCTCCTGCTGGTCTCCCCATTTTCAGTCCATTCCCCAACTGAGCAGCCAGACCTATCTCTCTTTGGGAAAAATCTGTCATCCTCTTGCTTAAAGTTCTTCTGTGGCTTCCTGTTGCTTGTAGGATACAGGTTTCCCCACCAGCTGAAGTCAGAACTTTCCCATGAAGCCTTTCGTAAATCAGAATGGTGTAAAGCTGTGAGTACCCCTGCTTTCGGGAAGTTTGCATCATGCCACCTTGCTTTTACGAAAGACCTACATTAGTACCTATTTTTACTAACTGAAAGAAATCTGGAGAGGATTTTTGCTTTTAGGAAGAAAGCCATTACCATACGCGTGTAGGTCTGTCTACCAAATTCCTTTATTTGGCTGGCCTTTCTAGTCCCATAGATGGCATAAACCCTCTTGCCTTCTTGCTTTGCTGCCTACACCACAGAGCCTCGTTCCGTGCTATCCCCTTAGCCTCCCTCTGGTGGGGCTGCTGAGACAGGGCCAGTGCAGGAAATCTTGACACCAGGGAGGGGTATGTGAGTAAGCACCTTCTCTTCTAATTCCTCACCTATGTAGTGTTTACGTAAATCAAGACCTGCAGAGGACGCAGCGCTAGAAACAGGCTTCTCCTGGGACCAAGCTTACTTTCATGGCAGAGCTGACCCAACCCCACTGATCTCCAGCGAATTACAAGAATATGCAGGGAAGAAAACTGTCAGACTGAGTGACCCGCCACCTCACACGCTGAGAGTGCGGGAGTGGGGGCAGAGGCAGGGGCTTCCTCAGTATCCAGCATTGCGCAGGTGATGGTCGTCCTCATTCAGGCCTCCTCGCTCCTGGAGCCTCATGCTGCCCCTACTTCTTTCTGGGTGTTGCTCTGGTTCTGCTGCCACGATGACGGACAGAGCCAAATTCCCAAGACGCCACAGGCTTTCTGGTCAGAAGACAGTCTGGCCACCATGGACACACATCCTCTAATCACCAAGCTGAGGCTACCCTTCCGGAAGTGGTCAACAGGTCGCACATTTTCCTTCTTCAAAAGGCAGCCCCCGCCCGCCTTGCTAGGGGAGTGCAGGACGCGCTATCGCCTCTCTGTCGTGCGCTTGCACCGGCCTTCTCCCTCACCTCTGCCTGTCTTCCACATCCTTGCCAGCCTTCCTCTCCATCTTGGGTCTCTTGCAGCCAGACGCTGCCTGATGTCAGGCAGTATGGATGATCCAGTACCCAGAGTCCCCAGAGCAAACAAAGTCACCAGTGGGGTCTGGCAGGCTCTAAGTGTCTGACAGGGCTGCTTCCTGGGACCAGATATTCTGGTTATTTGGGTGTAAAGCCCACAGGGCTTGGGACTCTTGTCCTGAGATTGGTTTGCATGCTGTCCCATGTACTTGAGGTAGTGCCGTCAGCTGCGGGGAGGCTGGAGGGGCAGGGGCTACAGGAGTTCAACTGTGGAAGATCCTACGGGGAGTTCCTGGGATTCCGATGGCACCTTCTGAACTGTGATATTCAGTCGCCTAGAGAGGGTGGCATATCATGGAGAACTCTGACAAATCCAAACCTTCGGTAACTTACTCTCTTTAAAAACAGGAGCATGGACGAGCCTCTCCTATTGCTCAGGTTCAGGTTTGCTGGAACCTTTCCCTCCTCCTCCTCCTCCTCCTCCTCCTCCTCCTCCTCCTCCTCCTCCTCCTCCTCCTCCTCCTCCTCCTCCTCCTCCTCCTCCTCGCCTTTGTCCGTATCCTCTTCACAGCGGTCTGCAGTGGCTGGCCCTGCCAAAGCTGGCAAGTGAACTCAGTGAGGCCATGACCAGCATATTCTGGCCCCTAGGGCCACACTTGTGCACAGCCAAGGCTCAACCAACATTCCTTGAAGAGCAAGGGGACTTGGAGCTTAGCAGATTGCTGCCTTTCCTTCCTTCATGGAGCAAGGGCATGCGACAATGGTGACAATGTGTCAGAGCAGCCGAAGTTATTGTGTGTCCAGAGCTGTGCTACCGGTCTCATGTGTTCTAGTCCATTCAGTCTTAACAATAGCCCACAAGGTAGGTTTTTACCAGCCTCATCTTCTAGGTGAGAACATTGAGGTTCAGCTCGGTGAAGCTGGCAGGTGGAGCTGCGATCTGAAACCAACATTCCCTTCCTCCTAGATTTCTTCTGCTTTGAGCTCTCCGATTCTGTTCTCCATCTGGGACCACTCCAGGTACGAAGCAGTTGCCCTAGCTAACGGATGCGCTTTCTTGATCTCTGTACCCCTCTGTCTGGAGACCTCCCTGAATCCACGTCCAGATCACTGGGCAGGGGAATTCATAAATTTGGGGACAACTTGTGAGGACAATGGGACTGAGTTTGTGGTGGACGAACGTACTTAGCTTCCTGATGTCCAGGGCTCTCTGGGACCCCAGGTCAGAGCTATGCGGAGTTTTTATCTTTTTGGGCCCCCTGCCTGTGGGTGTTCCAGGCCCTGAAGGGAGAGAACTTTGGAGAATGACTACCAGCCATTTGGTAAGGTCTGTCCTGTCTGCTTCTGCACATGCCACTCACCTCCTGTTCACCACTGCCAGGTTCACCAAAGTTGGACCAGACTGGCCCTGTCTTCAGTGTGGCTTCATGGGACTTAAGGCAGCCATCTGGAGAAGCCGGCAGTGGCAGAGAGAGTAGCCTCCTGGCCCGAGGACGGGACCCTCCTTGAACCTGGCTGAAGGGGAGGAAAGGTAGGGAGGCCAGCAGTTGCACAGGCAAATGATCACCGTGATGCCTTTGTGGCAAAGTCAGATTGGGGTTCCATGGACTTCTTGACTTCCAGCTGCTGCCTCGCTCACCAGGAGAGGCTTCAAGTCCCTTACATCATCTGTTTGTCTAGACTTTCCCTACTGATCACCCCCTGGAGCTGGCCCCTTGCTGGGGTATGCTGTGAAGGGGCTGGACAGGTTTCCAGTTATCTACCACATCTGCTAACAGAAGCATCCGGAAGAGTGGGCTGTGTGGATGTCAGGTGCTGGGAACCGGCTCTGACCAAACAAACATCTGTGATGTGGCATATGTGATTTTTTCAGTTAGCCTCAAGTTCAGACTTGCTGTCCCTTTGCTCAACCTAGCCTGCTTATCTCTGAGGCCTGTCAGACCGGCAACAACATGCTGTACACAGCACACCCTGCCTCAGAGCCCTGCATGCTTCCTGTGTTCATGCAGGAAGGCTGCCCTCCTCCGCCTGGCTGCCATGGCTCCCAGCCGCTAATTTGTGCTATGAGGCTGACCCCCCTCCGCGCCTCCCACCCTGAGTCCTGACTGATTCCAAATCTGGTTGACAAACATCGGGCTGCACTTGAGAAGTTTTTTAAAAAAATTTCTTTTAACTTATTAGGGTAATTTCAAACATAAGCAAGTAGAAGAGTATATTGAACCCTTATGTATCAGTCATCCAGCATCAACAATTACGGATGGCCCATCTTGTTTCATTTATACCTTACTCATTTATACCTTCTACAGAATATTTTAAGGCAGATCAAACATTTATTCCATCCATATTTAAGTTTGCATCTCTAAAAGCTAATGGCTCTTTTTAAAAGACAACTACCAGACCATCATGGCACCTAAAAGAGTTACAATACTTCCTTAATATCATAAATTATCTATCATGTTCAAATTTCCCTGATTGCGTAATTTTTAAATCATTGTTTTAATTATAATGTAGATAAGGCCACGTGCATTGCTTTTGGTTGTTATATCTCTTAATCCATTGGTTCCTCTTACTTCTTCTTTCATTGCAATTTATTTGTTGAAAAAATCATATCCTTTGTCCTTTAGAGTTTTCTGTCTTGGAATTTGCTGATTGCATCCCCTGGTGTCATTTCACAGGTTCCTTTACCACTTGTATTTCTTATAAAATCATGATTATGGGAAAAATTTAAAACTGCAGGTTTCCAGATCCCACCCTGAAAATGTATTCAGCAGGACTGGTGTAGGCACTGGGGATCTCTAGTATTCCTAGGAGCCCCAGGTGAGTTGGTTTGCCTCATGGTTGGGAATTGCCAACCTACCTGGCTCCTCCAGGATCGCAAATCTTCCTCAGTCACACCAGGGAGCAACATGAGGTTCTAATCTCCAGCAGTGGGTAGTGGGTAGTGGGAGTTGCTGCAGGAAGAGGCATTAGCTCTCTTTTGTGGGTTAACTGAGACTCACAGTGGGAACGCCCCAGGGCCTGTGCTTCTTCCTCTAACCCAGGTTAGGGAAACTTCTTAAGTTATCAGGACCTTTCCTGGCCTTGAAGGTGCCGGAAGAGGAGCAACACTCTTGCTGGTATGGCCCTTCAGGGTGAGTGCGCTGTCCACAGGGCTACAAGCTGCTGACGGTGCCTATTTTTGATCTGGGATGCTAAGACACGTGGACCTGGCACAGAGGCCCACACACACCCTGTGCTCTTTCTTCTCTGCTGATATTCCCCCACCCCCACTCCCTAGGACCAACTGTCCCCTTAATTGCTGAGAGAGACATTCCACTGGTAACAGCCAGCACCCATGGCACACAGTAGTTGGAATCATCTTTTGAGCATCTATATCTGATCATTTCACTACCCATGCTCAACTTCTTTTCATGACTTCCCATCACACTTAAGATCCACATTCCTCACCATGGCTGACAAGGCCTGCTATGGTCTGGCCCATGCCTCCTTCTCCAACCACATTTTTCATTCTTCTTTTTTCTCTCTGGCCACACGGGGCCTTCTGTTGGTCCTAGAATGGGCCAGCCTCATTCCTGCCTCAGGATTTTTGCACTTGCCATTTCCTCCTCCAGGAATTATCTCCCTCCAGCTCTTCACAGGATTCCCTCACATCTTCACTGAGATGTCGCCTCCTCAAAGAAGCCTTCCTTGACTACCTTGTGGAACCTAGCACCCCCCTCATCACTCTATCCTTTTATTCTATTTGACCTTTCCCTATTGCACTTATAATTATTTGAAATTATATCCCTTACTTATCTCTTCCTTTAGTTTGTGGGTGCCTTGAGGAGAGGGGCTTCCGTTGTCTTGTTTACTAATATACCCCAAAAAACTAGCAGGTGCTCAATAAATATTTGTGGAGTTAATGGATAGATGGGTGGGTGAATTGACAGAACGTCTTCTCAGTCCTGCCTCTCATCTTCTTACACACACACACACACACACACACACACACACACACACACACAGGGAAGTTCTTATCAGGCTTTGCATTTCTTAAAGAACCTGCCCGGGTCCTGCTCCGATTTGTACAGGTGTCATTGTGACAGCCACACATTAGAAGCTGCACTCGAGGGTCGTTTTTGGAGGCAGAAGTTCTCAGAGCACCAGGTTCCCCGTGTGGGAATGTACTTCAAGAGAACAAGGAGTTTTGGGGTCTGGCCTTGGACAAGCTGGATTTCAAGTCATATATGTTAGACAAAATCATTTTATTGAACAGTAAGAAGTCCCACTGGGGCCAGAAAGGGCTGGGAACAAAGGAGCACGTGAGCCTCAGTGGTGGTGCTACCCAACTCTCTCCATGTTCTTCCCGCTCTGGGGAGCAGGTTTTCCTGGGTCTCTTTATTATGCCTCCTGGCGCTCCAGACAAGAGGCTCCCTGGGTAGACACAAATTGCTTTTTTCAGTTTCAAAAAGCCCAGCTCCTGTTGGTTTGTGTTGGTGGCTGCTGGCAGTGACTCAGGGCAGGAGTCCATCTGATAGATGGGCCCGTGCTGAGACCACTCTGAATCCTCTCTCTGCTCCTGGATCCTCCTTGGCTCAAAGAATGCAGACTTTTCTTTCTTCTTCCCAAGAAAGGACTCTAGAGTATTGAGCAGAGAAACATCAGGTTTTCTTCCAGGCCAGTTTCAGCCCTGGGATGTTCCAAGCAGCCTCTCGTTTCAAGCCTCAGTTTCTAAGGCTCCTTGCCCGTGGCCAGTTAGTATGGAAGGAGGCTGCTGGCTGACTAAGGCTCAGGCAGAATGGCTCAGGTTCTAATCTCTAGTGGTGGGCAGTGCGGGTCACTGCAGGAAGAGGCATTAACTGTCTTAGGCGGTTAAATGTTTGCCCTCCCTATAGAGTGGCTCAGCCAGCAAGCTTCTGTGGGGTCAGCCTCCTGGCACCATGCTGCAATCGCCGAATTTTGGGGCTGGAGCAACCTAGGTCTTTATCTGACTCCGTGAGAGCTCGACGTCTCTTGGGAGCCCGGCTGGGAATTGGTTTCTCTGCTTCCACCTTTGCTGGGGTAGCCACAGGAGCATCCCCATAGGTCCGGTAGCCACCAACCAGGCAGTATGTCTCCCCATGCCAGCCCATCTGGGTTTCTCCACACCCTCGGTAGAGGACATGGTAGTGACCAGGTGTAGGAGGAGAAGTGGGAGTCACTGCTGCTGGAAAGAAAATCAGATCTCATCAGTCACTTCTGCTGTGTACATGACCTGTCAGGACCTCCCCTCTCATGTCTCTCCCACTTTCTGGCTGTAGCCCTTTAATCTGCTTGGTATCCAAAACACAGCCTTGGCCCATCACCTCTATGAGTCCCCTAGAGAAGGGATATGGCTGCAAAAGCGATTCTATGGAGCTTAGGGCAGCAGCAGGAGACCTGGAAATCTGTTCCCCATTCTCAGAGGAAACAGTAGAACCTGAGAACAATTTCAACCAGGATCCTTTCCATCTCTCCCATCCACGGCAGAAAAAGCATTTCTTAAAGTCTGTCACTTCTGAGGCTTTAATGGAAATACCTTTCAGGTGTTGGGAAAAATAATATAAATGGGCTAAGAACCCCTCCCACCTTGGCAACTCCTCTTGGGCCCCATTTACACTGCCTCTTTCAACCACACTGACCTCCAGCCCTCTGATACTTTCACCTAGATTAGAAAAAGGCCAAATACGGAGGCAGAGTGACCAGGAGCTTCAGAGCCAGATTCTAGGTAGCAAGTCTAGGCTTATGTCAACCCAACCTCCTAGGATGCCATTTCTTTAGCCCTCCAGTCTTGTCACTCATCACTCTCCTTGGCTCTTTTGTTCTTCCCATAGATATTACACCACCTTTGCCTAGTACGCAGCAGCTCAGTCTGGGGTGTGTTTCAGGGGACCCATGTGGATGTCTACCCGACAGCACGGTAAAGGTGCTCGGGTTTGAAGGGGAGACTCATGAGCAGCTCTCAACAGTTCTTCCTCAAACTGCTCCATTTATCGCTTGCCAACAAAAATTTGCTTGATCTTTGCTAAGAGGCCAATCAGGAAAGGGTCAGAATGGAAGTAGCTTGTTGCCCAAAAGGGAAGGCTGCATTTATAAAGATTAGAAGCTTTCTGAATAGTTGTCCAGGGATGACATTTCACTTGTCCTAGGCAGTGAGCAGGAACACTGTAAGTCCCTGAGGGGGCCCCGGGCCACTTGTATTACTTACAGCTGGTTAAGTTCTGAGGTGTGGTGGGCAAGCCCAAAAGGAACGTGTGGCAGCCAGGTGAAGTTGTGTGTACACCAGTGACTCTTGTACAGACGCCTGGCCTAGGCCTACCTGCTGTGCTGCCCTCCCAGGGGACAGAGGACAAGTTAGAATGAATATAGAAGATCCGGTCAGACATTCTCTCTCAGGCAACCAAACAGATTGGTATCTGGTAGAAAACTGGTAGGAAAGTTTCCCTGAGAGCACCACGTTTGCGTAGTTACCCTGCCATGGAAACTATGAGGAGGCCTGTGACGTCATCACTACCCAGTGAGGTCACATAAAGAATCTGTGACTTGAGGGGCAGGCTTCAGGCTCTCGGGCTTTTGTGGAGGAGAGCAGGGTGGAGGCAGAGAAGCACCCCACCTGGGCCCTCACTCTTCTCTCCCCAGCAAGCCCTAGTGAAGTAGCCACTCCCTGTGGAAAATACCTGTGGGCTGGCACAGCCCCAGGGACCAAAAGAGGGCGAGGGAAACCCACATTCTGCAATTGGCTTGAGAGGCAAGATTAACCTAAGAGACAGCTAGGTTGTATGGTACTGTCCCTAAGTATTCAACAGCCAGAGAGGCAGAGATTTGTGTAGAAGGCTCTTTGGCAGTGGGTCTGAAGGATAAATTAGATTTGGACCCATGGAGAGGAGATGGAAGACACTCCAGCTGGGAAGAATAAAAGCAAAGATAAGCTCTTCTTGAACTTGTCGTGCCCCAAATGTAAATTCACAAAACCCTCCCATTTTTATAACTGAGGACTCAAAAAACCTATGCAAGGTTGCATAAGTAGTGGGGAGGTGTTCTGCTCAATGGTAGAGTTTCATGTTGGGCTCTAGATTTATACCTGATAGGAATGTGAGGACAAGCTCATCACATTTCAAAGTGACACTGGGAGAGATGTTAAAGGTGCTCCAAGGCAAAATGAGGGTCCTGGATGGCTTCACAAAGTGGGAATGGTGGGGGGCACCTGGGTGGCTCAGTCGTTAAGGGTCTGCCTTCAGCTCTGGGCGTGATCCTGGCGTTCTGGGATCGAGTCCCACATCGGGCTCCCCGCTCAGTGGAAAGCCTGCTTCTCCCTCTCCCTACCCCCCTGCTTGTGTTCCCTCTCTAGCTGGCTGTCTCTCTCTGTCAAATAAAATCTTTAAAAAAAAAAAAGTGGGAATGGTGGGCCCACTTTAGGATAAAATTCAAAACAATTTCATGACAAAATGACAGAATATAAAATAACGACTTAATCATTACTTTCATCTCTCCCCCAAAAGGCAAAGACTGTAATAACAAATCTACCACCATGAAAGGATGAAGTGTGGGCTCAGCGGAAGTGTGGGTGGAAAACATGGTCAAACTGTGAAGAGGCGTTACTAAAGCTGATTGGGTCCTACTCAGAGGAGGAGGAAATAGACAACTTTGCCCTTAGTCTGATCAGGCCCACAGGAAGGAACCATATTTGGGGCAGCCTTGGATATAGTGCAGCGAAGAACTTCCTAGCAATGAGAGACAATCTTCCTTAGGAGGGGGTCCCCCGTTACTGACCTTGAATATGCAAAGATGGGATGCTTGTTTCCTAAGGCAGTTGTAAAGGGGATGTGCCCTGGAGGTAGAATGATGGGACTAGTATTTCAGAGGTTGGGCAATCTGGTTGACAACCACATCTTTTTTTCTATTCCTAAATTGTTTGAATTAGTGTTGTGCATGTTAGGACACATGAAGTCAGGCCTGATTAGAGCAGACTGCCCTTGGGGAATGCTAGGAGGAAAAATGTGAAGGGGAGAGCTCTGGAGGAGGTTCCTTCTGGCAGGTGGGCCAACAGAAGACTAGTTAGATTCTCCGAGACTCTAGAGAGATTGTCTGGGAACACCACTCTGACCTGGTACGGTTACAGATGCCTTATCAGGACCTGCCTGGGTCTCTGGGGAAGGCAGAATAGCATAGAAAAATGATTGTGAGTTCCAGAATCTGTAATTTTTTTAAAAGATTTTATTTTTAAGTAATTTCTATACCCCTCATGGGGCTTGAACGCACAACCCAGAGATCAAGAGTTACATGCTCTACTGACTGAGCCAGCCAGGTGCCCCTGGAATCTGTATTTTTAATAGTTCTGCCATAGTGATCCATGGACAGAATGACCAAATTATTGTCCAGACTGGGTTACTTCTGAGAGTCAAAGTGGGCAATATTGAAAGTTGGTAAATAACTCAACCCTTGGTGCAGACAGACCACATTCTGTCATACTTATGTGTATGATTTTGAGCAAGTTCTTTTATCCCTCGGAGCCTCAAGCTTCCTTATATGAAAAAGAGAGCTATGATTGTACATTTAGTGCAAAATTCTCTCCTGGCAAAGATTGCCCTGGGCCCATTTCTTTTCTCTGCAACCTTATCCTTTCCAGTGTGCAGGTATTTTTAAGTGGTTTTGTGTTGTATTTGACTCTCAACTGCACATTACTTTAGGCTTTTATAATGTTGCACAACTGGAACCTAGGAAATAGTGAGAGGATGCTACATGCTTATTTTGCCAGTTTTATAAGAAGTTTAATTCTCTTTTCTCTTTCCCTGCCACAAGAGATGAGAAAGAAGGCCTGGAAATGCACACCAAGCATTACTTCTGTGTCAGTCTGTCTTCTATTCTTCTGCCAGTACTTCCCAGAGAGATTTCACCAAGAATGCCCAAGCTTGCCATGGGCACTGTTGGTGAAGAAAATCTGCTAGTCACATCCCCTTTCCGTTTTCTGGGGTGCTTAATGGATGTTTTGGAGGCAGAAAATAAAATCTAAATGTGTACTAATTAAAACAGCAATGGAATGGGGTACCTGGGTGGCTCAGTTGGTTGGGCATCTGCCTTCGGCTCAGGTCATGATCTCGGGGTCCTGGGATCGAGCCCTGAGTCAGGCTCCCTGCTCAGTGGGGAGTCTGCTGCTTTCTCTCCCTCTGCCCCTCCCTCTGCTCATGCTGGCTCTCTCTCAAATGAATAAAATCTTTAAAAAATAAAAATAATAAAACAGCAATGGAAAGAGCCTCAGTCCCAGATGTGTTGGAGTGTGACTCTTCTCACAATTCAATGAATTCTACCCCAATGGTAACTGTTATCAGAGGAGACCCATAAAAATCTCATTTATTGTTAGAAATTATGACATAATACAAAGCCAGAAATCTACTTTATTTTTCAGGAGTCATGTGAAAGACTACAAAGAACCATGCTCACTCTCCAATGCTGGCCAGACAGCAGCTCACCAGGCCTTCAGGAAGGTGACTGGGCAGCCCAGTGCATCCTACTGACAAGTGTGCTCACCCACCCAGGACAAAAGGAAAGATTCCTGTTAATGGCATCACCTTTAAGCTGGCTACCATCAGATTTGCTGGGGCAAAGACTCTCTCACTGAGGACACTAGTCCTGGAAGACTTCTCCTCCGGCGAGCTGCCAGCTCAATCTTCTGAACCAGGCTTACATCCCAGGGATGGGTCACAAAGCTGATGACGGTGCCAGGCACCTCACTCCCTACACGGCCCACCCTACCGGCTCTGTGGATGTAGTCTTGCAGGGTGAGGGGGAAATCATAATTGACAACTAACTCTACGTGCGTGCTGTCCAGGCCCCGAGAGGCTATGTCTGTGCAGAGGAGTATGTCTCGGGAGCCCTCCTGGAAGCACTGGAAGATGCCTGCCCTCATTGAGGCTGGCATTTGTCCCTGCAGCCTTAGGTGTTGGATTTTGTGGTCATCCAGAATATATCCCAGCCAGTTCACAGTGCTGGAGCTATTACAGAACACCAGAACAGTTCCCGAGGGGCCAGTCCTATATGCTCTGTCATGCTGCTTGAGGATCTGCACCAACTCAGTCACCTTCTCTGCTCCCTTCAGCCTCATAAATGTCTGTTTAACATGAGGCATGATGCAGTGGAGCTTGGAACTAGTGATGGTGGTCAGAGAGTCTGGGCTGGCAACTTTACTTAGCAGTTGGCCTACACCTTCAGGAAATGTGGCCCCCACCAGCACTAACTGAGCTTTGGGATTGAAGGGGTCTTTTAAGTCAGCTGGGTCTTCTGCTATATGGCTCTTCTCCAAGATGTAGTCCACTAGTTCCAGGAAGCTTTCATCCAATAGTGTGTCTGCCTCATCCAACACCAAGTAGGAGAGCTGCTTCAGGCTGATTAGTTGACCTTTCAGGGCCTTCCACAGAGCTCCTGGAGTGGCCACTAGCACATCTACTGGAGGTTGTTTGCACAGTTGCTGCCGGATGCTACTCATGCCATGGCCTCCCCCTAGCTCCAGCACTTGGAGGCCCAAGGAGATGCCCAAGGGCTGGGCTACGGCCCGCACCTGTTTGGCTAATTCTCGAGAAGGCACAAGGACCAGGCCTCGAGGAGCAGGTATACTGTGCGAGTCCAGGCTTGGCCGGCCCAAGAGCCGCTGAAGCAGAGGTAGTAGGTATCCGAGAGTCTTGCCACTGCCGGTTTCCGCGGCGCAAAGGATGTGGCGGCCGCGAAGAAGCGGGGGGATGGTACTCGACTGCACGGTTGTAGGCCGAACGACTTCAGGAGCAGCCTCCTGTAGTGCATGCAGCACGCGGGGTTCCAGACCCAGGGCGGCGAAGCAGTTCTCGGATGCGGGGTTCCGCAGCGCGGGTGCCTCGTGTTGCGCGCGCTCTATAGAGAAGTAGTCCCTGCGGGAGCGCCGACTCTTCCAACCACGCGAAGCTAGTGGCGCACGCTCCCAACGGCCCAGCGTGAGGCGCACCGGCTGGTTCAACTCCGGCCGCCGCGCTGAGATCAAGAGCGGGCCAGGTCGCGCCAGCACCAGCCGCGGGGAACTCCGTCGCCCGCTCTGCCGCTGTTCCTGCCGCCGCTGTAGAGCCCGCGGGATGCGAACCACGGGCAGGGGCTCGTCGGGACCGCGGACCGCTAGGTCCCGTCGAGGCGCCAAAAGCAACCGAACCGCGAGCCGCAGCGGCCGCAGCGGCCGCGCCAGAGCCATAGTTCCCGTGGCGTGCGAGAGGCGCCCGGCAATGACGTCACGGGCGCGCAAGGCCTCGTGGACGGTGTCTGGCGCGGCTCAGTAAGGCTTGTGGATTTGGCGAACCCCGAGGAAGGAGGGAGAGTCTGTAAAGTTCAACTGCGGCGAGGTCTGTAGGTCCGAACAGGGGTTGGCGTCACCCAGACCGGGACCAACCTTGGGGAAACGGGCTCGATGGAGGCAGGCTCCGGGGTCCGGCGTTACGCGGCGACGGGGGCCTGGCCTTATGGACGGGGTTGGGGGGGCAGAGGGCTTCTGGCGATTGGGTGTCCGGTCCTTGCCATTCTGCTTTGTCGCTCTCACCGCTTCTTTGGTAGCTTGTCGCGTACTGGTCTCCTGTAAATTCCGAGGATGCGGTGGTGGTTTCCCAGATGTGGTCGCCGGGCAAGGTCTGGTAATAGTTTATTGAGAGTCTGAATGTATGGCCAGGCCTGGGGGAGAAGACAAGCGCCAAGTGTCTTAGATCTAGGCACCCCCACTTCCCTTGGCCAAGAGCTGAGAGCCCCGAGGGCAAACCGATGGCCTCTCTGTAAAGTGGGAGGTAACATCTTCAGGCTTTATTTCGAGGAAACCTTTCCCTTTGTAATTTTCCCCCTTTTTCAGCTGAGGTTCACTCTCCATTTTCTTGCCTCCCCTCCCAGCTTTTTGTCCTGAGCCTACTATTCTTGCAGTACATTCACCTCCACTGGGTTCCCAGTCAAGATACCTAAATTGCTTAAATAGTGGTGAGGAGGGTCCTTCTACTCTACTGAGTAATCAGATATGTGGCTTTCCTCACATAGCCCTGGTCAGATAGAATATTTCACTTGAATTCAGATGTTCAGGTTGCAAAAAACAAAACAAAACAAAACAAAAAAACAAAAAAAAGCCCCCACAAAAAAACCCTTATCTTTCTCTGATTGACTTATTTCACTTAGCATTATCCATCTAAATCCATCCATGTTGTTGCAAATGGCAAGATTTCATTCTTTTTTAATAGCTAATATTCCATTGTGTGTATATATACACCACATTTTCTTCATCCATTCATCTATCAGGGGACACTTGGGTTGCTTCCATAATTTAGCTATTGTAAATAATGCTGCAATAAACATAGGGGTGCATTTATTTTTGGAACTCGTGTTTTTGTATTCTTTGCGTAAGTACCCCATACTGGAATTGCTAGATCATATGGCAATTCTATTTTTTGATTTTTTGAGAAGATTCCATACTGTTTTCCATAGTGGCTGTACCAGTTTTAATTTCCACCAACAGTGCAGGAGGGTTCTTTTCTCTCCACATCCTCACCAACACATGTTGTTTCCAAAAAGATAAATACTTTAAAAGTTTCAAATGCCATTTTGATACATAAGTAGACTTTCTGGAAAGTTACCCATAAACCAGCAGAGGAGAGAGTTTTGAGTAGTGACAGGTGAACAGAGTCATTGGATACAGCAGTGGCTCTCAAGTGAGGGTGATTTTGCCCCCGCCCAACCTAGGGGACATTTGACAGAGTTTGGAGACATTTTTATTTGTCACATCTGGGGAGGTGCTACTGGCATCTAGTGGGCAGAAGCCAGGGGTATTGCTCAACATTGTACAATGCACAGGAAAGCCCACCACAAAAAAGGATTATCTGGCCCAATATGTGAATAGTGTGTCATTGAGAAACCATGCATAGAGTATGAGGACTGAGGAGAGGCTGAGGTTTCATGTGCTTTCATTTCAGGTAGGCACATTTGACAAGCTCTTGCACTGACCCTGCCTCATCCTCAGAATCTGTAGCAAGTACACTGATGCCATTGCTTGCTTTGCCCTTGGGATTAGGAATTTTGAGGGCCCTGAAAGTCATAAACACAAGAAAAAGTTATTCAAGGAAGTGAAACTGGAGAAGAGAAGTTTAGGGAGAACAAAACTGTCCTTATGGATCTGGGGAATGTGCCAGATGGAAAAAAGATGAGGTGTGCTGTGGGGTACTACTCCAGAAGGCAGAACGAGGACCCGTAAGTAATAGGCAGATTCTGAATTTGATCTAAAGAACTGCTGTAACAACTAGAATTGCCCAGATCTGTCTTGAGGGTGCTGAGTTTTCCATTCATATGGAATGGAAAAGTTCATATCCAGGCCAGATGACTGCTGGTTGGCAATATGATAGAGGGGAGTTGATACAAAGGACACTCTAAGATATTGTGATTCTATACTACTTGTATGATTCTTTTTAAAAACTCAGGGCTCCTTGTTCCTTATCTATGTAGCTTCTTGGATATCTGACTCAACAGGCTTTATCCATTTACACGTGCCACTGTTTTATCAGATAAAAACAAAGTCTTACTTTGTACCAAGCCAGAACAGGTATACCGAAGGAATGATCGGAAAAGAATAATACATAGGTATGTACTTGCATTTGGGTTTTGCCCAGATACTTGGGGAAGGGAAGCTGGTTAGTATATGGCTGCTTTCTCACCACGCTCAAGTCCTGGAAGTATGATTAATTCATAGTCTCGTAAGGATTGGAATCTGTCCGAGCCGGTCTCTGCCCATGCCCTTAATTTCTTTTTGTCAGTTCATCAGACACTGAATAAGGCTCCTCTCTTTTCCTTCTGCTCACACTGAGTAACCTCTAGTTGTTATTGAGTTACATGTTGTATATTATAGTGCTCTAGAAATACGAAAGTTTTGCTTATTGTGGAAAGAATGTAAGCTCCTGAGAGCAGGGGCCTAAGTTGGTAGTATTTTTTTCCCAGGGCTGCCGTGGTAACTCATATTGCCTGGTTACTCCGTAAGTTTTTTTTTTTTTTTTTTTTTATTATTTTTAAAATAGATTTTATTTATTTATTTGACAAAGAGAGAGCACAAGCAAGGGGAGCAGCAGGCAGACGGAGAGGGTGAAGCAGGCTCCCTGCTCACCAGGGAGCCTGATGTGGGGCTTGAGCCCAGGACCCTGGGATCATGACCTGAGCCGAAGGCAGACGTTCAGCTGACTGAACCACCCAGGCGCCCCTACTCCATAAGTTAAACAGAATTGTCCCTTTGATCTCAGGTGATAATGGTACTGTCATGCTTTCATTTATTCATTCAATAAATGTTTCCTGAGCTTCAGGCATGTGCTGGGTACTGCTCGAACACACAGTGAGCAAAACAGGTACAATTCCTGCCCTAATGGAGTTTACATTCTGATTTAATTGGTTTGGGGGGTAAGGCCTGGACATTGGTATTTTTTTAAAGCCTTTCCAGATGATTCTAACGTGCCGCCCCGTTTGAAAGCACAGTTATAAACGAAGGACTTTGGGAATTGCAAGGGATCGCAAAAAAATAATCCCTGTTTCTTCTTTTTCCTGCCTGCGTCAGGACTGTTGTGCAAGTGCTGGCTATTCTCTTTTCAGCCCGTGTCATTATATGCCTAGGTCATTTCACCCTCTGTCTACCCCAACTCCTTACTTCCTTCTTGTCTTTCCCTCTCCAGCCCATCATCTGTTGTCTGAATGATCTTTCTAAAGCACAGCCATGGCCTTGTCACCCCTTGACTCAAAAGCCATCAGTGGATGCCCGTGGCCTACAGCTTCTCTCGTCATCAGTCTCCAGAGTCTGCCCCCAACTTCATCTCCTGCTGCTTTCTTACCTGAATCTTGTTTGTGCCAGTGGTGGCTCTTACGCAAGTTGCATAAAGGGCTTGCAGTCCTTTACTGGGTAAGCAAGACAGTGGAGTAGTCATTTGTCTACTTTGTAACCAAACTTGAGGTATGGCAAGACACTTGAAATGCTCTGTGATAGAGCACGTTTGTCTGTGATAGAGCTCTTCTGTGGCTGAAGCATGAACCATATTGTAGTTCTTGTTGCCATTTGACCTGTTAACTTCTTTTCACAACAAACCCTAAACACCTACCTTATGCCAGATTGTGTTCTCTGTGACAAGGACCTGGTGATGAGCAAGATGCAGTGCTTGCCTTCCCCCTGTGATGAGGGAGGCAGATTGATAGTTGCTCTTATAATTACAAGAGTATATTTCCATCCCAGGACAGGAATGAGCTAAGAGGAGGTGCCCTTACTCTGTGTTTGGGAGATGAGCATCAGGGAAGGCTTGCTGGAGGAAGTGACATCTGTATGGAGGTTCTGAAAGGTTACTGGAAGTCAGCCAGGTAGAGGAATAGAGGAATAGGAATCTGGGTTCTAGGCAGGGGCAACTTATTCAGAGACTACAAATTGGGAGAGAGCAGGCCAGTTTGGGGAGATAGAAATAGTTCAGAAGAGGGGCGCCTGGGTGGCAGAGCGGTTGAGCGTCTGCCTTCGGCTCAGGGCGTGATCCTGGCGTTATGGGATCGAGCCCCACATCAGGCTCCTCCGCTATGAGCCTGCTTCTTCCTCTCCCACTCCCCCTGCTTGTGTTCCCTCTCTCACTGGCTGTCTCTATCTCTGTCGAATAAATAAATAAAATCTTAAAAAAAAAAAAAGAAATAGTTCAGAAGAGCTGAAGCTTAGCATGGGGGAGTTAAGAGACAGGGGGCAAGTGATGAAAGATAGGGCTTCTGAGGAAGGCAGGGAACAGGACTTGTTTGCATTGTGAAGGAGCTGGGACTGAATTCTAAGGGCAGAAGGGAAGGCTTTGGAGAATGGGAATATCCTGTCCTGATTTGTGTTTTGAAAGACCCCTCTGGCTGCGGGAAGGAACATAGAGTGAACATAATGAGCCTGGAAGCAGAGACACTGGTTTGCAGGCTTTTGTCATCAATCATTTGATAAATGGCAGTGGCAGAGCCGAGAAGCTCCTTAGGGTCAAGAGCTTAGTTCTTCCCATTTCTTTACCTTCAGCACTTCACACAGTGCCTTCATCTTAAAAGAACTGGTAGATGTTTGTTGATATGACAGTACACTTAGAATGTGTTGAAAGTGTAAAAGCCCGATAGTGAGAGCAGTTAACATTTATTAAACCCTTACCGTGTGCTGGGAGCTATTGTGCATCATAAAATCAACTCTTCACAGCATCCCACCTGATGTAGATTCTGCTGGAGCCTCATATTCCAGAGGGAGAAGCCAAGCCTCCGCTAGGGTAATTCATCTGCCCGGGCAGAGTTGGGATTCCAGGGTAGGTCTGATTCCAGAGTTCAGAATCTTACCAGAGAGATGCTGTATCACCTCTTTCTCTTATAAATATAGTAGATCACTTTAATTTTTTCTTATCTACACGTGTTTTGAGTGGGAAATAGGATAATTCTCTGAATATTTAATCCTAATTGACTTCCGTTTTAACTCTTAATTTGTATTTTAAAGAAATTGCTTTTTAAGCAAGGTCACAGTCTCTAGGAAAATTTACATGGAAGGGACTGGTAAAGTTTTTTCCATTCGTTGCTTTCCCTGAATAGTGTTCCTTTCAACCTGAAAGCATTATAATTAATATCTATGCAACTGAAGTTCAGGTTACTGTCTGAGAAGGTCATCAAAACCGTCAGAGAGAAGACCAGCCCTTAAAAGAATGGTAGATCGTCTCAGTTTGTGTGACTAAAATGTTGATCTGGGTGTGATCCTGGGGCCCAGCGGATGGTGGTGGTGGCAACTGGGAAAGGGTGGGGACTGCCTAGCTTCTTTGAGAGGAGCCTTCTTGGAGGCAGGCGCTGTCAGGCACTGCCGGCATGAGCCAGAGGGAGTTCCCAGACCAGCCACCTACTGGAGGGTGTCCTCAGCCACCACAGTGAGTGTTCAGTCACACCTTCCTTTCCGAGCGGCTGCTAAGGGCCAAGTACTGGGCTCAGGGCTAGAAACCTGGCAGTGAACTAGGTAGCCGTGTTCCTGTCTTTGCGGAACTTGTCCTGGTGGTCTAGAGCAGGAGCTGGGGGTTAAACAAGAGACCACACAAATAAGTGCATGGGGATTGCAACTGAGCTATAGGGAAGCAAAAAGTGTTGCGAGAGCATGTGACCAGAGACCTGATGTTAGATGGTCTGGTAGGGAAAGGTCTCCAAAAAGGGGACATTCAAGGTCAAGAGGACCTTAATGTGGGTGTGTATGATTGAGTCAGGGAGAGTGTTCCAGACAGAGAGGACTGCAAGTGCACAGACTCCAGAGCTTGGTGTGGAAGACTTTCAAAGAAGGCCAGGGTAGCCAGAGCAAGGAGAGTGAGGGGGAGAGAGGCTCAAGGTGACCTGGAGACGTGGGCAGGGACAGGTCATGCAGGGCTTGGCAGGCCATCAGAAGGGTTTGGGAGTTATCCTAAACTCAATGGGAAGCCATTGAAGGATATAAACAAGGGAGTGGTATTATCAGAGTTGCTTTTTTCAGATGCCACGCAGTATCTTAAAGAGAAGGGATGGGAGGGGGTAAGATTAGATTTGGGGAGACCCATTAGGAGGCTGGCTTTGTGTGCAGTGGTGGCACTGGAGATGGAACAAAGCAGATGGATTAGTTAAATTTTGAAGGCTGTTTCAACAGGAGTTAGTGATAGATTGAATGTGGGGAATATGGATTAAGGATGAGTAATTGGGTGAATGGAGGTGCTAGTTGCTGAAATGGGAAACATTTTCTCTCCATGTGTTGATCTGATTAACACCTTCTCTCCTTTGAAAGCTTGAATCAGAAATTATTTCTTGGGGTGCCTGGGCGGCTCAGTCGGTTAAGCATACGACTCTTGATTTTGGCTCAGGTCTTGATCTCAGGGTTGTGAGATGGAGCCCTGTGTCAGGCTCCATGCCCAATGCAGAGTCTGCTTGAGATTCTTTCCCCCACCTCCCTCCCTCTCTGCTCCTCCCCCTGCTTGAGCTCTCGAGTTCTCTCTCTCTTTCTAAAATAAATAAATATAATTTAAAAAAAGAAGATGAAGAAGAAATTATTTCTTAAGGGAAGCCCTTCTCAACCCCTGTGCATCCCTTTCCTGCTGGCACAAATTCCCAAAAGCCTCATGTCTTTCACAGCAGTGTACACAGTTATAATTTCACAAGTATTTGTAAGTTCCCTTTCTATAACCCTCTCATCTACTGTACCTCCTCCTCCTCATAGTGCCAGCCGGTGCTTCGCATATGATAGGGGCTCAATAAATGTCTGTTGAATGAATTAATGAAGACAGAGGAGGCAGCTTAGGAGAGCACATCAAGACCTTGTTCTGTGCATGTTTAGTGTGAGATGTCCTTAAGATGCCTGGGTGGGGATGTATATTGAGCAGTTGGTGTAATATTTTAAGCCGTGGGAGTGAGTAAATTTGCAAGGGAGAATGTGTGAAATTAGAAGGGATGAGGGCCCAAGACTAAGGAGGAAACTCAACATGTGAGTAGAGTAGGTGAAACCAGGAAAGACACTGAAAAGCAGGGCAGAGAGGTGGGAGAAAACACAGGAAAGTGTGGGGTTAGGGGAGTCAGGAAGAGGGGAGGCTCAACCATGTCACCGTACTGTTAGTGAAACAAGATCGTGGACAGGTGAGTGTCTGTTGATTTCACAACTTCCAGGTAATTTGTGACTTTGAGCAGTTTTAGGAGAGCGGTGGAGATGGGGGCCAGCGGGAAAGGGCTGAATAGTAAAAAGAAAATGGAGACAGAGCAGAGCAGGGCATTGGCTAGCTAGCTTGGTGACTTTTTAGAAGGGTCCCTGTTTGCTTAGAATAAATAAGTATTAACAGTCTCTCTGGGATATGGGATTTTGATTTTTTTTTTTCTTTTTACTCCTGTTGGCTCTACCTTCAAAGTATATTTAGGATGTGAACACTTCCCACCACCTCTACTACTAACTCACCAGCAACTTTTATGTTGGTTACCAAAGAGCCTTGTACCTGGTCTCCTTATTTACTCTGGCCCCCAACAGACTGCTCTTTATATGGCAATCACTGTGATCAGGAGAAAACATGTTCAGTCATGCTACTCCTCTACTTAAAACCCTTTACTGGCTTCTATTTTGGGAAGAGCTAACAAAATTCATAGAGTGTCCTGCAAGGCCGTATGGCATCTGACTGTGTCCTGTCTGCTTATGGCTGTGACATCATGTATTTGACTTTCACTACTCCCTCTTCTCTTTGTGTTCCAACCACGTTGGCCTCCTTGCTGTTGCTCTAACACACCAGACAAGCTCCTGCCCTAGGGCCTTTGCACTGGCTGTTTCTTCTGTTTATTCTTCCACTAAATACCAACTTGGCTGACTCAAGTCTTAGCTCAAATGTTATCTTCCCATTGAGGCCTATCTTGGTTTCCCTATTTAAAATTTTATATTTTAATGTAAATATTTTCATATAAATATTTTTATGTTTTACTATAAAATATACCATTTATTTATATTTTTCCTGCTGGGAGTGAGGAGTATATGGGTGAAGGTGGTCAAAAGATATGAACTTCCAGGCGCCTGGGTGGATCAGTTGATTAAATGTGTTGACTCTTGATTTCAGCTCAGGTCATGATCTCAGGGTCATGGGTTTGAGCCCTCTGTCGGGCTCCATGCTCAGCACAGAGTCTGCTTGTACCTCCCCTCCCCCTTCTCTTTCTCTTTCTGTAAAAAAAGAAAGAAAAAAAAAGAGATGACTTCTAGTTAGAAGATAAATTTGTTCTGGGGACGTAATGTACACCATAGCAACTATAGTTGACAATACGCATATTTGAAAGTTGCTAAGAGTAGATTTTTAAAAAATATTTAATTAATTAATTTATTTGAGAAAAAGACAGAGAGCAGGGGAGGAGCAGAGGGGGAAAGAATCAAAAGCAGACTCTGCGAGCTGAGTGCAGAGCCCATCACAAGGCACTATCTCACAACCCTGAGACCGTGACCTGAACCGCAACCAAGAGTCGGATGCCCAACCTACTGAGCCACCCAGACATAAGAGTAGATCTTAAAAGTTCTCATCACAAGAAAAAAATTATTAATATGTGAGGTGATAAATGTTAACTTACTGTGGTAATCATTTTGTAGCATATGCATATATCAAATCACTATGTTGTACGCCTTAGATTAATACAACATTATATGTCAATCACATCTCAATAAAATGGAAAAAAATTTTAACACAGCCCCAGTGTTTTCAATTTCCTTTTTCCCTGCTGTTTTTCACTCTGTAGCATTACCAGTTTTCCAACATACTATGTAATTTATTTGTTATGTATTATTTTTTGCCTTTGTTCCACTGCTAGAATAAAAGCTGTATCAGAGCAAGAGTTTTTCTCTGTTTTGTTCTTTAATGTATCCCAAAAGACTAGGACAGTGGCTGGCTCAGACGAGGCATGTAATAAATATTCTTTAGATGAATGAAAAAGCATGCATGATTTTTATGATCAGAGAAAAGGAAAACAAAGTCCTCGTATGGAAAGAAGAAGAAAAGCCTGACCTGGATAACAGAAGCGATTTTCCTTATTTGGATATCTGATTCTTGTTTTCCCTTTCTGCAGGCTTTAGCAGAGGAAGAATGATTGAGCACAGCCTCTCACTGTGCTATCGCAACAAACTCATCTTAGCCCCTATGGTTCGGGTAGGCACTCTCCCAATGCGGCTGCTGGCCCTGGACTATGGAGCAGACATTGTGTACTGTGAGGTAAGAGGCTCCTGATTTTCCTGGAGGGCTTTCTACCAGTGCAGCCTCCTTCTTTGTGGGTGGGAGTGGTCAGGAGTTAGTGAGGGGCAGAATGGGCACTCACTTCACAGGCGCTCCCTGAAGGCAGTGGGAGACAAACGTGACACTTGTGAGTTCTCTGGGCCCTATTTAGGGCCAGCAGCCTTGGCAGCATGGAGGCCTTGTGGGATCCCTGGGCTGGGTGGTTAGATGAATGTCATGTCAGGTCACTGCCCTGGCCTCTGTCGGAGTTAATAGACATTCAGTGCATGAGTGAATGAACTTAAGGTTAGGAAGAGGAGGAAAAGGACCAGGGAAGCTGGATGGGGTTGGTTTTGGGAGCCACAGGATTTTCTGGTGGTAGTAGCTACTGGGTTGCCTACATCCTGGCTGTTTTGGAGAATAGAAGGACTTCAGATCCAGATTTAAAAAGCATTTTCTAGGAAAAACAGCATTATAGAAGTAGCTGATATTGGACTTGAGGAAAGAAAGTGAGGGCATTTTGGTCCCATTCCTATGTGGCATGGGCACTGGGAGATTTGCCTGGCAGCTGGGTATGCATAGTCATGCTGGTTTTCAGCTTTATGGGAAGGGGAGCTGCAGAGCCTGGCAGAGGGATGCCCATGGCTGGGGATCGCCATGCCAGTGTCTATAGGCGGGCAGGGCCAGAGCCGTTTAAGGTGCTAGCAAGATGCAATGGGAGAGAGGGAGCATGTGTTGTCCAGATGTGGGAGTCAGAAAGGGAGGTTCCCGAGTTTAGGATCACGGGTGTAGGACCTGACTTCTAAGGGGTTTGTTGAAATAAAGGCAAGGAGGTCCGAGAAATGAGAGCTGGGCATCCATAAGCCTTCCAGGCTGCCAGAATGTGGCCAGGGCAGGGAGGAACCTGTGTCCAGAGGCCAGTCCCAGGGGAATGGGGTAGTGCACTGAGCACTATTTATCTGGTCACTCATCTTTTGAGCCCGCACTCAGGCCCCCAGGCAGTCAGCTGTGGATTAGGTGTAGCCTTTCTTAGCCAGCACCCTCCTGGGCCTCCAGAAAAACCTCTTGGATTTAGAAGAGGATTGGGAGGAAGGACTGTGAGGACTCAAGGACTGTGGAGGACTTCGAGGATTCGTGGACTCAGAACCTGAGAAACGGGGACCAAAAAGACGAGTCCCAGAGAGCTTCACTGTTGTTTTGTTGCTTGTGATGCCTCCTTTGGCATGCTTGATGGGCTTTCACTCTGGCAGAGTCAATATGGCTTATAAACAAACCGGCCTCTGCCAGAGGACACCTAGGTCTTCCACTTAGGCCTAACCCCTGTGGAGAGCAGAGGCAGGCTGGCCAGTGGACCCTTGCTTAGCCTGGGTAGCTGGCTGGATTCGGGACCAAGTACTGGACATGGCACAATATGGTGCCTGGTGCCCCCTGGCGGATCCAGCTTGGCTCTGCAGGCCCGCCGCCTGGATGATCTTCCTGGGTTCACATGAGGTGGTCCAGCTGTGGATTTAGTTAAACTATTCCACCCATCTCACAGGACCAGAGTATGGAGTCTAGGAAATACCAGGCATGCACACACCTCCTTAAAACCTCTGCAAAGCCCTCAACAGCTGGAGGTAAAGAAAGGATGAACTAGCTCAGCAGTAGTCAAGGGAGCAGTAGTCTGATTCCCCACTAAGATCTGCCTTATTGATAGGGGTTTTCCAGGACTTCCTCAGATTTCATTTATCTATTCCTTTTTATAAAGACCAGGGGCCTCCAGTTCCCCAGAATGTGAGAGGACATCTACCTGTTGGACTTTTACTAAGCAAGACCAGGGGAGGAGGCGGTGTTCTTAAGAGGCCCTGATTGCCAGAATGCGTCCTTAAAATTTTTTTTGTGTGTGTAGTAAAAAACACATAACATAAAATTTACCATCGTGGGGCGCCTGGGTGGCACAGCGGTTAAGCGTCTGCCTTCGGCTCAGGGCGTGATCCCGGCGTTATGGGATCGAGCCCCACATCAGGCTCTTCCGCTATGAGCCTGCTTCTTCCTCTCCCACTCCCCCTGCTTGTGTTCCCTCTCTCACTGGCTGTCTCTATCTCTGTCGAATAAATAAATAAAATCTTTAAAAAAAAATTTACCATCGTAACCATTTTTGAATGTGTACTTTGGTAGTGTTGAGTTGTGAAACAGATCTCTAGAATCTTTTCATCTTGCACAACTGAAACTCTATACCCATAAAACAAGTCCCCTTTGCTCCATTTCTCCAGCCCCTGGTAACCACTCTCCTATTTTCTGTTTTTATGAATTTGACTACTTTAGGTACCTCATAGAAGTGGAAGCATGCGATACTTGTCTTTTTGTGACTGGCTTGTTTCACTTAGCATAATGCCCTCAAGGTTCATCCATGTTGTAGTATGTGACAGGATTTCCTTCCATTTTTAGGCTGAATAATAGTCCATTGTATGTATATGCCCCATTCTGTTTATGCATTCATTGGTGGATGGACATTTGGGTGCTTCTCTGTCTTGGTTATTTTGAATAGTGTTGCTATGAGCATAGGTATGCAAATATCTCTTTGAGATCTTGCTTTCAATTCTTTTGGATATATATATACCCACAAGTGGGATTGCTAGATCAGGTGGTAGTTCTCTTTTTAATTTTTGGAGGAAACTCTATGCTATTTGCCCTAGGAATTGCACCATTTTACAATCCTACCAACAGTGCACAATTTCTCCATGTCCTTGCTGACACTTGTTCTGTTCTTTTTTCTTTTCTTTTTTTTTCTTTCTTTCTTTCTTTCTTTCTTTCTTTCTTTCTTTCTTTCTTCCTTCCTTCCTTCCTTCCTTCCTTCCTTCCTTCCTTCCGTCCTTTCTTTCTTGTCATCCTAATGGGTGAAAGGTGACAGCTCATTGTGGTTTGAATTTGCGTATCTCTGATGATTAGTGATGTCGAGGATGTTCATATGCTTGTTGGCCATTGGTGTATCACCTTTGGAGAAATTTTTATTCAAGTCCTTTGCCCAGAATGGGTCATTTCTTAAAACTTAAAAAAAATTCAAATTTATAGAAAAGTTGCTGTATGTCTATACTTCAATAAAAACAAATTTTAAAAGAGAAAAAATTATTAAAAAGTTGCAGGAATAGACAGAGAACATCCATACCCAGACTGACCTATGGTCAACATTTTTGCTTGATTTTTTTTTTATCATTTGTGTTCTATCTAATGTATATATATTTTCTCCTTAACTAATTTTTTAAAACTTTTTAAAAAAAGATTATTTATTTATTTATTTTGATAGAAAGCGTGAGCTGGCGTGGGGTGGGGGGAGCAGTGGAGGGAGCTGGAGAAGCTGACTCCCCACTGAGCCGGGAGCCTGATGTGTGGCTTGATGCCAGGACCCTGGGATCATGACCTGAGCCAAAGGCAGATACTTAACCAGCTGAGCCACCCAGTCTCCCCCTTAACTAATTTTTTAAGCTCTAGTATAGTTGACACACAATGTTACATTAGTTTCATGCATTCTTCTTAACTATTGGAGTAAGTTTCATACACTATAATTTTCACTTCTCAAGTACTTCATTGATATTTTCCCAGAATCAAGTCTTTTTTCATATAATTATGATATAGGCATCATCTTCAGTAAACTTAACATTGATATAATACTTTTTAAAAATCTACCTTCCATGTTCTAATTTTGTCAATTGACCCAAAATTTTTCCTCTAAGCATTTTTTTAATATTTAAAAAAATTTTTTTAAATGATTTTATTTATTTATTTTTGCGAAAGAGAGAGAGGGAGGGCATGAGCAGGGGGAGGGGCAGAGGGAGAAGCAGACTCCCTGCTGATCAGGGAGCCTGATGCAGGACTCCATCCTAGGACCCTGGGATTTTGACCTGAGCCAAAGGCAGACGCTTAACCAACTGAAGCACCCAGGTGCCCTAACATTTTTTTTTTTTTAAAGATTTTATTTATTTATTTGACAGAGATAGAGAGAGCCAGCGAGAGAGGGAACACAAGCAGGGGGAGTGGGAGAGGAAGAAGCAGGCTCATAGCAGAGGAGCCTGATGTGGGGCTCGATCCCATAATGCTGGGATCACGCCCTGAGCCGAAGGCAGACGCTTAACCGCTGTGCCACCCAGGTGCCCCATCTAACATTTTTTTTTTTAAGATTTTATTTTTAGGGTCGCCTGAGGGGCTTAGTTGGTTAAGTGTCTGCTTTCGGCTTGGGTCATAATCCCAGGGTCCTGGGATCCAGCCCTGTGGCTTACTCTCTGCTTAGTTGAGAGTCTGCTTCTTCTTCTCACTATGCCCTGCCCCCCCAACTCATGCTTTCTCTCTCTCAAATAAATAAATAAAATCCTTTAAAAAAAGATTTTAAGTTATTTCTACATCCAACATGGGGCTCGAACTTAAAACCCCGAGATCAAGAGTTACATGCTCTACCAACTGAGCCAGCCAGGCTCCCCTTTATTTATTTATTTATTTATTTATTTATTTATTTATTTATTATTATTATTTTTTAAAGATTTTTTAAATTTATTTGACAGAGATAGAGACAGCCAGCGAGAGAGGGAACATAAGCAGGGGGAGTGGGAGAGGAAGAAGCAGGCTCATAGTGGAGGAGCCCGATGTGGCTCAATCCCAGGACCCTGGGATCATGCCCTGAGCCGAAGGCAGATGCTTAACCACTGCGCTACCCAGGCGCCCCCAGGCTCCCCTTTAAAACCTTTATTGAGATATGGTTCACATGCCATATAATTCACCAATTCAAACTGTACAATTCGGTGGCTTTTGGTATATTTACAGAATTGTGCATCCATCACCACAGTCAACTGTCGAACATTTTCATCACACCAAAAAGAAACCTCATATCCGTTAGCAAGCCCTCCCCAATTCCTCCCTCCCCTAGTCCCTGGAAACCACTATTCTGCTTTCTGTTTCTATAGATTTGCCTGTTTTAAACATTTCATATAAATAGAATCATACCACATATGGTCTTTTATGCCTGGTTTCTTTTACTTAGCATAGTATTCCTAAGGTTTGTCTATGTTGTTGCATGTATCAGTACTTCGTTCCTTTTAGTGGCTGACTAATAGTTAAATGTATGTGTGTACCACAATTTGGTTATCCATTCAGTTGATGAACATTTGGATTATTTCTGCCTTTTGCCTGTTATGAACCATGCTGCTATGAACAGTTGTGTACATTCCTCTTGGGTATATACACCTAGGAGCAGAATTGCTGGATCATATTGTAACTCTGTGTTTAACCATTTGAGAAAATGCCAGACTGTTTTCTGAAGCAGCTGTGCCATTTTACGTTCTCACCAGTATGATGTTTCCAGTTTCTCCACAACTTTGCCAACACTTATTGTCTTTTTGATTATAGCCATCCTGGTGGCTATGAAGTGGTATCTCATTGGTTTTGGATTTGCATTTCCCTAATGATTAATGAAGTTGAGCATCTTTTCCTATGTTTATTGGCCATTTGTATATCTTCTTTGGAGAAATGTCTAATAAAATCTATGCCCATTTTTTAATTGGGTTATTTGTCCTTTTAGTCTAAGAATTGTAAGAGTTCTTTATATAATCTGGATAATAGACCTTTATCAGATAGATGATTTGCAAATATTTTCTCCCATTCTGTGAGTTTTCTTTTCACTTTATTGATAGTATCCTTTGATACATAGAAGTTTTTAATTTGATTAAGTCCAGTTTATCTATTTTTTCTTTGTTGTTTGTAGTTTTGGTATCATCTCTAAGAAATTATTGCCTAATCTTTGGTCACAAAGACTTGTGTCTGTGTTTTCTTCTATGAATTTTATAGTTTTGGCTCTTAATACATTAGTTCTTTGAAGCATTTTGAGTTAAATTTTTTTTTTAAAGATTTTATTTTATTTATTTGACAGAGACAGCCAGCGAGAGAGGGAACACAAGCAGGGGGAGTGGGAGAGGAAGCAGCAGGCTCCTAGTGAAGGAGCCTGATGTGGGGCTCGATCCGAGAACGCTGGGATCACGCCCTGAGCCGAAGGCAGACGCTTAACTGCTGTGCCACCCAGGTGCCCCATTTTGAGTTAATTTTCGTATGGGATGTGAGGTAGGGACTCTAGCTCACATCAAAATTCATTTTCTTGCACTATTTATTGAAAAGATAATTTTTCCCCAATAAATTGTCTTGGTACCCTTGTCAAAAATCAGTCAATTATAGATGTTTTGGTTTGTATCTAGACTCTCAATTCTATTCCACTGGTCTATATGTCTATCCTTACGCCAGTACCACAGTCTTTTTTTTTTTTTTTCTTTTTGGGAGAGAGAGAGAGAGAGCGAGTGGAGGGGAGGGGCAGAGGGAGAGAGAGAATCTTGGGGCTCGATCTCACAACCGTGAGATCATGACCTGAACCGAAATCAAGAGTTGGATGCTTAACTGCCTGAACCACCCGGGTGCCCCAACACACAGTCTTGATTATTGTAGCTTGGTAGTAGGTTTTGAGATTAGGAAGTATGAATGTTCTAACTTTGTTTTTCTCTTTCAAATTGTTTTGTCTAATCTGTGTTCCTTGCATTTCCACATGAATTTTAGGATCAGCTTATCAATTTCTGCAAAAAGAGGAATTAGGGTTTTGATAGGGCTCGTATTGAATCTGTAGCCCAGTTGGAGAATATTTCCATCTTAACAATATTAAGTCTTCCAATCCATGATCATGTCTTTCGTTTATTTCGCTCTCCTTTAATTTCTTTCAACAATATTTTGTAGTTTCCATGTGCAGATCTTTGCCTCCTTGTTTTCTTCTTTCATCATTTCTCATGAGAGATCAATTGTTTTTTTTTTTTTTAAGATTTTATTTATTTATTTGATTGAGAAAGAGAGATAGCACAAGCATGGGGAGCAGTAGGCAGAAGGAGAGGGAGAAGCAGATTCCCTGTGGAGCAGGGAGCCCGTCATGGGGCTCGATCCCATGACCCTGGGATCATGACCTGAGCTGAAGGCAGACACTTAAGGACTGAGAAATCAGTTGTTAATCTTATTGAGGATGTGGTAAGTCACTTCTCTTTTGCTGTTTTCAAGATTTTCTCTTTGTCTTTGGTTTTCAGCTGTTTGATTGTTTATTTCTAGGTGTGGCTGTCTTTGAGTTTATTTCACTAGGCGCTGTTGAGCTTCTTAGGTGTTGGATTAATGTTTTTCATCAGATTTGGGAAAATTTCTGCCACTGTTTCTTCAAATATTCTTTCTATCCCTTCTCTCCTTCTTATCCTTTAGGGGCTCCCATTATTCATTTTGGTATTGATTTTTTTTTTTTTTTGAGGGGGAAATTGTATAGCTTTTCAATCTGAGTGTATTTGTATTTCTGCAAATAAGAGCTATACCAAAGATCCTTCAACCAAATTAGAAACTAAAAAAAATGTACCTGGATATACCAGAGGTGGGGGTAGAAAGGTGGCATGGAGAGACACTGGTGATAAACTGGGGATAAATGTTATGGTCAGCTCAGACAGAGAAAGCAAACCAAGAGGAATGAAAAAGATGAAGGTGTCAGGGTGTATTTCAGATATAGGAACATAACACATGATAGACAAGAAAGAGTAAGCCTGTACATGGTAAGGCATTATATTATTTATTTATTTTTAAGTAGGCTCCATGCTGGGCAGGGCCCAATTTGCGGCTTCAACTCATGACGCAGAGATCAAGACCTGAGCTGAGATCAAGAGTTGGATGCTCAACTGACTGAGCCACCCAGGTGCCCCTAAGGCATTTTAAAATTAAATGTTGTGGGGTGCCTGGCAGGCTTAGTTGGGAGAGCATGTGACTCTTGATCTCAGGGTTTTGAGTTCAAGCCCCACATTGGACATGGAAAATTGGGTAGTCATTTGAAGAAAAAAATGACTTACAAATGGCCTTATGTTCAGGTAAGTTAAAATCTAAATTAGTTTTAAAAAGAAAAAAACAATTAAGATTATATTCTTAACTATATAATGGAGATATATTCATGGCAAAGTTAGAGTAGTCTCCCACTCCCAGAGGTTGGGGGATGGGTGAAGTAGGTGAAGGGGATTAAGAGGTACAGACTTCTAGTTATAATGTAAATAAGTCATGGGGTTGAAAAATACAACATAGGGAATATAGTCAATAATAATGTAATAACTGTGTGTGCTGACAAATGGGAACTAAACTCGTGGTGAGCTTTTCATAATGTAGAGAATTGTTGAATCACTGCGTTGTACACCTGAAAGTAACATAATATTATATGTCAACTATACTTCAATTAGAAAAAAAATAGGGTGTAGCTTAAAAAAAAAAACACCAAACTGAGGAAGTAGTAGTGATAGAAGAAAAGTATTTGTGATAAGTAAGACGGAAAAACTCAACATCCAATTTGACAAAGAGTAGACTTTTTCCTACAACTTGTATAGATGTAAAAGGCAGTTTGCTATGAAGACGCACGGATTGTAAACTCTATCACTTGGAAAAACAATGTTTTCATTAATTAAGGACATACAGTGAAAAAAACCATGAGGTCCCATTTTATCCCCACAACTAACTGAAATGAATAAATTTTTAAAAAAGATTTATTATTTATTTTTCTTTATTTGACAGAGGGAGAGAGTGAGAGAGAGAGGGAACACAAGCACAGGGAGCGGGAGAGGGAGAAGCAGGCTCCCCGCTGAGCAGGGAGCCCGATGCGATGCGAGGCTCAATCCCGGGACCCTGGGATCATGACCTGAGCTGAAGGCAGACGCTTAACGGGTGAGCCACCCAGGCGCCCCTGAAATGAATAAAATTGATGAACAGTGGTGTTGAGGGTGTGTGGGTGAGCAGACACACTTGTGGTTTTATTGGTGACAGTTTAATTTCTCCACTTAAACAGTTGAACATCTGTTGCATGCAAGGTCGTGAAGAGGCTCTGACAGATGTTTCATGAGCCCTCGCAACGTGCTAGATGCTAATGATTGGAAGATGAATGAGACAGTATCCAGGCCCCAAAGGCTTTTTTGGTGCGGTGGAGAGACTGAAAAGAGAATAAGACATTTCAAGGGCCATTTTGCCTTAACTTCTCGTGGGGCTCAGGCTGCCTGGCCTGAGTCTTCAAAGCCTACCTCTGTGTGGACGCAGGATCCTCCTCAGGGGATTCAGAGTCTAATGGTAAAGATATGACAGGGGTATTTATAACTGGCATTTGAAGAGAGGTGGGTTTGGGAATCCCGAGGAGGACGAGTTACCGCTGGCAGGGCTGGGGACCCCAGCAAGGGCTGCCTTGCTTTACCCTGCTCATTTCCAGCGAAGTTCAGCCTGGCTGCAGAGCCTTTTTATGAGCACAGGCCACTCAGTGCTGCCCACTTGTCCACTTGCCTTTTTGCCTGGCCCTGCAACTAAGACCACTGCCTGCAAGGGCTCTGTGTTGGGCTGTGTCCATCCCTTGGGACACCACACAGATTCTTGGGGCTTAAGTGCCAACCGTGTATCTGTAACTGCTTGGGGGTGGTGATTTGTTTGGCCAGGCCTGGTGGACATCAGATACGTGATGACCTAAATGCAACACGGAAGAAATAGCCACAGAAACACCTACAGTCTGTATTAACGTGGATGATGAGTATGTGAGGGGGAGCCCAATGGATGCCATCGGTGCCCTTTGGCCACTTTAGCCCTACATGCTCCTCTGAGGGAGCAAAGGCTATTGTGCCCACCTGGCTGGAGTTGGGACTTGCTGAGGCTCATAGGTAGTCAGTATCGGATGAGTACCAGGGGGCAGAGTTTCTTCCTATATTTTTCTGGACCCGCAGAACCCCTGGGCCTGAGCTTCTGGATAGTGTGGCAGGTACCTGGCTCTTGTGATTTATCTTACACGTTTACTGAAATGATCACCGAACAAAGAACAGTTGTCTCCTAGCAAGAGGTAGAGAATCTCAGTCCTTCAGGAGACAGGCGCTTTCTCTTCATTTTCATGATCCCGATTTTGAAGAAACCTCTTTCTCCTTTCCTTCCTGAGTCTGTTTGAAAATGTCCAGTGCTCAAGAGCTGGCCCCTTTTGTTTCCACAGTGTGATCCATGTTGGACAGGAGTTTTAGAATTGATCTCGGGACACCTGGGTGGCTCAGTCAGTTGAGCATTTGCCTTCGGCTTGGGTCTTGATCCCGAGGTCCTGGGATCCAGCCTTGCAGAACCTGCTTTTCTCTCTCCCCCTGCCCACCCCTGCCCTGCCCCTCGCTCATGCTTTCTCTCCTTATCTCTCTCTCTCAAAAAAAAAAATAAATAAAAATTTAAAAAAAAAAATAAATAAATAAAAATCTTTATAGAATTTATCTCAAATCTTCCTCTCTGCTTTTATTCGCTGGTCCCCCTTTTGTCCTTGGACATTTCCTGGGAGCCCATTGCTGTCTGCTGTTTGTGTAGGGGTGAGGTAGGAGGTTCTTTGAGGGGATGGACTGGAACTGAGACTACTAGGTGAGGAAAGTATCCAGGTATCCATAATCTGGGCTTTTGTCTTGTCTCTGGCTCCTTGAGTGCCTCACCCTTTCTAGGCCCCCAGCATCTCCAAGGTCCCTGGGAAGAACAGCTGATCGAGGGTAGCTCACTCAGACTCCTGCTTGCCATGCTTAGACGGGGAGGTCAGCACTACTACATTCCCCAAAAGCCATGATTTGTTGTTAGTAGTAGGGTGACAGGCCAAGTGATTCCGCCATTAGTGACCCTCAGTGATGGTCCCTCCGCCTGTACCCAATACCTACATGACCAGCACTGACAGGTGCCCTCTGATTTCTCCACAGGAGCTGATTGACCTCAAGATGCTTCAGTGCAAGAGAGTTGTCAATGGTGAGTGCAGTTCTGGTCCCAGGATTGCGTGTGCGCCTGGTCAGGCCCAAGCAGCACTAGCTACCCCTGCCCTTGCCTGGGGTGACAGTGTCCTTCCAATGTGCTCCTTGCCTGGCTGTGTAATTTTGTGGATCATGTACTCCCTTGACAACAGTCACTACTCTCCAGAGACTCTGACAAAGACCCAGATGTGAAATAGGCCAAGAATACCTTCCACCCAGAGGCTTGCTGGCTTAGAAATTGACAAGTTTCATAGCAGAGAAGAGGCGCTAAAAGCTTTGGGGTCAGGATGGCTTCAGCATTGTTCCTGTCTCTGCCACTCGCTCACTGTGTGACTTTGAGCAAGTCATATGACTTCTCTGCCTCCCATTTCTTCAGCTGTAAAATGAAAATCAAAACTCCTGCTTTACTTAAATCATAGGGTTGGAATGAGAATCAAATAAGATAACGTACATGTAAGTACTTTGCAAACAGAAGTGGTTGTGCTAAATTGTGGTTTTGCTTGTGCTTTATTGATGAGGCTGATTCTGTTTTGATTAGTGTTGTGGTATTGTTTGAGGTTTTTGAAATGTATACACATTTGTGAAATCTTAATATCAGTTCACCAGAAGTTATGACTCCATTTTGTATTTAATCGTTTCAGATTTATATTTTTTCGGTATGGAAATTTCATTTTTACAAACCCATATAAGCTAGAAGATGAAAAACCCCATTAATCTCACATTTGAAGAGGTAGTCACTAAGAGGAATAATGTATATATTTTTTACCACATTTAGTAGAGCGTGCGTATAAAAACAGAGGCTGTTTCTGTATATGCCCTCCCTTGGGATCATGCACTGCATGTTTTGCCCCTTACTTTTTTTTTACTAGGACCTTGTCCCATGTTGATATCTATAGATAACTATGTCAGAATTGATTTCATCATTTCATCAGTGCCTTAATGTTCCCAGTATTTTGCTGTTATAAATAAAACTGTAGTGTAAGCACAGAAGGTCTTTGTGGTTCTCCTCTCAGACTTCCTCCTGCCAGTCATGAGCCTGTGCTGCTGGAATTCACTTCCGTTGCCTCTCCCAACATGTCACCACTTGGACCCTACCTTCTTTGCCTTCCTTTTTTTTTTTTAAGATTTTATTTATTTATTTAACAGACAGCCAGCGAGAGAGGGAGCACAAGCAGGGAGAGTGGGAGAGGAAGAAGCAGGCTCCCAGCGGAGGAGCCTGATGCGCGGCTCGATCCCAGAACCCTGGGATCACGCCCTGAGCTGAAGGCAGACGCTTAACAACTGAGCCACCCAGGCGCCCCTACCTTCTTCACCTTCTAATCTGTTTAGTGCTGGGTTGATAATAACAGCTTCCATTTATGCAAGTGCTTTACGTGTATTAAAGGTCTCATTTATTTCTCAAAATAAACGCACAGGGTAGGAATCGTCTCCCCTCTGCCATGTTGGATTTCTTTCATGTGGCAGTCATCTTTGAAAGGTAATAATGGTAGTACCTACTGTAGAGCTTTATTATGAAGAACATATGAAATTCTTGTTATTTGCGATAGTTATGTTCTATAAAGTTGCTTCGAACGCCAAATTAGCAAATACTGAACCATCGCTCTTAGGGGAAATATGGGATTAGGTTGCTGCGGGCCTCTGGTCACCACATTTTCACTAACAGGTCAGTGCACAACCTGTTTTCTGTGTATTTCTATTTAAACATTGAACTCACAGCCAGTAGTACTTTAATTTCATATTTGAACAAAGGTCATTTAACATGGGTTTTCTCCAGAGGGCACCTCACAGCCTCTTGTGCTTAGGAGCACTGGATAGCACTTCGGCTCTGTGCTCGGGGCCATTTTCAACAGCGAGAGCAACAAAAGGCCCACAAATGCAAAAAAATGTAGCATTATATATACCACCATAAGGACGCTTCTTTATAGTGTGAGAGCTGAAACAGGAAGGTAGAGCCTTGTCTTGTTTGACCTCAGCTGGGGGTGCATGCATCAGGTGACTGACTTTTTATAGTTCTGTGTATGTCTGTGAATGACCTTGAAAATGCCATGAGTATTGATTTGGGGGTTACAGATACATTTTAGCAAGCAGGCAAATTTGCAAGTACGTAAGTACACATAATGAGGGTTGACTGTAATAGAGTGAATCTCCACTTGCAGTACCTAGCACATGGTAAATAATTAAGAAACAACAACTTTACTGAACTTCAGAGTGACATCTGGGAAAATCTGGGCCAAATCTGAAACACAGACAAGGTTCCATGTATGTACATTTTATTCAGCGTTTTAAAAATTACAAAACGTAAACACTACACCAGGGAAGTGCATAAAACACAAGCACGCGGTATAACAAATAACTGTAAAGGCACCAGCATGTAACTACCATCACCTAAGTCAGACACTAGACCATCACCCGCATCTCAGAAGCCTCCATGTGCACACCGGTTTCTTTGAAGAATTGTTACTTCCAGCATCCTTTTTCCCCTGCAAAGTGATATTTTTGCTGTGTTTTCTTCCAGGGATTAGGCTAGGTTGAACTTGCTTCTTCATTGAATGGCCCAGTGTGTTTGTGTTTTCTTGCAGAGGTGCTCAGCACAGTGGACTTTGTTGCCCCTGATGACCGAGTCGTCTTCCGCACCTGCGAAAGAGAACAGAGCAAGGTTGTCTTCCAGATGGTATGAGATCCCAGGGCCTGAGCGCCCTCCCAGGGGTTACTCATCCTTAAATGCCTGGGCTGCATTGCATAGTGGTGGTTTCCTGAGACTCTGCTTTAATGTTTTTCTTTTCTTTCTTTCTTTCTTTCTTTCTTTCTTTCTTTCTTTCTTTCTTTCTTTCTTTCTTTTCTTTTCTTTCTTTCTTTCTTTCTTTCTTTCTTTCTTTCTTTCTTTCTTCTCTCTCTCTCTCTCTCTCTCTCTCTCTCTCTCTCTTTCTTTCTTTCTTTCTTTCTTTCTTTCTTTCTTTCTTTCTTTCTTTCTTTTTAAGATTTTATTTATTTACTTGACAGAGAGCACAAGCAGGGGGAGTGGCAGGCAGAGGGAAAGGGAAAAGCAGGCTCCCCGCCAATCAGGGATCCTGATACAGGGCTCAGTGCCAGGATGCTGGGATCACGACCCGAGCCAAAGGCAGATGCCCAACCGACTGAGCCACCCATGCGCCCAGGCTTTCATGTTTTTCAAAGATTTGTTCATGAGTGTTTACACTGTCAGAGACAGTTTAAGGAAATCAAGCTATGTCACTGTTACATGCCTTCAGTGTCAAATATAATTTCCTTAGTTGTAGGAATTGCCTGTTTGGCACAACTTACATATTTTTTACCCCCCAATTCTAGGGGGTAAAAAATCAGTTCATGTTCTTTATTTTTGTATAGTCTGTATATATTTCCCGTAGAAAGAAAATTAGGTTTCCTCAAGAGCAGTTAATTTATGTTGTGCTTGTAATGACTCCATAGCACTCTTCTCTCACTTTAGGAATTTCTTGGTGCTTTTTCAGAAATAGGTTCTGCATGGTTTTTAAAAAATTAGGGGCACCTGGGTGGCACAGCGGTTAAGCGTCTGCCTTCGGCTCAGGGCGTGATCCTGGCGTTATGGGATCGAGCCCCACATCAGGCTCCTCCGCTGGGAGCCTGCTTCTTCCTCTTCCACTCCCCCTGCTTGTGTTCCCTCTCTCGCTGGCTGTCTCTCTCTCTGTCGAATAAATAAATAAAATCTTTAAAAAAAATTGGTAATAACAACGGGTAAACATATGGTAAAGCAAATATAGCAAACTATTAATTATAGAATGTAAGTGGAGAGTATATGAATGAAATGTTCGGTATATAATTTTGTCAACTTTTTTGTATGTTAGAAAGTAATCACAGCATTGAGGGCATTTTCTAGGCCTTCCAGTCCAATTTTTACCTCCAGCAGTGAGCTATTTCAGCGGGCTGGCTGTTTAAGAGAATGCCAGCCAGACTTTACTTGCCGAAGTGTGTGTGCATGTGCGCACACGTATGTGGTGTGTGTAGCTGTATTTGCACATCTGTGCATGTATACCTGTGTCAGGGGTGATGGTTGATGGAGCCTCTTTTGTTCCCAGGGGACTTCAGATGCAGAGCGAGCCCTTGCTGTGGCCAGACTTGTGTAAGTTCTTCTGTCTTTGGGACTGCCTTTGCCTCTCCCGTGGGCTGTGAAGCTTTATTACTTCTGGTGACCTTGGAGGCAACCACCTTTGTCTCTTAGCTGTCTGTCTTTTCTTTCCAGGTTAGGGGTGTCTGGTTTGTTTGTTTTTTTCTCTGTTTTTGGCATCTGAGGGCTGGCCTGGAACTCATGTGTACCATGTACTCAGATCCCAGATAACCTCCGTTCAGGAGACTATTTTTTAGTGTTTATTCATGAAGCTCCCTTTCCAGGGATTCTTATGACTATGAGCCCTAAGGTTTGAGTCTCCTGAAGTGTAGGTAAGGGTTATTGCTGCCTAAATTAATGAAGGCAGGAGAGTACTGTGGGTAAGGAGATGGGCTTTGGAGTTAGACAGACCTGGGTTGGAATTCTGGGTTGCTGCTTGCTGAGTGACCTTACATACTTTAACCATACTTCAACTAAGAGAACTTAGTTTACTTATCTATGAAATGAGACCAATAGTACTACCTACCTCTGGCATTATAAGTGACGGTAAGTGAGATAATGCACGTAAATGTCTTCACAATATGTGATGTGTAGTGAGTGATTAGTGTTACCTATTAATTACAATAGCACTGAGAAGGAACTCAGGCATTAACTACAGACTGTTAACTATATACACACCAGAAGATGAGCTAAGGGTCTGTTCCACATCTGAAAATTGTTTGGAGTAAGCCAACTTGTGTAGCCCAGCAAACAAAGGCAGTCCTGCAATTTCTGCTAGAACCAGTGCTCTGAGAAGGGGCTCTTGTACTCATGTCGCTTCTGTGCGTTGACAAATGGCTTTCACTACCCCAGTCAGAACTGGAACTCTGGGATCAAGTTCGGTGTGGCTGTCACTCAGCATTTGGATTATCTGATCTAATTCCCAAGTAGCAAAGTCCTCTACAACTAGCCCTTTGTAGATGTTTGAGTACTATATGCTCTTCCTCTTGAACTCTGCTCAGGGAAGGCAGTTGTACCTTTCAGAGACCAGTTTTTTCACCTTCTGTCGCTGAGGGTTTCTATGTTTAATAGGGCCAGGGACATGGTAAGAGGTTCATGAGCACAGATCCATGCCTTTGACTCCAAATTTATTTCTTTTCTACTTCATGTTTTCCCAGGGAAAATGATGTGGCTGGTATTGATGTAAACATGGGCTGTCCAAAAGAGTATTCCACCAAGGTAAACTGATTGCTTTATATGCCTTACAAATACAGGGCACAGAGTAAAGGCAACTAACAAGATGTTACCTGACTGTGGACTAGATCCTGTACTAGATGGAGAACATGCTCAAAAGGGTCAACTAGCAAAATTGGACTATGGACCATAGCAGATTAGCTAAAAATATTGTATCAGTGTAAGTTTTTGAAGTCGATAACTCTTCTGTGGTTTTGTAAGAATATCTATTTTTTTTTTTTTTTTAAGATTTTATTTTTTTAGGGGCACCTGGGTGGCTCAGTCAATTAGGCATCTGCCTTCAGCTCAGGTCATGATCCCAGGGTTCTGGGATCAAGCCCCACACTGGGCTTCCTGCTCTGCAGGGAGTCTGCTTCTCCCTCTGTGCCCCATCCCCCCCACCCCTGCACCCGTGCTTGCGTGTGCCTTCTCTCCCTCTCTCTCTCTGTTTCTCTCTCGCAAAAATAAATAAATGATCTTAAAATGAAGATTTTATTTTTTAGATTTTTAATTTTTTTTAGAGAAAGAGTGAGAGCAAGTTGGGGGGTGGCAGAGAGAGAGAGAGAATCCCAAGCAGTCTCCACGCCCAGCGCGGAGCCCAGTGTGGGACTCGATCTCACAACCCTGAGATCATGACCTGAGCCGAAATCAAGAGTCGGATGTTCAATCAACTGAGCCACGTGGGTGCCCCTAAAGATTTTTTTTTAAAGACTTATCTATTTATTTTAAAGAGAGTGAGAAAGAGTGCATGTGGAGAAGGGTAGAGGGAGAGGGAGAGGATAATCTCAAGCGGATTCCCTGCTGAGCATGGAGCCCAATGTGGGGCTTGATCCCATTTTATTTTATTTTTAAAAGATTTTTTTTTTTAATAATTTTTAAGCCCCACCCAGTGTGGGGCTTGAACTCACAACCCTGAGATCAGAGTTGCACACTCCACTGACTGAGCCAATCAGGTGCCCCAAGAATATCTCTACTTAGAAGATACACACAAATATTTAATTGTAAAGGGCTATGATACAGTGTAACGTACCTGTAAATGGTTTAGGAAAAATTTTATTTACATATATATACACGCCTAAATAAACACACACAAAGCACTAATGCCTGAGTAAGTAACGATGTAAATGTTAAAAGAAAAAAAAATGAGAACAGGGCTTTGTTTTTTCATGAATAAAACCGAGATGTACATTTGAAAAAATAGAGGATGCAATACATGAGTGCCCGTTGTCATATCAGAAGATGAGAGCAGAGTGCTAGGGCTGCTCAGAGAAAGAAGTGGAAAGGCAGCCCTTAAACTGAGTATTTTCTAGGGAAACGAGGTCCTTGATGAGGAGATCTGGGACCCTGCAGGCAGAGGGAGTTGCACAAGCAGGAGCCTGGAGAGACCAACATGAGGTAGAGGCAGAGAACCTTGATTTGACCAGACAGTTGGGGAGAAGACGACAAAGAGGAAGCAGAGGAGCACAGAATTAAAAATCTTGGTTAGGACCAGATTAGCTGAATTTGGATTTATATTTCTGACCTTTTGAAACAGAGAAGCCATGTCATCAGAAACTTAGTTTCCTTCCCCAGGGGAAACCAGTGTTACTAGTTTCTTGTCTGTCTTTCCATATATATTCTGTGATAGAAATACTTAGAAATACTCATTTGAAAGCCATGTCTGGTAGATCTGAGTGGAAATGGCCTTGGGGTAGGGACACAGATTCAGGAAATTAGTGTCCTGGGTCCATAGTGGAGACTGGGGATGGAGAGAGGAGAAGTGAAGCTGGAGCAGTATTTGATAGGACTTGGCTGGCAGTTGATTGGACTGGGTGTGGGGAGATGGGGGTGAGTGTTTGGGGTAGAGGGATGAAAGACCAGTAGCTAGGAGGACAGTATGTCCTCAACGTGATTGGGGCTGCTGGAGGAAAAGCATGTGTGGGGCAGATAACAAGGACAGCTTGGGGTTGGCTGCATGTGAGGCACCAGAGGAAGTCCTGTGGGGCTGTCGCTGGGAACCTTATCACAGGCTGTGCGATCAGGGTATGCAGTGTAGACGTAGCAGATTCCCCCTAAATCCCCCAGAGCCAGCCACTCTGCTCCCTGGAGTTACGTGGCTTGGGGACTTTGGCTTTAGGCCAAGAGGCAAAAGATTATTTGAGGGAAGGGCTCTTTGAATGCTTGAAAACCACAGGGCCTTGTAGACATCTACTTCAAGGAATTATGGAGGTTTGAAATTGTCTATGAGGAGTTGAAAACTTGGGACCTTGTTTTGTGTCTTCTAATTATTCCTTTGTGCTTCTGAGATATGTAAGGAGCAGAGTTTAAAGTATTGGCATAATCTCCTTGATACATTGTGGAATGGAAAAGCAAAGAGCCAAATTAGATATGGTATACCACCATTTATCTATGAGGGATGGGGAAAGAATATTTATGTATGTTTACATTTCTCTTCATAGAATATATTTGGAAAGACACGCAAGAAACTAGTGGCACTGGTTTTCCCTGGGGAAGGAAACCAAGTTTTTATTTGGTTTAGCATAAGGAATGAATTCCCAGTGTAGGGGCGCTTCTCAAAATAGCTAACATCTGGCACGGCACTGGCCCTGATCAGTCGGCACAGATACCTACCAGTACGCTCCACCAGCGCATACCACCTGAAGAGCCATTCTCTTTTCATGGTTCAAAAATTGAAGCCTTATGAAAAGTATAAATTTGAAAAGTTTTCCATTTCTCAGGGAAGGAGAGTTCTTACTTTTTACCCTTTTGAACCTTTAAAATTTTTAATGTGTTATGTATTCAAAAAAGCAAATAAATCAGTTAAATGGAAAGGAAGGAAGGAAATACTAATTGACAAAGCCATTGTTGTGGAAGGGCTGGATTTTAGATCCTGTGATTCCACAAGGAAGGGCTGTGATTGTGTGTGAGGTGGATGGACGGAGCTGGGGTGAGTGGCCAGGGCTTCCTTAGGCTTCTGTGGTTTCTGTCTGTAGCCAGGGTAGGCCAGGGCTGGTAGGTCCTCTGCCCTTCCCAGTCTCCTCTGAAATGGAGGCTCAGGCTGGCCGAGTCTGCGGTGGCTCAGGGTTCTCTGATTCTGATCTGTCATCCTTAAATATGAAATTAAACTGTAATAAGTGAACTTCAAAGTTCTCAGCACATCCTGAGCATACAGTCTATATACTGACAAGGGATTTATTTATTGGATTTGTTTTTTTCCCTTTACCTTGTTTTTTAACGGGTTCAGCTTTGGAAAGGTCCTCCCCTTTCCTGATAATTAAAGTAATTCATACCATCGTCCAGAACTTGTGTATAAAGAAAGACCAATCATCAGTAATGCCACCATCAAGAGTCAACTGCTGTTGTTAACGTCAAGATTTAAGTGGCTCCTCGGGTTGTTGGTTTCCGTTAGCTGGGGCTTTTGCTAGAGCTTGACGTTGGCCTGGAGCATTGTTCCTGGCAGGGAAGAAGAGCCTGGACAAGATTTGCAGGTTATGTTCCTCTAAGTGGCTTTGCTGGCAGTGATGGTATCAAAACAAGTGTTGGGAGGATAGGACAAAGGTGCATTGGATCTCATTCCAAAGGGAGAATGATTCATTGCTTTCTTAAGGGCTTGCCATATTGTGGGGTTTAGTTTATTAAGACTCTGAGACCCTGGGTAGGGAATGGGCACTCATGAGAAACAATTTTTGTGGAACCCACTTGTAGATCTGTGGATTTTGCTAAGAGGATCAGAGTGATGACTTTCAGAATTCATCAGACTCTGATCCCTGACATTACGGGCCTGGATGCTGCTGCTTCCTACTTGACTGGAAGTGCCGATTGCCAGTGATCCTTGGTCTCTTGGCTGTAAGTGCTGGGGTGGTGCCAGCTTGCCACACCACATTGCCATACCATGGGGAGGCACCACCCTCCTCCAGCTGTAAGAAGACCCTCTGTGTGCTTTTCCTTAGGGAGGAATGGGAGCTGCTCTGCTGTCAGACCCTGACAAGATTGAGAAGGTAAGTCCAGCAGGAGTGAAAACAGAGGTCCTTAAGGATGCCTGTGAACTAACGTTGTTTGGATCACACACGCACCCTCACTCCCCCCCCCCCCCCCAAGATTTAGTGAGTCAGTTATTCACTTCTTCCACCTGGAGTCTGGAATTTTTTTTTTTTTTTTTTTTTTTTTTTTTTTAAGATTTATTTATTTGAGGGGTGTCTGGGTGGCTCAGGTGTTAGGCGTCTGCCTTTGGCTCAGGTCATGATCCCGGAGCTCCAGGATCGAGTCCCACATCGGGCTCCCTGCTTGGCAGGGAGTCTGCTTCTCCCTCTGACCCTCACCCCACTTGTGCTGTCTCTCTCAAATAAATAAATAAAATCTTAAAAAAAAAAAGATTTATTTATTTAAGAGAAAGAGAGCACACGAGCAGGAGGGGCAGAGGGAGGGAGAGAGAGAATCTGAAGCAGACTCCCTGCTGAACGCAGAGCAACATGGGGCTTGATCTCACAATTCTGAGATTACAACCTGAACTGAAACCAAGAATTGGTTGCTTAACTAACTGCACCACCCAGGCATCCCCCACCTTTTTTAAAGTAAGCTCTGTGCCCACCATGAGGCTTGAACTCATGACCCTGAGATCTAGAGTCACATGCTCTACTGACTGAGTCAGCCAGGTGCCCCTGGAGTCTGGAAAATTTTTGAAAGGCTTCCCAGTGGCTATGACATGCAGCCAGGTTTGGGAACCCCTGAGTGAGCGTACAGCAGCCTTGGAGTTCCTCAAAAGCCCAGGGCTTAGGGACATGACAACTGAAAGCTGGGGCCTTGAGGAGTCATTTAGAGCCTCCTGTGTATGGTCTGTCTCCCTTCCTAGAAGATCATGGGCGCATACGCCAGGCTACCAATGGATTGTGGATAGACTCAGTGGTGTTGGGGGTGGGGATGCCCTCTCAGGGGCTTGCTGAGAGCAGCAGCGGGTCCCCTCTCTACTGGTAGAGTCTACCACCAGCCTTTGAGAGCTGTCAGGCCAGTGTCATGTGAGGCAAGCTGAACTTGGTCACCTCTGGTCCCCTTCCCTTGGTGATTCCGAAGGCCAGGTTTATGAGGCCTTACAGACAGGTTGGCATTTGCGACCCAGTGTTGTGAGCTGCCAGGGCCTGTAGGGGTGACATTTTCTGCCACACCATATATACCTTTTACTTCTTTCTCAGTCCATCAGCTCTCTCCTTGTTGCTCCTCTTAGTTCCTTTGCTTTTGTTCTCCACTCCCACTTTCCTGTCTGGGCTTTAAGCCTCCTGGTGCCTCCCATAGGCTAGAGCAACTCGGAATAAGCCACCACCAATAAAAGCTGCCATTATTTGTGCTGGCTGCTGTGTCAGCAGCTCGACCGTGTACGTTCCTCCAGCCCCACTGTCTTTGTGATATTGGAAGACCAGTGTGTTGATGGGCTTGGTGCCTTTCCATTTTTCCCATGTGCAGATAGGTACAGATATATATGGGCACATTATATATATTATTATATATTGTATGTAATTATCATATATATTACTATTATATATAATGTGCTTATATATGTATGTATATATATTCAATTTGTTCCTCAAACTCCTTGAAGTAGACAGGGGAGGGATTTGTTATGTGTCAAGAATAGTAAAACTAAAGCATAGATAAAAGTAATTTGCTAAAGATTATGTAGCAAATAAGCAGCAGGCGGAGCCAGAGGCCAGAGCCATGGTCTTGTGACCCTCACCCCCGTATCAGTTGCCCCCTCTTGATGGTATCTCAGTTTAAAGGTGCCCCGGTGTAGTTTATAAGTGTCTCGCTACAGGTCAGTAGACATCTGGACTTAGGAACCTCCAGTCAGACACCTCTGTGCAGGATGGAGTGGATTTGGACAACTGTGGATGTTAAATTCATCACCACACTTAGGGGAGAGGGCCCCAGGTGGGGTGGTTTGTCTTCACAACCTGTGCACGCAGACATTTTTGTTGTCCTGTCCTCCAGCCTCCTGGCTTCTTCCTCCCATACTGTTAGCTCTGTCTTCTCCACGGCCCATCTTTGGATAAGGCACATTTCAAGAGTTCTGCTGCTCAGTTCATTTCATTCCTTTTCCGTTTGGTGGGGTGGTTGGATGGGCTGGGTTGGACTCGTGGAGGGGGTTGCCTCCTGGAGGGGAGGTCGCAGGCTTCCACAGCAAAGCCAGATGGGACCCAAGAATAGTGGGCTGGATTAGATACAGGTTCAAACTTTGCTGGCAGGCTGGGGGACCTGGGTGGGAACTTTGTGGGTTCTTCCAGGCTGGCGTTTTAGGTCCACGGTTCTGTCTGTGGGAGCATTTCAGGACTACCTGCAGAGTTTTTTCAAAATAAAGGTACTTGGGGGTGATGATAAATTTTGGAACTAGGTAATGGTGACGGTTGTATAACATTGAGAATGTAATTAATGCCACTGAATTACACACTTAGAAATGGTTAAAATGGGGAGTTTCATTATATCTGTTTTATTACAATAATAATAATAATAAAAGATTCTATCTTTTGAGATTTCTATATATCCTTGGAGTGGATAGGGGCTGGGAAGGAGTATTAACTCGTCTTTTGAAAAAGCTTCCTAGGTAACTCCGATGTATCCTCCCTAGATTAAGAACCTCAGTTTTAGACTCTAGGTTAGTAAAGGCCTCTATTTCACCCCTGCCCAAGATTTCCTGGGTGTCCCTGGCTGCCCAGGACATGCCCCTGTGCACAGTACAATTGGGCTATAACTAACAATTGGCCGGGTTAGGACCTGAATTCAGTTCCCAGTGATTCCTAAGCCTATGCTCTCCCATCCTCCTTTCTACCCATTCTGCAACAACCAGGGGAGCTAAGAGTCTGCTTTTCCTGAGGCAGCTGCTAGATCTGGGGAGACGAGCCTGCCTGTGGGTGGATATGCTGTGTTATCTGTGTTAGGAGCTTACCTCAGGTCCTTCTCCCCCGCAGACTTTCACACCACAGATAGGAGTTGTGACTTGAATCTGGGAGAGTTGAGTCCAGCAGGGTTTCATGCTAGGGCCTAGCCAGAAGCTGTCTCTATTCACCCAGTCCCCTTACTGTGACCCTTGCAGGTGGCTGGGGATTTTGATTACTAATTTCCTTCCTGATTCTGAACACGCACATGAAATGAACAGAAATACCAAAGAAAGTGCTTAGAGCTACTTGGATGAAATACGGCAAAGGAAGTTCTGCAAAACAGAACTGGATCAAACCAGCTGACGTTGCCTCAGTCACCAAACATCAGGGGATTCTAAGTCAGCACTAGCAAAGGAACTTTCCAGAGATCGTACTGTCCGCCTGAAGGATAGGACCAGATGGAGAATGTTTATTGTGTATCTCAGTGATCTGGCAGTCCCCCTGCCTCTTAAAGGGTAGTTGCCCCCTTAAGGCTTGCCAAAGTGACCCTAGGACCACAGGCCCAGTCTGCCTCCTGGGGCGGCATCTGGGGACTTTTCCTTCCTGCCAGTCCCTGACATTTGTGCTTAGGCCAGTGGGCCGGCCCTCTCTTGCCCATGATCTGTCTGCCTGCCTTGTCAGCGTAGCCTTTGTCTGATGTCTTCTGGGGAGGTTTGTCTCAGTTTGGGCCTGAGAGAAAGCCCTCCTTGACTGGCTCTTGCAATCTGGCTCTCTGCTGCCCCCACTTGTCTAGAACCAAGACTGAGAGCAGTGGCCTGGGTATCCCCTGTGCTCTGCTGGCAATCCAATTCTTGGTAGAGGTCTCTTGGGATCACCTTCCCTCCAGCTTGCCTAGCCTGTATTTTTTTTTAATTTTTAAAAATTATTTTTAAATAAAAAAAATTTTTAATTATTTTAATTATTATTTGAAAGTAATCTCTATACACAGTGTGGGGTTTGAACTCATGACCTCAAGATCAGGAGTCGGATACTGTACAACTAAGCCAGCCATGTGCCCCTAGCCTGAAATTTTTGACAAGGAAAGAATATAGCAATGGGACAGACGTTCATTGTCATCTGCATGTACATTGATCTCTGATTCATGTATGATCTCTTTCCTGTATGACTTCATCTTTCTTTGAAGTCCTTTGCAGTTACTGTGCAAATTAACACTTTTTAATGTGTTGAATATGTTGTCTTTTCCTTTGCCAGTTTCACTTCTGTGTATCCAGTTCACCTAGAGAGAGGCACATAAAGAAAAAAGAGAGAGAGGCTCATAAGGACAGGGCCCAGGCAGGACCTGTACAACCTCCCTGGCTCCCTCACATGGCAGATCCTGGAACAGCACTCAGGGAACATTGCCTTCAAGCAGGAAAGAAGGTGTCGGCCATGTCTTCTCAACCAGGAAGAGGCCTCAGAATCAAGTTGAGGAGGGAGGGTATTAAGCTGAACCTTTTTTAAAAATTATTTTTTAAAAGATTTTACTTATTTGAGAGCACGTGTGCGCATGTGCACACAAGCAGGGGCGAGAGGTAGAGGGAGAAGGAGAAGCAGGCTCCCTCTTGAGCAGGGAGCCCAATGTGTGACTCGATCCCGGGACCCTGAGATCATGACCTGAGCTGAAGGCAGACGCTTAACCAACTGAGCCACTCAGGTGCCCCAAGCTGAACCTTTTTTAAAAATTGAAAAGATTTCTAGTTTTACTGCAAAATTTACATACATCACTCTGTAAGTTTAAGGCATACAAGCATGATGGTTTGATTTACATATATTATGAAGTGGTTACCACAGTAAGCTTAACTGTATTCTGTATCCACCATCTCATATAGATACAATAAAATGGAAATTAAGAAACTCTTCTGAAACTAATGTCACTTGTGTGTCAACTATATTCTAAGGATAAAAACAAAACAAACTTTGTCTTCGTCATGAGAACTCTTAAGATCTACTCTCTTAAGGGCGCCTGGGTGGCTGTTGGTTAAGCGTCTGCCTTCGGCTCAGGTCATGATCCCAGGGTCCTAGGATCGAGCCCTGCATCCGGCTCCCTGCCTTGCAGGGAGCCTGCTTCTCCCTCTGCCTCTGCCTCTCTCTCTTTCTCTCTTTCATGAATAAATAAAATCTTTAAAAAAAAGATCTACTCTCTTAACAACTTTCCTGGATATACAGCTGTGTTGGCTGCAGGCATTCTGTTGTACATTACATCCCTAGTACTTAACTGGAAGTTTGTGCCTTTTGACCACCTTTCTCCAATTTCCCTTCCCAACACCTCTGGTAACCATAAATCTGATTTCTTTTTCAGGAGCTTTTTATAAGATTCCACATATAAGTGAGATCATACTGTATTTGTTTTTTTCTGACATATTTTACTTAGCATAATGCCTTCAAGATCCATCCATGTTTTTTGCAAATGGTAGGATTTCCTCATTTTTTATGTCTGGGAGCCTTTTGAAAACATACATTCCTGAGCCCTGCCCCTAAAAACCCATTTAGGAAGTAGAGGTGGAATCTAAGACTGTGTATTTCTTAAGCTCTCCAGGTGGTTCTGGTGTTTGCCTGGCAAAGGATTACTGTGTATTATGTAGGCATGCATGCAGATCCATTCATTCATTCATTCATTTACCAAGTATATCTACACCACAGAGTACCAGGCAAGGGGCTTCTGGTGCTGGGGTGCTGGCATAGGAAAGGAAGGATGCCTACGTGAACACAGATTTGTCCATGCCGCAGTGATGCACGGGTCTTTAGCACAGTTAATTAGTACGAGCAGTGTGGTGGTTTTTCCAGAATAGTTTGTGTTTTCCTGTCTGCAGATCCTCAGCACTCTTGTTAAAGGGACACGCAGACCTGTGACCTGCAAGATTCGCATCCTGCCATCGGTAAGGATGATGTGTTAAATTTCAAGGTCCATTTTCTCTGGGGATGTTGAATGGGGGATGATGAATGCTTCTCAAAGAGCTGAATTAGGTTTGGAGGAAGTAGTGGGGCTGAACCCACTTTGGGATTTGACAGCTGTTCCCTCAGTAGCTTCAGTAACCCCCCTGGGCTGTCCTCTTCCTCAGCTGGAAGATACCTTGAGCCTTGTGAAGCGGATAGAGAGGACTGGCATCGCTGCCGTCACAGTTCATGGGAGGTGAGTGGTTGCCTATCTGCCTATCTAGTGACTGACTTGCAGGGAGGTCCTCAGCCATTTTTTTTTTTTTAAAGATTTTATTTATTTGAGAGAGACAGAGAGATAACAAGAGAGCATGAGCAGGGGGTGGAGAGCAGAGGGAGAGGGAGAAGCAGACTCCCCGCTGAGCAGGGGGCCCAACTCGGAGCTCTGTCCCAGGGCCCTGGGATCATGACCTGAGCTGAAGGCAGACGTTTAACAGACTGAGCCACCCAGGCGCCCCATCCTCAGTCATCTTAACAATGCTTCGCCAGAGCCCAGGTGACAGCCAACTTTACTTCTGCATATGCAGCCTACCTCTGCCTAGCTCTTTGACATCCTATAAGTCCTGAGGGCAGTCAAACCCTTTATAGCCTGGCATTCTTTGTTTCATTCACTGAACACCTACTGGTGGTAGACACTGCGATGAGTTTAAAGACAGAAGGAGAAGAAGACTGAATTTAAAGACACAAGAGGAAGGAGAAACGCCTGTACACTCAGGATGTGTAAATGGTAGAGATTGAGTGATAGGTTCAGAATTGTACCATGCAGCCAGGAAGTGGTGGAATTAGAACTCTGACTCTGAATCTCATTTTCTTTCCACTTCGTTGAGCAATGGCTTTTCCCTCAAATGACCCCAAGCAGATGGCTGTTCTTTTAAAGGCACCGTCTTTTTTGTCTGCCCTTGTTGGACTGCCAGCTGTCACAGTGACTACTTGAAACAGCCCTTCTATCTAATGTGAGAGCTAATGTGCTCTCTTCTGGGAGCTGACATGTTGCTGACGGCTACTTTTGGTTTCCCAAGCAGACTTGCTCCCCGTGACCATGATGTGCTTTTGTACATCCCAGGTCAACAGACTTTGGCCAGAGTGACCTCTCTTCTCTGAGTGTTGTTCCTTTTGGGCTCAGGGGTCTTGTAGGAACAGCCCACTTTTTGCTGCATTTCTGACAAGTGAACCCATAACATGTACAAGAGAAAAGCAGAGCTGCGAGTTGAAGCCAGTAGGGGGCAGTGAAAGGCCACACACATGTACACATGTGCTCCTCCCTGCCACAGCAGGCTCAGGCTGCCTGGTTTGGGCTCCCAGCTCTGCTACTTGTTGGCTGTGGATCTTTGGACAAATCACTTAACCTCTCTGGGCACCCCATTCCTCATTTGGTAATTAAGATAATTTCTGCTTTATAGGGTTGTCTTGAGGCTTTTATGAGATCGTGAATATATAGCCTTGGCCCAGTGCCTGGCATATGGTATTCTCTGAATAAATATAGCTGTTCCTTTTTGCCAGTAGTTGGAAACACCAGGAAGACAGATTTGGGTGAGTTTAAAGAGGGGCCTTCTGGCCATCAAAGCTGTTGAGGAAGGACTAGACTGGCTGCTGGGGGTGTGGGGAGGTAGAGGTGGAGGATGGGTTGACAGGCCTTCTGAGGCCCTGTGGCCCCTGACCCGTTTGTTGAGTAGTGTACCGGAAGGGATGGGCCCAGGCAAGACCTGAGCAAGGGCTGTCTGGTCGACCATCTCTTTTGCTCGTTCCTGAGCACAACTTAGATCAGGGCTCACTTCAGTATCCCTAAGACTAACTCATGCGTAAGAACTTCTTGCAGTTGACCTTGGAAGGAGGGGCCCCAGGTTGTGGTCCTGCCTCCCTGGGGCTCGTTGTGATAGCCATGATCTGTGGCCTGTCCTGGCTGTTGGGTCTACCCTGTGCCAGGTGCCTCTCCCCAGGATCAGCTGCCCAACTTGGCCTCAACATAGGCAGCTGTGTGGGAGTGGCCAGTCTGAGGGCAGCAGCTGTTCCCTGTCTCGTAGGGAGGGCAGGACCGGGACAGTAGGGGCAGCATTCTTATAGCGCTGTCCCTCATCTCTGGCAGAGGTGAGGGGAAGCCAGGGAAAGGCGGTGTGACCTTGGGAGCCAGGCCACCCACACCAGCCCTCTGCAGCCCTGCCTCACCTGCAGGCCTACAAGAGCTGGACTTGCCTTCCCAGCAGGGCCTAATGCTGTTCCTGACCCTTGCAAGAGAGGTCATGGAGACATCCTCTGCAGCCCAGAACCCTGTCCTTCATGGCCGTGTGACCTTCCTGAGGTTCAGCAGGGAGGACAGTAGGGTTTGGATAAGGTAAACCCGTTCGAACTGTGACATGGGCTCAGCCCTCAGCCCCATCTTTTTTCTTTATTTCCAAGGAAGCGGGAGGAACGACCTCAGCACCCTGTCAGCTGTGAAGCCATCAAAGCCATTGCTGAAACCCTCTCCATTCCTGTCATAGCCAAGTAAGCCTCCCTTCTTCATCATTTACTGTTTTATGCTCCACCTCACTCTGAGGGATTTGAGCTGGCATACAAAAAATGGATTGAGATAGCATTAAAAAAGGAAAAAAAGGTGGGACAAGAAAATGAGGTTGGGTATGAGGCTGAAAAGTATCTGTTTTGTCCCCTGGCCTCTGGTGAGTGGCTGATGTAGGTGTGCAGCAGGCAGAGCATTCTGATGGCTGGGGTGAGGTGAGGAGTGTTCAGGGGACTGGGAGAGCGAGAAGGTGGCCGCTGAAGCAGGCCCAGGGGAAAGTGATGTCACGCCCAGAGTTAGGTGTTCAGGGTGTAGGGTGAGGAGTCCCAAGCCAGAGTGTGCAGAGATGGGGGCATAAGGCAGGTCATAGTCCAAAGCATTCCGGGCAGCTACAGGACCAGGAGCCAAGACAGGTAGTTGCGAGGTACCAATAACCAGCCCAGAGGCTTAGTAGTAAGACAGTGTCCAGTTGGCACTGGGGAGCTGGCTGTGTGGGCCAGTCCGGAGTCCAGCGTAGCCTTGCACCTTAGGATGGCACAGAGCCCGAGAGCAGGATGGCAACAGAGAAATTCCAAAGCCTGGAAACCCTGACAAAAGGCATGCCCGACTGGTGGGAAGTGGGAGGGAGCTAAGGTTGGGGGTGTTAGCCAGGTCCCGGTTGTCGCTAGGCCAAGGAGTTGTTGGAGTGGCTTGGAGAGGGTAGGGCTACTCAAGAGCCTGGGTCCTGTTGCTGCTGCTGCCCCCTGAGGGTCTTCCCCACAATACATACAACGCTGTCTCTGGATTGAGGCTGTCACCCAACTCCTAATGGAATGGATACAAACAGAGCAGTTTCCAAGGGGGCCCTTGGGGCCTCAGGGTAACAGGAAGGGAAATTGCAAGCAAACTGGGCCTCCTTCCTTCCTCTCATAATCACCACTGTGTCTGTGGTTTTTGACCCAGCCATTAGTAGGTATATGGTGCCCCCGGCTGGGGGTTTTCCTGTGATCCCAGCATCCACTTACAGACCCATGTTTTCAGATTTGGGCTGGCTTTAGGATGAGGAGGAAGGAAGGTAGAATCTCTGGGAGACCAACCTGTTGCGTCCTAGGCCTGGTTCAGGCTGTTTCTCTGCGTTATTGCACTTGGTGTTCCTGACCCCAAAGTGGGGTGTGTGTTATGACCTCCAGTCTCCCGAAGTGCTCAGAGCTGAAGGATTTGGCCAAAACTACGTAGCTAATGAGTAGCAGCTCTGGGAGTTGCCTTTTTATGAAAAAGCTGGCATAAGGATGGGGACACTCCTCACTCCCCTGTTGCCTTTCAGTGGAGGATCCCACGACCACATCCAAAAGTATTTGGACATAGAGGACTTTCGACAAGCCACGGCAGCCTCTTCGGTGATGGTGGCCCGAGCCGCCATGTGGAACCCATCCATCTTTCTCAAGGAGGGTCTGCGACCCCTGGAGGAGGTCATGCAGAAGTACATCCGATATGTACGTCTATGCACTTTTTCAAAAGAAACATTTCTCACTGTCTGCCACATTCCTGCAAAAAGTGCCTTGGGTGAGCCCCCAGCCACCAGCAGCCCTGTTGTTCCTCTCCTTTTCTTTTTAGTTCTTGTAATGTAGTGTTGGGTCTCCCTGACTGCAATGTGAAGAGAGTGTCCGGGGATGCATGCCCCTACCATTACCTCCTTCTAAAGCTTCCCAGGCGTGGGGGTCATAGTAAGGACCCCTGGATTCAGGATGCTGCCAGAGCCCAAACATGGAGGCCTTTCTCTTTCTCACTCATACCACCCCCCCACACACACACATACACACATACATGCATGCACAGTGACAGTGAGATCTGTCACTGAAGACACCCATGCCAAAGGGTTGGCACCTGAGCAGCCTCAGCCAGGGGGAGCCACTGTAACTGTTGTTGAGAACAGATTATCTCTGTAAAGACTTCTCTCTGGCCATAAGTCACAATCACTTCTAAAACTCTTTTCTTGCTAATTCCCAGACCCCCTTAATCTCTGACTTAGGGACTAGCCTAACTTTAACCCTCTCCTTAGAGACTAGCCTTTTCCTCTCATTGAGAGCTTGATTTTAGTGCCAGAGGCATTTCCCTCTAGAGGAACTTTTTGACCAGTTCACCTGCGCTATCCCTTTGTCACAATCCTAGAATTCTGAGAGACTCTGAGTAGCTGTACATGTCTGCAGGCAGAGATAGTCAGCGGACTTCTAATTCTTCAGTGAGTTGGGCCTGAGCAGAGAGTCTAGCCCTCATCCTCTTCAATACCGGGGCTCATACCCTCCTGGGTGGGTCAGGAGCTCCTGACATCCTCAGACTGCCCATACCCTCTTTAGGCCGTGGCCATGCCTGTGGCGTTGTGGCACCATGGCATGTGGTATCCCCAGGACTGTGCAGCCTGGGATGGTAGGAGGCCCTGAGGCTTCTGTCCAGAGATGAGCAGAGTTTCTGTCCTAGGGCCTCCTCTGCTTGATGCTACAGCCCTCATCCCCTGGGTTTCAGGTGTCCTGTTCAGCAGGTTGGTGACTACCAGGCTCTCCAGTACCCTGGGTCAGCCAGAGACAAGGGGGGCTTGCCTTAGCCCAGGCCACCTGTCTCGCTCTTGCAGCTGGCTGGCATGTCTGTGGCAGAGAAGATATGCTCAACACTGCTCACTGGGTAAAAGGTGATGTTATCATTCCTACTCAGTCTGTCCCTTGGCAGCTCCTCAAGAGCTGTTGTCCTGGAGGAAGGGAGTGGCTTTTAAGCATAGACAGGGCTGCTTCTGGTCCTTCCAGGTGCCTTCTGTCCCAGACAAGCTGAATCAAGGCCTTGCCACTAGCTGGGGCCTACCAGCGTATCTCTGCTTTGTCCTCAGCGTGTCATGGCACCTTCCCAGGCACTGAAGACATAGGCCTAGGTGGAGATATTACAAGAGTGTAGGGGCGAGGGCTGGGAGGGTGTTCCAGAGGGCTCGGGCACCTCTCACCCAGTGCTTTTGTGTCTGCCCCAGCCAGGCAGGCTTCTAGTGTGTATCCCTGTGCTGTCAACTTGCCTCCCTGAGCCTGCATTTGTCAGGAGTAGTGGTAACAGCTGCACCTCACGCTCATGAGGCTTGTGAAGCTCAGTGAAGCGACAAGTAACGTGAACATGATTGGTAGATGGTGCTGTGCTTTCCCATGCAGGTGGATATTGGGGACAGTTATTTAAGATGTGGGAAAGGAAGGTACCCACTGTGTATAGAAATAAAATAATCTCACCCCTGTCTTGGTGCTGCTCCTGCCACACCAGAATTCGACTTGCTCCTCTTCCCTGCCACTGGAAGGGCAGCAGGTCTTCTGTGGTAGCCTGTGGTGGCTGAAGGAGGAAGGGCTCCCTACACATCTGGACTTCCTTCAGGCTGTCCGGTCGAGTGTGCTCCTAACCCTGGGTCTCAGCTATGACTCTCGAGTTTGTACTGCTCCCTGGAGGAGTAGATGGCCAGGGTGGAGGTGCTTTTCTTATGGGCTCACACTGCCTCAGCTGTAAGCACACCTCTGATGCCCCCTTGGAGCCCCTTTCTCTGCCATCAGGGCATAGCTCAGGCCTCAGAGCCTGCCTGGACAGCAAGTGGGCTCATGCTGGTTCTTCCCTCAGGCCGTACATTATGAGAACCACTACACCAACACCAAGTACTGCTTGTGCCAGATGCTACGAGAACAGTTGGAGTCGCCCCAGGGAAGGTTGCTCCATGCTGCCCAGTCTTCCCAGGAAATTTGGTGAGAGGGGCAACGTTGCAGACGTTGCCAGGCTTGACTCTGAGCCCTAAGCTGACTATCAGGGACCAGGGATGCAGCTTCTGGCGGTGGACGTACAGGAGCGGGGTAGTGGTATAGCTTCACCTCACAGAATAGGATACTTAACAAAGCTTTGGAACTTTCCATCCCTGGACTGATCTCACAGCAGAATTGGGGAACTAGAGTGCCAGTAGGATGGAAGAATGTGGGGCCTGGGCTCAGGAATTCCTGGGGAGGAAGGGGCTTTTATGGTAACAGATCAGTCACACACCAGGCCATCAAGACCCAATGGTCAGGAGAGTTGGGGTTGTAGAATGGAGCCCCTGGCCTGAGCCTGTGCCCACAGCCCATCACTCTGCAGTCTGGGAGGCTACCCCTTGGTCCTCTACATTTGGTATCGCTCCTTGCAATCTGGCCTAGCATCTCTTCCTGTGACTCCCTGTCTTGCTTGTTTATTCCCCCAGCTCCACATTTCTGCTCATACTGGGTCTTCTGGCTCTTTCGTCCTCGCAGTCTGTTTCCTCCCTCCTCAAAGAAACTTTCCTAAACCACACTTGTGCCCAGGCATCTATCAAGATAGCCCTCAAGATGCTTCCTAGAAGAGAAAAGAGTAGCCAGAACTCTCTTCCCAACCCCGGGCTTGTGGTGTTGGTTCTGTCCCTACCTCACATAGCTTAGCCAGCTTGACTCAGGTGTCTTGTGAGTTTAAAAGAAAGAGTATAACTCTGTAGTTCTGGGTGGTACCTCAGTTTAGGCTAGGCTTAACTGCTTGTGGCTGGGGCAGGAAGTGGGGAACCACTTAGTGGTCATGGCCTCTGTCTCTTCCTCCTTTGGGCCCACATGAGGATGGGGCCCTGTATAACCCAGGCGCTCGTTCAGTACAGGTCAGTTCACTCACTGCTGGCTGGGAACACTTGCCTATGTTTTCTTCTTTGGAAGAGAGGCTGGGCTTAGGTGGTAGAGGTGACCCTTACAGCCTTTTCCACCCAGCCCAGCCTGCCCTCTAGTGTCCAGCCTCAAAGGCTCACATTCACTCTTTGCCAGTCCAGGTTGATCCCAGGGGTAGGTGGGTCACCTTCTGATGGCTAGGTCTTGGTGGTGTTTTCATGCATGTGTGTGTGTGGGTACGTGGGTGGGTGGGTGGGGAGAGGGATCATTTCTCAGTGGTGAGGCCCTGGGCTCTTGCAGGAGTTTCCTGGATGCTGGCTCCACTAAGGGGCTTGCTCTGCTCTGGCTGTTCTTCTACAGTGAGGCCTTTGGCCTTGGTGCCTTCTATGAGGAGACGACACGAGAGCTGAATGCCCGGCGGGCTGAACTCTTGGCCAGAACCCCAGAGACTGCGGGGGAGCCAGCTGAAGACACCTCTGATGTCATTAAGATGGCTGTCAAGTTTGACCGGTAGGTCTCCAGGTTGGCCTCAGCTTGGCCAGGGCCCGTGCCCTCAGCTGGCTGCTTGCTATACATGGTTAATGCTAAGTTCAAGGACCACTTGGTTTGGATCCTTGTCATTTTTCAGCATCCCAAAGAAAGCACTTTGAGGAAGATGGTCCCTGGAGGCCCAGGCAGCACTGTCAAGGGTGTGTGTATTGTCCTGCGGTGACCAAACTTCACCTTTTCCTTGATAGACATCATCCCACAACTCATGGTGGGAGGACTTGTCTCCTGTTCCTGAAAGTCTGTGCTTTCTTCCTGGTCCTGAGCAGTTAGCTGCCTCCAAGGCATTGGGACCCTTGCCCTCATCTGGCTGTGCAACCCCTGCCCATACCTACTGGCCCATACCGGCCCCGTGGTGCCCTCTCTAGGCAGAAGTAGCCTCAGAACGATTATTGCTTTAGAGTGTGACTCAGCTTTGAGTGAGGTCTTTATCTTTGTCTTCTGCCATCTAGGATCTGATGGGGACCTTTCTCAGGTTCCCAGGCTCATACCAGGAGCCAGTCTTGTCTGGCAAGGGCTTGGGAGGAGGATTGCGGGCACAGCTGTTGGGCAGTCATATCTGGGGAGAGCTCCTGGTAGGAAGTTGGAACATAGTGCCTCCTACCCTGTCACCCTGTTACAGACTGACTCTGACTCTGAAATAAGAGTACACTGTGTTCAGGGCTGAAGCAGATCATCCTGATACTCAGGGGACATAATAAGGGTGGGTACTGAGTTAGATCCCAGACCATTGTATGGCCACCTATGTTCCCAACCCCCACCCACTCCCTTCTGTCTTGTCTTGAAAGGCAAACTGGATCTTCTTCTTCTTCGTCGTCTTCTTCTTCTTCTTCGTCTTCTCCTCCTCCGTCTTCTTCTTCTTCTTCTTTTTTTTTTAGTAGGCTCCACACTGGGCATGGAGCTCAACAGGGGGCTTGAACTCATAATCCTGAGATCAAAACCTGAGCTGAGATCAAGAGTCGGACACTTTACCGACTGAGTCATCCAGGCACCCCTGGACTTTCATTTTTGGGTGTTGAAGTCTGTTTTCTAGGCTAGAATTCAGAGTGCGGGAGTTCACTTTGTATTCCAATTCCCCAAGCATGCTGAAGCCCATCTTCCGTTTAGGTAGAATCCAGGCCCCACATCACTGGTGGGACAGAAATGGGAGCTCAGAGGAGTAAGTGTGGGAGTCCTAAAGCAGCAGCCTGGTGGTGATGGTGGGTGAGCCCTGACTCCTTCCTTTCCTTGCCCCAGGAGAGCGTACTCACCCCAGATCACCCCCAAGATGTGCTTGCTGGAATGGTGCCGGAAGGAGAAGTTGGCACAGCCTGTGTATGACACGGTGAGTTCCTGGCTGTGGCCTGCCCTGAATCCAGCTCTGCAACGCCTCCCACGGCTGGTGCCATCACCCCCAACACACCCATAGCTCGTACCCTGAATTCCAGACTGCTTGACTGGAGCCTGGCTTTGCCCTCCATGGGCATGCAGTGGTTGCTGGTGGCTGGACCAGTTGCTGATATGATAGCCCCTTCCCTGTGACAGTGGGCCTGTTGTCTAATTCTGGCCACTTTCATAAAACTGAACTTGAGACATACGTAAGGGGCTGCTTGGGTCAGTCTCTGCCAGTGGTGTTGCTTAGACCAGGGAGACTTCCCTGGAAAGGACCAGCTGGCTTATTTAAGAAGGATGCTTGAACCTAAAAGTTAGACATGTTTTTAGACCAGGCCTCAGCCAATGCGGCTCAGGATTGGGCCCCAGACTTGAGGCTGCTTGGTGGAAACTTCAAGACAGTCTTGCTTCACTTCCTTTGGTCCCCATGACCATGCCTTATTTAGGCTGCTCTGTCTCTTCTGGACTGGCCTTCTGACCTCTGATCTCCTTCCAGGACTTGTGTCCCCCTCTCCCACAGTGACTTTTCTAGAACAAATCTGACCTCTGCCTCCCTGCTCAAGTCCTCATCCTCTCCCCAGTGCCTTTGAGATCAAGCCCTCGCACCTCAGCACAGAGCGCAAGGCTCCCCACATGCCTTTCTGCTTCTTGTCTCATACCCTTAGCTCTCTGTCCAGCTGTATCACCTGGTCGCTCTGCCAAGTGTTGAGAAGTCTGCCCCATTCTTGTCCCCTCTCACCCCTTTGCCATCTGGTGAATTCCTCCTCATTTTGGGTGACCTGGCCCATCCAGATGTCAGTTGGAGCAGGATCCATAGTCACGCGCAGCTAAGGGGTCTGATGGCCCTTTGCTTAGGTACATGAACTCCTGAGACACTGGAATGTCATTGCCTGTTTATGTATCTGCCTTTCTTCCTTGGCAAATGCACCAGGCACTGCTGCTGGGGAGGAGCATGTGATACAGGTAGCCTTCATTTAACTTAGGTGGGAAGTGCTTCCCTTTTTCTATTTTCCACGTGATTCTGGCCGGTGAGCCCCAGGGCTCATTCCTCTTGCCTCCATACGGCCATGCGTGTTTCCTTTCCTCTCTTTGCACCAGGTTCAGCGCCCCCTGGATCGCCTCTTCTGCTCTGTTGTGACTGTTGCTGAGCAGAAGTACCAGTCCACCTTGTGGTGAGTTTCCTCGTCAGTGGCGGAGGGGGGTGGGGGGGAGCTTGGGATGAAGGGCCTCAACCCAGCCTTGGCTGAGGAGGGTTTGGGGAGGGTGGTGTACCTGGGCAGTGGCATCCCCAGGCGATGACCCCCTTCCTCAGTTTTGTTAGAATCTTTGCCAAGGGTGTATAGAGTCAGGCCTTTCCAGCCTCTTGTCCTGCAACCAGCCTGCCCATCTACCTGCCTTATTGTCCCATGCCTCATCTGCCCAGGGACAAGTCTAAGAAATTGGCGGAGCAGGCTGCGGCCATCGTCTGTCTGCGGAGCCGGGGCCTCCCTGAGGGTCGGCTGGGTGAGGAGAGCCCCTCCTGGCACAAGCGCAAGCGGGAGGCCACTGACCAAGACCCTGAGGGTCCCAGAGCTCAGGAGCAAGCGGTACCTGGGGAGCTGTGCAAGAAGCTCTTTGTGGCCTTGGGAAGTGGTGAAGAGAGCCCCCTGGAAGGCTGGTGACCATTGTCCCTACCTTGGTCACCAGCTTCAGGAGCCTGGCTATAAGATGTCTGTGGGTGCAGAGCATGAACCAGACGCCATTGGACAATTCTCTGACTGTTCCTGGCAGGAGTTAAGAGGTCCTGACCTGGGCCATCAGCCTGGAGCACAGGCTAAATGGTACCTAGGGTGCACATCTCCCTTGGTGGGTCTGAGTAGCAAGGCCAAGTTCCCAGTGACCTCAGTATTTTCTTTGAAAACAGGAGCTTTTCAGGTGGCACCTTCTCAACCTGACATTGGTACAGTGCAATAAAGATCCCCCCACCCTTACCCATGGCTGGCTGCTTTAGCCTTGGGCATCTTCACACACAGACTCATGGCCTGGCATAATTATTTTACTCCCACTCTCTATGCAGAGCTAGAGAAATCTATGCTATATAAATCTATGCTAGATAAAGCATATCCTTATGGGTCTGGGTGGAAGTGGGGGATGGGGTATCATCTTTAACACTCACAGGACTTGGGCTGAGCCAGGAAGGCCCAAGAAGCCTATTCTACTGATGGCAAATCTGAGGTACTGCCTATCAATTAACTTTCGTGATGAGAGGTGCTATAGAATCTGGGGAACAGTTAGGGTATCTGGTGCTCCAGGAAGGGACCAGCTCAGGTGAGTGTGGGGGGTCCTGGGTTTGACCCCCAGGTGACTGAAGCCCAGACCTGATGAGGTCTCTGCTCCAGACAGGGAACACTGAGGATACATGCTGCTGATGCCAGCAGTTTGGAGCCCTTAAAATTGCCCACCCACGCCACTGCCTGCCACCAGCCCCCACTATCCCACTTGGGCCGGAAGGAAGTGGCAGATTCTCTTTAATTTCCTCTTGGCAGAGAAGCAAACAAACGGCTACCACATCTCATGGGGCCTCCCCCTCTTACTGGGAGGGGCGTTCTGACCAAAGGTCCCTGCCCTGCACCACCCCCGCTTCCTCCACTGTAAACATGCTACTTCTCCTCCCCTTTTCCAAGTTCCGTGGGGAGGGGCATTCCCCTCCAGCCCAAGGCCATGTTTCTCTCATATCCCTGGGGTCAGGCCCCTATGCCAGCCAGCAGCCCCTGGCCTCGGTGGCCTGAGTCAAAGATCAGGCAGGTGAGGCCTTAGTCTCAGTCCCGGGAGTAGCCCCTCCCTGCACACTTGTTCTGTATGCAGATAAGGATACTGCACTACCAGCCGCCTCCCAGAGCCCATTGCTGTCTGACCCTGGGCAAGTCACTTCTAGTTGTCTTTGGGCCTAAGGGCCCTCTTCTGAGAGGGGGATCAGCTGCTCTCTGCTTGTAGGACGCTGGCTGGAGGATAAATAGGCCTGTGATAGGGCACAGTGCGGCTAATGGGGCCCCACTCCATGCTGGGGCTGCCCTAGCTTCCTAGACTAGTGCTCTAAGAGAAGGGACCCCACTCGGGAGACAGATGAGGCTTGGTTCAGTCTCATCATCAGGCTTTAGGCACAATATCTTTCTGATTTTTCTCACAAAAACTGTCTCAGTTAAAATGCCCCCTTTGTCTTTCCCCATATCCCAACTGGAACAGGGCAGAGATTCCCCAGTGGACCCCTGGGCATCCTGACCTAGTCAGAGCTTGTGGAAGGACCCTGTGGTGGCCAAATATCAAGTCTTAAGATCCACTTCTCCTGTGGGGTTGGGCTGTACCCTCAGGCCTGTTCTCCCACCAGTGTACTTTCCCTGGGGCAGCCCCTTCTCTGGTGGGGTCAGGTTTATTTCTGGGCTATGGGGAAGGAGAGGCAGGGGTGGAGGTCAGCTGTTAAGAAAGGGGCTGGAAAGAAAAAAGAGGCTGGAGTATGGGAACTTAGAGGGCCCAGGAAAAGCACTGGGGAGAGGGTCATTCACAGGGGAGCAGGTGGGGAGGGGCTCATGTGTGTTCCATAACTGAGGTTATCTGGCAGAGATCCCAGGATATGTTGGCTCTCAAATGGTCTCACATTAGCATACCTCAGGATGCCTGTCCTGGTCTCAGAGTGACCTGCCCAAGTCTGGGACTAACTGGCAAGGCCCAGTCAGGTTTGAAAGCTCCAATCATTGTTCTCACTATTCCCACCTTAAACTCAGGCCACTTAGATGCCCAAATGCCTCTGTGGGCTAGTGTCCACAACATTTATTCATCCATTCCAGCCACCTAGACAGAGGACTTCCTCTTAGCTCATCACATTTTGGGGACACATGATTTTGAGCATGAGAGGGAGGGATGAGTAAAGCTGAAGGGGGTGGCACATCTTCCGAAGGCCACAGCAAGAAGACTGGGCTTTGTGCAAAGATAAGTGGGGAATCTCTTAACCCTGCGCACTTAGTTCCTTCCAGGTGTCAGTCCTGCTCAGAACTCTTCTGTGGCTCTGCACTGCCCTCTGGATCAAGTCCAAACTCCTCAGCCTAGTATCTGAGGACAAAGTGCTGACTCTGTCTTCTCAGCACCCTGTGCTGACCTCAGCAACCAACTTTCTTCAGTTGTAGTTGGCCGGTATTGCCTCTGCCCAGATTGAGAGCTGCTCAAAGGCAGTTCTTGTGTCCCCTACGGCCAGCCTTGGAGTGGGTGTGGGGAGCACAACAAAAGAAGAATCAGACAAGCTTGTTGAATGGGGTACGTGGCATGGAAAGAAAGAACTTTTCTAAACCCTGACTTTCCTCTAAGACTCCTGTTTCCTCTAATGTGGAACAAAAGGGGCTGGGCTGGGCTAAGCTAAGCTATACCATCCCACAGGAGAGTCTTCAACATTGGGGGAGCTCAGGGCCAGGCCTGTGGCAACTGATGAAAGTAATGGCTTTCCCTAAATTTCAGGCCTGGCTCGCATTCACACAGGAGGGAAAGGGGGTAGACAGGGACCCATATATTCCTTGCCCACCAGTCCGGAGTCCTATCTACTGCAGTAGTCCCTTGGCCTCCTGGTTTCACAGAGCTCTCAGAAGGCTGGAGGCAGGTCAGATGGCCTCCTGCCATCTACGAGAGCTTTCGATCTGGCCTAGGAAGAGCTGGTAGGGGAGGTCCTGGCTGAGGAAAAGGGGTGGAAAGAGTTCATGTATCGGTGTGTGTGAGTGGGGCAGGCCTTGGTTCCAGCCTGCAGAGCTCTTAGCCGTTGCTGCCTTTCTGACAAAGGTGGTAACAGACTTCCTGCATTCAGTGCCCACCGTGGCTCCAGCCCTTACCAATTCAGGTTAGAGTTCTCAGTTTCCTCCAGACCAGAAACCTTCCCAAGACATAACCCCTTCTAAGTGTTCTCCAGCTGCACAGTGGCTGGGGAACACAGAAGAATTGCACAGATGGATGCATTTAGTGCATGAGTGAATTTTTCAAGCCATCTCCAGCTTGTGTGTGTGGTCCCTTCCCAGTGGTGGGGCTTACAGGTCCAGGATCTCCCTCTTGCATTCCCCCTGGCCTGGATAGTTGAGCCCCTGGTTTGGAGGGCAGAGGGGATAGATAAAGATCCATTTTCTCAATCTAGATGATAAACTAGGAAGTATGTTGGGGGGAGGTTTAGGCAGGGGGACAACAACACATCCTGAAATTGCTCATTAGGAGGATGTTTCACCCACACAATGCTGTTTGCTCCCTCTCTTTGACCCCTATTATTTTCTTCTTTCCCTAATCTCCCCCTCCCCCAGAATTCTGAATATGTAAGTTCCTTGCTCTAAATCCTTCCATGGCTCCCTACTGCCCTCAGGGTAAAGTCTAGATACTTTGCAGTGGCCTATAGCAGCACTCTCTCCATTCATCTGGCGTTACCTTTGGCTTCTGCTCACTGCAGGTGCTTTTTGATTTCTATGTTTTTGGAAGTCTTTTCTCTGCGTGGAATCATCTTCCTCCCCTCTCAGCCATCTTTCCAATTCCTGCTTAGTCCTGTGGAGGCCCTGCAACCCCAGGGGATTGTGAACCTTTCTGGAGATCCTGGCACATCCCTAATCTCATCGTACAGTGATTATAGACTTGCTGGCCTCCTCTCCCCAACCCCTGAAGGGAGACTAATTTATCTCTGCTTCCCTAGGTCCAGCTCAGGTATGTGTACAGAGCACTGGGCAGGAAAAATTTTCCGACCTCAGGGATGAACCAATCCAGATGAACATCTCATCTGCTCTGGACATTACCTGTCCTCCTGACGGCCTTCCCTAGGGCTCCCTGGTAGCTCAGGTATCAGTCCCTATATTGAGACCTTTCTACAAAGCATTCCACTTTGTCCTCTCTGCCTTTTTGTGGGTGAGTGCTTCGGCCCTTGCACCTGCACCCAAGCCTCTGAGACCTAGTGCCCTGGGTTCCTACAGCAACTTGCTTCTAGAAATACTATGCCCTGTGGGGCCTGGAGCTAGGGAAGTAGGTCACTGCTACTTCTTCCAGCTCCCGGTCCACCCTGCGTCTTGAAGGAGCCCTAAGTAAACAAACCAGGCTCAGCGTCCCCTGGCACGGCCTCCACCCCAGGCCCGGGAGGAGGCGTCCTGGGTCCCAAGGGAGAACAGACACGCTGGGGAGGGACCGAGAGCGAAAAACAGTTCTTCAGACACCGTGTCACTTCCTCTCCATTAACAACCACAAAGTTTGGGTGGCGGGTCCTCCCGCTTTCACGGGTGTGCACCGGGATGCTGAGGTCACCGAGCCCGTGAGTGGTGCGAGTTCACGACGGGCTTTTTGGTTCAATCGGCTTCGACTTCCAGCAATGGACCGACCTTGCCCGAGGGGCTTTGCCGAGGCCTCGAATGCGCCGGCTGTCCTCCAGAGAGCAGCTGCCAGCTCACAGGGACAAAGGCCCAGCCACCCGGCGCGAGCTCCGCCCCGCAGGGGTGGGTCTGCATTGTTGAGGAGCTGAGACTCGGGAATCCTCACGCTGCTCCGGTCTCCGGCTCCGCCCCAACCTTGCTGGAGGCTCGGCCCGGCCCTGCCTTCCCTAGACTCCGCCATTAGGATTGGGGTGGAGGGATGAGCTTGTGAGTGGCGTTCACGTAACCCTCCCCGGCCCTGACACCTTCCTGAAACCCAGCCATCAGAGCAACATTTCAGCCGCCCGTCACCAGAGCCATAACCCCACTCGACGTGAGCTCTGCCCAATAAGAAAAGGGATCTTCGATTGGCGGGCAGATCGGATTGCACTCAATCCAATTACAGAACCCTGGTTTAGAAATTGAGGAGAGAATAGCGGCCGAACTACAACTCCCAAGAGTTAGTGGGCCTATCCAACGCTCCTTGTGCACGTGACTTCCTTCTCCCAGAGAGGGAATCACGCGGTAGGCCGGTGAGGGGGGCGGGGCCATTGGGCTAGCAGGGGCTCCAGGGCCTATGGGCAGCACGGTCGGTTGGGCGCGCAGTAGGGGGCGGGGTTAGGCGTGCTACACGGCGCGGCAGCGCGCTGGCGGCGGCGGCGGCTGTTGGGGGGCGGGGAATATCGGCTAAGGCGACCGTGGTGGCTTAGGTAGCAGCGACAGGCTGTGGCGGCGGCTCCTGGTGCTGCTCGGCGTGCGGCCAACTCTCGAGTTTGCGTGCTACACGGGGTTGCGTGCTACACGCTCGGTGTCACGGTCCCCGCCCGGAAACTTTGCCGCGGAGCCGCGACCTCCTGGTCCGAGCGGCCCGGCATGAAGCGGCGCTGAAGAGCTGCCGCCGCCGCCGCCGCCGCCGCCGCCTCCGTCGCCGCCGCCGCCAGAGGAGGAGCCGCAGCACCCTGGGCCACGCCGATGACTACTGCAAACTGTGGCGCCCACGACGAGCTCGACTTCAAACTCGTCTTTGGCGAGGACGGGGCGCCTGCGCCGCCGCCCTCGGGCTCGCGGCCTGCAGGTGGGTGCCGGGCCGGGCGGGACCGAGGAGTGTCCCCTCCTCTCCAGGTTCGCACGAGCTCGCCCCTTCCCTGGTCCCTTGGTTGTCCCGGGATTAGTAACGCCATGTGTGTGTGTGTTTGTGTGTTTGTGCGTGCGGTGAGTGAAGAGTGGATTTAAATTGCTGAAGAGGCGTGTGGGTCGCAGCGACGTGGAAGTGGCTGCGGGCTTGGCTGGAAGCGAACTAGTGGAGAACTCGACTCCGGGACTCCTGTGGCCAGTGGACGCCTGCGGTTTGGAGGCCGAGGGTCGGGGCCGTTGCCCAAGTGGCGTCTGGTTGTCGCTGCTTTGCCAGCGTGGTGCGGAGAAAAGCTGTCCCTTTGAAGTGTAAGCGCACTTGGCTTTTCATCTGTCCCAGGTTTTTAACGTTTTTTTATTTGAAAGGTGCACATTCTTGAGGTGTAGGAGTTCTCAAAAATTCGTGCACGTTTGTTTAAATCTACTTTGTTAGAAGAGTAATGCCATCGCGGTAACACTTGTGCAAGTTTATGGCCCACATTTAATTCGAAGTGTAACTATAACGGGACTTTTCTGAAAACTGGGTTTCTTTTCTTGAGCAAAATGTTTCGGAAGATTTAAAAAAAAGTGGGGTGCCTTGTTCATAATTCTAGAAAGTTCTGGAAATCAATTTTTATTTTAAATAAAAGCTCACCTCAGAAGATGTTTTAGAGGAGATCGTGAATTGGGAATGTTGGGCACCATAATGCTCGGAGGTCAGACCAATCAGGAAATAGAAACAGGATGGCTGGGGACTTAGAGCTCTCCTGTGACCTGGTTTGGAATACTGTGTGTGGTTCATTAAGTTCAGTTTCCCTATTGCATATGCAGGAGAACTTCAAAAGAGAGATGGATAAGACTAATCCCTATTTATTCTTTCAGGGTATTAGATGAATTACTTTGTGATCATATTGATATTCCACAGACTGCTCTGTAGCGTTGCATTGAAAAACGTATCTGAACGTGAAGCTAAAGGATTTAAAGCTACAGAATTTGTCTTATCAGGCCTTTTAGTCTTTATATGTTGTCTTTTTCAACATTGTAATTTACAGTAGTTATTTGTTGCCTGCGTTTATTTCAATTCCACTGACGTTATTTGAGCACCTTTTACGTTGAAGATACTGTTAGGTACTTTGTAGTGATGTGTTGGATGCAAAAAAGGACTGAGGCCCCTCAAGGAGCTTGGGAAATGGGAGGGGGGGGGACACAACCCAAATAATTATGCCCCCAGGCAGACTGAATGGTGGTATGTGTTACAACATAGGTAGAAACGGGAAAAGTGGCATTTGTGGGGAGAGTAGCACTGAATTGTGTGTTTAGATTATTGGGATTTAATACAATAAAAACAACCCGTTATAATGTGTATTTTTACTATAAAGAAGATGAGCAGTTGATGATGTCCGCAGACTTTTATCCAGCACAGACTTGATTAGAGCATGTTATATACCAAATTTGTGATCAATAAAGGAGTATCCTCATGTAAGTAGGAATCGTATGTACATCCAAAATATTGGATAACACTTAAGAGCTATGAAAACAGCTTTTTAAGAAACGATTTTTGCCATAAAGCCCAAAAACCATTTTGGTATTAAAATGGGTCTAGAAGGAGTTATGGTTGGAAACTTGACTTATAACTGAAATTCCCAAATTTAAACTTGAGCAGTTTTCTTTGATAAAAAGTCCACTTTAAAATATTGTGGTAGCTATTTTTTTAAAGATTTTTTTTTCAGTTAACGTGAACTACACATGACATACCCATTTTAAAGTGAGCAATTCAGTGGCATTTAGTGCATTGACAGTGTTGTGCAACCTCTTCTATCTAGTTCCAAAGCATTTTCATAACTCCAGAAGGAAACCCCAAACCTATTTAAGTGGTTGTTCCTCATTCTTTCTTGTTGCCTCCCACTCCCTGGCTGCCCAGTCCCTAATCTGGGATTTGTTCGTGTGGATTTACCAATTCTGGATATTTCATGTAAATGGAATCATACGAAGGTGTTGGCTTCTTTCACTTAGCATAGTATTTCATGGTTCATCCATGTTGTAGAATGCATCATTACTTCATTTGTTTTTATGGCTGAATAATATTCTATTGTGTATTGCTATATACCCCAATTTATCCATTCCTCCATTGATGGACATTTGGGCTGTTAACTACCTTTGGTTACTGTCAATAGTGCTGCTATGAACACTTAGCAGCTAATTTAAAAATTCTACTGAGAAGGATGTGTTATATATTCAAAATTATTTGTTCACAAAAGTAGTTTTCATTTTAATAAGCTTAATTTTGAGTGTGTAGTTTGACGATTTTATTTATTTACTTGACTGAGAAAGTGCAAGAGAGCACAAGTAGGGTGAGAGGCAGAAGCAGGCTCCCCGCTGAGCAGGGAACCTGACACGGGGCTTGATCCCAGGATGCTGAGATCATGACCTGAGCCAAAGGCAGTTGCTTAACCAACTGAGCCACCTAAGTGCCCCTATGTGTGTGTAGTTTGAAGGAACAAGTAGATTAACTGGCATGCTTTTAGGATGGTAATATGCAATAAAATGAGCCATGAGAGTAAAATTGCTTGGCAGAATTAAGATCAGTATGGAACTGTATCAGTGTGTTTACATGTTTATGGATTCTCTTCCTTACTGGATCGAGGGTTCTGTGAAGGCAGGGATAGTGTCTATATCTTGTTCATAGTTGTAAGATTGGTGCTAGCATAGTGCCTTTAACATAAGTGGACACCCAGTATTTGTTCATTTAATGAATAAATACCGCTTAAGTTTTGAGTCAGTGCTCACTTTTTTTGTGCTAGAGGAAGTTGATGAGACTTGTTTCAGTTCTTTGGCTTTTAGTAAGACAGCAGATCTTGGTAATTTGGGGCTGAAAGTTTTCCATCTCTTTGGGGGTTTGAGAGTATTTGTATCACATGTAAAATTCCATACAGAAGATTTCTGTAAAATATTTGGAGGAAGAGATAATGGATGGGGACTGAGGATAAACAGAGGGACTGAATTTAGTGAATGTTCTAAGAGCAAGCTTGTTAAAGTACAAATTAGATGTTTTGATACTTGATAATGTTGGATACATTTATGACTGAGTTTTTAGGATTATTGCTTAGTGAGGTGTTTTGAGATTTTCCCATTAACGAAAATTTAAGACCCCGGAGTCCTTAGCTATGAGGACAGTGCTTGTTTTGATTTTTTTCAGTTAAAAATCAATCAAACTATTTTAATTTTCTTTTACTTAATACCTTGCTTCAAAATGAAGATATACTTCAACAGTAAGTAGAAAATTTTAAATTGGTAAGTGTTTAATGCATTTCACTAACATTATTTGCCATTATAAAGGACAGCTTCTGGTGCTTTATTTGAGGGTACTGATTGTGTATCTCTAATTTAGTTTGATTTTATAAAAATCTTTTCAAATTCCAAGTTTGACTCTCAGGGTTGGTCCATTTTTAAATATTGACTTTCTAGTCCTGAATGAGAGTCACTGAGAGGGTATGTGCTTTATACTGACTGCATAATATCTTTTCTACTGCTGCTTTTTAAGAGGGAAGAAATATCTTAGGTACAATATGTATTTTTGTTAGAAATTTGCTTTAGGATAAGATATGTGTAATTTTGTTGGATATCACTTTAATACACAATTTTTTCCTGTGTAAATCTGAGGAACTGTTCCTAGATGATCATCAAACTCTTTAATTTGTAGTGTTCTTACTTTGTTTAGTGCTTGCAAGTCTGATTTATGTGTTTTTTATAATTTAACTATCTCAGATAGTTTTCTCACTTTTCAGTTTTTATTGATAATTTTTACTCAGAGCTCTTGGTTTATTTGTGTTAAGTGAGATAATGTATTTAAAGCTCTTAGCACAGTTTTTGGTCCAGTAGTGCTCATTAAGTGCTGGTAGTTAACATTTCTTAACACACATACACACACACACACACACACACACACACGCACTGATGATAGGTTATTTTTTTATTTCCTCTCCTTTCCTAGACCCTTTTCCCTATGCTTAACTAAAACACTGAGAGTGAGTAGGGGCAGACAGGAGATCCAGTTATTTAAACCTTGCTTAGAGAAGTTGGAATATTTGTCTTAGACATTTTCATTTTATCTTCTATTATTCTTTTCAATGTTAACCTTCTTTCTCGTATTTTACTAAATAAAAGTACTGAAGGTCACTTGTTTTTATGTTTTTCTACTTTCTGGAATTAAACTGTTAGTATGGTGTGAAAGTTGGTTGATTTGCTAACCATACTAAGTATAATTGGATATTTAAATCAGTATGAAAAAAGCGAAGTTGCTTCTATGGTTTCCTGTAGAAATTTAATGGTGTGTTTGTACAGTGCATTAGGTAGTGTATAGGAGGAGGTGATTACTGCTGAGCCTTACTTTCATACCATAGGTCAGCTTTTTTAGACTTGAATGCAGTGAGAATATCTATTTGGTGATTGAGTCACCGACAGACATTTCAGTACTTCACTTGGAAGAATAATTTAATATTCTGTTTCTTTGACCCCCCCCCTTTTTTTAAAGATTTTATTTATTTATTTGACAGAGATAGAGACAGCCAGCGAGAGAGGGAACACAAGCAGGGGGAGTGGGAGAGGAAGAAGCCGGCTCATAGCGGAGGAGCCTGATGTGGGCTCGATCCCATAACGCCGGAATCACGCCAAGCCGAAGGCAGACGCTTAACCGCTGTGCCACCCAGGCGCCCCTCTTTGACCCTTTCTGATAGGGTTGGATGCTCCTGGGGGTATTAGGAGAATTTTGTGATGGAGGTGTCATATGTTGTGTTAAAACTTCATCAGTGGAAGAGCATTGCTATACCTGCACTTTCTTAGGTTTTCCTGTTTGCTAATACAAAAGGGATATTTTGGCATATTTTCTAAATTTTGTAGAAGTAATACTATAGTAGTTATATTACATGAGGTATTAATTTAAGGTAAATTGTAGAAAGAGCTTATTGTTATGACTTGCCTTTATGTGACAACCAGTAAACTTTGCGAATAATTGTATGTATTTTTGTTGAGGGCATGTCCCAAGCTCTGCTTTTGAGTTTTGCTCTTTATTTTTTCAATGAAGTGTGATCATAAAGATATTTTTGGTAAGAAAATGTGAAATTTGTTTTTCTTTACAGAATGTAATAAAGTACTGATATATAAAATGGAAGTCTAAGAGAAGATAAGCAATTGTGTTACTGATCGTGAAGTTTAATGCGTTCTTTACTTTCCTTATTAGTATTGAGTAGTTGATGATTCAGTATGGTGATGTTTTATTTTAAATAAGAGGTGGGGTTGAGGAAGCCATAATAAGGTGAAGTCAGTCACATTACTCCTAAGAGATAGGAAACCCAAGTAGGTTGAGCCTCATTTGATAGTAAGCTGCAGTTTGACTGCTCACAGCAGTAGCATAAATAAGGGAGGTGTTGTCTAAAGCTGTCCTGGTGGGTCAGGGGAGTAGACACAGCAGACTTGGCAGTAAGCCTAGCTTCTAAAACAAAATCCAAGTCATCAAATTTGCCCAGGCATGCCATATGAGGTTCAAGTAACAGTGGAATTTAAGAGGAGTGAGTTTCTTCATGGAGGCTTTAGGAGAGTCACAGCAGGAGGAAGCATTTTAACAGCCATAATTTTAACTCAAACATAGTATGGATCTGCATATATTTTAGCATTTCTCGTAATGTTTATATAATTATAATGCATGGCTCTCACCTGCTTGCCTGATTTCAGTAGACTTCAGAAGAGAGGAACAATTGGACATGTTAAGATTTAAGTAGTATGGTCTATGAACTTTCTTTGAATTGCTACTTGAAATTTAATCATTGGGACAGTTCTAGTTATGTTGATACCCTGTGTGTGAAGGAACTACATGTCTGTGAAAGCCAGAAAATCCCTGGTACGTAGAAGTAACTTTGAAGGCTCCATTTTCCTACAAAATGTAGAGTTTGAATATGTCTTATGTTACAGAAGCAGGTGGCAGTTTTAATTTTTTAAAAATACATTTTCAGTGTTTTATTTTATTTTATTTTTTAAAAGATTTTATTTATTCGTTTGACAGAGGGAGAGACACAGTGAGAGAGGGAACACAAGCAGGGGGAGTGGGAGAGGGACAAGCAGGCTTCCCGCTGAGCAGGGAGCCTGGTCTGGGGCTCGATCCCAGGACGCTGGGATCATGACCTGAGCTGAAGGCAGATGCTTAACAACTGAGCCACCCAGGAGCCCCCATTTTCAGTGTTTTAAAAAATTTTTTATATTTCTAAACTCTGTGGTAAAAATTAAAAAAATTATTTATTTATTTATTGAGAGAGAGAATGAGCTGTGGGGAGGGGCAGAGGAGTGAGAGAGAAGCAGACTCCCTGCTGAGCAGGCAGCCCCGTGCAGGGCTTGATCCCAGGATCCAGACATCATGACCTGAGCTGAAGGCAGATGCTTAACTGACTGAGCTACCCCAGTGCCCCTCTGTGGTAAATTTTTGTCAGCTTTGCTGTTTATTTTAATTAGAAAATAGGATTAAATGAGCTTTGAAATTAATATTGAGTAATAACTTTTCAGTAATGTTAATTTGTATCATATGAAAAAATATTTCTAAAAGCATTTTTTTTCCATCAAGTTAGTTAATCATTGGCCAGAACACTTTAATGGACAGTTTGTGAGTTGTACTTAAATGTAAATATTTTTCAGTATTGTTTTAAAAAAAGTTGTTAAATAAATATGACAGAAAAAAATGATATTCAAAAGTTGTTGAAGCTAGGGGCTGGCTCAGTTGGAAGAGCATGTGACTCTTGACCTTGGGGCCATGAGTTCGAGCCTTACCTTGGGTGTAGAGATTACTTAAAAAAAAGTAAAATAAATAAACTTAAAATTGTTGGGGGTGCGTGGGTGGTTCAGTTGGTTAAGCATTTGCCTTTGGCTCAGGTCATGGTCTCGGGGTCCTGGGAGGGAGCGACCCTTCTCCTTGGACTCCCTGCTCGGCAGGGAGTCTTTGTCGTCTGCCCCTCCCGCCACCCCATTCGTGCGAGTATGCTCTCTCTCAAATAAATACATAAAATCTTTTTAAAAAATTGTTGAAGCTAGATGATGGTTATATGGGAGTTTATTATAATGTTTTCTGTATTTTTGTGTATGTTTTAAAATTTCCTTAATAGAAAGTTTAAAAAATGGCATTCAGAAACTCTTCAAGTTCCTTAAGGTGTTAGATTAGGATAGAAAAAGTGTTTTAAAATAGTAATATGAGGGGCATCTGGGTGGCTCAGTTGGTTAAGCATCCAGAGCTCCAGTTTGGATCTGGGGTCCTGAGTTCAAGCCATGCTTTGGGCTCCTTGCAGGGTGTGGAACCTACTTAAAACAACAACAAAATAAAATAGCATTGTGAAGGTAATAGGATTTGCTGTTTCATGTAATTTAAAAAAACAAACAAACAACTGGTTTATCTGGGCACCTGGTAGGCTCCGGTCGTGATCTCCCATCTGGGACCAGGGTTGGGGCTCAGCAGGGAATCTGCTTCTCTCCTTCTGCCCCTCTGCTCTGCATGCTCGGGCACTCTCTCAAATAAATAAAAATCTTTTAAGAAAATAAACAAAAACTGGTTTAGCAAATAAACAGAATATAAAAATTAGTTGTGATATGTCTGATTTACAAAACCCATTTCTCTCTTTAATTAGTATTAGTAATGGGATGGTGAGGTGAGTTAGTATACATAAATAGGAAGTGAACTGATTTTTTGGTATGTTTTTAAGTAGGTGTTTTTCAGGGGTGCCTTGATGGCTTAGCCTGTTAAGTGTTGGACTGTTGGTTTAGGCTCAGATCACAATCTCATGGGTTGTGGGATCGAACCCTGAAGACCGAAGTTGTGCATCGGACTCAGCGCTCAACGGGTAGTCTGCTTGAAGATTCTCTCCCTCTGCCTATATCTCCATGTGCCCACTCTCTCTCAAATAAATAAATAAATCTTTTTAAAAAAAGTAGGTATTTAAAAAAAATTTTTAAAGATTGTATCCATTTATTTAGAGAGAGAGCACACGGATGGCAGAGCCTGAGGTGGGGCTTGGTCCCACAATCCCAAGTCTTGTGACCCCAGTGGAAACCAAGAGTTGGAGGGCCAACCAACTGAGCCACCAAGGTGCCGTGGTATTTCTTAATTTTTAAAATGTTTTCTAACTATGGGGTCAGAAAAATTCACTTATTGCTTAGTAATTTAAGGGCTTGATGATATTATTTATTATTATTATTATTGTTACTATTATTGTTTGTTTTTTTTTAATGGAGGCTTGGCGCCCAGCACGGAGCCTGAAATCACAACTCTGAGATTGAGACCTGAACTGAGATCATGAGTCGGTCACTTAACTGAGCCACCTGGGCTCCCTGGGCTTGAAATTATTTTTGAAAATATTAATGTTTTATCATATTGCTTATATCCATCAGTCTAATATTTATTAAGTATTGTCAGTTCTCTTGAGCTTTTAGATTTATGATGAAATGAAACTAGAGAACTTGGTTTTAATTTTAAGACTTTTTTTTTTGGTTATTTATTTATTTTTAAAAAGATTTTATTTATTTTTTTTTAAGATTTTATTTATTTATTTGACAGAGAGAGAGACAGCCAGTGAGAGAGGGAACACAAGCGGGGGGAGTGGAAGAGGAAGAAGCAGGCTCCCAGCAGAGCAGGGAGCCCAATATGGGGCTCGATCCCAGGACCCTGGGATCATGCCCTGGGCCGAAAGCAGATGCTTAACGACTGAGCCACCCAGGTGCCCCTTAAAAAAGATTTTAACTTAATTTATTTGAGAGAGAGAGATTGAAAGAACCAGTGGGAGGAAGGGTAGAGGGACAAGCAGACCCCCTGTGGAACAGGGAGCCTGACATGGGACTCAATCTTAGGACCCCAGGATCAGGACCTGGGCAGAAGGCAGAGGCTTAACCGACTGAGCCACCCAGGCACTCTGTTTGTTATTTAAAGTAGGCTCTGCACCCAGGGTGGAGCCCAAACTGGGGCTTGAATTTAGGATCCTGAACTGAGATCAGGATCAACTAACTGAGCCACCCAGGTGCCCCCAGACTAGATTTTTTTTTTTTTAAGATTTTTATTTTATTTTATTTATTTATTTGACAGAGAGAGACAGCCAGCGAGAGAAGGAACGCAAGCAGGGGGAGTGGGAGAGGAAGAAGCAGGCTCCCAGCCGAGGAGCCTGATGTGGGGCTCGATCCCAGTATGCTGGGATCACGCCCCGAGCCGAAGGCAGACGCTTAACGACTGCACCCCCCAGGCGCCCCTCCCATACTAGATTTTTAATCCTACTATGTAATTTATAGTGATTAACTCACCAAAATAATTGACATGTAAAGTCTTGATTTGTGAACATTTCAGAGCAAAGAAGGTCTGAAATTTATTATCTTACATCTTGACATTTGTGAGATCATATTGAATACTAAAGGAATAGAAGTATTAAACTTGTCCTTTATAAATGGAAAGCCTTTGGGGGAAAATATAGAAAGTTTCATCTAAATGTTACCTTTTCATTTTTTTATTGCAATATAAACGTTTTAAGGAAACTTCGTATTTCCTCTGCTATTAATACTACGTTATAGTTTTCACCTTTCAGTGAAGGGTTGTTCAGTAAAAAATGACATTCAGGAAAAAAATGATATTTAGAAATTGTTGAGGCTAAATGATATATGAGGACTTATTGTTATACTACCCTCTTTATGTTTGAAAAATTCCATAATACAAAGTTTTGAAACTTTTTGACCGTAATGCAAAAAGAGTAAGAAGTGCATTTTATTAAAAAAAAAGAAAAAAGAAATGCATTTTATGTTTCAACCTAGCACAAACATACATGTTTATACACAGAAAACTGAGATAGAAGTTTCAGATAAAGCAGCATTTATATCTATTCTGTGACATTACCTTGACATTTTCTTTTTCATTGTATTAAAAAATTGTTCAGACCTTCAGTTTGAAAAACAGAGTTTTAGGAAATGGTTTCATAATTCTGATTATATTAAAACCGTTGGGTCATAGAGATGTTCTTGTTATTCAGGCCATATTTCCTTATGTCTGTAGTTCTTTAATACATTTTTTAAATTATTTTTTATTGGATTACTTTATTGCTATCTTTTATTGGGTTACTTGATTGCTAAATTTTGTCACTTCCAGAAAATGAGTTGTATCTCCCCCTTTTTCTCTGCTCTGTGACCAAACTCAAATCCTGGTTACCTCCTGTTTGGATTTATGAAATTTTCTCTTCAAATTTTATTCCCCCCAAATCATTTTTGAAAGTCACAGCCAAGAGTATCTTTGATTCTTGCTCCTTGCATCTATACCCTACCTCCTCACTGGTCTTTCTCATCATGCTCTACCTATTTTATATCTCTCACTCTGTATGTTAATAACAAATTTATCATCTTTAATTTTATTCATCTTTTTTCAGTGTTAGTGTGAAACCTTTCGCTCCACCCGTTTATCTGAACTGCCTCTGCCAACTTCATGTTGTTTCATAGTCTTTCTCCTTTGTGAGTCAGTTTATAAACACTAATTGAGGTACTGCTGAGCTAGGTCCAAGTTCTAGATTCATGTTTGTTGCGGTTGTGTGACATTGCTGAAAAGCACACAATAGTTTTTGGCTAATAATCCTTTCATTTTATAAGAGAGGATATTGAGGTTGAAGTTTATTTGCCCAGGGTCATTTAACCAGTTAGTTACAAATCAAAGACCCAGGACCTCTGACTCCTATTCCTTTGTTCTTCTCCAGAAAGTTGCTTGATTTCTAATTGAAAATTGTAGAGTTGTTTTTGCACAGCTTATAATTTTGGTCATTTTTATAGCTGTTCGTTTTGTGTTTGTGTTCTATTAGGTCTATAGAACTGTTTCTGTTCTATTACATAAATATTTTAATTTAATTGAGTACCTGTTATATGAAAGGTATTTTTATGTATGTTATCTCTAAGTCTTATGATATCTGAAGAAGTAGGTGTTATTTCCATTTTTTAAAAAAGATTTTTTTGTTTAGAGAGAAAGAGCTAGCAAGGAGGGGAGGTGGGGCAGAAGGAGAGGGGGAGAGAGAATCTCAAGCAGACTCCCCACTAAGCCTGATCCCATGACCCTGAGATCATAACCCCAGCTAAACCAAGAGCCAGATGCTTAACTGACTGAGCCACCCAGATGCCCTTGTTTTAGCTCTCTTTTGTACATGAGGAAACAAATGCCACGTTTGACCATTTAGAAAGTGGAAGATAGGGGGCACCTGGGTGGCACAGCGGTTAGGCGTCTGCCTTCGGCTCAGGGCGTGATCCCAGCGTTATGGGATCGGGCTCCTCCGCTGGGAGCCTGCTTCTTCCTCTCCCACTCCCCCTGCTTGTGTTCCCTCTCTCGCTGGCTGTCTCTATCTCTGTCGAATAAATAAATAAAATCTTAAAAAAAAAAAAAAAGAAAGTGGAAGATAGGGCATTTGAACCCTGTTTTTGTTTGTGTTGTTTTGTTTTGTTTTGTTTTTTTCAAAGATCTCTTTTTTTTTCTTTTTTTTAAAAATATTTTATTTATTTATTTGACACAGAGAGAGCGAGCGAGCACAAGTGGGGAGCAGCAGACAGAGGGAGAAGCAGGCTCCCCACAGAACAGGGAACCCGATGCGGGGCTTGATTCCAGGACCCTGGGGTCATGACTTGAGCCGAAGGCAGACGCTCAACCAACTGAGCCACCCAGGCACCCCATGTTTTGTTTTTTTAAAAGTAATTTTTACACCCAGCGTGGGGCTCGAACTTAAAACCCTAAGATCGAGAGTTGCATGCTCTACCGACTCAGCCAGGCAGGTGCCCCTGAACCCTGTTTTGTTGATTTGTGCTCTTTATGCCTCTTGCCTCTCAGAAGGAGTTTAAGTACAGAAATATTCAGGTTCTCCTTTGATGAAACCAAGACTCATGATGAGCACATGGAATCAAAATATATGTGGGCTAGGGCTTACAAATTACATGTGTGTTCTTGTGTCTAGATTTTCTGCTTTTGGCTCAGAATGGCTGCTTCAGGGATGATGCTTCTACTCCTGCCTGTTTTAGAAGTTTTTAAATGGTTGCAGTATTACAGCTAGGCCAATAGAAGGTACTGCACAGCTAACTGTGGTAGGCTCAAATTTAGCTGTTAGGCTTTTTTGCTTCCTTGAAGATCTGGAGGTCAAGAGGTCCTGTTGTTCTAGGTTTTCAGTAATGAGGACTTGGCCTTTCTCTTTGGCAACGCCCTCCCGTGTTGTCCTGATTAGGGTCTGATGCGTGACCTTTGCAGGCTATTTTGCCCTTATGATTTAAAATTTAAAGCATTTTTTAACTTGCCAGAATTGCTCTCAACCTATATGAGAGAAAAGTTAAGAATTTAAAAAATGTGAAATAACTACTTAGGGCAGTTTTTTTTGTTGTTTGTTTGTTTTAAGTTAACATTTTGCTTTCACATGTTCCAAAAGGTATGTATGTACTATTTATTTGGTTGGTTGAATCTTTTTATTTTATTTTATTTTTTAAAGATTTTCTTTATTTGACAGAGAGACTGAGCACAAGCAGAAGGAGCCACAGGCAAAGGGAGAGGGAGAAGCAGGCTTCCACTGAGCAAGGGAGACCTATGCGGGGCTCAATCCCAGGATCAGGACCTGAGCCGAAGGCAGACACTTAACTGACTGAGCCACCCAGGCACCCCTCTTTGGTTGAATTTAGATCCCAAGTAAAATCGATCTACCGTCTATAGCCTACTAACACCAATTCAGTTTTTTCTTTGATATTTTGGTCAGTTTGCCATCTGTCACCTACTCTTATTTCTCAAGATCAGTACTGCCATTGGGCTTCTTTTTGTTATCTATTTCTTTTACACATACCCATTTATCTCTGAGCTTTGCCAGAACTCTCCTTTTCAGAGCAAAGGCAAGAAAGCTCTTTTGTTATATTACCTAGTAAATGTTGGCTCATCGCTATTTTTGAAACTTCACTGACTTTTTATCATTTGATTTCTATTTGAAAGAAGTAGCAATACTTTAAATTTTCTAGTTTAAACATGTGCAAGATAGTTATATTTGGAGTTGATATATTTGGTAGGGGGAAGGAGAGATACAAACATGGCTGCACTTGGCTCTTTTTAAGAGTGAGGAAGGACTGTTTCAGAAGCCTACAGCAAACTTAACCTCTCATTTCATTGACCCAAATTGGGTTACATTCCCTTTCCTAAATTAGTCACTGGTAAAGACTGAGGGAATTATTCTTAGCCAACCAGGCCCATCCCTTGGCCTGAGGATGTGGTTGACTTTGCCTGAAGCATATGGCTGCATGAGAGAAGAGTGGATAGATAGATGCGCGGAAGAAAATATATTAAGGAGGAAGGAGAAAATTGAGGGGCGGGGAGGAGAGGATCAACCAAAAGAATCCTCTGCGTGTACTGTCCAGTTTGTTAGCAGTTGAGGAACTTTATTTTTTTTATTTTATTTATTTATTTTTTAAAAGATTTTATTTTATTTTATTTATTTGACAGAGTGAGACAGCCAACAAGAGAGGGAACACAAGCAGGGGGAGTGGGAGAGGAAGAAGCAGGCTCCCAACGGAGCAGGGAGCCTAATGCGGGGCTTGATCCCGGGACCTTCGGATCACGCCCTGAGCCGACGGCAGCCGCTTAATGACTGTGTCACCCAGGTGCCCCAGCAGTTGAGGAACTTTAAAATGTGAATGCAACTTTTATTATGCAGTTACTTTTTCTGGCACTTGCTTTTTCTTGCTTTGTCAGACTTCTTGGGGTGGACATGGGAGCTTATATAAGTACAGAGAAAGCCGGAACCAAGTATGGCTAATAGGTTTCGGTGAATGGCGGGTGGGCTTGGTGATTGGTGAGTGGGATATTTGGGACATCGAGTTCATGTTCCTTTTGTGGTTCACGTGGAATCAGATGGCCATGCAGTCATATAGAAGCATAAAGACCGTCATCTAGTTAACCAATCCTGATTTTTCAAAATAGCATTAAGTGTTTTATTTTCTTCTTTGTCTTTAAAGCTAGCCTGAAAGGAACCTAGACTTTGTTAAATGGTAAAATAAAAGGATATGCACTGGGAAGAGAAAGTAAAAACTAGGTATCAATATTGTATAAGATCTTAAGAGTAACTGAGAGGGAGGGGAACTCAAGACCATTAGCTGAGTAAATGTACAAAATCATTCAGTCTTTTAATAAAATTTATTATATCAAGATGTGTGAATACGGTTCAGTTTATTAGAGTGGACATGTAAATAAATGCAGCAAGAATTATGTAATACAGGTATAGAGAAGGCCCTCTGAACGCATACATGACAACTTTGAGAGGTCGGAGAAGAGGTTACATTAAGCTGAATCCAGTAGCATGAGTTTCCTGGATAGATAAAGGAGGAAGTATAGTTCAGATTCATTGATGACCACATCCAAAGACCCAAGTTAGAAAGTCCTTTGATTTGGAAAGGTTGAAGATCAGACTATAGTATCCAGATTTGGCCAGAGAAGGAGAGTCTTTTATGTCATAATGAGGACTTTGGATTTTAGAACGAAGATTGTAGGGAGCCATTGAAGGATTTGAAGCTGAGGAGGAATGCCAAATCTGTGGCTTACATTACTAGGCTATGTTGACGTCGGATCATGGATTAAGGCAGGAGTTGGGCGAGTGGGTCTGGGTGGGTAGGGGCAGCAAATGTATCTGAGAAATGATAAGGGCAGAGGAATAGAGATGGCAAAGTGGAAATAAAGCTGAGATAGATTTAGGGGGAAAGAAATCAATAGCACCTGTTACTGGTTGAGTGAAGAGAGGAAGGAGGTTAGAATTATTTCTGCTTTTCTAGTTCAGGTTAGTTGTGATAGGAGAAGCAGCTGATTTGGAGGTGGAGAGAAGTAAAGGTGATTCAGGCATTATGAAAAACCTGGGAGGCTTATATACCATTTTACCAGAGTGATAAAGTGTAGAGACGAGACTAAAAGTAAAAGGGAAGTTTGGGCCTCTGGGGAGGAGGGTGTTAGTTGTGGGAAGGTGACTAGGAAATGCATGATAAATAAGGGTTGTTCAGTAAGATTTGTTATGCAGATAAGATTAGTTCTCCTCCGGAAGAGGGGAAACACTTTACAAAAGGAAATTTGTCACCTTTAGGAAGGAAAAATTTATGCCCTGCTTTTAGGCTGAAAGGACGAGGGCAGGGTTCTTCATGTGTTTGCTGTTTTTTAATTGCCTTCAGCTCAAATAATCCTTATGCCAGGGGCGCCTGGGTGGCACAGCGGTTAAGCGTCTGCTTTCGGCTCAGGGCGTGATCCCGGCGATCCGGGATCGAGCCCCACATCAGGCTCTTCCACTATGAGCCTGCTTCTTCCTCTCCCACTCTCCCTGCTTGTGTTCCCTCTCTCGCTGGCTGTCTCTATCTCTGTCAAATAAATAAATAAAATCTTTAAAAAAAAAATAATCCTTATGCCAAAGTGGCATATTATTTAAAGTGTATAGTCTGGGATGCCTGGGTGGCTCAGTCGGTTAAGCATCTGCCTTCTGCTCAGGTCATGATCCCACTGCCCTGGGATGAGTCCCGCATAGAGCTCCTTGCTCAGCAGGGAGCCTGCTTCTCTCTCTGTCTCTCTCTCTCTTTCTGCTGCTCCCCCTGCTTGTGCACTCTCTCTTTCAAATAAATAAATAAAATCTAAATATAAATAAAGTGTATAGTCTGATAAGTTTTTTTTAAAGATTTTATGTATTTATTATTTATTTATTTTTTTAAGAGAGAGTACGAGCTGTGGGGGAGGGGAGGAGCAGAGGGAGACGGATGTGCAGACTTCGCATTGAGCATGGAGCCTGATGCCACGATGTCAGGCTTGATCCCATGACCCTGAGATCTTGACCCAAACTGAAACCAAGAGTCAGATGCTCAACTGACTGAGCCACCAAGGTGCCCCTGGTCTCATAAGTTTTGACACATGTTTATCTGTGAAACTTTTACTGTATTCAAGATAGTGAACATGTCCATCACCCCCAAAAGTTTCCTTATGCCCCTTTAATGTCATTCCCTCCCACTCACCTTTCTTTCCCCTTTCCCAGGCAACCACTGAAGTCACTATAGAAATCATGTAAATGAAATCATGTAGTATGTGCTTTTCTTTTTTTTTTTTTTTAGATTTTATTTATTTGTTTGAGAGAGATAAATACTTGGATAAATACCTAGGAACAGAATGGTTGGATTATATGATAGGTATAAATTTAACTTGATGAGAAACTGCCAAACTGTTTTCCAAAGTGAATGTATCCTTTTACTTTGCACTTACTGGAAGTGTACATTTGCACATTGTCACCAGCATCTGGTATGGTCAGTTTTTTTTCTATTTCAGGCATTCTAATAGGTGTGTAGTAGTATCTCCTTATGGTTTTATTTTGTATTTCCTTACTGACTGTTGCTATTGAGGATCTTTCTGTGTGCTTTTTTACTATCTGTATATCTTTTTGTGAAGTGTCTGGGGTTTTTGTTTTAAAAAAACCCTCAGATTTTGAAATAATTATAGGTTCACAGAGAGTTGCAAATATATATATAGAGAGAGAGAAGGGAGAGGGAGGTTCTAAGAGTCCTTCACTCAAGTTTCCACCAATGATAACATCTTGCATAACTATAGTATAATATCAAGACCAGGAAAATGACTGGTACAATCTACCAAACTTACTCAGATGTCACCAATTTTACGTACACTCATTTGTGTATGTGTGTGTGGTTCTGTGCAGTTTTATCATGTGTAGATTCGTGTAACCACCACCATAATCAAGATACAGAACTGTTCCATTACCACAAAGTTCCATCTCACTAACCCCTTTATAACCACACCCACTTCCCTCCTTCCTCCCCACCCCATTATCTAATTTCTGGCAACCACTAATCTATTCTCCATCTCCACAATTTTATTTCAAGAAAATGTTATATAAATTGAGTCTTATGGTATTTAACCTTTTGAGTTTGGTTTTTATCACTCAGTATAATTCTCAGGTGATCCTTCCAAGTTGTTGCCTGTATTAAGTTTGTTTCTTTTAATGACTGAGAAGTATTCCATGATAGGGATGTATTACAATTTATTTAACCTTTTATCTATTGAAGAACACTTGGTTATTTCCATTTTTAGGCTATTATGAATAAAGTTGCTATGAACATTTATATATAGGTTTTTGTTTGAATGTAAGTTTTCATTTCTCTAGTTTAAATGCCCAAAAGTGCAGTTGTCTCCCAACCTCCAACATGTGAATTTAGTTTTATAAAAAACTGCCAGATTTATACATTCGCACCAGCAGTGCATAGATTACCCAGTTTCTCAGCATCTTAGACAGCATTTGGTATCATCACTATTTCTTATTTTAGCCATTCTGATGGATATAGGGTGATATTTCATTATGGTTTTAATTTATATTTCCCTAATGGCTAATACTGTTAAGCATTTTTTTTTTAATCCTCTATATCATCTTTGGTCAAGTGTCCAAGTCTTTGCCTCTTTTAAAATAGGATTGTTTTCTTATTGTTCAGTTTTGAGAGTTCTTTACTTTTTTTAGACACAAGTCCTTTATCACATATATGCTTTGCAGAGTTCCTCCTAATGTCTTTTCTTTTCACTAACTGTGTTTTTTAGAAGTTTTTAGTTTTGATAAAGTTTCATTTATCAATTTGTTCTTTTATGGATTATGCTTTTGATGTTACATCTAAGAAATCTTTGCCTAACCTAAGTTCGCAAAGATTTTCTCCTAGGTTTTCTTTTGGGGGTTTTATAGTTTTGGGTTTTACATATAGGTCTACGATCTCCTTTTGAGTTAGTTTGTGTGTGTGTGTGTGTGTGTGTGTAGTGTGAAGTATGGACCCAAGTTCATTGATTTTTACATATGGATATCAAATTTTTCCAGCCCCATTTGTTGAAAAGGCTATTCTCTCTCCCAGCATTGCCTTTGCACCTTTGTCAAAAATAAGTTCACCATATATATGAGTTTAGTTTTGAACTCTGTTCTGTGTTGAACTGTGTGTCTGTCCTTTATTGATACTACCGTATCATGATTAACTCTATAATAACTCTTGAAATCCGTATCGCTTTTACAACTTTGTTCTTTTTCAAACTGTTTTGACTCTTCTAAATCATTTTTGCCTTCCCATATAAATTTTGGAATCAGCTTGTCAATTTCTATTAAAAAAAAAAAACCTACTGGAATCTTTTTTTTTTTTTTTTAAGATTTATTTATTTGAGAGAGGCGCGCAGAGGGGGAGGGGCAGAGGGCTGGAGAGACTCTCAGGCAGACTCCCCACTGAGCATGGAGCTGGATGCAGCTAGATCCCATGACCCTGAAATCACAGCTTGAGCTGACAATCAAGAGTTGGATGCACTTCTGAGTAAGCCACCCAGGTGCCCCAAAATCTGTTGGAGTTTTGATTAGGATTATGTTGAATCTATTTTTCTTTTAAGTAATCTCTACTTCTATGCCCAACATGGGGCTCAAACTCATGACCCCAAGATCAAGAGTTGTATACTCGGGGCGCCTGGGTGGCACAGCGGTTAAGCGTGTGCCTTCGGCTCAGGGCATGATCCCGGCGTTCTGGGATCGAGCCCCACATCAGGCTCCTCCGCTATGAGCCTGCTTCTTCCTCTCCCACTCCCCCTGCTTGTGTTCCCTCTCTCGCTGGCTGTCTCTATCTCTGTCAAATAAATAAATAAAATCTTCAAAAAAAAAAAAAAAAAGAGTTGTATACTCTACCAGCTGACCCAGCCAGGTGCTCCAAACTGCATTGAATCTATACACCAGTTTCGGGAGAGCTGATGTCAATATTGAGTCTTCCAACCCACAGATAAAACGTCTCTACTTATTTTATTAATTTGTTATATATCATTATTATTTCATTATATATTGCTATCATATAATTTCTCTCAGCAACACTTTATGGTTTTCAATGTGTAGGTCTTTCTGTTGTAAGTGCTTCTGTAAACATTCATATACTAAGTTTGTGTGTGGACATGTTTTCCTTTCTCTTGGGTATATACCTAAGAGTAGAATTGCTGGATCATATAATAATTCTATGTTTAACTTTTTGAGGAACTCCCAAACTGTTTTCCACACTAGCTACACTATTTTACATTCCCATTAGTAGTGCACAAGAGTTCCTGTTTTTCCACATTCTCACTAATACTTGTTATTTTTTGTTTTTGGTCTCTCACTGTGGTTTTAATTACCATTTTCCTAATAACTTGTGATGTCGAGCATCTCTTCATGTAATCACTGGCTGTTTGTACAGCTTCTTTGGAGAAACGGGACTATTTTTAAATTGAGTTGTCTTTTTGTTGTTGAGTTGGAAGAGTTTTTTTATATATTCCAGAGACTTTTTTTAGGTTATAGCATATGCTATATAAGTACATTCTTTTTACATTGTGTGCATTCCATCCTGGAACCCCCCCCAAACTTCCGGTTGATATTTTTTAATCTGCATACATTAAAGTTCATTCTTTGTGATGTACAGTTCTGTGGGTTTTGACAAATATAGAGTGTTATGTGTTCTTTACCCCATTACCATATAGACGTTCCTTATCTTAAAAACCCTCCCATGAGTCACCTTTGTAGTCACTCCCTCTTCCTTTTATGTCTAGTTTCTTTCACTGTGCAAAATGTATTTAAGTTTCATCCTTGTCATTGTATGAATTGATAGCTAGTTCCTTTTAATCACCATAAAGTGTTCCATTATGAATGTACCAGAGTTAGTTTATACATTCATCTGTTGAAAGACATCTTGGTTCTTCCTGATTTAGGCAAATATGAATAATTCTGTAGAATTACACACGGGTTTTTGTGTGAACCTAAGTTTTTAAGTTCACTTGGTCTTCTCAAAGCATCATATTTTGGTTTCATTGATTTTTCTCTTTTTTCTGTTTCATTTATTTTCTGCTTTCATGTCTTCGTTGTTGCTTCTCAAGTAGAGGACTATAAGAAGGAGGAGTGGTTAATATCTGCTTCTTCAGGGAGATAGATAAAAGTGCATACTGTATTAAGAGCTGTTTCAGTGTATGGATGAGACCTGAAGCCAGATAACATTGAAAAATGAGGAAGTAGAGACAATAATAATACATGACTTTTTCTAAAAATTTATTTTTATTTTTTTAGAGCAGGGAGGAGCAGAGGGAGTGGGAGAGATTTTTTCTTTTTTTTTTTAAGATTTATTTATTGGGGCACCTGGGTGGCTCAGTCAGTTAAGATCTGCCTTTGGCTCAGGTCATGATCTCACAGTTCTGGGATCAAGGTCCATATCAGGCTCCCCGCTTAGCAGGGAGTCTGCTTCTCCTTCTCTCTCTCTGTGTTCTGTCTCACAGAGAGATCACAGAGAGGGAAAGAGTGTCTCAAGCGGACTCTGTGCTGAGCTTGGAGCCTGACGCGGGCCTTGATCCCACAGCCCTGAGATCACAGCCTGAGCCAAAACCAAGAGTCGCTGCTTAGTGGACTGCGCCACCCAGGTGCCCCAGGAGAGAGAGAATCTTAAGCCGACTCCTTTGCCCAGCACAGAGCTTGACACCAGGCTGAATCTCACAACGCTGAGATCGTGACCTGAGCAGAAATCATGAGTCAGATGCTTAACTGATTAAGCCACTCAGGCACCCCTATTTTTTTAGGGGGGGCAGAGGGAGAGGGACAGACAGAATCTTAAGCAGCCTCCATGCCCTAGTGAGGAGCCTGTCTCTGGGCTCAGTCTCATGACCCTGAGATCATGACCTAAGCCAGAGTCGGACGCTTAACGGACTGAGCCACCTAGTAGGCTCTCCTTAAAATTTAGTTTTAGAGCAAGGTCTCTCAGCTTTGGTACTATTGACATTTTAGACTGGATAATTTTTTGTTTTGGGGAACTGAGTTGTGCATTGCATCATCTGTGTCCCCTGCTTGCTATGTGCCAATAGTACCCCTTCAGCTATCACAACCAAAAATGCTTCCAGACATTGGCAATCTGGGGATCAAAATTGCCCCATCTTAAAACAGTATTTTAGATGAAGAGTGAAGACCCTAGAGAACTCAGATCTCAGGGAAGCTTTTTAAAGGAAGTGACAGATTGAAGGAAGTAGTGGGTGGTGAGAAGGGGAAGGTTGAAGCTGTGAAAGAGAAGATAACTGATGGGACTGGGGAGTAAAATTTAGAGCATACATGGAGAAGAAAGGCTTTATATGGGAGATGAGTCACTTTTTTTTGGGAAAGGAAGTAATGAAAAGGATAAATATTAGGCATTTGTAGAGATCCTATATTTTTGAGGGTAGTATAGGAGATAGTGGTTCTCTTATTTGTGTTTCTTCCAGTCTGGATGGTTCTTATCCTTTCCTAACTGCCTCCTACCCTTGCCCTGTCCATTCTCCCCAGCAATATTTAACTGCTTATGTGTAATAACAGAAAAACAAATGATTGGATTGACTCTGGGCTGAAATTTGCTGGGTGGAAGGTCAAAGAGTGGATGGAAATGAGCTGCCTGGAAGAAGGCAGTTGAGGTGATGGAATTTGAGATATAGTCTAGATAAGGTAGTAAGTAAAGCCAGGAGGTGAAAGATTGAGTGTAAGGGGAAGGGTTAAGAGACTGTGCATCTAGATGAGATAACATGGTGGGTTTAATGGAGTAAAAGAATGAGTGATGAATAGTTAGGGGTAGTATTAAGAGAGAGGAATTTTAGGATTTTAAGATACAGGAATCAAATCAGCCCAGGCAATGTCAAAGTCCAGGTTAAGTGCCTGGGAATTGGATGCTGAAGTGAGGTGATGATGAAGGACTTGGATGTTGAAGATGCCCAGGGTCAAGTAGACCTGGATTGTAGAGCAAACCTGTTACAGATGCCAGTGACCTAGAGGACATTAGATAAGGTAATGACAGATGGAGGGTGATTTAGCTGGATGGTGTGGACCTTTCAAAGACTGGTGAGAAATGTTGCAAAAGCTGGGAGAGATGTGTGGGAGTAGATGAGAGAGCTGGCTCTGTCTTTTGGCCCCAGAGTACACATTTGAGAATTGGTGAATAAGCAGCTGTATACTACAGTGACTTCCAGAGAAGCAGTGTCCTCAGGGGAACAGACTTCAGTTTGAGAAATTAGGATGGAGGATCTCTTCTGTTAAGAGATTGAGAACAGAGCGGAGTCTGGTGGGAGGTGTCATCCTTGTTTGTAGCCTGATATCTAGGGGTAAAGTGTAGAGTAGTAAGGGATTCAGAGAAGAAATGGTATCTGAAAGAGAGTGCTGGTTTGGGGAGAAATGGAGGGACTATAGTACATGATATTGTTTTCTGAAATCTTGCATCTTGTACACTCATTGGAAGCATAAGGTTTAACATTTGTATCACTGTAGTAAAGGAGTTACCGATATGGTTTATTAGATGACTTTTAAAGTTTTTATATTTAGTTTTTATTATCCTCTGATAATATGCTGTGTTAAGTAATGGAACTCTATTATTTACTTAAAAATTATAGTCCATAGTAATACACAGATTATTGAGAATCAGATTTGCTTCTGTTCTATTAAGTGTTATGTACGTATGTATATAAACATTTATTTGGTGTATGTTCCAGATATGATGCTAGATATTGATACAGATTATCTACAATCTTCACAACAACCTTTCAGTATAGAGAGTATCCTCAGTTTACTGATAAGGTAATTGAAACTCAGACAAACATAATTAACTTGATGAAGGTGAGGCATCTATTAAGTGATATACTTGACTCCAAAGTCAGGTTCTCCATTGTTTTCTCTTTTGATCCCCCCCCCACCTTGGACTTGTGTTATTCTACAATACTTTGTAAATATAATACACAATCCGTTATTTGTCTAGTGTGGTCTTACTGTAGTCTATTAATGTTGGAATCATAATTAGACCACTTTGTTGTTTTCTCTCTGCTTTTTTATTTTTAAAGAAATTATTTCTTTATTTTAAAGATTTTAGTTTATTTTATTTATTTTTTTAAAGATTTTTTATTTATTTATTTGACAGAGATAGACAGCCAGTGAGAGAGGGAACACAAGCAGGGGGAGTGGAAGAGGAAGAAGTAGGCTCCCAGCGGAGGAGCCCGATGTGGGACTTGATCCCGGAATGCCGGGATCACACCCTGAGCCGAAGGCAGATGCTTAACGACTGCGCTACCCAGGCGTCCCCCCCCCCTTTTTTTAATTTTTATTTATTTATTTATTTTTTAAAGATTTTATTTATTTATTCAACAGAGATAGAGACAGCCAGCGGGAGAGCGAACACAAGCAGGGCGAGTGGGAGAGGAAGAAGCAGGCTCCTAGCGGAGGAGCCTGATGTGGGGCTCGATCCCATAACACCGGGATCACGCCCTGAGCCGAAGGCGGATGCCCAACCATTGTGCCACCCAGGCGCCCCCCCCTTTTTAAAAAATATTTATTTATTTATTTTAGAGAGTGAAGGAGGGGTGGGGGAGAGGGAGAGAGAATAATAGGCAGGGGGCCTGGGTGGCTCAGTTGGTTAAGCTTCTGCCTTCTAGGGGTGCCTGGGTGGCTCAGTCGTTGAGTCTGCCTTCGGCTCAGGGCGTGATCCCAGAGTCTTGGGATCGAGCCCCACATCGGGCTCCTCTGCTGGGAGCCTGCTTCTTCCTCTCCCATTCCCCCTGCCTGTGTTCTCTCTCTCGCTTGCTGTCTCTCTCTCTCTCTGTCAAATAAATAAAATCTTTAAAAAAAAAAAAAAAGCTTCTGCCTTCTGCTCAGGTCATGATCCCAGGGTCCTGGGATCAAGTCCCACATCAGGCTCCCTGCCCAGTGGAGGCTGCTTCTCCCTCTGGCCCTCCCCCCCTCTTGTGCGAGCACACACGCACTCTCTCTGTTACAAAAATAAATAAATATAATCTTAAAAAAAAGAAAGAAAGAATCCCAGGCAGACTCCATGCTGAGCTCAGGGCCTGGCGACCAACACGGGGGCTCCATCTCATGATCCTGAAATCATGACCTGAGCCAAAACCAAGAGTCGATGCTTAGCTGACTGAGCCACCCAGGCATCTGTGTTTTTTCTCTACTTTTAAGAGATTTTCCCCCAGCTTCTCATGGTAATTTAGAATTTTACCTTCCATAGTAGTTACCATTGCCATTATAGTTAATACAAGTAGTATACAAATCCAATATAACATTTGGAAACGTGAATATATATATTGTTATATTGGTTATTCATAAGTAACTTGAAAAGGACAAGCTACTAATGTTGATGTTGTACTAAAGGACAAGCTGTCTAAATGTTGATATCTATGGGTCACTGTTTCCAAAACAATTTGTATACCTAATTGCTACCATGATTTCTTGCCCCTTTGGTGAGAATGTCACATGCGATGGATTCAAACAAAGGCCTATTATTATAATCTAGGTAGATTTGATTTTCTAATTGTTTTTTCCTTGTTAGGTCACTATAATGGCTATTGTAGGAAAAAATTAAGTTGTCCTGGCATTTTTTTTTTTTTTTAACAAAACTGAATTGACCTTACTTATTTTTTCCTACATGTGGATGTTAAGCCGTGGTGGCAGCACCTTTCTTCACTATTGACTTTGTCCCTGTAATCAAGTGTAATAGTGCTAAGTAGATGGTTGCCAAATGATTCTCCCCTTTTTTTTCTTTTCGGGTGAGAATTCCTTTGAACATTGTTCATTATTACTATTTTTCAATACTCATAGGACCTAAAGGAATCCTTTGCTTTTTAAAACTCTTCTTGGGGCACCTGGGTGGCTCAGTTGGTTAAGCAGTTGCCTTTGGCTCAGGTCATGATCCCAGGGTCCTGGGGTCCAGCCCCAGGCTGGGCTTTCTGAGATCTCCGTATCATCTTGAGTAGTGCATTTGCCTTTCTGTTTGTGTTGGATCGCCTGTTTCTTATATATATGTTCTCCTTTTGCTTGGTTACTTTACACACATTTTGGTAGAATGCTTCCTCCAGTAGCTTACTGAAGGTAATGGAGGCATGTTTTAAAATGTCTTTATTTTCTCACGCTTAATTATTGCTGGCTGTAGAATTCTAGATTAGATACAATATTTTCTAAGATTTTTGAGGTATTACTCCCCATTTTCTTCTAGCATCCAGTGTTGATCTTAAGAAGTCTGATGACATTCTTGTTTTCAGTTCTTCATGTGTAACCTGTTCTCCCAACCTTTTAGATTCTTTTTTTTTTTTTTTTTAAAGATTTTTATTTATTTATTTGACAGAGATAGAGACAGCCAGTGAGAGAGGGAACACAAGCAGGGGGAGTGGGAGAGGAAGAAGCAGGCTCATAGCAGAGGAGCCTGATGTGGGGCTCGATCCCGGAACTCCAGGATCACGCCCTGAGCCGAAGGCAGACGCTTTAACCGCTGTGCCACCCAGGCGCCCCACCAACCTTTTAGATTCTTTTTGTCATTTGCGTTCTGAAATTTCATGGTGATGTGGATTAGTTTGGATCTCTTTTCATCCCTTGTGCTAAATTCACCATTAGTTGTCCTTTATTTCTTCCTCTTCATTTTCTATTTTCTTCTTCTGGAACTTGAAGCTTCAGCTCAGACTCCTAGATAGATTGTAATATTCTTTCCCATTTCCTGTTTTTCTCTTTGCTTAACTCTTTGGAGAATTTCTTCAGCTTAATCTTTCAGTTTTTCTTTGAGCCTTCCATTCATTATTTTAATTTCTAGGGGGCTATTATTTCATCATCTTATTTTTTTACTTTTATTTATTTATTTATTTTTAGAGAGAGCATGGATGCATTTGGCGGGGGGTGGGGGACAGAGAGAGAGAAAGAATCCCTGCGGGGCTTGATCTCACGACCCTGACATCATGACCTGGGCCGAAATCAAGAGTCTGACACTCATCTGAGCTACCCTGGCACCCTTCATCTTTTTATAAAAGCACATGTTCTTATTTCAAGGTTACAATATCTTGGTTTCTTTCTCTGAGGTTATTGAGGGTAGGTTTTGTTTTTGTTTTTGACGTTTTCATCTTGCTGCGTAGCCTTTTCCCTCCACTTCTCTTTTTGTCTTTAAGGTTGAAGCTTTTGTCAGATGTTTGATGATCTGTGGCTATCTGCTTATTTTAAAAAGTGAGGCACCAAAACCTTATGGCAGTTATGTGATCACAAGTGGCACTTGCTAACTTGTAGGGCTCATTATAGGAGTTTTACTAGGTTACCTTGTGATGTCATTAACTGTAGGTCTTTTCTCTTAGGCTAATCAGATTCCCAAGAGAAGAATCTCTTCTATTGCCTGCGGAGTATAAGCACATTGTACTACGAGCCAAGGGAGAGAAGAGTATTGGGTGTTTTAATGTGCAAGTTTGGAGAGACTTTAATTTCATCAACTCTGTTTCCAGTATGGTTAGCCTGGTTCTTGGTTGTTCTGTTTTACCTCTTGAGAAAATCTCCAGTATTCTGCCTAGAAAGATGGTCATTCAGTAGTGTGAAGTGAGACAGTGTGGGAAATTGGGAAGTTTAGTGACTCATTAAACAAACATTGTGCCAGTCGTGTTTTCATATTTGCCTTCACCAAAAGTTCCTGGTAGTTGATTTCCTGAGTGTTTGGAGTTCTTTGTTGGAATTCAGTTTTCACAGTTTTCAGATGTTAAATTAGTTACCATGTGTGCTGCATTGCACTGTCTAAAAGTTGTTGTTGCCATGGCTTCATCTTCGTGCTTTTTGTTCTTGTGAGTTTACACCCTTAAAAAATATCCTTTTACAATCATTTATTGGAGTTTCAGTAGGGAATGGGCAAATGTATGTCTTCAGTCCTCTTTCTGGAAGTTCTTTCAATTTGTTTTTGTTTTTATTGAGGTAAAATTTACACAACATGCAGTTAACCATTTTAAAGTATACAATTAACTATTTTAAAGTATACAATTAAGTGTATTTAGTGTATTTACAATGTTGTGCAACCGCCAGCTCTCCTTAGTTTCAAAACTTTTTCATCACCCCTTAAAAACACCCCATACCCATTAAGAAATCACTCCCCATTTCCTTCTCCCTGCATCCTCTGGTCACCTCTAATCTACTTTCTGTCTCTATGATTTGCCGATTCTAGATGTATCTAGAAATGTAAGCATCTTACAAAGGCATCACACAATACGTGATCTTTTTTTTTTTTGTCTGGTTTCTTTCCCTTACTGTAATGTTTTCCATGTTAATCGAGGCTGCAGCATCTTTGAATACTTTGCTCCTTTTTATGGCTTCCATTGTTTGTATGCACCATAATTTGTTTCCCCATTCATCCATTGATGGACAATTGGATTGTTTCTACCTTTTGGCTATTAATGAATAATGTTGTTGTAACATTGGTGTACAAGCTTCTATGAAGACAGTGTATTTTCATTCTCTTGGGTATATACCTAGAGGCGGATTTGCTGGGCCTTATGGTAATTCTATGTTTAACTTTTCTGAGGCACTGTCAAACTTTTTTTCCATAATATCTACACCGTTTTACATTGCCATCACTAATATATGAGGGTTCCCATTTCTCCACAACCACATCAACACTAATTATTATATATTTATTTATTTTTAAATTAAAGCCACCCTGGGGCGCTCGGGTGGCTCAGTTTGTTAAGTGTTTGACTCCTGATTTCAGCTCAGGTCATGATCTCTGGGCCGCGTCGGGCTCTGCACTTAGCGGGGAGTCTGCTTGAGATTCTCTCTCCCTCTCCCTCTGCTCCCTCCCCCACATAAATAAATAAAATCTTGGGGAAAAAAATTAAAACCATCCAAGTGGGTATGACGTGGTATCTCACTGTGGTTCTGATTTACATTTCTTAACTGACCAATGTTGAATGTCTTTTTTTTCTCTTTTTTTTTTCTTTTCTTTATTTTTTATTTAAAAATTTTTGTTTGTTTGTTTGTGTATTTATTTTTAAAGTAAGCTCCATGCCCAGTTTGGAGCCTGACATGGGGCCTGAACCCACAATCCTGAGATCAAGACCTGAGCCAAGATCAAGAGTTGGTCGCTCAACTGACTGAGCTACCCAGAGGTGCCCCTTAAACATCTTTTTTTTGTGCTTTTTGGCAATTTATATATCTTCTTTGGAGAAATGTCTATTCAGTTCCTTTGCCCATTTTAAAAACTGGGTTGTCTTTTTTTTTTTTTAATTTTATTTATTTATTTGACAGAGAGAGAGAGACAGCCAGAGAGGGAACACAAGCAGGGGGAGCGGGTGAGGAAAAAGTAGGCTTCCTGCTGAGCAGGGATCCTCATGCGGGGCTCGATCCCAGGACCCTGGGATCATGACCTCAGCAGAAGGCAGGCTTAACGACTGAGCCACCCAGACACCCTGGGTTGTCTTTTTATTTTTGAACTGTAAGAGTTCTTTTTATAGTCTAGATACTCAAACTCTTATCAAATATATTATTTGCAAAAACTTTCTTCCGTTTTCTGGATTGTCTTTTTTTCCCTCTCTCTAATTTTCAGATTTTTTTCTTTTTAATAGAGGAAGTCAACTTTCCAAAGGGAAAATGTCATCATTACAGAGAATCATTTGCAGAGGGGTTTGTTGAATGGCATTTTTCAAGAACTATTTTTTAAATATTTATTTTAAAATGTTTATTATTGAAGTATAGTTGATACAATGTTATATTAATTTCAGGTGTATAACATAGTGATTCCGCAATTCTTTATATTATGTAATGTTAACCACATAAGTGTAGTTACCATCTGTCCCTAAACAATGTTATTACAGTATTATTAACTGCATTCCCTATGTTGTACTTTTCATCCCTGTGACCTATTTATTTTATAACTGGAAAGTTGTACCTCTTAAACTCCTGCATCTATTTTGCCCATCCTCCCACTGTCTCCCTTCTGGCAAACCACCAGTTTGTTCTCTGTATCTATGAGTCTGTTTCTGGGTTTTTTTGTTTATTAGTTTGTTTTGTTTTTTAGGCTTCACATATGAGTGAAATAATATGGTATTTGTCTTTCTCTGTCTTTTTTCACTGAGCATAGTACCCTTTTAAGTCCATACATATTATTACGGGTGGCAAGATTTCATTCTTTTTATTGTATTTTATTTTTTTAAGGTTTTATTTATTTATTTGAGAGAGAGTGAGTGAGAGAGGAAGCACGAGAGGGAGGAGGGTCAGAGGGAGAAGCCAACTCCCTTCTGAGTGGGGAGCTGACCTGGGACTCGATTCTGGGACTCCTAGATCATGACACAAGCCGAAGGCAGATGCTGAACCAACTGAGCCACCCAGGTGCCCCAAGATTTCATTCTTTTTTTTTTTTTTTAAAGATTTTATTTATTTATTCGACAGAGATAGAGACAGCCAGAGAGAGAGAGGGAACACAGGGGGAGTGGGAGAGGAAGAAGCAGGCTCATAGCGGAGGAGCCTGATGTGGGGCTTGATCCGATAACGCCGGGATCACGCCCTGAGCCGAAGGCAGACGCTTAACGTGCCACCCAGGCGCCCCCCAAGATTTCATTCTTTTTTATGGCTGAGTAAGAGTTGTCCTTATTTTCTTTATAGTGTCTTTTGATGCACAAAAGTTAATTTTTATGAAGTCCATTTCATCCAGTTTTTCTTTTGTTGCTCCTGCTTTTAATATCAAATCCAAGAATCTTTTGCCATGCAGAGAAAGACAATTATCATGTGGTTTCTCTCATCTATGGAACATAAGAACTAGGAAGATCGGTAGGAGAAGAAAGGGATAAAGAAAGGGGGGGTAATCAGAAGGGGGAATGAAGCATGAGAGACTATGGACTCTGAGAAACAAACTGAGGGCTTCAGAGGGGAGGGGGATGGGGGAATGGGATAGGCTGGTGATGGGTAGTAAGGAGGGCACGTATTGCATGGTACACTGGGTGTTATACGCAACTAATGAATCATCGAACTTTACATCAAAAAAAATTAAAAAAAAAAAGAATCTTTTGCCAAATGCAGGGTCATGGTATGTATACACCCTATGTAGTCTTCTAAGAGTTTTATGGTTTTAGCTCTTCAATTTAGGTCATCGATCTGTTTTGAGTTAATTTATGTATATGGTGTGAGGTGGAGTTCAACTTCATTCTTTGTGTGTGGTTATCCAGTTGTCCCAGCACCATTTGGTGAAGGAACTATTCTTTTTCCATTTAATCATTTTAGCATCCTTGTCAAAAATTAATTGGCCATAGGGGTGCCAGGGTGGCTCAGTCAGTTAAGGTCTGCCTTTAGCTCAGATCATGATCCCAGGGTCCTGGGATCGAGCCCGTCATTGGGTTCCCTGCTCATCAGGGACCCTGCTTCTCCCTCTCCCTCTGCCTGCCCCTCCTCCTGCTTGTGCGTGGTCTCTCTCTGTCTCTGTCAAATAAGTAAAATCTTTTAAAAAAATTATTTGGCCATAGATATTTTAGGTTTATTTTTGGACGCACTTATGTTCTATTAGTCTGTATGTTTATCCTTACACCAATACCGTACTGTTTTGATTATTGTTGTTTTGTAGTAAGTTTTCAAATTGTGAATTGGGAATCTTCTTGCTTTTTCCTTTTCAATATTGTTTTGGCTGTTCTGGGCCTTTTCAGTTCCATATAAATTTGAGGATTGGTCTTCTCATTTCTGCAGAAAAAGCCATTGAAATTTTGGCTAGATTGCATTGACTAGATTGCTTTGTGGGATATTTCAGTGTTAACAGGATTAAATCTTCCAACCCATGAACAAGGGAATTCTTACCACTTATTTAGTTCTTTAATTTTTTTCAGCAATATTTTGCAGTAATTAGTGTGCAGGTCTTCTACCTCTTTGGTTACATTTATTCGTAAGGATTATATTCTTTTGGAGGCTGATATAAATAGAATTAGTTTCTTAATTTACTTTTTGTGTTGTTCCTTGGTGTAAGGAAGCACAACTGAATTTTATGTGTTGATATTCTACCTTCCAACTTTCCTTAATTTATTAGTTCTAATTGTGTTTTGTGGATTCTATGGGATCATCTATATATAGAATCATGCCATCTGCAAAGAGATTGTTTTACTTCTTCCTTTCCAATTTGGATACCTTTTATTTCTTTTTATTGCCTAATTGCTCTGGCTAGGACTCCCAGTACAATGCTAAATAGCAGTGGTGAAAGTGGCATCTTTGTCTTGTTCTTGGTCTTAGGGAGAACTCCAGCTTTCAGTTTTTCACCATTAAGTATGATATTAGTTATGGGGTTTTCATAAATCCCTTGATCATTTTAAGGAAGTTCCCTTCTATTCCTAGTTTGCCGGAGTTTTTTTCTTTCATCGTGAAAAAGTATTGAATTCTGTTAAGTGTTTTTCTGTGTCAGTTCAGATGATCCTCCGTTCTAGTACTATGGTAATTATTTTTCAAATGTTGAATCACCCTTGCATTCCTGACCTAAATTCCATTTGGTTTTTTAAATATGCTGTTAAATTTGGTTTGCTAGGGCGCCTGGGTGGCTCAGTTGGTTAAGTGTCTGCCTTTGGCTCAGGTCGTGATCCTGGGGTCCTGGGATCGAGTCCTGTCCGTGTCAGGCTCTCTGCTCAGTGGGGAGCCTGTGTCTCCCTTTCCTCCCTGCTCCGTGCTCTCTGTCGCTATCTCTGTCTCTCTCAAATAAATAAAATCTTTAAAAAAAATTTAGTTTGCTAGTATTTTGTTGAGGATTTTTGTGTCTGTATTCATAAGGGATATTGGTCTCTAGTATTCTTGTATCTTTGTCTTGCTTTGGTATCAGGGTAATACAGGCCTCTTAGTCTGTTCTCTAAACGTTTGGTAGAATTACCGGTGAAGCCATTTTGTTCTGGACTTTTTTTGTTGGGAGATTTTTTGGCTACTGATTGAATCTCTTTACTTGATATATGTCTGTTGAGATTTTCCTGTTTCTTCTGAGTCAGTTTTGGTAATTTATATGTAAGAATTTGCTCGTTTCTTGCAGATTGTCTAATTTGGTGGTGTACAAGTCTTCATCATATTATCATAGCATTCTTATATTTTTACCAACACCAGTTATAATACATCCTAACAGCATCCATTTAGATTGTACTAAACTATTGTTTTCTCAACTTTTTAAAAAATATTCTTGCCTGAAGTTGTTCCATGCAGACTATGCATAGAGGCTAATTCTTTAGTCACTTTAAATTTCACATTGACTCTTAAATAGTAATTGAACGTAATCTCTAACATCTTGTTAAACATCAGGAGCCGAGGAAAACTACTTGAAACCGTTTGCCTTGTTTTGTAATTGCCTATTGATGTTGTTACCAGTGTCCTCAATTTTTCAATCCACCATGTTTGCTGAAAGGTTAATACAAGTTTATTTTCTCTGAGTAAGTTTCTTCACTTGCTGCAGTCAAGCAATTTAAATAAATCACCATTAGAAGATGGTTTTCTGTGCTTGGCTAACAAGCCATTCAGAAACTTTCTTTGGTTGCAGCCTCATTTTTTTTTTTTTTTAAGATTTTATTTATTTATGTGACAGAGAGACAGCCAGTGAGAGAGGGAACACAGCAGCGGAGTGGGAGAGGAAGAAGCAGGCTCCCAGCAGAGGAGCCTGATGTGGGACTCGATCCCGAAACGCCAGGATCACGCCCTGAGCCAAAGGCAGCCGCCTAACGACTGCGCTACCCAGGCGCCCCAGCAGCCTCATTTTTATTATTTCTTTTTTGTAAAGAAATCCTGCTCTGATAAGGTATTCTGTTGTTTTTCTAAATTTTATTTTATTTTCCTGTGAGTGGGGCTGTTGTGATGGATTTACGGTGGTATTGCTGATGTATAGGGTATTCTGATAGTGTAGCCATAATGTCATTGGATGGTAAACATAATACTTTGCCATTTAATTTGATAACAAACTGACCCACACTCCAGTGTGCTCTGGAAGTGTGACTTAGATTTGAAATCCACTTTTCTCTGTCCTGTTTTGATTTGATAGGTATGTACTGGTAAGTTTAAAACAGTGTTGCAGTATGTCAGTATGCAATATGTCAGTATGCAGTTTGTCAGAATGCTGTCCAGTTAGAACTGTGTCATTGCAATTTGTTAGTGGACCATGTATCAGTGGGAGGCAGTTATCTCTCACAGCTGCTCAGCTCTACCCTTGTTGTGTGAGAGTAACCATAGACCTTACATAAACACATGAGCATGGGTGTGTTCCAATAAAACTTCATTTGTGGAGACCAGAATTTGAATTTCACACCATTTTGTGCCATGTAACAGTATTACTTGATTTTTTTCCCCCGCAATCATTTGAAACTCTTCTTAGCTTGTAGGCTATACAGAAACAGGTGGAGGCCAGGTTTGGCCCACGGGCTATATTTTGCCAACCCTTGCTCTATGGTGTCTAAGACATTTACAGATTACTGCATGCCTGTTTGTGACCTCCTAGTGGCTCAAGGAACACAGAGCAAGTAAGTCTTGAGATGGTCAAGTTTCAGAAGCACCATGAATTTGAGAGTTGTAGAGTTGGAAATCTGGACCTAGAACTATTTATTATAGAGAGATTGTAGTAGCTGCTCATATCATTTCCAGCATTTGGGAAGAAGATGAAGCAGCACGCTCCCCAATTTTGTATTCAGATCTCTACCATGCTATAAGACGTTTAAGACAACAACTTTAATAAATACATTACTATAGACTTAATAAACATCAGGGATTTACTAGGGACTAGATATGTAGCAGTCAGAATTGTTCTCAGAGATCATGTCACTCTCCTTGTAAAACTCTATTATGGTTTCCATTATCTTTAGAATAAAATTCACACTTTTTACCATGATCCTTCTAGGTTTTGCTTTTTTTTCAGTTCTCCCCCTTCTGTTGTTGTCTTTAGCAACATATTGGGCCTTTCACTTCCTCAAAGAAACCAAGGTCTTATTTGACTCTCTGCTTATACCATCCCCTTGTGTTGGAGCTATCGCCTTCTCTACCTAACTCAAACCCACACTCACCTTTTCATTGTTTGCTGGTTCCTGTTTTTCTTTCAGGTTTTAGCTTATATGCCACCTTCTCAAAAAGCCTGTCCCTGTACTCTGTATTAAGTAGGTTCCTTCTTTAGTCTCTGCAATTTCTGCCATTTCGTAGTAGTTACAATGTTTAATTTGTGTTTTTGTCAGTCTCCCCTGAGACTGTCCACTTCATGAGGGCAGGGACCATGCATGTCTTATTTACTATTTATATATTTACTTATTTACTATTTATATACCTAGCATCTGGAACAGTTCCTAGAAAATAGTAATGACATTATAAGTAGTTGTTAAATGAATGAGCACTTGGTTTCTGGGATGTCACACTTCTTTGTGTTTTCTTCCATTTCAGTGACTATCCCTTCTCCTTCCTCATTTTTCTTTGTCTCCCTGGTCCCTAAACTTTGGAATCTCCGATGCCTCGGTTGCCTTCTTTCTTCTCCATCTGCACTTACTCCCTAGTCCTCTGTTCTGGTCCTCTCTTTTTTTTTTTTTTAAGATTTTTTTATTTGAGCAAGAGAGTGAGAGAGAGAGAGAGAGCGTGAGAGGAGGGAGGGTCAGAGGGAGAAACAGACTCCCCGTTGAGCAGGGAGCCTGATGTGTGGGGCTTGATCCCAGGACTCTGGGATCATGACCTGAGCCAAAGGCAGATGCTTAATTGACTGAGCCACCCAGGCGCCCCTCTCTGTGCTGGTCTTAATAGCCTTAAATATTATCTGTACATTAATGACTCCCAAATCTATGTGGTAAACCTGAGACTTTATACAGAACTATTTACTTAGTTAGATAGAGACTTTATACAGAACTATCTACTTAGTTAGAGATACTTAGTATCTCCACTTGAAAAGCTTATTGGCATCTCACATTTTATATGTCCAAAGTAGAATTTTTGATTTCCTATCTCCCAAATTTCTCTTTCTTGTTTATTTCAGTAATTATAAATACTGTTCTTATAATAGTCCAGGCCCCAAACCTTGGTGTCATCCTTGACTCTCCTCTCTTTCCCACATCCAGTCTAAGTTCTGTCAGTTTTACCTTACAAACAAAACAAAACAAAAAAACCCAGCTCATTTCTTACTGCTTTTTCTACTTTTTCAGCTTACCACCACCCAGGTCCTATGCTCCATTATTTTGTACCTAGATTATTACAATAGTCTCTTAAATATATGTTAGGTTATTATATATCAGATTATGACACTTCTTTGCTTACAACCCTCTAGTTGTTTCTCATCTAATAATAAAAATCAGTTGTTCTAATGGTCTGTGAAGCTTTACTTTACTAAAAGCCAGTGTCCCTCCACCCCCAGCCCTTACTCTACCCTCTCACTCAGTTCTTTTCCCATTGGCCTTCTTGCTTTTTCTCATAAAATCCAAAAGTTCTGTGTCTTCAGGACTTCGCACTCACTGTTTCCTCGACCTGCAGTGTTTTTCCAATAGACTTCTGTATAGCTCAGTTCCTCTTATCCTTTTGGTATCTCCTCAGGTATTGGAGAAAATCCTTTCCTTATTGCCTTATCTAAATTAACTTTGGTCCTTCTCTCACTTCTATTCTCCTTCCCCTATTTTATTTTTCCTTATAGCAGGTTTTACTATTTGACACATTACTGGTGTTAACCTTAAAAATAAAACTGGCAGTTATTTTACCAGCAAAATGGGTTTATTTGGAATAGCAGAAAATTGTGATTTGAGGCAAGCAAGCTATGGCAAACCATAGGCAAATCTGAGCACAAAAGAATGGAAAGCTCTTTTATGGAGGAAAGTGGGGGAGTTGGGCTGTTTTAATCAAAAAGTCCATTGGCGTTAATTGGAGCTCCAAGTATAGTGACTTTTCTTTGGCTGAGTTGTGACAGTCTCTTATTGGCTGGGCTGTTGCCAGGGCAAGGAGAAAAACTTTTCCTACTCTTTCTTGGGGTGGTAAACTGGTGTTCACTTGCAGTGTTGTTCATCTCTTCTGTTTGGTCTGCAATTGAGGAAGACTTGGAGGGTGTGAGAGCTCCCCCTGCTGGCTTCCAGACTCCACTTTAAATGACATTTTCTTTCCTTTCAGGGTAGAATGGAAGCTCTATGAGGATGAGGACTTTGTTTTGTTTACTCTTGTGTTTTCAGTATCTAGGACATGCCTGTTACATAGCACCTACTCAAAAAATACTTTTTAGGGTTGCCTGGGTGGCTCAGTCGGTTAAGCGTCTATCTTTGGCTCAGGTGGTGATCCCAGGGTCCAGTGATCTAGTCTGCATCAAGGAGCCTGCTTCTCCCTCTGCCTGCTGCTCCCCCTGCTTGTGCTCGTGTTTTCTCTCTCTCTCTCTCTTTGACAAATTAAATAAAATCTTTAAAAAAAATTTTTAAACGAATGATTACTTTGCTTCTGGTCTAGGACAAAATACACATACGTGGTTGAAAGTGAAGAGCACAAAGTTAGCACCCCAAAAGTGGCAAAATGGGAATATAGAAATAAATTGTTTTATCAGTGACCTTGTTGAACTGATGAAATAACCAGTTCTGGAACTGCCCTACCTTTGGAAATCTTGTTATTTTGGAAAATACCCTCCCTCCCTTCAGCTACTTTCAATTGGATTTTCTGTTTTTTGCAGCCTGGAAACATTGTATTTCATACAGAACCATTTTTACTCCTAAATTACATTAAAATTAAAAATAACATCCTGGTTGGAGAAACTAAACTGATACTCTTGTCCTTCCCATGTTGCATGGGAACATGGGAATTGTTATGCTATGCTTACCACAAGTTTATTTTTAAAAGCTTTTTCCTCTAGCTTTTGTCACTGTCAAATATGGGTTTTCTTCTTTGGAGCTCTACTTACCTTGATTCAGTAAGTGGAGTGAGAGAGTGGAGTGAGTGGTGTACTTAAAAAGGTGTTAGAATTTATTAAATACTTCAAAGTTAAAAAAATAATAAAGTATAATATAACATACCCATCTTAAATTTTAAAAAGGGAAAGACAAGGTAATTAACATGTAGTGAGTTCTTGCTAAATATTAATCATTATATTAGATTGCTTGTTTTAAAATGGTGTGTGTTTCAGTTGATACCTTGCTTACGTCTGACAGTTTTGTGGAAAAAACTGCCTCAGAAAACTGAGGTTAAAGCCAGTTAAATAACTTGTCCAAGTTTGCACAGCTATGGAATGCCAGAGCCAGTGTTTAAACATAGGGTTTTTTGTTTGTTTTAATACATGTAAAAACTCTTTACTGAATGTGGTCACTAACCATAGATCATCTTTAAAGTTCCAAAATCTAGGACTTATGGAGATAGTTGAATTATGAGATGCTGGTTAATGGCAGCCCCCTTAGGAGTCTAAAGATCTGTCATTTCCCAGGGGTACTAATGTAATGAAATAATGTGGTCTTGTTGAGTACTTTTGAGAAGAGGCTAAAGGTTTGTGCTTCTCTGTTCTACCTGTGAACAGTTTTGTCTTTGGTTTCTCAGTGATCTTGTTGGAAAAAGTGAAGGTGTTAACCAGCATCTGGTGCTAGTGCTTCAGACTTCTGTCTCTGTGAAAAGGATAATAATCACTCCATTCTAAAAGTAAAGTTGCAAAATACCCTTATTGCTGCATATACTCTCAGTAGGTAATTTGGCAGGACTTGTTTAGTGTTAAATATTCCAGCCAGCAAAGGTTGCATTTTAAAAGCTCTGCCCTTATGGAGTTTACTTTAACAAGCAGTAATAGGTTATAAGCTCTAGTGAGTTATTTTCTAGTTGAGGTAAAGGATCGAGTGGGGTCATGTGGCTCTTCTAACCTGGTCTACTAGGTGCAAAGATCTGAATTCTGGATGGTATGATGTTGCAGGAGAAAGCTGCTATTCTTAATCATAAAAATTTCTTGGGGCGCCTGGGTGGCTCAGTTGCCTTAGCATCTGACTTCGGCTTAGGTTGTGATCTTAGGATCCTGGGATTGAGCCCTGCAGGCTCAGTGCTCAGTGGGGAATCTGTTTAAGAGTCTCCCTCTCCCTTTGCCCCTTTTCCTATTCATGCACTGATATGCGCGCTCTCTGTAAAATTTAAAAAAAAAATTATTTAACAGAAAGTTCTGGTACTACTACACAGAAACTGAGGCCTTGGAGAGGTTAAATCGTATGCCTAAGAGCTCACATTTAATGGCAAAGGTAAACTAGAATCTAGGTCTCCTGAATTGAGTCTGTAATTCTTCTCATTAATAAACTTAGTATGTGTGCTTATTAACTAAAAACATTTCAAAGGCTCTATTCTATCGTTTATTCCATTTTAACTTGCAGACCCCAGATGAGGCTGAATTTATAGGATTTTATCATTTTATAATTCTGTGAATTTTTTTTAGAACTATGGATATGATTATTTCTTTAATAGAAGCATTTATTTTCAGATTTTTAAAATTTTCATTTTAGAAAATGTGGAAATAAGGGGGAAATTACACATATAATTACAAATATAAATACGTAACAATAACATAGTATCTGCAGAAATAACCAGATACATTTTTTTAAGAAAACACACGTTGGGGCGCCTGGCAGGCTCATTCAGTAGAGTCTGCAGCTCTTGATCTCAGGGCTGTGAGTTGAAGTCCCATGTTGGGTGTAGAGATTACTTTAAACATTTTTTTTAAAAAACCCACATTGTCGGTGTTGGCAGAGAAGGGATTTGAATATAAACAAAACACACACACCACTCTTCAGTGGAGCTAATGATATACATTTTATGTCCAACTTTTTTCTCTCAAGATTATTATTTACTTTCTCATCTAGTAATTTATACATCTAAATTTTCTAATTTCTTGTTTTGTTGATTTTTTTTTCTTTTTTCTTTCCTTTTTTTTTTCTTTCCCCCATAGATCTTGAGCCAGACGACTGTGCATCCATTTACATCTTTAATGTAGATCCACCTCCATCTACTTTAAACTCACCACTTTGCTTACCACATCATGGATTACCGTCTCACTCTTCTGTTTTGTCACCATCGTTTCAGCTCCAAGGTCACAAAAACTATGAAGGAACTTGTGAGATTCCTGAATCTAAATACAGCCCATTAGGTGGTCCCAAACCTTTTGAGTGCCCAAGTATTCAAATTACATCCATCTCTCCTAACTGTCATCAAGAAGTAGATGCTCATGAAGAGGACCTACACATAAATGACTCAGAAAGGGAATATTTGGAAAGGCCTTCTAGAGATCATCTCTATCTTCCTCTTGAGCCATCCTACCGGGAGTCTTCCCTTAGTCCTAGTCCTGCCAGCAGTATATCTTCTAGGAGCTGGTTCTCAGATGCATCTTCTTGTGAATCTCTTTCACACATTTATGATGATGTGGATTCGGAGTTGAATGAAGCTGCCGCCCGATTTACTCTCGGATCCCCTCTGACTTCTCCTGGTGGCTCGCCAGGAGGCTGCCCTGGAGAAGAGTCCTGGCATCAACAATATGGACTTGGACACTCCTTGTCACCCAGGCAATCTCCTTGCCACTCTCCTAGATCTAGTGTCACTGATGAGAATTGGCTGAGCCCCAGGCCAGCCTCAGGGCCCTCATCAAGGCCTACTTCCCCGTGTGGGAAACGACGGCACTCCAGTGCTGAGGTTTGTTATGCTGGGTCCCTTTCACCCCATCACTCACCTGTTCCTTCTCCTGGTCACTCCCCAAGGGGAAGTATAACAGAGGATACCTGGCTTAATGCTTCTGTCCAGGGTGGATCAGGCCTTGGCCCTGCACTTTTTCCATTTCAGTACTGTGTAGAGACTGATATCCCTCTGAAAACAAGGAAGACTTCTGAAGATCAAGCTACTGTACTACCAGGAAAATTAGAGCTCTGTTCAGATGACCAAGGGAATTTATCACCATCCCGGGAGACTTCAATAGATGATGGCCTTGGATCTCAGTATCCTTTAAAGAAAGATTCATCTGGTGACCAATTTCTTTCCGTTCCTTCACCTTTTACGTGGAGCAAACCAAAGCCTGGCCACACCCCAATATTTCGGTGAGTTGATGGAAATGGCTGCTGGTCATTTTTCATGCTTATGGGTTATTGGCGGCATGTGACTACATTATCTATATGAAGTGGTTTGACCATTCCCCTCCCCCTCCTTTTTTCAGTGTCTTTTGTACAAATTAATTAAAGTCTGCATGTATTTTCCATTGAGTCTTAAAAGGGCCTTTAGATAGGCTGGACTTAGCATTTTAAAAGCATATAGGTAGTGAATTGTAAATAATAGTAAATTACATTTAAGAATCCCTAGAAAGAATTTTCTTACCTAAAAAAGTTTCTTGTAAAAGGTTGATTATAGTATCTGTTAAATTACTAATAAAACTAATTGTGAGTAAGCTTTTTATATTTTTAAGAGCTTATTGTACAAATGAAATTTGTATATTATGGCAAGCGTTTTTCACAATTTTTTGTTTTTTGACGTTATAAATTTGACTTTTTTATTAGTGTAGAGGAATTATACATTTTATGTATTCAAATCTGTATTCTGTATGGCTTTTGGATTTTGTGTTATATTTGAAAGCCTTACCCCAGTCTAAAATAATTAAAAATAAACAAAACTCTAACTTGTGCATTTCTAATAAAATTTTTATTTACATATTAGTTTTATAATATATGTATATAATATATAGTATTTGTGTGTGTGTGTATATGTGTGTGTGTGTGTATATATATATGTATATGTATATTTGAATCTTGAATCTAGCTAAGGACTGGAGTAGAGATCAGTATATAACAACTTTATTTTCCAAATGACTGATCAGTTACCACAATCCTATTTTATAGAATCAATCTGGTCTGTAATTGATTAGAAAAGACAGCTTTTATCATGCACATGGTAGAGTTGGGTTTGTTTACTTTTTTTTTTAATGCTTCTTCATTGGTATGAATGTTTATTTCTGGATGCAGATCTTTAGAAAAACAAAATGTGGAATTATGGTATTGAAGACACCTTTAAGCCTATCATGCATGCTGCTTCTGAAAATTATCTTAATCTTTTTAGGGGTTTGCTTAAGTCTGTGGAACAGTGTGGAAACTAGCTAAGAGTTGAAATTGAGTTGTTTTAGACTACTAAAATTAATACCTTTGCATTTCATAGTAGTTAGTAAAGCTGAGCTGGGGACATTCAAAGAAATGAATGATAGGAATGATAACATTTCAGAGGTGGAAGAGACCTTAAAAGTCCAATTTCACCAGTCACTAAGAAGATATTTTTAATATAAATCATTGTAGCTTTGGGTCCTTTAATATTTGACCTATAGATATATAAGTTATTTCTTTTTTAAATCCCACATTTTCAGTGTTAATATATCTGAATTAATCTGTATCCCTTTAAGCTGTTTAAATTATCTTACTGATCAACTGACATTTTCTCTAAAATTGACATTTAGAGTGCTGCAGTGATAGATAGGCCTTATATTTTTTCAGCCAGGTGTGTAGTGAAATTAAATTTGTGCTTCAAATTGCAATATACTGCCAACTATAAGCAGTATTTCAGTGAGACAGGGAAAAGAGCAATAGGGAGGAAGTGGGGAAGCAACATGTATAACAGACGAACTTCCGTAGCTAAACACCAGGGACGGAGACATATGTGCTGAGATACAGGGATGTTTGGATCCTTAGAGAGACACTGATACACATACACACAGATGGACATCTTTGCTTAAAAAATTAAATTATTCTTTTGTTTTTATAATTATGTACACATAGTTGAGAATCAGTTATAGTTTTATGGAATGTTAGAATTTGTCCTTTAAAAAAAAATAGGAAGCCAAGAAGTAGTTGAAATTGATTTTATTCTTCAGGTTAAAGAATTATTTATTAAGTACAAACATATTCAGTGTTATAGCTTATTAAGTGAAGTTTTCTTTTGCAATACTTTGCTTCAGAGATCATAGGAAGAAAGAAATGTTGGTTGCTAGCAAAGAAATGATTTGGATCATTGCTTGGCAATAATAGCATGGTGAAATGCATTTTTTGTGTGTTTTGTTTATAGCACATCTTCATTACCTCCACTAGACTGGCCTTTACCAACTCATTTTGGACAATGTGAACTGAAAATAGAAGTGCAACCTAAAACTCATCATCGAGCCCATTATGAAACTGAAGGTAGTCGAGGAGCAGTAAAAGCATCTACTGGGGGACATCCTGTTGTAAAGGTATGAGTTGGGGCTTTTGGAGATATCATACATCTGTTGATGATATAGTCTACTCATTTAGGTACTACTGAGCTCAAAGAGAGAAAACTCAAAGCTTGAAACCCTCTGTTGAGGTTTTGTGTTCTTGTTGATATGGCAGTGCTTCTGCATTGAGGGTTTTTTGTTTTTTGTTTTTATTTTGTTTTGTTTTATTTTCTATACTGAAAAACAGTCTTTTAATCGATTGTGGACTGCCTCTCCAGCTGGGGAACTCTGGGGAAAGAGTATAGTGGTCAAACAGTTGTTTTTCTCTTAAAAGAAAAAACAAAACCACAACTGTATTATGCTTATAAGTATAATATGTGCTCATTTAAAATCCAAGTAATACCAAAAAAGTAGAATAAAGCAATAAATTACCCCAAATCTAAACCCCTCAGAAAGGGGTGCTTGGGTATTTCAGTTGGTTAAGTGTCTGCCTTCAGCTCAGGTCATGATCCTGGGGTCCTGGGATTGAGCCCCACATCAGGCTCCTTGCTCAGTGGAGCCTGCTTCTCCCTCTGCCTGCCACTCTCCCTGCTTGTGCTCTCTCTCTGTCAAATAAATAAATAAAATATTTTTTAAGAAAATAATAAACCCCTCAAAAATAAGTGGTTGTTAATGTTTGATTAACATTTCAGATAATTCTCTGTGTATATTTAGTGAAAGACTGAATGGATGGCTAAAAAATAGAATAAATTTTTTAAAGATAAGATTATACTGAACATCTTTGTGATTAAAATATTTAATTTATTTTTATCTGAATTTATTAGAAGAAAAAAATTAATGTGAAATCATAAAAATTATGTAATATTGAGTGTGTGGAATATATTTAATATGTAAGTTTTGAATCATAACAGTTGAATATTAACTTCAATTTTATTTGAATGAAACATTTTAAAAATGAAGCAGAGGTAAAGCTAAGAACTACTGAATCTTAGATAGTGTTATTCATGCTCAGAGGTCCTAAAAAGATCTAAGGTCAAAGATAATAAATAAATTATTGAAAAACTGAATCATCGTTTAATAGTTTGAATTGACTCCCTGCTTGAAAGGTGAGGTGATTGTCTATCTTAAACTTCTCCTGCTCTACCCTCTACCTCCTGAATTTTGTTGCTTATATTATTTTTTCCTGCTGATGTACAGCCATATTCCCACCCTTATACCGGGCCATCCCCCATTGTTTAGCTTTAGTCCTGTATCAAATTGAATTCAATAATTACTACTGATTTTTACTTATTTTACTGTTAAGTGTTTTTGTTTGTTTAAGGAGGGCTTTGGATTCTACATTTCTTGGGTTCTTTCATGTTTGAGAATGTTTGTTGCCTTAAATACTCAAACATCAGAATGGCTGTGTATAATAATATTGAGTCACTCATTTTCTCTGTCAGAACTTGTCTTAATGGCATTGTGTATTGTGGAGAAATTAATTATATCTGAAGTGAATTTGAACAAATACATTTTATGAACTATCATTTTCTACGTCTAAACAGTATTTCATAGTTCTTGACAAACAAAGCTTTACATTTTAGGGGGATTTTAAAATGACTTGTAGTAGGAAATGTCAGTTACAGAAGGAAATCAGGGGGAGCCTGGGTATCTCAGTTGGCTGAGTATCCAGCTCTTGGTTTTGGCTTGGCTCGTGATCTTGGGGTTGTGATATCGAGCCCACGCTTGGCGGGGAGTCTGCTTGGGATTCTCTCCCTTTCCCCCTCCTCCTGTGTGCACGTGCGTGCTCTTTCTGTCTGTCTCTCAAATAAATTAATTAATTAATCTTTGAAAGAAAGAAAGAAATCAGATTTGTGGTTACCAGTGATGGAACTGGTTGAAGGTTGTCAGAAGGTACAGACTTCCAGTTACAATATAAATAAGCACCGAGGATGTAGTATACAACATAATGACTAGTTAACTGCTATATGGTATATTTGAAAGTTGCTAAGAGTAGATTCTAAAAGTTCTTATCACAAGGAAAACCACCTTTTTTAAATCTCTCTCTCTCTCTAATTTTTTGGTAACTATATCAGGTGATGGATGTTAGCTAAATTTATCATGGTAATCAGTTCACAATGTATATAAGTCAAGTTATTATATTGTGTATCTTAAATTTATTCAGTGCTTTGTCAGTTGTCATAGGAATTCTGACATTTGTTGGAGTCATATTTTCTTAAAAGAGAGCTTATTTCACTTAGAATAAGGAAGACGATTCTTTACTTCATTTCCTGTATCTTTGACTTTTCTTACCACGAAAGAAATTATTTACAAGTGCTTAAATGAACTAATATTTTTTGAGAGTCCAAGTGATTTGTTTCCACAGTATTCCTTTAGTTAAAAACTGGTTCTCTCTCGGGCGCCCAGGTGGCTTAATGGGTTAAGTGTCCCAACTCTTGATTTCGGCTCAAGTCATGGTCTCAAGGTGGTAGGATCGAGCCCTGCGTCTGACTCAAATCTCTCTTTCTTTCTCTATTTTTTCTCTGAAATAAATAAAATCTTTTAAAAAAATAAAAACTGATTCTCTGTTGGGGCTCCTGCCTGGCTTGGTGGAGCATGCAACTCCTTGTCTTGTGGTCATGAGTTTGAGTCCCACGTTGGGTGTAGAGATTACAAAAAAAAAAAAAAAAAAAAGTTCTGTGCTTAAGGGAAGACTAACACTTTTGGTATCATCAGTGCTTTATATTTTCCTTGTCAGTGACTTACCTTTTTTTGGAAGATTTTATTTATTTGAGAGAGAGAGCACGAGTGGTGGGGAGGGGCAGAAGGAAAGGGGTAAGCAGACTCCCTGCGAGCAGGGAGCCCAACTTGGGGCTCTATCCCAGGACCCCCAAGATCATGACCTGAGCTAAAGGCAGATGCTTAACTGAGCCACTGAGGCACGCCTTACCTTCTTCTTTTTTTCTTTATTCTTGCTTGAAGAATTATATCATTATACTTGAAATTACTGACTTAACCAGAGTATGTCTGGATGTTGATGGTTCTTTATCAGTCTGTCCTAGTACCAGTGATGCTCCTTTCAATCTAAGATTCTTCTTTCATGTAAGAAAATCTTTCTATATTATGTATATGTATATATTTCCTGTTCCATTTGTTTTGTCCTTTACTTCAGGGACTCCAGTTACTATTCAGATGTTGACTAGTCTTTGTCCCCCATGTCTTTGTGTTCTTTTCTCTGGCTACTTTAATGTCTTTTCTTATCATTTATCAGGATTTTTTTTTAAAGCTCTGCTCTGATATTTTTGATATATTTGTCACTCGTGGTTTTTAATTTAGCTTTTAGATCTGCAGCTGTGTTTTGAGCTTTAATTTGCTACATTAGCTCCATTTTCCACTCATTTGATATTTTATCATTCCATTTGGTCTCATGATTTATTGAAGTTATAGTCTTAAATTTTTTAGTGTGGAACATTCAATGGCAATCAGTTTCTGGGTTTTGTGTGTGTGTGTGTGTGTGTGTGTGTGTGTGTTTTGTTGAGGGGGAGGTTTTGTTTTCGTTTTTTTAAGGTGGGGGGCTCAGAGGGAGAAAGAATCTTAAGCACATTCCATGCCCAGCTCAGAGCTTGATGTGGGGCTGGATCTCACAATCCAGAGATCATGACCTGAGCCAAAATCAGAGTCGGACTCTTAACTGACTTAAACCACCCAGGTGCTCTTTCATTTTTATTAAATTATTCAAATGTCTTGTATAATTTGTTCCTTTTTTAATTAAATAAAAACAAAAAATGAATACTATGATTGCCTAATTGCCATGCCTTTTGTCACCCATTTTGTTTGAGAACTTTGGTCTACAGCCTGAGAAGATTGGGGAAACAGGTACAGAATTAGTTTAAGGTAGGACTTGTTGAGTTTGGCTCAAGAGAGTGAACAATATCATGTATGTGTTAGAGCCCATTCTCATTACTCCAGTATGTATCATATTTTCATGAGCTTTGCTTGTTCCCCTAGTACAGCACAGAGTCCTGGAAGATGGTAAGCACTCCTGACCTTTTCTGTCTCTGCCAAAGGCCCTGGAGCAGAATGTAGTATCTTTTATTCTTGAGGGAAAGTTTTTCCTTGACTTTTTTCAGAGCTGGCTACTTACAGTTCTGATTTACTTTGCTGTAAATTAGTTAGCATTGGTTAGCATTTTCTGTTTTATTTTCTCACTTTATTACTTTTATTCCATTAATTTACTTACTAATTCTATTTATTCTTATTACTCTTCCAGGTGGATAAAGGTATGAATTAGTTAGCAGTTCCACCACACAAATCAGAATCTTAATCTTCTGTTTTGCATTTCTCATACTGCCCCTACTACCACCACATACATATACATTTTGTTTATTTTGTTAGGTATTGGGGGAAGAAGATTGTGATACTATTGTCTTTATCCAAAAATTCTTGTTAGCACTGCATGATGAGAGCTGGTCATTTCAAATTGTTAATAAAACCGATGCCTGATTGTGTGTACTGTACCACACTTGCAGGGTTGTGTACTTTGTATGGCCACTCTTAATTTGTGTATGCCTATTTCTGAGACCTCATTTTTTCCACTAACAGAGATGGCCCTTTTCCAGCAACTGAGAAGACTTTTTGTAGATTTCTTTGCTATTCTGAGAGTTTTGTAATACTCAGGAAAGGAAGGCATCATTTGCCATTCCAGATTGGTCTGACCCATCACACATAAGAGTGGCATGTTTTGTTCTCAAGACCAAAAAAAAAAAGCCCTGATTTTGTTCTCTGTGTATTGGCTTTTTTTTTTTTTGAACATTTTATTTCTGTGTAAGAATATATCACTAAAGTACAAGTCTTAATATGTACAGCTCAGTGAATTTTTAACATATGCACACACCTATGAAATACCACAAAGGTTAAGATATAGAATATGTTATTTTTTAAAGATTTGTTTATCTTTTTATTTGAGGGCAGAGGGAGACATAAATAGAGTCTTAAGCAGACTTGTGCTAAGTGTGGAGCCCAACGTGGGGTCAGTCCCACAATCCCGAGATTACGACCTGAGCTGAAACCAAGAGTAGGACGCCCAATTGACTGCCCACCCACGTGCCCCAATTTATAGAATATTTTAAGCACCCGGAAGTCCCTCCTAATTTGTATCCCCCAACGAAAGGTAATCTTGCTTCTGACCTCTTATCATCATAGATTTGTCTTTTTATTCTCGAATTTCATATAGATGGAATCATACAGTATGTCCTATTTTCTGTCTGGCTTCTTTTATTCAACATTATGACTGTGAGATTCATCCGTTGGGGGGGTAGTTTTCTTTTTCTTTGCTGTGTAGTATTCCATCGTATGAATTTGCTATAATTTCTTCATCTGTCATCCTATTAATAGACACTTGGTTTGTGTTCAGTTTGGGACTATTATGAATAAAGCTGCTATGTTCTTTTTTCTCTTTTTTTTGCATATCTTTGTAATTTTAATTCCAGTATAGTTAACACACAGTGTTATATTAGTTTCAGGTATACTATATGTATCTTTTGATAGACAAAAAGCCTTCACTTTTTTTAGTATATGTCCAAAAGTGGAATTGCTGGTATTTCAAAGTACCTGTACCAATTTTTACTCCTAACTAGCCATATATGAAGCTGTCAGTTACTCTACATCCTCACCAATACCAATACGTGGTTGCTGATAATTTTTAACCATTCCAGTAGTATTGTAGAGGAATCATAGTGGTTTTAATTTGTGGCTTCCTGATGACCAGTGATGTTGAACATCTTTTTTTTTTTTTTAAGTTTTATTTATTTATTGGAGAGAGAGAGTGAGAGAGAATGTGAGTGGGGTGAGGGGCAGAGGGAGAAGCAGACTCCCCGCTGAGAAGGAAGCCGGACAAGGAGCTCGATCCGGGGACTCTGGGATCATGACCTGTGCCGAAGGCAGATGCTTAACCAACTCAGCCACCCAGGCGCCCTTGAAAACCTTTTTATATGTTTGTTGTTTATTTGGCTGTCCTCTTCTGTGAGGTGCCTGTTCATGTCTCTTGACCAGTTTTTAAATTATCTTTTTCTTATTGATTGATTAGGAGTTTTTAATATTTTGAATAGAAGTTTTTTGTCAGATAATATGCATTGCAAATTTTAAAATTTTTTCTCATCTTTTTCTTGCTTTTTCACTTTCTTAATTGTGTGTTTTGATGAATGAAAGTTTTTAATTTTAATAAAGTCCAAATTGTTCATCTTTTTTTCATGGATAGTGCATTTGTTTTATTTACTAAGATTGACCTCTTAATAATTAATATTGATGCCTCCAGTCCATGAATATGGTCTGTCTGTTTATTAAGGTATTATTTAATTCCTCTTTGCAGTGTTTTGTAGTTTTCAAAGTAGAAATCTTTTACATCTTTTATTTCCTGTGTTCTGTGTTTTTTTTTTTTTTTTTTTAAAGATTTTATTTATTTATTTAACAGAGATAGAGACAGCCAGCGAGAGAGGGAACACAGCAGGGAGAGTGGGAGAGGAAGAAGCAGGCTCACAGTGGAGGAGCCTGATGTGGGGCTCGATCCCATAACGCCGGGATCACGCCCTGAGCCGAAGGCAGACGCTTAACCGCTGTGCCACCCAGGCGCCCCATGTTTTTTATGCTATTATTGTATTTTTATTTCATTTAATTTTTTGTTCCTAGAATACAGAAATGCAATCAATTTTTTTAATGTTAACTTTATATTTCTAGACCTAATAGTTTATTTTAGCTTCTTTTGGGTTTTCTAAAAAGTCAGGGTCATCTTTGAATAATGAGTTTTACTTCTTTCTAATTTTTATACCTTTTTCCCCCCAAATTTTTATTGTGGTAAAATACACATAACGTAAAATTTACCATCTTAGTTATTTTTACATGTGCAGTTTAGTGGTATTAAATACATTCATAATGTTGGACAACTTTGACCACCGTCCATCTCCATAGCTCTTTTTATCTTTTAAACTGAAATTCTGTACCCCACTTCTTCTCCCTCCAGCCCCTAGAAACCACCATTCTACTTTCTGTCTCTATGATGTTGACAGCTCTTACTACCTCATATAAATAGAATCATACGATATTCATCTTTTTGTGACAGGCTTATTTCACTTAGCATAATGTCCTCATGGTTGATCCATGTTGTAACATATATCAGAATTTCCTTCATTTTAGGGCTGCATAATATCTCATTGTATACACAACATAATATCTCATTGTATACACAATATCCCTTGTCCATTCATCCATCAATGGACATATGGGTTGCTTCTACATTTTAGTTATTGTGAATAACATTGCTATGAACATGGATGTGCAAATATCTTTTTGAGACCCTGCTTTCACTTCTTTTGGGTATATACCCAGAAGTGGAATTGCTGGATCATGTGGTAATTTCTACTTTTTTTTTAAAAGATTTTATTTATTTATTTGTCAGAAAGAGAGAGTGCACACACAAGCAAGGGGACTGGCAGGCAGAGGGAGAAGCAGGCCACCCGTTGAGCAAGGAGCCCGATGCGGGACTTGATCCGAGGACCCTGAGATCATGACCTGAACCAAAGTCAGATGCTTAAGTGACTGAGCCACCTAGGCGCCCCTGCAATTGTTTTTTTAATATCCTAGTCTTAATGTGTGTCTTCCAAAAGGGGAAAAAGAAAAATGTGGTTAATTTGTAAATGGGGAGTGCAAAATAGAAAGAAGTTGACTGTTCTTTTATTATTAAATTGGTTTGAGAAATGATTGATACTGATACATATATTTAAATGTCATATATCATGTATATGCGATATATATACATGTGTATGTATATATATGTAGTCTCATGTCTTTTTATACTTTATGGTTAGGGACTGTATAATTATGCAGCCATAATGTTTTTGTGTTGTGGGTATAAAAAATTTCTGTAGTGCCTTTGGCATGTACAAACACAGTTGAGAAACATGCAGGTTAGTCTTAAAATTAAACTAAATTGTTTACTTGTTGCCAGGAAATTAATCTGTAATAAATTTAACAGAGTGTATAATGAGTACTTAATCAGATTATTTTTCTTTTTACTACTTAGCCAAATATGGGAAAATTATCTCTTTAAGTCAATAGTTTTTATTGGAGTTCTATAGTGAAAATGTACATTTTCATCATTCATTAGGATTGAAAGAGACTTGCAGATCTTAACGTTATGAATTTGTTTTAAATGTTTTAACATATAGATTCTCAGTATCTTTTAGAATAATTTTTAAATTTTTAGAACAAATATTTAAAAGAATTTTATTTTCATATGGATATTTTTCCCAAAGTGCTAAAAGACAACATATTTGAATTGCCAAATTCAGTGGCATTTTACAGATTTGTGCTGCTGCTAATTGCAAAAATTTACTTTTTTGTAGTGCTTTGTAGTTCATAAAAGGTTTTCTCAGAGTTTATATTTAATATTCATAATAGTTCTTTGAAAAACGTAAGGCAAGTACATTGTGCAGGTGATTTAAGATTACACATGATGTAGGAGTGCCTGGGTGGCTCATTTGGTTAAGCGTCTGCCTTCAGCTCGGGTCATGATCTCAGGGTCCTGGGATCAAGCGCCACATCTGTCTTCCTGCTCAGTGGGGAGTCTGCTTCTCTCTCTTCCTCTGTCCCTCAGCCTGCTTTTGCTCTCTCTCAAATAAATAAATAAAATCTTAAAAAAAGAAAGATTATATATGATGTAATTGTAGAGATCTTAAACCCAGGTTTTTTCACTCTGCTGTTATGTTTTCTATTGTACCATATTGCCTCTTATTACTACAGATAAGTTATAATTTCATAGTGCTTTTCATTTTATTAACTACTTTCACATTGTCTCATTTAATTCTCCAGATAGGCCTTTTTAGATACCCTGATCTTTGATTTAAAGTCACATGCTGTTTCTACTACCTTTATAATCCCTGATAAAAATCTTAGACCTTTGTTTACCATTATTGTAGTTTAAGCTCTCTTGGATTAATCATGTTAGGCTCCCTACTATGACTAAGACTTCCCAGTTCTCTGTGGTTTAGGACCCAAAAAAGGAAGTTTATTTTTTATTTTCTTAGAGATTGTCACTCATGAATTCAAGATCTGTCCATCTTGTGATGCTGTCCTCTTCAATACACGGCCTCCATGGTTCCTAGGAAAAGCAAAGGGAGTATAGAGAAGGTGCATAAGATATATGAACCTGGAAATTACTACCAGTTGTTACTTCTCACAGTCCTCTGACCAGAAGTAGTCACATGTCTACTTATGTAGACAGGGACTATGAATAGTAGTCCCTGGATTGGGAGTCTTTCCTCAGCAACAGTGTGGTCTATACTATACAACATGACTCTACATAACTCTTTGGTGTCAGCATGTCTTCTCTGCCATATCCTGTATACAGTATTGATCTTTTAATTTATATTCAGGAGTTTAATAGTAGCTAAGTGACTAATAGGGTTCTGCAGCCACACTGCTTGGGTTTGAATCCTGTACTGCACTTTGGCCAAGTAACTTACTGTATGTTTGGCCAAGTGTCTTTAACTTTTCTAGATTTTTTCAAATTAAATCAGTCATTGCTTAATTTATTCATCCATCTATCCTTTCACTCACTCAGTAAATATTTTTTGATTGCTCACTACGTTATAGACAATATTGTAGATGCTGGGGATCTAGAGATAAACAAGACCAAGTCCTGCCCTCATGGGCCTTACTTACATTATACTGAGAAGAGACAATGAAAAAATAAATAAAATAATATTACAATGTTGTAATGTAATATTGAGAATTAGAATGTGATGTGATAAGAGGCTAATTATGGGGGACTTTACCTTTGGTATCTTTTTTATAAAATGAGCATAATATCATCCTACCTAAGAATTGATATGAGGATTAAATGAAACATTGCATGTACAGAACATGGCATAGTACCTTACACAGAGTAAATGCTCAGTAAATGTTGATCAATACTTTGTGAACCCTGATGAAGAATAAGTAGCAAAGTAAGAGTAAGAGAGCATATAAGTGGGGGGGTGGTTAGAATCTTAAGCAGACTGTGCTGAGCACAGACCCCAGTGCAGGGCCCGATCTCACAACCCTGAGATCACCACCTGAGCTGAAACCAAGAGTCAGTCTGGTTGCTTAACCGACTGTACCACCCAGGTGCCCCTGAAGTAAATAATCTTATTTGTTAATATGGTCTGCAACTATTTAATACATTCAAGCCAGTCTTACTATAGCTGGGGATTTGGTGGGGGGAAATCAGACATGTTTCCTAGTTCCATGAAGTTTACAGTTTGGGGAAGCTTGCAAATGAGATAATAACAGTGAAGTAGGATAAAGGTTTAATGGAGGAAATTCACATCTCCAAAAGAGCAAATAGGTGAAGGGGTTGAAATGGGCATTGATTATTTGAAGAAAGTTTGTAGCTCATTACTAAACATTAGCCAGAGAAAAGATAGATACTAAGAAAGGAAAAGTATTAAGTAGAGGGAAGAGTTTAGAACTGCACTATCCAGGGGTGCCTGGGTGGGTTAGTTGTTAAGTGTCTGCCTTCGGCTTAGGGCGTGATCCCAGAGTCCTGGGATCGAGCCCCGCATCGGGTTCCCTGATCCGCTGGGAGCCTTCTTCTTCCTCTCCCACTCCCCCTGCTTGTGTTCCCTCTCTCACTGGCTGTCTCTCTGTCAAATAAATAAATAAAAATCTTAAAAAAAAAAAAGAACTGCACTATCCAATCTAGTAGCCACTGGCCACATTTAAATTTAAATTAACCAAAATTAGAAATTGAGTCCTTTAGTTGCATTAACAGCATTTCAAGACTTGGTAGGTGTGTGGCTAATGACTATACTGTCTTCTTTTTTTTTTTTTTTTTTTAGGGAGGGAGGGAAGTGATGAGAGAGAGAAGAGACAGAGGGAGAGGAGGAGAGGGGGAGAGAGAATCTTAAGCAGGCTCCACGCTCAGTGCAGAGCCTGATGCAGGGCTTGATCTCACAACCCTGAGATCATGACCTAAGCCAAAATTAAAAGTCAGATGCTTAACTGACTGAGCCACCCAGAAGCCCCTACATTGTCTTTTTAACGAATGATGTTGGAGCAGTTGGACATCCATAGGACATCCGTTTATTTTCCATTCAGAAAATAAATCTGAACCTAAACTTCACATTTTACACAAGAATTGATTCCACATAGATCATGGATTTTAAAAAAAATGCAGATGTAGAAGATTTTTATTATTACTGAAAGTTCTGTTGGGCAGTTAGTTAGTTCTGTTGGTTTGATAGCTAGCAGGGAACAGGAACAGGTTGAAGATTGCAAATATAAAGGGGTAGCACAACAGAGTTCCTTTGTGGTGTTGGAAGAGTTCCTTATTCTGACTGTGATGTTGGTCACTTGAATCTGCACTTGCGATAATATTGCATAAAGCTACACATACATTTTATTATACGGTGATAAATTTATTGAGGCACAGATATTTTGTATTTTTAAAATTTATTTAAGAGCGCATGTGTGAGTTGGGGGAAGGGGCAGAGGAAGAGGGAAAATCAGACTCCCCACTGAGCAGGGAGCCTGATGCAGGCCAATCCCAGGACCTGGAGATTGTGACCTGAGCCAAAAACAGACACTTAACCAACTGAGCGACCCAGCCACCCCAAGGCATAGATATTTTGAATCTTATCTGAAAAGTTACTGAAATTTTAAAAATGGGAATTTTAGGGGCGCCTGGGTAGCGCAGTCGTTAAGCGTCTGCCTTCGGCTCAGGGCGTGATCCTGGCGTTGCGGGATCGAGTCCCACATCGGGCTCCTCGGCTGGGAGCCTGCTTCTTCCTCTCCCTCTCCCCTGCTGTGTTCCCTCTCTCGCTGGCTGTCTCTCTGTCACATAAATAAATAAAATCTTTAAAAAAATAAAAAATAAATAAAAAAAAATAAAAATGGGAATTTTGGGGGCACTTGAGTGACTTAGTCTGTTGGCATCCGACTTTTGGTTTTGGCTTGGGTCACGATCTCACGTTCATGGGATCGAGCCCTGCATCGGGCTTCACACACTGCACAGTCTGCTTGAGGTTCTCACTCTCCTTCTTTTGCCCCTCCCCCCTTGCTTGCTATCTCTCTCTCTCTCTCTGAAGTAAATAAATAAATCTTAAAAAATAAAAGTGGGATTGTAGAATTTTTTTCATATTTAGACTTTGTATTTCATCATACACCAAGATCCTCTCCCAGGTGATGATTTTTTTATATGATGTTATATGCACATTTTCAGTATGAAGCAGTTTATATTATGGAAATTTAATTTTGTATTTTTAGTATCTCTATGATGTGTTCTCATGTTTGTGATATATTCAGATTCACTCCCCCCAAGTAATTTAGCAGAACTGATAATAGAATTGCTCTTATTGAAGCTGCTCTAGTTTGTCCTATAGTGACCTTCAGGCTTTAACACTCCAGCTTTAGTTAAATTAAGCAGGCACAGACCTTTGCTATGGAAACGATACAGAAACATAACAAACAACTTGGCTTACTTTCTTTTCCAAAGCAGAGGGTGGCCTGAAGAGAGGTATACTGATCCTAGATGAAAGTTTTTAGAGAGTTATGTTAGTAGCAATAATTTGTTTATGGCCTATAACATAATATTCATCTGAAAATGAAATGGAAAGACAGTTTAATTTATTTTACGTTCCTTTAAAATCCCTAAGATGCATAGGAGAAATCCTATTTTTCGTATGCTATATAGTACATATGCTTGGAGCAGATGCTGGCTGAAGTATGTGTTATGAAATATATTCCCTTTGAAATCTTATATGCATGATTACCTTCCCCCATCACTGGTTTATTTTACTATCGAAGTATAAAGGACAGGTGGCTTATGTCTTTGCCAAGCTGGTATTACTGTGAGTCATCTAATATGACTAGGATACTTTGGCATATAGTACTTACTGGTACGTTATGTGATATTTTGGTAGCTTAATAGATAGCAATAAAATTTTTATTTGTATTTTCTATTTTAGACGTAACTACTTCATTTAGAACAACCTGCTTTAGTAACTATTACTGTTATTTAAATAATTCTGTTGACTAACCTCATGAGTTATTTTGCTCCACCAAATTGTACTCTCTTATTCCAAAATTCACTCATCAGCAATGATCGAATGTCTGTAACATGCTAGGTACTGTACTATGCTCTGGAGATAACAGGATGGACCCTGTCCCCGTCATGGTACTTAGAGTTGTTGGTATTTCTTCCTCTACTAGGTGCATAATTGGTTCCATAGAATAATTTGTTCAGTTTGGATTAAACATGAAAGAGCAACAGATATAGCAGAAAGGAATAACTGATCGCTTATTAGCCATGGGTTTCCAATTTCTTTAGTTATTGATTTACTTAGGTTTTTTTTTAAATTGTGATCATGTTGGCATTTTATTTTTTTATCGAATATTTTCAATTTAAGCTATATAAAATTTATTAACTTATTCTATGAAAATATATAAAAAGAGATCACAACTGAAAATATTGAGGGGTGCCTGGCTGGCTCGGTCAGTGTAGTGTGCAGTAACTTTTTTTGTTTTGTTTTAAGATTTTTTTATTTGAGAGAGAGCGCCTGCGCGTGTGCAAGGGGGAGTGGCAGACCAAGAGGGAGAGAGAATCTCAAGCAGAAGCCCCACTGAACCCAGAGCCTGACACAGGGCTCAATCCCATAACCCTGAGATCATGACCTGAGCCAAAAATCAAGAGTCCGACACTTAACCGACTGAGCCACACAGGTGCCTCAGAGTGTGCAACTCTTGATGTTGGGATTGTAGGTTCGAGCCCCACGTTGGGTGTAGAGACTACTTAAAAATAAAATCTTAAAAAAAGAGAATATTGATAGATTTCTTGACTATATAAATATTTACAGAAAACTGCAACTTCCGGTTAAATATAGTAAATTAAACCATGGGTTTTACTTTAATTAGACCTTAGACAGCTGCAACTTAAGCCTGTTAGATAGAGACAAAGAATCAATAAGGAGCACAAATCATTTTACACCAAAGAACCCTGGAAAAGCTCAGGAATTTGAGGCAGTGAGTGTCCCTGAAAGTGGGATAGCGAGGTAGAGCTGAAAGCAAAAGGATTGGTTGAAAGTCTACAAAAGAAGTAGTTAGACTTCCCACGTTTTGTCTTATGTGGCATAGCCAAGTGATAACTGCAATAACCTGTGAGAATATTGCAGATTTACTCTTCAAAGGGAATGAAATAGAGATTCTAGGTTCTAGAATTACTGAAGGCAGAGCTTGATGATCTGTACAGAAAATGGAGCGGAGAGGGAGGGGAGGCATAATGAAAGTCTGCATACTGAATAGGGAGACTGCTGACCCCTTTTCTTAAATCTCAAAGTACTTATAACAAGTTGATGTTCCCTAGACAGGAAATCGGAAGTTTTGCTTTTAGACAGACTGGTCAAGAGAAAAATACCTATGTGCCTCTTGACTTGCAAGTATTCTAGACTAATGATCATACCCAACCCCACTTTTTTGAAAAAACAAATGTTTTGTAGTACTGCTTTATTAACCTGAAATGGAAGTGCAAAGATTATATAATCAACTTGCATGTACAAATTTAAGAATATCAAAATAATGCTATAATATTAGGAAATAAATTCAGAAAACTAAATTATAACAAAATAGTTGTCTTTCAAAATGAAAAGGCTTGGTATTGACTGTAGAAGACAATGAAATAGTTAGATATTTCTACCTGTAGTATCACTGCAAGTGTTGTAGGTACAAAGGCAGATACGTTGATCAGCAACCTAAATTCCATTAGTGAGTGGCATCACTGGCAAAACGACATGAGTTTCTGAAATAATGAACTCATGCTAAAGTTTTCTTCAATTTATATGGTAGTCATATTTGTTAAACATTCATGTGTTAAAACTGCAATTTTGGGGTGCCTGGGTGGCACAGTAGGTTAAGCGTCTGCCTTCAGCTCAGGTCATAGCCAAGCCCCGCATTAGGCTCCTTGCTCGGCAGAGAGCCTGCTTCTCCTCTCACTCTGCTGCTCTCCCTGCTTGTGCTCTCTTTCTCTCTGAGAAAGAAATATGTAAAATTTTTTTTTAAATGCAGTTTTTTGGTATTTATATATACTAAGAAGTTGAGTTCTAAGTTCATAAACTTTTCTATATACATAAATACATGTAGGACATTCTGAAGTTCTATGCAACATAGACTAGTTCTGTACTTCAACTGATTATCCCGTGCTTTGATAGGAATTTCAGTCTCTGCTCTGGCCCCTTGTCATAAAATGCCTGTAGTATACATCACTCATCTTGTTGCCATGCTCATTCATTTATGTATTGACTGTGGCTTTTTTTGTGCCATGATGGCAGAGCAGTTATGATAGAGAACACAGGTGGTACTTTCATCACTTCACACTTTGCTCAGGATGTTGCAAATCACAACGTTGCAGTTAAAACTCAGTAGTGTTTCAAGTCCTCAGAGTGTTGCTGTACTGGAACTTCTACAGTGCATACTTAACATGTCAAAACAAGAAAAGAAAAATGGATTTCAAATGTCATCCTTTTAAGGCACAGTAGACTGTATTATTTTGTTATCAAAATAGATAGCAAAGGATTGTGTTTATTGTTCAGTAACGTTATGGTTGGGCTAAAAGAATGTACATCATATATAGCCTCACATTTCCATCATCTATCTGTGTCACTGTTACTTTGAATACACCATGACTAACAGTGAAAACACTACCTCCTCTCTCTCCAAACCTATTCTAAATCAGTGACTTCTTCACTTTATTTGCTAGTGATACCACCATTCTATTGGATTCTGAATCTCAGAACATTTTTTTAAAGATTTTATTTATTTATTAGAGAGTGAGTGTGCATGAGCCGGTGAAGGGGCAGAGGGAGAGGGCAAGGGAGAAGCAGACTCCCCGCTGAGCAGGGAACCTGACATGGGGCTCAATCCCAGGACCCTGAGATCATGACCTGAGCCAAAGGCAGATGCTTCACCGACTGAGCCTCCCAGGCGCCCCTGAATTTCAGGTCTTCTAATTTGTTTTTTCCTTACTCTTTATTATTCTATATATAGTCAGTTAAAAAAAATCTCTTTAGGGAAAGATTTATTGCATTCATCCCTCTTTGTTTCTGTGTTCTATTTATGTTCTTACTTTCATCTTATTTAAATTTTCAGTACACATGATGTTAGTACTTAGTGCTTCAGCCTCTTAGCTGATTTCCATGATTCTCTTTTCCCTCCTTCATGAAGCCTTCATTGATTTTATCATATGCTTCCCAATAGTCTTTTTATTATAAATAAATTTCTGCCTTTTAAACTCTTCACTAATTTTTTAAAGTTTAATACATGCCACTTTGTTCTTTATTTTATTGTCACCCATATAGTATTGGCTGAAGCAGTGATACTCAATATGGATATTTCCATAATGGATCCTCAGTTAAAACAGGAAGGGGTAGGGGGTGAACAAGACAAAGTTTCTGCCTTTTTGGAACTTATACAATACTGAGGAAAACAGATAATAAATGTATAACACACTTTTTAAAAAAGATTTATTTGCAAGAGAGAGTGCACATGCCCTGGCGGGGGGGGGGGGGGGACAACGGAGGGAGAGGGAAGGAGAGAATCTCAAGCAGACTCCTGCTGAGCTGGGAGCCTGACCTGGGGCTTGATCTCAAAACCCTGAGATCATGACCTGAGCAGAAGTCATGAGTCACATACTTAACCAACTGAGCCACCCAGGTGCTCCTATAACATACTTTTCATAGTGATCCATACTATGAAAAATAATAAAACAGGGTAAAGGGACAATAATATGGTATTTTAGGTAGGTTGGTCTTCTCTGAGGAGCTGACCTTTGAGTATGGAACTGAAGGAGTGTGGTAGTATGAAGATCAGAGGGAAGAATATTCCAGAGTGATACAGTATTAAGTGTGAAAGCCTTGAGGTTAGGAATAAGCTTGGGTGGTTCAAGCAATAAGGCCAGGATGGTTAGAGCAGACGGTGGAAGGGAAAACAGTAAGAGAAGGTAAGGCAACAAGTTAACCAGGGCTCAAATCACATAGGCCTTATAAATCACCACAGGGCATTTGGATTTAGTTGAGTGTTGGAAGGAAGCCATTAGAGAGTTCTGAGCAGGGGGTGAAATTATCTAGTTAAAGTTTGTTCTGGCTCCTGGACAGCAAATAACCTGTAAGAGAGCAAGAACAAGAACAGGGAAAATAGTTATAAGGCTGTTGCAATGGTCCAGGCTTTAATTGCTTATCTATAAATGTTACAGTCCTGAAAACCATCCTAAGTAAATTATATTACCCAATAATAGGCAGAAATCTTCATGTCCTTTCGTGGGTAGAGGATAATCAATTATGATGTTGCTTTGTTACAAACTCCACTGTAGATTCAGGAATGGGCAAGCAGGGGGAGTAAAGTGTTCACCTGAAAGAACTCATAGTAGACTAGAACTCCTTCTACATATTTGAACTCTGACTACATTATATATCTAGAATCATGGATGTAGACTAATAGCTAATATTTGTTTATCACCACCTACATGACAGCACTGTACTAGGCACTTTATATTCAATATCATGTATCAGGATAATTTATAAACCATAGTACAGAAACAGAATTTTTCTTAAAGGGTGTTATAAAATCTCTGGCTTGGAAGCTACATGGTCTGGAACATTGTCCAGCCATCCAACCCAGTACAGCTATAGTGAAAACATCACTGACACTATGACTCATGACCATAATTTGTTCTGACAGTGCTAGGGACTGAGTGCTGGAAACCACTACGGCCTTGAAGAGCTGGACACCTCCTCTACTATGTATACTGAAAAATAGACTTTATGCAACCTGTATTATCATGTCTCTCCCTTGCTGGTTTAAGAACAAATTTTTCTCCCAGTTAGTGGCTAAAAGTAGGAGTGGAGATTACTGAGAGACATCTCTCTGAAACTTGTAAGACCACCAAGTATGAGGAAACCACTATCTCAAAGCAGAGGAATCAGACTAAAGCCGCAACAAAGCCCAGACATAGCTTAAGAATTTGTTACCTGACAAATGACATAGCATGCCTCTTGCTGGAGGTAAATACTTATCTACTTGAGTTTCTAGAAGTCACTTAAATACAAAATGTTCAGTATACGTTCAGCAGTACACACACACGAAAGAAAGTGTGACCCACAATAAAAAGAAAAACAATCAATAGAAGCAGGGCCAGAGATGGCCTAGATCTATCTCTTCGTCTGTGTTGGAGTTCTCAGAAAGAATCTTTAATAATAACCATGATAAAATGCTGAACCATCTAGGAGAAAAAGTAAGCTACATATGTGAAGAGATGGAGGGATTTCAGTAGAGACATGAAAATTTTTTTTAATTGAAAGGATAAGACAAAGATACAGTATTTATATTTATATTTCTAATATAAGCACAAAAATTCTCAACTAAAAACTAACAAACCATAACCAACAGCACAGTAAAAGGATCATACAGCATCACCAAGTAGGATTTATCCTAAAAATGCAAAAGGTGGCCCAACATAGGAAAATCAGTTGATGTAATACACCACATTTAATAGAAGGGATAAAAACTATACTATCGTTTCAGTTGACACAGAAAAGGCATTTGACAAGATTTAGTAGCCTTTCATTTAAACACACACATACACGCGTGTGCGCGCGTGCATACACACACACACAGGGAAAGGGGGAATATTCCTTACCATGAAAGGTCATTTATGAAAAACCTACAGCTAACATCATATATTTAATTAATGGTAGAAGACTGAAAGCTTTCTCCTTAAGATTAGGAACAAGAATGCTCACTTTCGCCACTGCTATTCGGGGTTTGAATTGGAAAGGAAGAAGTAAAATTGTCTCTATTCATAGATGACATGTTCCGGTACATAGAAAATCTCAAATCATCCACAAGAAAGCTACAGAGCTAATAAACAAATACAGCGCTTCAGGGTGGAATATCAGCATACACTCAACATTTGTGTTTCTGTGTACCAGTGATGAGCAACCTGAAGAGGAAATTTAAAGAGCAATTCCATTTACAGTAGCATCTAAAGGAATTAAATACTTAGGAGTAAACTGGACCAAGGAGGTTCAGTTTGTATGCTGAAAACCATAAAATATTGCTGAAAAAAATAGATGGAAACATTAAATAAAAATAAAATTTAAGGGGCGCCTGGGAGGCACAGCGGTTGGGCATCTGCCTTCGGCTCGGGGCGTGATCCCGGCGTTATGGGATCGAGCCCCGCATCAGGCTCCTCCGCTGTGAGCCTGCTTCTTCCTCTCCCACTCACCCTGCTTGTGTTCCCTCTCTCGCTGGCTGTCTCTATCTCTGTCGAATAAATAAAATCTTTAAAAATAAATAAATAAATAAAATAAAATTTAAGTATATGTAAAATAAAGATAGATATCCACGTTTGTAGATAGGAAGACTTAACCTTATTAAGCCATCAGTACTCCCCAAAGCAATCTATAGATTCAGTGCTATGCCTACCAAAATTCCAACAGCCATTTTTGCTGAGTGGAAAAACATATTTTCAGATTCATATGGAATTGCAAGAGGCCTCAAATAGGCAAAACAGTCCTGAAAATGACTTGGAGGACTTACTCTTCCTGACTTGTAACTTACTACAAAGCTACAGTATTTAAAACACTGTGGTACTGGCATAAAAACAGACCAATGAAATAGAATAGAAAGCCCAAAAATAAGCCCTTACATATATGGTCAATTCATTTTCTATAGGGTGCCAAGACTATTCAGTGGGGGAAGGGACAATCTTATTAACAAATGGTGCTGGGAAAACTGGATATCTACATGCAAAATAATGTAGTTGGACCCTTACCTTACATCATGTACAAAAATAAAATAGATCAAGGACCTAAATGTGAGACCTAAAGCTATAAAAGTCTTAGAGGAAAGCATCGGGGAAAGTCTTCTTAGCGTAGGATTTGAAAGTGTTTTCTCAGGTATGGCACCAACTAAAGACGAAATAGAGAAATTGGGCTCCATCAAAATTAAAAACTTCTGTGTATCAAAGGAGACTGCTAAGAAAGTGAAAAAACCTGCAGAATGAGAGAGAATATTTGCAAATCATGTATCTGCAAGGGATTAATTCAGATTATATAAAGAACTCCCAACTCAAAAACATCAAAATAGGTATACATCCAAATGTACCCCCAAAGAATGCTGAATTTTTGTTTAAGCAGTCACTTGGTCGGAGTCAACCTGCAAAACCTTTCTCTCTGTGGTTGGCGGCAGTTCATAATCTCATTTCAGTTATGTTAGCCTTACAGTCCTTGGGATCTGACCTGTTCATAGGTGGTTCCCAGGTCAACCAAAGGGTTGGGCAAAGTTTATGTGTATAATTTGGAGCTCCCCTTCTCTGGTTATCTCCTTTCTGGGATTTCCCTCTTACTCCAGAGGCTGTGGTTGTCCCATACTCTGTCCTTAGTTCTTCAGGCCCTTCAGACTGTAGATTTTCTTTTTTTTAAGATTTTATTAATTTTATTTGAGAGAGAAGGAGAACACAAGCAGGGGGCAGGTGGGGAGGGAGAGGGAGAGGCAGGTTCCCCACTGAGCAGGGAATCCAACACGGGGCTCTATCCCAGGACCCTGAGATCTTGACCTGAGGCAAAGACAGACGCTTAACCAACTGAGCCACTCAGCCACCCCAGGCTGTAGATTTTCTCTAGGAGTTTCAGCCACTTTGTAAGGCATGGACTGTGGCCTTCTCTCAGGTTAAAGGCCTTAAAAACAGGAAACACACTTTTTGTTACTCTCTTATCACATGTCGGTTTGCTTCCAGTATATGCTTACTTTGGTTACCCTCCATGCTTTCAAGTCATTCTTTATGTTTGTTCCAGTTTTTAATTGTTCTCTGCATGATGATGGGTCAGATGGGTGCTACTCAGCCATTAGATTGGACAGGGGAGTCTCCCTAAGTGTCAAATGTATCTTTCTTAGGCTGTGTTTCTTTTATTTTCCTCCTTTTTTGTGGTCGCTGTTTTTACCTCCAGTACCTCCTGGTCCTCCCCTGTATAATCATCTTAACTTTAGCAATAGTGCAGGATACCAGAGAAAGTCAGGTAGCCCTGCCTGTTAAGTCAGTTGAAATTTTGAGTTGGTAACACATATGATAGGCTTTTTGAGATTCTTTCTACTAAAACAAACTGTCTCTGATTTTTAACAGCCCATTAGAGGCGCTTCCTGTACACCAAAGTCTTTTAAGTCTGGTCTGGATGGTTATTGTTGCTTGGAGTACAGAGTTAGCTTCCTTTTGGTTCTTCACAGTATTCTATAAGAAGACTTTGCAAAATTTTTATTGTTCTAGATATTTATACAGAAAAAAACCCTCATCCCTTTGTAACATATTCCAACATTTTATAATTTGGTAGCTACTTATTACTTTTTCTTATTGTTCACTTATTACTTTTTCTTATTGTTATCTTTTTGAAATAACATTTTGTGTATCGGTAATACATGTTACAGATATAACAGACTTATTATTGTAAGCTTATTGTAAATACATAGATAATGAATTGTATTTTTCTGTTTGTTCTTCCTAATTAGCTCCTGGGCTATAGTGAAAAGCCGATAAATCTACAGATGTTTATTGGAACAGCAGATGATCGATATTTACGGCCTCATGCATTTTACCAGGTGCATCGAATCACTGGGAAGACTGTTGCTACTGCAAGTCAAGAGATAATAATTGCCAGCACAAAGGTTCTGGAAATTCCCCTTCTTCCTGAAAACAATATGTCAGCCAGGTATCTTGAAACATACCTCAAAATGGACAGTTCTTTTTTTTTTTTTTTCCCTAAAACAACTTTCAGAAAAAAACATAGTTCTTTTTATAGTACAGAAATGAAGTATTCATTGTCCTAAATTAACTGAATAACATTATGTAAATAATCGTAGTATATTTGCTAAGGTTGGTAGCAAATTTCCAGAAAAGAAATTCAATTCACCAAAAGCTTATTAACTATGTAGTACCAGCCAAGTATTATGTAAAATGATAGAGAAAAAGTATTTGGACTTTTTTCAAGTTGCTCACAGTCTAATAGGATAGACAATAATAATAGCAGTACAGTTATTATAATTGTTAAATGTGCTTAAGGAAAACTATGACTCTATCTCCAGGTGTCCTGTTTGACTCATTTCCAAACAAAATGTGGCAGCTAGCTTCTGAATGAGAATGCTTTAGAGTTTTGTTCAAGTTAGGATTATATGCAGTTTATTATGTGTTAGATAGTATGTTAGAAAATGCAGTGGCTTAAACATTAGACGCTTAGTTTGTTATTCCATAAGAGAAATACACAGCCATTTTAGGACTAGCACAATGGCTCTATAAGTCATTGGTGCCCCAAACTCTTTCTGTTTTTTCTTCCCTGCTATTTTAACATGTGACTTCTATCCCCAAGATACAGAATAGCTGCTGGAGCTCTAGCCTTCACAAGTGTAGTCCCAGAAGGAATAAGGAGGAAGGGTAAATGAAAACTTCCATCTGAGTTAGCTTCTTTGTTATGTTATGTTATATATATATATATGTGTGTGTGTGTATATATATATGTGTGTGTGTGTGTATATATATATATATATATATACATTTTTTTTTTTTTTTAAGTAAGCTCTGTGCCCTATGTGGGGCTTGAAATCACAACCCTGAGATCAAGAGTCACATGCTATACCATCTGAGCCAACCAGGCACCCCCCGAATTAGCTTCTTTAAAGAGCTTGTTACAGAAACCTATCCAACACATCTCATTGTTCATCCTTGTATATAAGGAACATCTGGGATTTTTTTGTTTTTTTTATTTTTTAATTTTTACCTGAGTACATTGCTACCTCTAACAATATAGGGACCTATTACTGAGAAAAAAGGGGGAAAAGGAAATTTAGTAAGCAACTTTTTATTTGTCACAGCTAGGTATTTGAAACTTACAGTGAGGTTTGTTACATAGATTGTTTCAAATTACAGTATAGACCTTTCTTAAAATGGCAATAACATCTGTCTGAGGCTGTTGCAAGAATAGATATATAAAATGAGATTTTGGTCTCTAGCTTCTTCCTTTAAATTTATACTTAAATAACTTTTTGGGTAAGCTGAATATACCCCTGAAGGCATACCAATTTGTGAGATAATTCTATTATTATAAAATAAGAATTGCTGGGCGCCTGGATGGCTCAGTCAGTTAAGTGTCTGCTTTCATCTCAGGTCATGATCCTAGGGTCTTGGGATCAAGTCTCGCATCGGGCTCCCTGCTCCTCGGGGAGCCTGCTTCTCCCTCCGTCTCTGCCTCCCTCTCTCTCTCTCTCTCTGTCTCTCATGAATAAACAAAGAAAATCTTTTAAAAAACCCAAAACTGAATTGTCTTAAGAAATAACTTATCTTGGGGCACCTGGGTGGCTCATTTGGTGAAGCATCCGACTCTTGATTTTCCAGTACATTGGGCTTAGTAAGGAGTCTGCTTGTCCCTTTCCCTCCCCCTTTGCCCCTCCCTGCATGCACTTTCTCTCTCTCTCTCTCTAAAATAAATAAATAAAATCTTTATTTTGAAAAAAAAAAGGAAGAAAAAAAGAACATGTTACTTTTTTTTCTTGTTACCTACTTATTCCTAAAAAAGACAAGTTAATATAAATTGAAATAAAACCTTATTTTTACCTACTTTGTTCACATGGACGGTACTCAAGAATCCAACCCAATTCTCTGCCTCCAGGCATCCTATTTGACCCATTTTCAAATAAGGTGAGGTGGCCAACCACTGAATGAGAATGCTGCATGTAGGCTTCTTCCCTTTTACTCTAGTATCTTTCTTTTTCATTTGACCTCAAAAGCATATGAATATACAGTTGCAGTAGCTGCAGAGGTGAATTTTTTTTTAAGATTTTATTTATTTATTTGACAGAGAGACAGCCAGCGAGAGAGGGAACACAAGCAGGGGGAGTGGGAGAGGAAGAAGCAGGCTCATAGCGGAGGAGCCTGATGTGGGGCTCGATCCCATAACGCTGGGATCACGCCCTGAGCCGAAGGCAGACGCTTAACGACTGAGCTACCCAGGCGCCCCTGCAGAGGTGAATTTAAAACTCAGTTTTGAATCATCTTTTTCTAAGAACTCATATAAAATTGATCCCTAGAAGATAGTTTGCAGGCCATGTTTCCATTCATTCTTCTGGATATTCAAAGCACTAGACTTGAATCAAGTGTAATAGAAAGTCGCCAGAAGCTTCTTACACTTCTTAACTCTGTCTGAAGGATAGGATAAGAAATATTCATATAAATAACTTCATAATCTGAAAAACTACTATTAAAGATATTATCTCTTAGGTTGGTCATTATTACACATATACATACACACAGAATCTTTTCAAGTTAAAGGGAAAAAGCTGGTATTTCCTGATATGGTAGATTTTGCTCTGCCAGACAAGGAGAGACATATAATAACTTTTATCACATTTATTTTTTGCCTTGGCTTCCGGAAGTTCACAATCAAGTTCAGTTATAGTAATTATAGTAATTTGTATAATCCTAGATTTGGAATATATTTATTTCCTGTTCCTTCTATTTAAATTTTTTTTCTATTTTTCCTTGACCTAATTTGTATTTATGTTGTAAAATGCCTCATCCTTTCTAAAAATAATGTATAAATCAGTAAACAAAAAAGAGTACACAAGTTTCTAAAATTTTCAGGAAATTGGGAAAGCTTCACATATCAAATAATGCGAGAAAATCAGCTAAACATATCTGCCTTATCCTTTTCCCATCTACTAGTATATGGAACAGGCTATAGTCATGATTCATGTCCCTTCCCCAAGATGATATGGCATATACTGCCTGCCTGGATCAGACCAGAAAGGACAAAGCTGCAGAAATACCATTGTTACTAGTTACATGCAGCTAGTGCCCTCATCCCACTCTGCCAGATACACACCTGAAGTTTCTCTTGCCATTCTATCCACCCTAGTGTTAGACTGGGGACAGGAATTCGGTAAGAAGGCTTGTGGCAACATTGTGTGTGTCCAAGAAAGGACTGAACAAGAAGCAACTACAAGAGGCACCTGGGTGGCTCCGTTGGTAAAGATTCCGACTCTTCATTTCGGCACAGGTCATGATCCCAGGGTTGTGAAATTGAGCCCAGAGTCAGGCTCCACCCTCAGTGGGACGTCTGCTTGAGATTCTCTCTCTCCCTCTTCCTCTGCACCACCCCCCTTTGCGCTCGCTCTCTCTCTCTCTCTCTCTCTCTCTCGCAAATAAATAAATCTTAAAAAAAAAAAAAAGGCAACTAAGAAGTTACCCAAACCTAAGGAAACTCTTCCACGTATCTCAGATAATAGAGCAGCTGATGAATGAGCCTGTTTTACATAACAACTAATTACAAGGATAAGCTGCAGTTATTGAATGTAGTATAGTGTCAGATAATGGTAGATAAAAAATTTGTGGATGATAGATAAGACCATTGTTCAAAATAACTTATGCGTAAATGAGTTGTAGGTATGTGTTGAATGACTCTGTTCTCTAAAAGCAATAAGGTGGGGAAGGCTTGGTAGATATCCCCCTTGTTTTGCCTCCTGTCCCACGGGCATGGTCATTTCAATCCTAATTTATCTTGAATGCATAAGACCCTTTATTTAAGACCATTATACTAACCTATTGCTATAAGCCACCCTACAAGATACTTTAAATAAAGGATGCCAGTATTTGTTGATTTATTGATTTCTGCCCAAGTCATGATCTCAGGGTGGTGAGATCAAACCCTGTGTTGGGCTTCACCCTAGGGGGGAGTCTGCTTCTCTCCTGCCCCTCCCCCTGCTCGTGCTTCTCTCTCTCTCTCTCTCTCAAATAAATAAATCTTCCAAGAAAAAGGAGGGGGGCTGTGTGACTCAGTCAGTTAAGCATCTGCTTTCAGCCCAGGTTATTATGATCCTGGGATCCTGGGATGGAGTCCTGCATTGGGGTTCCTGCTCAGCGGGGAATCTGCCTCTCCTTCTGCCCCGCTTGTGCTCTCCATGCTCTTTCTCAGATAAATAAATAAAATCTTTAAAAAAAAATAATTAATAATTTTTTTTTAAAAAGATAAAAAATACGGTGCACCTGGGTGGCTCAGTCAGTTAAGCGTCTCCCTTCCGAATGGGTAGTGGTCCCAGGGTCCTGGGATCACTCCCCCCGCATTGGTCTCTCTGCTCAACAGGAGCTTGCTTCTCCCTCTCCCTGCTGCTCCCCCTGCTTGTACTCTCTCTCTCTGTTTGTCAAATCGGTAAATAAAATCTTTTAAAATAGGGGCACCTGGGTGGCACAGCTGTTAAGCGTCTGCCTTCGGCTCAGGGCGTGATCCCGGCGTTATGGGATCGAGCCCCACATCAGGCTCCTCCGCTATGAGCCTGCTTCTTCCTCTCCCACTCCCCCTGCTTGTGTTCCCTCTCTCTCTGGCTGTCTCTATCTCTGTCGAATAAATAAATAAAATCTTAAAAAATAAATAAATAAAAATAAAATTTAAAAAATTTAAAAAGCTTTAAAAAATAAAATAAAAATAAGATAAATAAAATACAGTCATACTTGTAAACAGAATTAATAGTTATTTTTATTCCTCTATGTGTAGTTTTCTTGTTGGTCTGTTCTTTTCTTGCATTTTGTAGCCAGAGGTATTTTGTGGGGTTTTTTTTAAAGATTTTATTTAATTAATTAATTATTTATTTATTTCACCGAGAGCAAGTGCAAGCAGAGGGAGAAGCAGATTCCGTACTGAGCAGAGAGCCCGACCTGGGGCTCCATCCCAGGACCCCTTGGATTGTGACCTGAGCCGAAGGCAGACGCTTAATCGACTAAGCCACCCAGGCGCCCCATGTAGCCAGAGTTTTAAGATTATCATTTCTGATACTCAAATGTTCTCTTAGAAACTTAGCTCTCTGCTAAAATACCTTCCCTCAGGTCATCTAAGTGTCTCAGTTCAGTAGAGCACATGACTCTTGATTTCAGGGTTGTGAGTTTGAGCCCCGTGATGGGTAGAGTTTAAAAAGATAAAATAGGGACGCCTGGGTGGCTCAGTCGTTAAGCATCTGCCTTCGGTTCAGGTCATGATCCCAGCGTTCTGGGATCAAGCCCCTAATCGGGCTCCCTGCTCAGCAGGAAGCCTGCTTCTCTCTCTCCCACTCCCCTTGCTTGTGTTCCCTCTCTCGCTGCCTCTCTCTCTGTCAAATAAATAAATAAAATCTTCTTTAAAAAAATAAATAATAAAAAATAAAATAATACATATATTTATATAAAATACCTTCCCTCAAAACTCAATAAAATGGGTAATCTTTGGTAATTCTTTCCCCTTAAAGACCCATTGGCATGTTAAAATGAATAATCACTGCCTGATACAATTTGATCAATACTTCTTTGAGCTGAAGTGCAGGTGTTCAATATTAGTTAAATAAAATTAGTTATCCATAAATGGCAAATATTTATTTTCTAGTGTTTTTTTGGAAATTTCTTCTCTGTTTTTCTGAACATGAAAGTATTCATCCTTTGGGGATTCTTTCTTTTGCTTTACTGGTTCTTATCTTGATAACCTACTTCTTTAACACACGTTGTCCTCACAGCAACTGCTGCAGCCTCTGGGTAGTGAGCACTAGAGTTGGGACTGTTGGTAGATAAACAGAAGGACGGATGACAAAGAATACCACAAGAGAGAGTAAACTTTAACTAGAATGTTGATTATATTAAGTTATCCATTTGCTTTCATTTTTCAGTATGTGAATACAAACATATGTTGTAGGTACTATTGTTTCCTACCCTGATTGTGTGTCAAGCAGCCATACAAGTAATAAATTTTGAAGATAATGGAATGTTAGACCTTAAATGACAAAACTTTAATCTTGTATGTGCGTACTTTAGAAATGAAAGAATCTTAGTCCGATGGATTTTTTTTTTTTAGTAATTAACATATCACTAGAAAAGTCTAAATATGCTATTAATGACTGATTTGTAGTCCTACAAGTGAATTTTTCTGGCCTGGTTACTTATATAGAATTAAACAGTCTTTTTACTTTGCATATCACTTATCTAATTCTGTGAAACAAACCACTCTAAAATTTAGTGGCTCAAAGTTGTAACCGTTCATTATTCTCATGATTCTTAGGGTTGGCTGGACTCAGCTGGTCCCTTCATGTGGTGTCAGCTGGGATTACTCAGGCACCTGAATTCAGCTGGCAGCTCAGCTGGGTTTCGAACATCCAAGATGGCTGGGATGGCTGGAGTAGTTGAATTGCCTTGGCCTTTCTCTCCAGCTTGCCAGTTGGGCTTCATGGTGGAAGACAAACAAAACAAAACAAACAAAAGTGGAAGTCATGAGGCTTAAGTGCTGGGCTCATAATTTACACTGTATCAGTTGGTTACATTCTGTTTGTCAAAGCAAATCATAAGGCCGGCTTTCAAGGAGAGGGTACCTAGGTACTCCACCTTTTAATGGGAGAAGTGGCATGCAGGTACAAGAAGGGAGGAATTATTAATAGCTATCTTTTCAGACAGTCTGCCACGCTTTACCATTATATGTTTGTCATTGAAAACATTTTTAATCTCAAAATTGAAATAGGAGAAAATAGCAGTCATAACATTTTTTTTTTAAGTGGCTCCATGTCCAACGGAGGGCTTGAACTCACAACTCTGAGTTCAAGACCTGAGCTGAGATCAAGAGTCAGACCCTTAACCAACTGAGCCACTCAGGTGCTCCATACATTGTTCTTTTTTGACCTGATTTTAGGTAGTGATAGTTCTTCCCTGCCAAGTTGAGCTAAGTTGTTGAGGACCACTAAATATCAGTAAGCAAAATTTGTATATTTTTCTCCCTAGTATTGACTGTGCAGGTATTTTGAAACTCCGCAATTCAGATATAGAACTTCGAAAAGGAGAAACTGATATTGGCAGAAAGAATACTAGAGTACGACTCGTGTTCCGTGTGCACATCCCACAGCCCAATGGGAAAGTCCTTTCTCTGCAGACAGCTTCCATACCTGTTGAATGCTGTAAGTGAACTTGTGATGTTTTCAGATTTTGTTTATGATAAGCCATTTTCTTTTTTGCTTATAATGTAATATTTGGATCAGAAGTATAAACTGAGGCACAGAGATTAGGTAGCTACAGTGATTTTCTTGTATGGAAATAAGCTGCGTGTTTAGGTGAGAAGAGTACTGATCTTGGAGTTAGAAAATGGGTTCTCATGATAATTTGACCATAGGTAGCTGTGGGACTAAAACAAATTCTCTTGACCACAGTTTTCTTATCTATAAATAAGGAAGGTGGGCTTGATGACATCTGAGAACAAATTGAAGCTATGTTTCTGTTACTAAGTATCTCTTGGTCACCTTTGTTTAATTAAACTGTGAGCCTTTTTTTTTTTTTTTAAAGATTTTATTTATTTATTCTACAGAGATAGAGACAGCCAGCGAGAGAGGGAACACAAGCAGGGGGAGTGGGAGAGAAAGAAGCAGGCTCATAGCGGAAGAGCCTGATCTGGGGCTCGATCCTGTAACGCCGGGATCACGCCCTGAGCCAAAGGCAGACGCCTAACCGCTATGCCACCCAGGCGCCCCATAAACTGTGAGCCTTCTTGTTGGAAGATGCCTGTCTCTGCAAACTGACGCCTCAGCTAAATAAAGACTCTTTAGGAGTTTATTTTTTGGTTGGTTTGTTTGTTTTACCATTAATCTGTTTACATCAGATTGAGAAAGTGAATGCTTTTCCCCCCAGTTTACAAAAGGCAAGAAATGAAAACAGGCCCTAGAACTTGGTACCTACTTGAGCCCTGGAGAACTGTGAACCTCTGACAGGTTAGCTGGTAGCACTGAAATTTTGAGACTGCTGTTCAGATGTTTAGGGCATAGGCTTAGAAGTGTTCTAATTCCATGTCTTAATTTTGTGTAGGGGGAAACCGAGGCACAAGTATCTGAAGTACTCATTCAAGCTTATTTGCTTGCTGGTGAGAGCTGTGCCTAGAACACAGGTTTTCTTAGTGCTTTTTCAGTTATACCATTTTATTTCTGTCAAACACATGCATTCCTAATTTGGGATCAAACCTACTGTATTATCTTTCTGTGCTCCTTTTTGCTGTTTGTTGAATTGGACTATTACTTCATTATTTCCCAGTTAACTTTGGGAATCACAGAGCAAATCCATGGTAATGGAATTAACTGTAGAAGTAGTTTTGTATTAAATTTTAATAGACAATACAGGTACATGCTACAAAATTTAAAAAGAATATAGAGTGAAAAACAAATTTCCAGGTCAACTATTTCCTCTTCTTAGAAGCAGCTGTCATTGCCATTGTTTTTATTATATTATCATGCCAGACTATTCTGGGCCAATATAAGCATATATGTCTATTTTTTAGCAAAGTTAATATAAATAATTTAAGTTCATAGAGTAATTTGAGTTTTTGAGGTGAAGTTATTCTAAAATGATTTTCTGTTTTTTCTTTTTATTTAATTAATATGCGATTATTGTTAAGAATATAGAAATCTGGACTGGTGCAAAAAGTAGTATGAAAATCTTTTGTAATACTACTACCCTGAGGTAGTCACTATTAACCTTTTTTTGGATTTTCTTCTCTTTTTTTTTTTCTTTTTTTGTCATATATATATATGAATAGGTTGAGCTTAGCTGCTTATTATAACTTTGCCATTTGTTGAACACTTTTTTGCTGTTACTTTTAATGTACCTGTGATGGCTAGTTTCTGCCATAAATATCTAAAACTTGAAATAGTCTACCTCTTAGGCCAGCCAGTGCTTGTTTTCACTCTCCTTCTCTCTGAGCCATTTGAAACAGAAGTATTTTCTGAGATTGAGATTAGTGCTCAATACTTTCCAAGTGGTAGTTGATCCTAAATCCCAGACCCATCTCCTATAAAAAGGGTCAGTTTTAACATTCTCTTTGAATGGTACAGTGATCCCAATTCGCATACATTTTGTGGCTTGGTATTAAATATACTTAGGAGAGGCAATAGTGAACTGGGAATGTGTGCTTCATAAAGACATTCGAGTTTAAATTTCTTTAAAATATTGTTCTAGCCAAACAAAACACAGTTGACCCTCAAAGCCGCTAACTTTCCACCCACGAAGTAGAACTAAAAGTAGACCAGTTTTCCAGCTGTGAAGAAGAGCACATAATCCATACTTTGTTTTTTGTTTTTTTTTTTTTTTTTTTAAAGATTTTATTTATTTATTTGACAGAGAGAGAGACAGCCAGCTAGAGAGGGAACACAAGCAGGGGAGTGGGAGAGGAAGAAGCAGGCTCATAGCGGAGGAGCCTGATGTGGGGCTCGATCCCATAACGCCGGGATCACGCCCTGAGCCGAAGGCAGACGCTTAACCGCTGTGCCACCCAGGCGCCCCAAATCCAGAGAGAAACCTAATTAGGCCTTTGGCAATAAGAAACCCTTAGAGAACCTAAGCAATCAAAAGAAGGTGTAATCTGTAGCTTAAAGCTCAGGCAGTTAAAAAACAGAGAAAAGAAACTCAGAAATAGGATCTCACAAAATATAACAACTTGAAATCAGTCAAAATCAGAGAAACGTGACCAAGGTCACTGTTTATAAAAGTAGATCATTTAAAGACTGACCTTAAGGGGCGCCTGGGTGGCACAGCGGTTAAGCGTCTGCCTTCGGCTCAGGGCGTGATCCCAGCGTTACGGGATCGAGCCCCACGTCAGGCTCCTCCACTAGGAGCCTGCTTCTTCCTCTCCCACTCCCCCTGCTTGTGTTCCCTCTCTCGCTGGCTGTCTCTCTCTGTCAAATAAATAAATAAAATCTTTTAAAAAAATAAATAAATAAAGACTGACCTTAAGGCATTAAGAAAAATTATGTTCACATACCCTGGGAAGGAAGAGTGTAGTACACTGTAGAAACTTTACTTCCATTTTTAAAAATTCAGTTATGTACTTCATGTGTGCTTCAGTTATTTAGAAAATTGCCCAGAATGGAATCCTGTTGTCTCAGTGATGATCTAGATACTTTCTAGAGGAAAGAGCTAATTTGTGTTTGTCCTTTAGAAACTTGTCTTCTTTTAATTGTATACAATATAATTACATATGTTTGGATTAATTTGCTTTTTATAGTTACATTAGATTTATCAATTTAACAGTTGTAGGGAAGAAATATATTGAAGACATAAGCTAAAAGGAGAAAAGTGGATGAAATTAATGTTTTGAAGTCAATATGAATTTGCAGGCATTGATTCATTTTTCTTTATTCGTTTCTTTATAGTTATACAAAAATTATGTAGAAATCACACAAATCTAATAAATCTGTTTTGTTTTCTTACTAATAGTGGATATTGCTACCATTGTCTCAAACTTTAAAAGCCCAGAGATTGCTTCTCTTTATTTTATTGTATAGCTTGAATTTATCATTTATGTATGGAGTATTGTAAACTAATATTTTGTTTCTTCTGAACTCTTAAAAAAAAAACAGCTCAGCGGTCTGCTCAAGAACTTCCTCATATTGAGAAGTACAGTATCAACAGTTGTTCTGTAAATGGAGGTCATGAAATGATTGTGACTGGATCTAATTTCCTTCCAGAATCCAAAATCATTTTTCTTGAAAAAGGACAAGGTAAATAAGATTTGAGTTGGTTGACCTCAAAATAAGGGGTAGAGGTGGTAAAATAAATTCTTCAGATGTTTCACTAACATTAATCACAAAATAGTTTTCCTAAAGCTACAGACATCACTTACACAGATTTTTTTTTGTAAGCCATACATCGCTTAGATTTTCATATAAATATTGAATTCTCATTAAGGATGTCTCAAAATTCGAAGAAGCCCTAGTATTTCTACTCCTATGTGTACATATACTCAAGAGAATTGATAGTATGTTGCACAGAAACTTAGATAAAATACTTAAAGCCACATTATTGATAATAGCCAAAAAATGGGAACAGCCCAAATGAACATCTGCTGTTAGATGGATAAACAAACTGGGGTCTGTCCATACAGTGGGATAGTAATCAGCCATAAAAAAAGAATAAAGTACTGATTCGTAACACAACATGAATGAATCTTAAAAACATGCTAAGTGGAGGGAGTCAGCACACAATGTCCCAAATCAGCAATCCATAGAAACAGAAAGTAGATTAGTGGTTGCCACTGGTTGGAGGGAGGGGAGTGACTGTTAATGGGGACGGGGTTTCTGAAATTTCGATATTGATGATGGTTGTACATCTCCGTGAACATACTAAAAACCTCTCAATTTTATACTTTAAAATACTTTAAAAGGGTGAATTTTATGTATAAATATATAAATTATATCTTCAGTTTCAGAAATGTAGAAGAATCCCGAGACTATCAGGATGTTTGATTTAGCCATTCTTGAGCATATATAAGCTCCTAGAGGACAGGGACCACCTCTGCAAAAAATAAAAAACCAGTACCTGCCTCATCTCACACAGTGTCCCAGGACCCTGCAGGGTGGTGGAAGTGCACGAAAAAACAAAACATTTTCTATCGATTATTCCTTCTCATTTGTTTAAGCATTTTTAAAATTGTGAAATACCTTTTTATAAGAAGAATATAACAGATACTCATACCTGCTACCCAGTTTAAGAAGTAAGACATTTAGGGGCGCCTGGGTGGCACAGCGGTTAAGCGTTTGCCTTCGGCTCAGGGCGTGATCCCGGCGTTGTGGGATCGAGCCCCACATCAGGCTCCTCCGCTATGAGCCTGCTTCTTCCTCTCCCACTCCCCCTGCTTGTGTTCCCTCTCTCGCTGGCTGTCTCTCTCTGTCAAATAAATAAATAAAATCTTTAAAAAAAAAAAAAAGAAGTAAGACATTTATCTCTGAAGGCCTCTTGAAGCCCCTTCCCAAACGGATCCTACTCCTAAATTAATCCATGCTTTTCTTTATAGTTTTAGTGTTTTCTCTGATTTTGGACTATGTATAACGTTGCATGTATTCTTCTGAAAATTGCTTTTTTCAGAGGTCAACATAAATGTTTTAAGATTGATCCATGTAATAGAAGATCTTTCACTTTCACTTCTATATAATTTTACTGTATAAACATGCCACAGTTTATGATCTGTTTTCTCACTGGATATTTGGGCTGTATCCAGTTTTTGGCATTACCAAACAATAGCTAACAGTGTTGCTATGAACATTTTAGTTCTTATCACCTGGTGGTCATAGGTAAGAACGTCATAATTCTTAAAGTTTGTTAATCCGGTAGTATAAAATGGTATCTTGGACTTTGGATTTGAATTTACCTGACCTTTATTGGGGGTATTATGGGTCATTCATCTATCCTTTTTTGTGTAATATCTGTTGGTGTTTTTTGCCCATTTTTCCCCATTGAGTCAGTTTTCATTTTCTTACTGCCTTGCAAGATTGTTTATGTATTCTGGATATCAGAGTGAGTTGGGGAAGTACCTCACTTTTTCCCACTCCCCAAGTGTGTGTCATGTAATTTCACCTTCCTTTGAACATGTAGCTGAGCTCATTTCTGAAACCTTCTGGGCTGGGGGCTTTGTGGGACTATTAATTTCTGCTGTAATTCTATTCATGGGTATAGGGACCATTTAAGTTTATTTCTTCTTGAGTTAGTTTTTATGATTTATATTTTTCTGGGTTAAAAAAAAACAACCCTCAGTCTGTTTCTCCTTTACTCTCACATTGTTACCACACTCATAAAACTTGTGACTCCAGATGTGTGGGTTTCCCATATATCAACTAATTCTTTGACATGAACTGGATGTTCTTAATCAAATTCAATTCTGACAGTAACTAGAGTTAGCGCAGACCACAGGTTAAGGGCTCAGTCTCATAAGACTGCCCCCCACTTCAAATGCCAGTCCAAAGTAGTAGGTGCCCAGGTGCCCACAACTTCTGTCTGACCTGGCTACAGATCAGAGGTTCCCATGACTACCGTCTTGGATTTGATCATTTGGTAGAGCAGAACTCAGGGCAACACTTACTTAAATTTACCAGTTTATTATATAATAAAGGATATCATAAAGGATACAGATGAACATCCAGGTGGAAGAACATGGAGTAAGATATATGGGAAGGGGTGCAGAGCTTCTGTATCCTCTATGGACATGCCACTATCCCAGACACCTCCGTGTGTTTGACAACCCAGAAGCTCCCCCAAACTCTGCAATTATTTAGAATTTTTATGGAGGCTTTACTACACAGGCTTGATTGATTATTCCATTTCCAGCCCCTTTCCCCTCCCTGGAGAACAAAGGTGGGACTAAAGTTCCAAGCTTCTAATCATGGCTTGGTCTTTTTGATGATCAGCCTCCATCCAGGAGCCTACCAAGAGTCACCTCCTTAAAACAAGAGATAGTCGTTATCACCCAGGAAATTCTAAGGGATTTAAGACCTCTGTGTCAGGAACTGGGGTCAAAGACCAAATATAAGAACAAAAGGTACTCTTTGTGCTCTTCCTATCACTTAAGAAATTATAAGAATTTTAGGAGCTTTGGACACCTGGCTGGTTCAGTTGATTAAGCATCTGCCTTCCGCTCAGGTCATGATCCCGGGGTGCTGGGATCTACTTCCACGTCAGGCTCCTTGCTCAGCGGGGAGCCTGCTTCTCCCTCTGCCTGCCACTCCCTCTGCTTGTGAGCTTGAGCTTTCTCTCTCTCTCTCTCTAATAAATAAAATCTTTAAAAGAATATATTAAAGAATTTTAGGAGTTTTATCCCAGGAACCAGAGGCAGAGAGCAATATATATTTTCCCTATTATTTCACACAAGGATTTTATTTATTTCACTCAAGTTTTCAAACTTGTTGACATTAATTTGATTATAATACTGTATTTCTGCATTTGGAATTATATCCCTTTTAAAAAATGTATTCCTGCTCTTATTTATTTGTGCCATCTCTGTTTTTTTAGTCAGTGTTTCCAGAGTACTTTTCATTTGGGTATTTGTTTTCTGTTTCCCTCGTTTCTGTATTTTTTTTCTTCTCACTTTTTTTTGGCTTCATATGTTTTTTTTTCTTAATTTAAATGGTAATCTCATTCATTTTTCATCCTTTCATCTTTTTTTTTTAAAGATTTATTTATTTGACAGAGATAGAGACAGCCAGCGAGAGAGGGAACATAAGCAGGGGGAGTGGGAGAGGAAGAAGCGGGCTCATAGTGGAGGAGCCTGATGTGGGGCTCGATCCTGTAACGATCCTGTAACGCCGGGATCACGCCCTGAGCTGAAGGCAGTCGCTTAACGACTGTGCCACCCAGGCGCCCCCATCCTTTCATCTTTTTAAAACTTAAGTATTTAAGGCTATACATTACCTTCATTGCCTCTTATGATTTTAGTACCTCTTTTTCCACTGAATACTTTTTCATGGGGTTTAAATAAGTTTGAATCTTTTCATATTAAACCATTCTGTTCCCTTGACTCTGTCATCCTCATAAGCTCTCATTTTATTTCTCTTTCATTTATCATCCAACCTCTCAAGTAATGTCATCTATCTTCATTTCCTTACCTGCTACTTACTCTTTTATCTTTTGTATTGAAACATAACCTAAAACTTTGACAGCCAGCTACCTACTCTCCTCCTTGACAGTCTTTTCTTTCTTGGCCTTTGTGTGATTGTACTTACCTGGTTCTTGCACATTTTTAACTGTCCCCACTCACCTTTTGTTATCTGGCCCTTAAATATAGATGTTTCCCAAGGTTCTGTGGTTTAGCTTTCTTTTCATTATATTCCTTCGTTCTAGGAAATTTCATCAGCCATCATATCTCTTACCTGTAGCCACATTATTTCTTTTAAACTTCTAACGTGTGCTTTAAAGTACCCACTGAATATTGCATAAATGGCCCACTGATACTAAAATATAAAAACATGTCAGGCTTAACAAACCAGTTCATCTCACTGGGTCCCCCAACTTGATTTATGATATCATGTCTTCCCATTCTTCGGCTAGAAACCGTATTTTTCCATGTGTGTGTCCCTTAAAAACTTACTTCCTTTGATCCTGACCCATACCTGCCTGTCTTCAAAAAGTATCAGTTGTTTCACAATTTATTAATTCATCAGTTATTTATGAAGCAGCTGTTACATGACAGACACGAGTCTAGGCGTTGGGAATATAATGGTGAATAAAATCTTCAGGTTGCTTGCTTTGATGGTCTACATTCTCTTGGGGAAGCAGACAATAAACAAGTGAACAGATAATTCTAGATAAAAGTACTATGAATTAAGAGGGTAAAGTGGTAGTAACTGAATATTGAACTTTTTGTATCAGGTGGTCAAGGGAAGTCCTTCTGAAGCATCAATATTTTAAGCAAAAGAAGCATAAGGAAGAGATAGTATCTCAGAGCTATCCCTTTCCTTTCCATTATAAAAATTCATTTGTGCCTGAATATAATAAATATGTATGTGTGGGGGGCAGTTTCGTTATAGAATTCATTTAACCCGGAGCTTTATTTTTGAGCACTTTTGATTTAAATTGAATCATGTTAAATGGCAGCAATTACTGGTTTCAGATGAGATTGCAGCTGTGAATATGTAACTCCCATTCTGAAAGTGCCATCAGTAATCCCTTCATTTTTTGGGCCCCTTCACATGGCATTTAGGTCACAGTCTATTGCCTTTCTTTCCAGCCTCATTTCTTACCTGCTCCCTGCCTCATACTTTATATCCCACCAACATAGCCGCTAATGGTTCCCTGTATCATGTAGTTTCTTGCCATCTTGGCTTTGCTCGTGCGCTCTGCCTAGACCTCTACCCACCCCACTCCCCCATCACTTGAGTTCTGCTCAGGAAACCCTCCTTGTCTCATACCCTTACCCAAAGACTAGGGTAAGGACCCTGACTTCTGTTCTCTTGGCATATCCAGAATGCACCTTTATTAGTTACTGTAGCCACCACATTTTATTATAACGAACTGTTTGTATTTGCCTTTCATCCACAGACTGAAGGTAAGAGTATTCTGTCGTCATTATCTCAGTAACCCAAAGTGCCTGTCACGTCAGGACCCAGCAAATGTTGAACTGAGCTGTATTTCTGTGTAGGCATAGCATTTGTCCGTAGTGTCTCTTGTGCACAAGGGTAGCCATTATCTAGTTATTGGACTGGAAAATGATAGTCACAATTTAGAAGGTGTTTGATTGAGCCTTTTCTGATATCCTCACAGACCAGATGAAGAAGTGATGCTAACTGTGAAGATACTTGTATGGTTTAGTAAATGAGAAAATGCCCGTTACTTAAAAAAGGATGTTTTGGAATATTGCACTTCAGACTGGAGTGAGACCTTTAGTAGCAGTTGGGGTTCTCCCCAGGTGAACAGTTCAGTTAAGATGAAGAGACAGAAAATGTGCTGGCCAGATCTTTGGGTGACACAAATCTGGAAAGCCTAGCAAATATATTCAAAGACCATCAGTGTCTAAGAAGATCTTGGCAAGCGAAGCAATCCAAGTCTAGTGGGGAGAAATTAACCTAATAAGGGGCGGGGCGGGGAGGGGGGGACACGTAAGTGCAGTGTAGGAGTTTGAACTTCGTGGTAGGAAGTGTAGTGGACTGAGGGTAACTTGCTGACTGCACACTAAGTGTAAGTCAGTATGGTACAGTTGCCCCAGAAAACTTCTATTAACAGACATAGCGTGGCAAGAGCCTTAGTCACTCTCTACCATGCTGGGTCATTTCCCACCTGGGCTGTTCAGTTCTGCGCTTGGTACATTTGAAGGGAGATGGTTACACTGGAGGAATGTTCAAAGAAGAGTGGGCGGGAAGGCTAAAATACTGTGTAAGAGTTAGATGCAGAACTGGGGTTGCTCGCCAACGGAAGAAGAGACACATGCAAGCATAGCTGTTTTTAAACATCTAGAATACTGTCTTGCAGAGAACCACTCAACATTTTTTGAATTGGTGGGCTGCAAGGAGTAGTTCTTAAACCAGTAATGGGATACTATAAAGAGGCAGATTTCATCTATCCTGAAGAGCTTTCCAGCAGCAATGACTATCCAGAGATAAAATGGGTTACTTGGTGAGGGAGTGAGTTCCCCATTACCTAAGGTATACAAGCAGAAATTGACTACCGCTTGGTGGAGGTGCTCTCAGAGGATATTCAAACATCACTTGATAGAATAAACTGGGGGGCCTGCTAACGCAGGTAGCCCAAGATATTTCTCCCCATTTTTTCTCATGGGTACATATTTTATTTTCATAATAGAAGTCAGTGAGGAAAAGATTCCCTTTTCCAATAAGCTTATGATGCTAAGTACATTATATTTTGTTTATATACTTCCTGACTTGAATTACTTTTAACTGTAAATTGTTTCTTTCAATAGATGGACGACCTCAGTGGGAGGTAGAAGGGAAAATAATCAGGGAAAAATGTCAAGGGGTAAGAAATTTACTTTATTTCTTTAGAAATACTTAAGAAGCATGATGACAAAATTGGATAATGATACTTTGTGGTACAGATGAGGAGTCTTTTATCTATTGAGGGAAAGAAAAGTTAATTTGAATTTTTAGAAATTTGGACATGAGATAAGTACTTTCCTGACACTAAAAGTAAATTTAGGGTAGATAAACAATTGGTGTCTTTCCCTTTTATTAGAAGGTTCTTACTGATGTTATCATTAATTTATTTCTCTGAATTCAGTGAAGAAATCAAATAAATTCAGTGAAGAACATATATAATTGGCAAAAAATAGGGGGAGAACAAGCCCTCGTGGGTTTGTGTATTTAGCATGATATTTGCATCTTTTCAGCATTAAGCCTTCCAGGATTAAGCACTGAATGCTGTGGTCTCTTCATCCTGGTTGGAATGGTGACAGAATCTTCTGTGGGGTAGAGAATAACACCGTGCACAGTGCTGTCCAGAGACCTGGAGAAATTAGATTAAGGATTGCAATTGGTTTGGGGCTAACAGTTTTCACTCTGCTTGTGTAAAACTATTTTTTTATGTGGGAACAAGTTTTGTATATTGCCAGTTTAGAACATTTTGAATATGAAATTTAAGATAAGAAATCTAAACTATAACACAACTCAAAAATATTAAACTTTATTAAAAACCAGAACAGCCTTCCACTTAAGATCAATAGTAACATGTAATATTCAGTAGTGCAGAGTATCTCACTACATAGTATATCAGACTGTTTTTATTTCTGCTACAACTAGAAACCCAGTTGGATGACTAAAAGGTAATTTCTCCTTTAGTGGTTTACTTTAAAGAGTTTATCTGTTGAGACTAGAGTTTCAGAGAGTAAATCTCCAGATGTCTTACATGACCAATTGATGTACATAATGATCTATGATGGGAGAGACTGGGTAGTGAAGACTCATGAGTCGTGCTGAGTTTAGCAGGTGCATTTCATTTTTAGTTCTGAGTGTAACACAATCTTGCTTTCCATGCTCCTTAGGCTCACATTGTCCTTGAAGTTCCTCCATATCATAACCCAGCAGTTACAGCTGCAGTGCAGGTGCACTTTTATCTTTGCAATGGCAAGAGGAAAAAAAGCCAGTCTCAACGTTTTACTTACACACCAGGTATGGGAAGTTGTGATGGTTTACTATAGAGCTTGCTTTCATAATGAATAAAAAGTTGTTCAATGAAACCTATATGGGAATGTTTAAGGTAGAGTGCTTATAATCAATAAAAATCCCAACATATGCCCATCTGTCAAGTTTGTGTTGACTTTAAATATTAGATGTGATATTAGTTGTTATTTATCACAAGTAGTTATTTATCACAAGGAAATTAGAAGATAGAATGTAGATTTTAAGTCTGTTTTTCAGTAGCTCCTGGAAATCACCTGCACTACCATAAGGGCAGGTGTTTGTGAATATGTGTGAATGCCCCTTGTGTCCTTAGCACTGCAAGAAGGTAGTGTGTTCACGTCAACCATTTCCAATCAAATGAAAGATCTCCCATTAGATTTTCATTTAGCAAGTAGTGACTGTAGCATACTGTGGGCTGTGGGGGATGTAAAGTTGTTGCCAGAGTTTCTGGTTTTATAGATGCACCCTAATAAAGGAGGCTTCCATTCTGCTTTCTGCAGTGGTTCAAATGCTATAACTTTCCAGGTCTTGGTTGTGACATATAAATATTATATGCAGTAATCATGCCAATGTTTACATACTCAGAGAACAAATCTTTATAGAGGCCTTCTCTGTTTTAGGCACTGTATTAATCACCAGAGCATATGATAATAAAAAATCATAATGTACTTTACTCTTCAAAACTTGTTCTTGCAAAAACTTTTATTTTTCTTTAAGATTTATTCATTTATTTTAGAGAGAAAGAGAGAATCTCAAGCAGACTCCCCACTGAGTTCAGAGCTTGACACAGGGCTCAATCCTACAACCTGAGATCGTGAACCAAAATCAAGAGTTGAATGCCCAACCGACTAAGCCACCCAGGCACCCCCTCTTGTAAAAACTTTTTTTTTTTTTAAGATTTTATTTATTTATTCGATAGAGATAGAGACAGCCAGCGAGAGAGGGAACACAAGCAGGGGGAGAGGGAGAGGAAGAAGCAGGCTCATAGCGGAGGAGCCTGATGTGGGGCTCGATCCCATAACGCCGGGATCACTCCCTGAGCCGAAGGCAGACGCTTAACCTCTGTGCCACCCAGGCGCCCCAATTTTTTAAGCAAAAACTTTTAAATGGTTCATGGTAAAAGAAAAAAATGAACACTTAAATTTGAAAGGGTACTGGTTATTAATGATCATTTGTCATTCGTATTCTTTAAAGCCTCACTATATTTCACTTTTAGCCTTTAAAGGCTATTTATATTCTCAAGTAATATTATTTACTTGATCATGTTAATACATTACTCGGTAATTAAATATTTCATATCGTTTTCAAATAGAATACAAACATTCTGAAAGATATTGGTTAGCCATTTCAATATTAATTAAGTATTTGAGGGTGCCTACCAAGTGGGCAAAACTTATCTCAGTTCCTTTATCATGGAACTTATAATCTAGTGGGACAAACAGAAGCTAATGAATCACTAAATAAATAAGTTACTAACAAATTTGTAATTAGAAACTGCAGTAAGGACTCTGAAGGAGAGGGACACAATGCTATAGGTGAAAATAACAGAGGGACCCTTGCCTAGGCTAACTGGTTGAGAAAAGGCTCTTATGTAAAAGTAATACTTGAGATGATAACTGGAAAATAATAATAGTTTATGGACATGTATATATATATCTATAGTGTGTGTGTGTATACATACATACATATATGGTACTGTTCTAAGCCCTTTCTGTATTTATTCTTTTGATCCTTATAATAGACCTACAAGATAGGTTATTATCTTGTTTCACAGATGAAGAAACTGAGTAGCTAAGTAATATGCCCAGGATCTCACAGCAGTTAAATCTTAGAGCCAAACATCATGCATAGGCAATCTGGTTCCAGAGTCTGGGCACCTAACTGTTATGCTAGGGTACATCTCAGGTTTGTTCAGTTATTTAGCAGGCATATAGAGCATTTAGTGTGTGTTTGCTGCTTTTCTAAGCAGTTTATACATAATAACTAATTTATCCTCTCATAATCCTGTAAAATAGGTAATATTTCCCTCTCCTTTTTGCAAATGAGTGAACCAAGGTCACATAGCTAATAAGTGGCAGAGGTGAGATTTGAATCCAGGCAATCTGGCTATAGAGTCTATATTGTTTTGTTTTTTTAAGATTTTATTTATTTATTTGACAGAGCACAAGCAGGGGGAGTGGCAGGCAGAAGGAGAGGGGAGAAGCAGGCTCCGCACTGTGCAGGGAGTCCAATGTGGGGCTCGATCCCAGGACCTTGGGATCATGACCCGAGCTGAAGGCAGACGCTTAACAACTGAGCCACCCAGGCACCGCAGAGTCTATATTGTTAATAACTGTCTTTATGATAAAGTGAGGGAGAACATTCCAGATAAAGGCAGCAACATATGCAAAGGTCTTGTGGTTGGTTGGATAATGGAGTGTTAAAAGAGCCTCAGTTGGTTAAGTGTCTGACTCTTGATTTCAGCACAGGTCATGATCTTAGGGTCATGGGATCGAGCCCTGCATTGGGCTCTGTGCTCAGCATGGAGTCTGCTTCTCCCTCTCCCTCTGCTCCTCCCCCTGTTCTCTCGCTCTCTCTCTCAAATAAATAAATAAAATCTTTAAAAAAAAAAAAAAAAGAGGGGTGCCTGGATGGCTCAGTCAGTTAAGTGTCCATCTCTTGGATTTTGGTTCAGGTCATGATCTCAGGGTTTTGAGATCGAGCCCTACATCGGGCTCCACATAGGGCATGGAGCCTGCTTAAGATTCTCTCTCTCCCTCTCCCTCTCTATCCTCTCTTTAAAAAAAAAAAAAGAAGAAGAAGAAGAAATTGTAAGAAATGAGCTTTCACAGAGGTGACATGATGAAATTTGTATTTCAAAAACCACTTTCAGGGCACCTAGCTGGCTCAGTCAGTAGCGCTTGCAGCTCTTGATCTTGGGGTTGTTGAGTCCTGTCCTCACGTTGGGCATGGAGCCGACTTTAGAAATCCTTTTCCTTGCAATATATGCATGTATCAAATTAACATGTTGTACACCTTAACTTTTACACAATGTTATGTGTCAGATATATTCAGTTATAAGAAAGTTTAAAGTAAAAATCATTTCCCCCATATTTCTTCTGTCTTCTTATAAGGTGTCAATGACCAATTTAGTCTTTACTCAAATTACTAACTGTGGAAAGTGAGATTTATATGGCAGAAGCCCAAAAATGTTAAAAAGGTGATTCAGATAGTTAGAGTGTTTTGAATATATAGAGGAGACAGCATTAATGCTAATAAGGAATATCAGGGTTCCGAGAAAGGTATGAAGGAATAAAATTTAAAACATAAAAGTTGGAATGGGCCCTAGTTGGGAGAAGGTACAGGAGAGGGAAGGTAAGGATGAACAAGATGAATGTATATTAGGCACGTTTGTGCATTTAGTAGTAGAAAGTTTAGGGAGTTTCCATATGATAGCATCAACTTTTTTTCTTTAAAGAATAACATGGAGTCTTCTGTTGTGAGCAGAGGAAAGTGTGGGTGATTTGGCAGTTTGAAGAATGTGGACAAGTTTGAAATAATTGTTGTAAAGAAAGGGGAGAGTAAGTTACCACAGAAACATAATAGGATTCTAGGCATGATCAAAGGGCACCTTTGGTGTTGATATTCATGAACTTATAAATATTAATTCGCCCTGCTGTGTAAGTTTCTTAAACAGCATTCAGATTCTTTAGGGTAGGTGGTAAAATAATGGATAGTAGGGTTCCTCCACGGTGATAAAGACATACAGTCCAAAAATGTTATCAAATGCTGTGAAGATGGGAAACTGTAGAATCTAAACTGAATAAGAAGGGAGAGGGCTTCTGGGATTGTTTAAAAATAAAAAAGCAATAGAAGAGGGTCAGCAGATGAGAAGTTTTCATTGTTACCATCATAGCAGTATAATTGAACAGGCAAAGAGGAGGGAGAGCATATAGTGCCTTTACATTATCAGTTCGTGAGTTGGGGGGACAATATAAAGCTAGAACCCTGGAGGGCATTATATATGAGAATGGAAATAGTGGGGCCCCAGAGTGCAGAAAGAATATTGGATTGGACTACCAGCTGTCATCACCGGCCTTATGATTGACAATATACAAATCAGGTGGCACACACAGAAGAATAGATTCAAGAAGTGTTTGGGGGCGCCTGGGTGACTCAGTCGGTTAAGTGTCCCTCTCATGCTTTTGGCTCAGGTCATGATCTCAGGGTTGTGGAATTGAGCCCTGGGTCAGACTCTGTGCTCAGTGCAGTCAGCTATAGATTCTCTCCTTCTCCCCCTCTGTCCCTCCCTCCTTCCCCTCTCACCCTCTGTCCCTCTCCCAACTTGTGCTGTCTCTCTCTCTCTCAACTGAATAAATAAAATCTTTTTTTTTTTTTTTAAGTATTTGGGCAGTCCTTGTTCTGGTTGATTACTATCTTTGAAGCATTTGGCTTTTTTCATTTTTTTCTTAAATGAAATTTTGAATGAAATTTTTATAAAAGCAAAGACATTACTGTGAATTTATTTTTTAAAAAAGGCAAGTTGAGGGGTGCCTGGGTGGCTCAGTCGGTTGGTTAGGCGTCCGACTGTTGGTTTCGCCTCAGGTCACAGTCTCAAGGCCCTGGGATCAAGACCTGCATCAGTTCCGCCCTCAGCACAGAATCTGCTTGTCCCTCTCCTTCTGCACCTCCCCTGGTCAAGCGCGTGTTCTCTCTCTCAAATAAATAAAATCTTTGGGGGAAGAAAAGGGAAAAAAGAGACAAGTTGAAAAAATATTTTCAAACACCCTAATTGTCTTCTGCTCTGAAACTACCGTTCTATCCTTCTTTATCCTTTTGATCCATTTATAGTGCAACATTTTAAAATAAAAATGGGACCAAAATATATACAGTATACTAATTTTGTAACCTCAACATTTTCATTTTTCTTCATGAGCAAATAAAGTTTTACAGATTTTCAATAACTTCTAATATTCTAGTGTGTGATACTTAGAGTTACGTTTGTCTTATTAATATGTATGAATTTATATTAAAGATTTTCACCTTTTATTTGTTGTGACAATTCTTTTTTAAATTTCGCTTATGAAAATTTTAGATATTCAGCAGTGCCTGGGTGGCTCAGTCGGTTAAGTGTCTTCCTTCAACTCAGGTCATGATCCCAGGGTTCTGGGATAAAGCGGGATTGAACCCTGTGTTGGGCTCCCTGCTAATAAGCAGAGAGCCTGTTTCTTCCTTTCCCTCTGCCCCTCTCCACCCCCTTGTGCTCTCTATCTCAAATAAATAAAATATTTTTTAAAAAATTAAAAAATAATAATTTTAGATATTCATAAGTTGCTTGTTTTTTATTAAAGGATTTGACAATTTGTTATATTTTGACAGTCCCTTAGCAATAGGAATCTGACCAGTATCAATATCCAATGAAAGAATAATGAGTTGAAAATGGCTGTTTGGAGTTTTTTTCTTTTGTTTTAGTTTTTATTATTGAAGTATAGTTGACATACAAAAGTATGTTAGTTTCAGATGTAATAACTTTTTTTTTAATTGGAAATTGTATTTGGCATAATTTGTCCCATAGTCAGTTTACTTTATAACATTCCCAGTATATGTGAATGATTTACAAATTACCCTAATCACAGAGCCCTTCCCTTAGTGGTGCTGCCTGAATTTCTCCCCAGCCTCTAGCTTCAGAACTTCTGATGTGGGAGCCTTCTCTCCCATCCCAGTATCCCTGAAGCTTTCGAGGGAATATACCTCCCTCTGAGGCCTAGCAATAGTTATTTGTGTTGGAGGTAGGTACCATCTGAGCTCTGATTTTGGAATAATGGGGTTTTGAGCCAGACTTTCATGTATAATTATTTTATCTATGGGAAAATATATTCTGTGCTCTAAGTAGTTGACAGACTCTTGGATTGTGGTTCTCCATTCTCCACCTGGAAGAGAAAGCCTGCCTAACGGTCAGAAGATCAGGTCTCAGTTCTGCCACAGACTGTACCTACTGATTAATCTATATAAAATGAGGATATAAGTCTTAAAGGGGGGGGGGCACCCGGGTGGCTCAGTCAGTTAAGCGCCTATCTTTGGCTCAGGTCATGATCTCAGGGTCCTGGGATCAACCCCCAGGTTGATCCTGCTCAGCGGGGAGTCTGCTTCTCCTTCTCCCTCTGCCCTTCCACCCCTGCTCGTTATCTCTCTGTCTCATATCAATAAATAAAATTAAAAAAAAAAAGATGTAAGTCTAAAGCAATGGTTTTCAGGTTATTTAAATTGTTTTACTTTTCAAATAAAATCTTAGGCAAAAAGCCAATATATAAAAAGGATGAAATCTAGCTTGGGTACTCTGGTTATACTGGAGGAGGAATCCAGAGAGCTTCTTCTCTTTGGATGCTACTCTTCCACATCCATTACTTGAAGAAGAGAAGTGAGTCTCTTAATGGTTTGAAAACCACCAGACCAGTAGATTATTTCACCCCCTGGATCCCTTCATCCATCAACATTCTAAACTTGAGAATGAGCGTATTTAACACAAAAGGTAGAGTTAATCTGTTTCTAAAATTCAACTCATTCTAGTTATTGGAAGTTCTCTTTTACTATATTTCCCTCCAAATAAGAATAAATAATCATAGACCAGCAAAGAGGACTTCTTAGATTTGGTCAGATTGGAGTCTTAATCCCTTATAGACAAAAAGTGATAGTTGATTTGGCAAAGTGGAAATACACTCAGTTTAGCAAAGCAGAACTCCCAGTCTGAGTGCACATAAAAACAAGGATTGGATCATGCAAAAAAAGGTGGATATTGGGGCGCCTGGGTGGCTCAGTCAGTGAAGCGTCTCCCTTCGGCTCAGGTCGTGATCCCAGGGTCCTGTGATCGAGCCCCGCATCAGGCTTGCTGCACAGCAGCGAGTCTGCTTCTCCCTCTCCTTCTGTGATCTCTCTCGCTTTTGCTCTCACTCAAATAAATAAGTAAAATCTTAAAAAAAAAAAAGTGGATATTATGCTGTAGTTCTCTGTCCCCTTGTGTCCTTTTTAGTACATGATAACCAACCACTTATGTAACCAAGGGCCTTACCACCTCCATTCAGGATTAAGTAAGAGATGAGAGGCTTTCTTGGGTATTCTCCCTCCTTTGTATGGAAATGTCACTCTAGCTATGGCATTTACTGTGGCTTTCCTGGGACCAGAGTAGAAGCTGAAGTAGAAGAGGAAAAAAGAATCCAGTAGTACAGGGAGAAAGTTCTAGTTGTGCCAAAGTCAGAAGAAAAGTAAGTACATCAAGACATGAGAGGTAATAGTTGTTAGACACAGTGAACTGTACTTGAAATACCTGAGTGAGAATAAGAAATTGCATGGAGAGGGGCGCCTGGGTGGCACAGCGGTTAAGCGTCAGCCTTCGGCTCAGGGCGTGATCCCGGCGTTATGGGATCGAGCCCCACGTCAGGCTCCTCTGCTGTGAGCCTGCTTCTTCCTCTCCCACTCCCCCTGCTTGTGTTCCCTCTCTCGCTGGCTGTCTCTATCTCTGTCGAATAAATTAAAAAAAAAAAAAAAAAAAAAGAAATTGCATGGAGGCCTGGTTTAGGAATGTTAGCATTGCGGCAGAAGCAGTAAGAAGACTGGTGATACGCTTTCTCTGTTTTAAGGGTTATCTTGTTAAGGGTGGACTCACTTACTGCTTGCCAGATTTAGAGACCAACACAGTGATGAATGATGAGCCCATTCTGTTCTTGCTAGGACACTAGAGAAAATGTCAAGCTCAAACGCACCCCCAAACAAGTGCTCCATTAATAACCTACTCTACAATAAGCGAACTCTGAGGGCTTTCTAATCCTTAGATTGAGTCCATGCTTATGTGAAGACACTTGTACTTGACAGGGGTTTGATGAATGGTCAGATGAGGTTTGACTGTGCTTTGGTTCTCATTATTATTTTCTTTTACATAAAATGAAGTTCTTATAATTTAGTGAAGATGATGAAAATTTTAATTATGTTAGTTTAAGTAGTATAAACATAGAAGGGCCAACGAGATGTGAATTCAGGAAAATTATTTTTATTTTTTTAAGATTTAAAAAATTTATTTATCTTTAGAGAGAGCAAGCAAGAGCAAGAGCAGGGAGGGGAGGGAGAGGAACAAGCAGGGCTGAGCTCAGGGCTCTATCCCAGGATCCTGAGATCAGAAATGAAGAGTCGTAACACTCAACCGACTGAGCCAACCAGGCACCCCAGGAAAATTATTTTTAAAGGAGTTACAGCACTTTAATAGGAGGATAAAATATATAATTTTTAGAAAAGTGGACTGAAGTATTTCTGAAGACAAACAATGAAATCCATTGTTTGGACACACAAAATGTTAACTGATGGTTTTCTGTTTTGATAAACATTTAAATAAAATGCATTCATTTCTACATGAAGCAGTCCTTTCAACAGGTAGATTGATCTAAAATCTTGGACTTGCTACTTTTTTGATGTGATAAAGGATAGTGGTTGGTGTTCATAACCTCTGCTTGGTAATACAGTACAGTGATTAAAAGCATGGACTTTGGGGGCGCCTGGATGGCTGTCAGTTAAGCCTTTGGGTCAGGTCATAATCTCAGGGTCCTGGGATTGAGCCCTGCATGGGGCTTCCTGCTCAGTAGGGAGTCTGCTTCTCCTTCTCCCTCTGCCCCTCCCCCCAGTTTGTGCACATTCTCTCTCTCTCTCCCTCTCTCAAATAAATAAAGTCTTTAAAAAAAAAAAAAGGCATGGACCTCGAAGGCAGAAAAACCTGGATTCAGGTCCTTGTGATGCCACTTAACTACTGTGAAATCTTAGTGTCTTTAATCTCCTCTTCAGTATATTCATTTGTAAGGCAGGGGTAATAATAATCCTACCTCGTAAAGGTTGTTTTGAAGTAAATTAGGATTTTGGGGTGCAGATGACAAAAACTCACTTCAAACTAGCTTAACAAAAAAAAATTTATTGGCCCATGTAACTGGAGTATTAACGTCAGTGCTGTCTTTATATATGCTTCAGTTCAAGCAATGTGGTCTTAGGCTTTCTCTTCATCCTAACGCTGTTTTTTTCTGTTGGCTTTAGCTCTTGGGCACACATTCACCACATGGCATCTCTAGGTTTGTTACATCTTCATAGACCATTGCCAAATACAATGTCATGAAGCTGTTGCCCTTTGTTTTCTTTTAGGAGTTTTGTAGTTTTGCTCTTATGTTTAGGTCTTTGATCCTCTTGAGTTAATTTTTGTATATGATTTTCAGATACGGTTGCATCTTCATTATTTTGAACATTATATCCAGTTGTCTCAGTACTGTTTGTTGAAGAGACTGCTCTTTCCCCAGTGAATGGTCTTGGTACCCTTGTTTGAAGAGCAGTTGACTATATATTAGAGCATTTGTTTTTGGTCTCTCTAGTCCATTGGTCTCTCTAGTCCATTGGTCTATATGTCTGTCCTTAGGCCAGTATCACATGGTTTTGATTGCTATAGCTTTGTAGTAAGTTTTGAAATTACAGAGTGTGAGTCTTCTGTCTTTGTACTTTTTCAAGGTTGTTTTGACTATTTGGGGGCCCTTGGAATTCCATATAAATTTTAGGATGGGTCTGTTTCTGCAAAAAAACATTGCTGGGATTTTGGGATTGAATCTGAAAATTGTTTGGGGAGGTGTTGTGTTCTTAACAGTTAATTAAGTCATCCAGACATGAACCTGGGATATCTTTCCGTGTATTTAGGTCTTCTTTCATTTCTTTAGCAGTGTTTTGTCGTTTTAAGTGTGTAAGTCTTGCCTACCTTGGCCAAATTTGTTCTTTAAGAAACAGATTTATTTTTTGATGCTACTGTAAATGAAATTTTCTTTTTTTCTTTTTTTTGGCAGACTCATTCATTTTTTATTTTTCAAAATTTAAATTCAGTTAATTAACATATAATGTAGTATTGGTTTCAGCGGTAGAGGTCAGTGATTCATCATTCTTATATAATACCCAGTGCTCATTACATCACGTGCCCTCCTTAATGTCCATCATCCAGTTACCCCATCCCCCACCCCCTCCTCTCCAGCAACCCTGTTTGTTTCCTGCTATTAAGAGTCTCTTATGGGGGGCGCCTGGGTGGCTCAGTCGTTAAGCGTCTGCCTTCGGCTCAGGGCGTGATCCAGGCGTTCTGGGATCGAGCCCCACATCAGGCTTCTCCACTGGAAGCCTGCTTCTTCCTCTCCCACTCCCCTTGCTTGTGTTCCCTCTCTCGCTGGCTGTCTCTATCTCTGTCAAATAAATAAATAAAATCTTAAAAAAAAAAAAAAGAGTCTCTTACGGTTTGTCTCCTTCTCTGATTTCATCTAGTTTTATTTTTTTCCTTTCTTCCCCTATGATCCTCTGTTTTGTTTCTTAAATTCCACGTCAGTGAGATCATATGATAATTGTCTTTCTCTGATTGACTTACGAAATTGTTTTCTTAATTTCCTTTTCAGATTGTTTATTGATAGTTTATAGAAGTACAACTGATTTCTAGATGATGATTTTGTGTCCTGCAACTTTGTCGAATTTGTTTATTAGCTCTATCAGGTTTTTTGTGCATTCCAGTACTTTTTCTGATCCGTCATTATTCCTCTTGGTGATGTGTATCTGATGATGGTTGAGGATCAGATGAGGTACACGTGAAGACCATTGTAAACTAGAAGCTCTATGAATATTAGATTAGATTAGATGTGTGGTGTATAATGCAACATGCAAAACCTGGTGACCAGTAGGTTTCAGATCAGAGATCTCAAATTCAAGGCTTTTTTTTTTTCTTTTAAGATTTTATTTATTTATTTGAGAGAGCATGAGCAAGAGAGGACAATCGGGGAGCCACAGTTAGAAGCTAAATTCCTACTGAGCAGGGAGGCTGATATGGGGCTCGATCTCAGGACCCTGAAATCATGACCTGAGCTGAAGGCAGCTGCTTAACCGACTGAGCCATCGAGGCACCCCTCAGATTTAAGGCTTTTATTAGGCCATAGAGCTTTGGGGGTTTTAAAAAATCATTTATTTTTGAATAGGTAATGTATATACCTGGTTGAAAACACTCAAAAGACACAAAAACTTACATAGTAAAAAGTAAATCTGGCTCTTGCTCTTCTCCCCTAGTCACCTAGTTTCTATTCGCAGCAGTAAACCTAGTAGTTACCAGTTTCATGACACCTTTCCAGAGATATCCATACCTGTATGAGCAAAAACATATGCACATGTATTATGCATATGTCTGTGTACACACATGATATTTTACAAGAATTGTGATATGTACGCATTGTTCTGCAATTCACTTTTTTTGTTACTTAGGAACGTATTAGAGATCTTTCCACATCACTTCATAGAGTTCTGTGCAGTGTTGTTGGTTTTTTTTAACTTGAATTCTTTCAGAGCAAGAACCACTCCCTGTTGTCTTTTGCTTGCTGACTTCACATATTTTATATTATTTGCCTTCTCTGAAGGTATTTGAATTTTTTTTTTCTAAGATTTTATTTATTTATTTGACAGAGCACAAGGAGGGGTAGCAGCAGGCAGGGGAGAGGGAGAAGCAGGCTCCCCTCCTAGCAGGGAGCCCGACGCGAGGCTTGATACCATGACCCTGGGATCATGACGTGAGCCGAAGGCAGACGCTTAACAATTAAGCCACCCAGGCACCCTGGTGTTTGAATTTTTAACCCCTGGCTTGAATGCATGCTAAGTTATGTAGTGTAGAATGAAGGCTCTTCATAATCATTATATATATTATGTAATAATGTTTGCTCTGATCATTTTCTTTTTAGTTTTGATGAAGCAAGAACACAAAGAAGAGGTTGACTTGTCTTCAGTTCCAGCATTGTCTGTTCCTCATCCTGCCCAGACCCAGAGGCCTTCCTCAGACACAGGACACCCACGTGACAGTGTACTGTCAGCACAGAGAAGCTTGGTTTGTCCCATCCAGCAAACATATGCATCCATGATAACTTCATCTCATCTGCCACAGTTGCAGTGTAGGGATGAAAGTGCTGGTAAAGAACAGCATATGATACCTTCTTCAGTTATGCACCAGCCTTTTCAAGTCACATCAACACCTCCTGTGGGGTCTTCCTATCAGCCTATGCAAACTAATGTTGTGTACAGTGGACCAACTTGTCTTCCAGTTAATGCTGCCTCTAGTCAAGAATTTGATCCAGTTTTGTTTCCACAGGATGCAGCTCTTCCTAGTTTAATAAATCTTGGTTGTCAGCCACCATCATCCATACCTTTTCATTCTTCAAATTCAGGCCCAACAGGACATCTCTTAGCCCACACACCTCATTCGGTGCAGACCCTGCCTCACCTGCAGTCAATGGGATTCCATTGTTCAAACACAGGACAAAGATCTCTTTCTTCTCCAGGGGCTGACCAGGTCACAGGCCAGCCTTCCCCTCAGTTACAGCCCATTACATATGGTCCTTCACATTCGGGGTCTGCTACAACCGCTTCCCCAGCAGTCTCTCATCCCCTGGCTAGTTCACCACTTTCTGGGCCACCATCTCCTCAGCTACAGCCTATGCCTTACCAATCTCCTAGCTCAGGAACTGCCTCATCACCGTCTCTAGCCACCAGAATGCATTCTGGACAGCACTCAACTCAAGCACAAAGTACTGGCCAGGGAGGTCTTTCTGCACCTTCATCCTTAATAGGTCACAATTTGTGTGATCCAGCTTCATTTCCACCTGATGAGGCAACTGTGAACATTAAGCCTGAACCTGAAGAGCAGGAACCTAACTTTTCAACAATTGGTCTGCAGGACATCACTTTAGATGATGGTAAGTTCATCTTTATGTTCTTGAAGCAGTGAAGATCTGGGAACTTCCTTTCTCTGATAGTAATAAAAAAGTCACCGTGGATTGCTTATTGGCATATGATAACGTGGTTGGGCCTTTTTTTTTTTTTTAATAGTTGTTGTCACTAGAAATATGTTAATATATGACTTTGAGAATAGATGTGAGAATCTATGCTTTAAAGTCTGTTTTACCACTAATACCTGTTGCAAAGGGTGAAACCTTGAATGGTAGCCTATCTGTTACCCATTCATGATGGAACTAAGGACATGAGATTTATTGGGCATCTCTTCTTTGCAAATGTATAGTGTCTGGAGATTGGAATTCAGTAATTATTGCTGAATGGCATCTATTTGGAAGGCACAGAGTTAGATGCTGGGAATACTAGGAATGTGTTTAGGTAGAATTCCTGTCCTTTAGGAGACACAAGCAAAGAACCTGTTCCTCTGTGGCCCCGCCAACTTGCTGAGTCAGATGGTGCTGATGGTACAAGACCAGACTGGTTGGCTGTGGCTGGCACAACTGTTGGCACCAGGCTAAAAAGCTATTTATATAAATGTAGCAAGTTGGCAAATAGACCTCTGTTTTTAAATTGCAGAACAAACTCTTAAATAGTAGTTATTTCAATAGTTGAAAATTCCCCATCATAGGATTTTCAGGTAGTAAGTTTAGACTATTCTTGGCTTTATTGTTTATATGGTAGTGAAATTTTGTCTAAATAGGAATTTAGTAAAACTGTCTGTAACTGTTCAGTATGAAAATTCCAAAGATTCTAAAAACACAGATGTAGAATTTTAATTCTCTCTCTGATTCTGTATTTTCTGTATAGAAAAGTAATTCTAAGTCAGCCATCTTACACATCTGGAGAAGCTGAATTTACTACTTAGTTGCAAAGGTGGTATTAAATCCAAATACCAAGCATAAGGGGAAAGGAAGGTAAATAAAATGTGGCATCCCCACTCCCAGGGCTTCCGCCAGATCAGTACATGACTGACTGGTCTGCAGCAGGTCTGAGTCACTTATAATCAAGGTCTAAAAGCAGGACATTAGGAGGTCATCAGAGAGCTGTGATAGATACCGTAAGAAGGATTCAGCAGTGGGGCAACTGGCTGGCTTAGTCGGTAGAGCATGGGACTCTTGATCTCAGGGTCATGAGTTTGAGCTTCATGTTGGACCTAGAGCTTACTTTAAAAAAAAAAAAAAAAAAAAGGATTCAGCAAAGCTTCCTTGAGGAGATGATATTTGAGCCAGGTCTTAGAGGGTGAGTATGTGTTTTCAGTAAATGAATATCAGAGGGCAAATCAGACAACATAAGCAGAAACAGAGCTGTGTCTGGGAAAGCATGATTATCAGTGGCTGGAGGGCAAATGGCATAGTAAAAGATGGCTTTTGAAGCCATAGGAGATGTGCCAAGTCATTTGTGTGTAGATACTGTTGGCCCTTGAACACCTTGGGGGTTAGGGGCACCCACCCTCACTCAGTCAACAAATCCATTTATGGGGCGCCTGGGTGGCTCAGTCGTTAAGCGTCTGCCTTTGGCTCAGGTCATGATCCCAGGGTCCGGGAATTGAGTCCCACATTGAGCTCCTTGCTCAGTGGGGAGCCTGCTTCTCCCGCTGCCTGCTACTCCCCCTGCTTGTTCTCTTCCTCCCTCTCTCTTTCTCGATCTCTGACAAATAAATACCTAAAATCTTTAAAAAATAATAAAAATAGGGGTGCCTGCATGTCTCAGTTAAGTGGCTCCCTTTGGCTCACCCCACATCGGGCTCTCTGCTCATCAGGGAGCCTGTTTTTCCCTCTCCCTCTGCCTCTTCCCGCTTGTTCTCTCTCTTGCTCTCTCTTTCAAATAAATAAATGAAATCTTTTAAAAAATAACAAAAATAAAATCATAAAGAAGAGAAAATAATTTACAGTACTGTGCTCTAAAAAATCCACATATAAGTGGATTCTTGTGATTGAAACCCACGTTGTTGTTGTTGTTTTAAGATTTACTTATGTGAGAAAGAGTGTGTGTGCCTGAGGCAGAGGGAAAGAATCTTTCAGGCCGACTCCCCCTGAGTGTGGAGCCTGACACAGTGCTCGATCCCATGACCCATGGGATCATGACCTAGACCAAAACCCCAAATCAGATGTTTAACCAACTGAGCCAACCAGGTACCCCAAAACCCGTGTTATTCAAGATTCAACTGTGTATGTGTAAAGTGAAGCAACACCCACAATTTGCATAGTATTTTCCTATTCGTTATTTCTTTTAATCCATATTAATTCTCTATCTCTGAGATAGTGATCATGCAGAGAATTGGATGCTCTGAAGGTCACACAACTGGTAGGTAGCAGGGCTGAGACTGGAATAACATCTTTTCAGTCTAGTCTTTTTTCTTGCAGCATTGTAGTTGCCTCCCAGTAAGAGCAGGCCATAGTTGTTAGAACTCTGGGCTAAAGGGCATCTCTCAAGGATTTTTTTTCAATTCCTAAAGGAACATGTGTGCAGAACTTAATTGCATAGGGGCGCCTGGGTAGTGCAGTCATTAAGCGTCTGCCTGCGGCTCAGGGCGTGATCCTGGCATTCCGTGATCGAGTCCCGCATCGGGCTCCTCCGCTGGGAGCCTCCTTCTTCCTCTCCCACTCCCCCTGCTTGTGTTCCCTCTCTCGCTGTCTGTCTCTCTGTCACATAAATAAAATCCAAAAAAAAAAAAAAAAGAATTTCATTGGATAAACACGTGTTTAGAACTGTATCTGATCTGTCACATTTGTATTGCGAGTACCTTGAGGGCTCTGATATTAATCACTTTCAGAGGGTCCTGGGATTGAGTCCCGCATCAGGCTCCTTGCTCAGCGGGGAGCCTGCTTCTCCCTCAGCCTGCCTCTCCCCCGCTTGTTCTGTTTCTCTCGATCTCCGACAAATAAATACATAAAATCTTTAAAAAGTAATAAAAATAGGGGCACCTGCATGGCTCATTTAAGTGGCTGCCTTCAGCTCAGGTCATGATTTGCCTTTGAAGGTAAAATTCTAGGTACTTATTCCTACAGTTTTGCAAAGTTTTAATATAAATTCATTAAGAAACAATAATGTCTCTCATAGGCCTGGAACTCCATAGTACTTGAATGTCCCCTTTCTGGTTAGCTTTAAAAGGAAGCCATAGGGGTGCCTGGGTGGCTCAGTTGGTTAAGTGTCTGCCTTCAGCTCAGGTTATGATCTCAGAGTCCTGGAATCCAGCCCCATGTTGGGCTCCCTGCTCAGCAGGGAGTCTGCTTCTCCCTCTTATTCTACTCCTCCCCACCCCTCATGCTCGCTCTCTCAAATAAATAAGTAAAATCTTTAAAAATAAAAATAAATAAAAAGAAGCCATAGAACATGCCAAAAGGATTAGAAGCACTTAAGGGGAACTTTGCAGTTAGCTTAAGCTCAGGTTTTATATTAACTTTTCTATATTGTGTTAAATATTAAGTACAAAGTAATTTCTACTCCACAACTAGAGGACACAATTTTTTTAAAATTTGTGTTACACTAGTTAAATATACTTACCACCTAATCCTAAGAACGTTTGCTAATCATATTCCTGTTTTAGAGTGCCTGAGTGGCTCAGTCAGTTACATGTCCAACTCTTGATTTCAGTTTAGGTAATAATCTCAGCGTCATGAGATCAAGCCTGTGTCGGGCGCTATACTGGGTATAGAGCCTGCTTAAGGTTCTCTCTCTCTCTCCCTCTCCCCATCCTGCACTCGAATTTTATCTCTCTCTCTGCCCTCTTAAAAGAATAATAATAATAAAATAAAAGTAAATTTAAAAATAAAAATAAATTAAAATCACATTAAAGATTTTTAAAGATTAAAGATAAAATATCCTTTTTATTTTGCAATTTTTTAAAAAGATTTTATTTATTTATTTGACAGAGATAGCCAGTGAGAGAGGGAACACAAGCAGAGGGAGTGGGAGAGGAAGAAGCATGCTCATAGCGGAGGAGGCTGATGTGGGGCTCTATCCCATAATGCCGGGATCACGCCCTGAGCCGAAGGCAGACGCTTAACCGCTATGCCACCCAGGCGCCCCTATTTTGCAGTTTTTAAATAGATGTAGTTATTCAGTTATTACTTACTGTTATTTTTAGAAATGTGGATACTAACATCTTAATTTTTTATTATAAATTCAGTGACATTTAATAGAGAAGATATCAGTGTACCTCAGCTCATAAATTGAAAACTTACAGACCTAGAAATACCTCTGATACAACTCCCTCGTCTTATAGATGAAGGATCTGAGGTTTACAGAGCCTACGGTTTTGGTCCAGGGTGACACACACTTAATAGCATATAAAGACTAAAACCCAAGTCTCCTGGCTCCTAATTCAGTACTTTAGGTACTTTTCCAGTATCTGTAATCATGTTTCTCCTTGGTCTGTGAATGAGACTGTAGATGTAGAGCAGTCAGAATATTGAAAGAAACTTCCATTTTCTCTGTAGAGCCTCAGTTTGTGAGAGGGGCCGGGGCAATCTTAAGATTATAGATTCCCAGGGGTGCCTGGGTGGCTCGGTCGGTTAAGTGCCTGACTGTTGATTTCAGCTCAAGTCCTGATCTCAGGGTCGTGGGGTCAAACCCCATGTTGGGCTTCTCACTCAGTGGGGAGTCTGCTTCCCTTCTTCCCCTCCTCCCCTGCTGTCACTCTCTCTCAAAAAACAAAAAACAAAACAAAACAAAAAAACAAAACCTCAGTATAAAGAAGTTTGCTTTTTTATTTTTTACAATTTTATTTATTTATTTGTCAGAGAGAGAGAGCACAAGCGAGGGGAGAAGCAGGCTCCTTGCTGAGCAGGGATGTGGGACTCCATCCCAGGACCCGAGCCGAAAGCAGGCGCTTAACTGACTGAGCCACCCAGGCATCCCAGATTTTCAGTATAAAGGAGTTTTAAAGGCTCTCTAGTCCATCCTCCTCTTTCACACTGGAATTCATACTCTGGTATCCTTAATAATATATGCCTGTGTGTCTTCCTCTTCACCTTCTTTGGAACATCTCAGGGCCTTTTGAGTTCTAGCTGCCCGTATTTTACGTCGGCTCTGATGCCTCTGGACTCACGCAGAACAAATCTAATCCTTCTTGTAATAGCCCTTCACATTTGTGAAATCTTGATCTCTTTCCCAGTCTAAAAACACTCCAGCAACTTCACCTGTCCCTCACCCTCACCACCCTCTTCTTGACCCTGGTGTTTTAGTTCCTTTTTGTAGTGTAGTATATAGAAGGGAGCACACTATAGCCAGCTTGGAGTGGATTAGAACTGTTACCTTCCTTGTTCAGAAAGCTTTATTTTATCAGTATAGTCTGAGGTCAGGGGATTTTCTTAGCTCCCTCTTATTGTTGATTTAGTGAGCCATAAGTACTGCTAAATCACATCCTTTCTCTCCCCACTCCCTACCCCTTGGGTTTTTGCGTATGTTGTTTTTGGAACCCAACACTAAACTTTATAATTATCCTTGTTCAGTTTCATTGAGGTGATTTTAGCCCCTCATATTAACCTTCCAAGCTCTGAATAGTCTATTTCAACATTGTGTGGCCTCTCCCCAAGGCGTATTCTTTAGGGAAATAACAACGGCAGAATACTGATTTTTATCAAGTGATGTTTTCTTTCAAGAAGTCCTCTTGGGGGGCACCTGGGTGGCTCAGTCGGTTAAGGGTCTGCCTTTGGCTCAGGGTCCTGGGATTGAGCCCCGCATGCGGCTCCCTGCTCAGCAGGGAGCCTGCTTCTCCCTCTGCCCCTCTGCCCCTCTTGTGCTCATGGTCTCTTGCTCTCTCTCTCTCTCTGTTAAAAAAAAAAAAAAAAAAAAGGAAGTCCTCTGGGAAGGCTGTAATATTACTTATTCATCCAATTAGGGCACTGTTCAAAATTCTTTTGCTACTTCTTTTTTTCTTTGCTACCTAGATGCACCACTGTCCCTGCTTGAAAAGTGTGCTCTCTACATCTATAAAATTATCAATGAGCTTTTACTTGTGTTACAATTTGTATTCCTAGGGCTGTAATTTTTCCTTAACATTCCTGTGCATTATAGTGTGTATGTCCCAGTCTTTGGACCAAACAATACACATTCAAACAGTACAGAAATATAGAAATTGTCACAGCTGTGTTTTAAGCATTTTAATTAGGATTATAGTATTGTTAAACTAGTCTGCATTTGACCTTTAAATACAGGCCCATTTAATTTGTGACTGAGCTGAATCCAGTTACAGCTTTCCATTAGAATCCCTCAATTCCCACTTGTCCTCTTTTGTTCACAGACTAACAGAGCTGCAGCTGCAGCCTTTCAGCAGAGAAGACGGTACATGTTAAATATAGCCTGACCTGCTGCTGCGGTGAAACCTGACACTGCCACTTGCAGGCTCTGTGCAGCACCATGCTGATCCTAAATGTAGGGCAATGACTAATTCGACTGTAAACAGGGACTCTAGACATGACCTCAGACGCTGCAGTTCTGCATATAAGTAACAAGCCGAAGTGCCTACTTTCAAGTAGCAAGGGAATGATAAAAGATGCAGGATGGGGAAAGTAGGAGGCTGGTGTGGAGGAGCAGAGGTAAATATTATTGTCAGTGTTTTATGCTACCGGTTGGATATTAGTTTCACTGGTGTTTATTATACTTAAATAAAACAAAATAAAGCCATGTATAGTCTGTGGTGAGAGTGGGTCACAAATGAGGTATTTAATGACTTTGGGGCAATGAAGTGGAGGGAGGCAGATAGTATTGAACTTTTTCCTTTAACTGGGAATTTGGGTAGCTCATGAATCCTCTTCTGGGAGGCATACATGTAATGTCCAGCATGAAACATATTTATGAGAATAACTCCAGAGACAGGAAAATTCCCATAAATAATGCCGTGTAGGCTTTGGATAGTGGCTCATGCAGAACAGACCGTGATAGGGATTCAGGACCTTAGACATAGCGACTCTTGGGTATCTGATAAGAAAGTTTAATTTTCAGACCCAGTGAAGCAACTGTAAGCATTTGAGAGAATCTTTTACTTCTTACATCAGGTGTGTCTATGTATCTCTGCAGACACAAATTAATCATACTCCATTTGAATAAAAATTTTTCTTTGAATCAACTTGACACTGAAATTTACACATAAACCAAGAAAAACCCAAGGGAGGTTACCACTAAATAACTGGCATATATATCACAGCATACCAAAAGTCTTCAAAAGAAGTTCACTTTAAGAAGTATAGTTAAAAATAATTAATGAATTATGGTTACTATTCTTGATAATAAACATTTTTTGAGCTCTGTGCTAACCATTTTGCTAGTCTAGCAGTAGCTTATTAGTTCTTCCCAACAGTCTGGGGAAAGTGAATTATTACTTTATTTTTTAGAGATGTGGCTCAGAAAGCTTAACTACTTTGCCAGTGTTATATGGCCACAAACACTGGGACTGGCATTTGAATCCAAGTCGGCCTGAAATTTAGATTGTCTCATGTTTAGTGGTTTCTGAAATAGCTATAACTGATTACTTTATATAATCTCACCTCTGTAAACACAATAAACATAGTAACTTTTTTGTGTCTGCCATGCGTAAGGTACAAAGCCAGTGTCTAAAGATGTATTCGATTTTAAAAATTTGTATTTTGTTTTTGAGTGGAGATAGATTGTTTACAAAGACAAATTTTAAGTGAGAGATAAATAATTTTCATCTCACCAGTTCAGCTTTTATGGTTTGATGGTAATTGGTAATTGTCTGGCTTTGTGTGACAAGGTTGCCTCTAGCCATGGATCTTAGCTTTTGATAAAACGTAGATTGAATATACTCAATTCTTTTCTGTTTGAAGATGTCTGACTTTTTTGACATTACGTACCATTAGCCTGTCTATCTGGGCAGGAGGAAAAGTATCAAACTCTTTAGTTCTGGTGAAAGATAGGGTATGGTTGAGAGTGATGGGTACAGACATTCTAGCTTTACATATACAAGAATTGGAACAAATTAAGTCCCTTATCATATTGTGTATTTAAAAGCATCTGTAAATGGTTTTGTGTAGAATGGGTATTTTAAAATTTGATTGTATTTGTATTTCTAAAGATAAACACTGGTTTTTGGAAAAGTCATACATTCATATGTTAAAAATGCTAAAGGTATACAACACAGTACCTAGTGAAAATTCTTTCTCATAGGTACGTAATTGACCTCCGTACAGACAGGTGGAATTACCAGGTTCTTGGCTGTCATGTCAAGGGTATTTTATGCATTTATAAGCAATTGTGTACATTTTTCCTTATTTTTTCCTTATTTTTCCATATATATATATGTGTGTGTATATATATATATATATACACACACACACACACACACACACTGTTAAGCAGTTTGCTTTTCCCATATATTCAGTCTTTTACAAGTACTTCCAGTCTTTTTCAGAACTGTAACATAAAAACTTAATTAGAAGATATTTTTAATAAAATATTCCATAAAATATTCTATAATATAGCTATTTAATAAGTGCAATAAATAATTTTTTACAAGTGTCATTTCCTATCTTTTTATAGACACCCATGTATGTATGTATGTATATATGATAAATGCCTGGAAGTGAGATTGCTGGACCACTGTTTTGGGAAAGATTGTCAGATATCTTTCATAAAGATTGTACCAATTTACACTGCCACTGTCATTGTGAGAGCATATCTATTTCTCTCATACCTTCACCAACACATTCTGCTGTCAGACATCTTATTTGCCAGTGGGATAAGTGGAAAATAGCTTCTCAGTATAATTTTAGTTTACATTTCACTTAGGAATAAGGTTGTGTACCTTTTTTTTTTTTTTAAAGATTTTATTTATTTATTAATTCGACAGAGAGAGAGACAGCCAGCGAGAGAGGGAACACAAGCAGGGGGAGTGGGAGAGGAAGAAGCAGGCTCATAGCGGAGGAGCCTGATGTGGGGCTCGATCCCATAACGCCGGGATCACGCCCTGAGCCGAAGGCAGACGCTTAACCGCTGTGCCACCCAGGCGCCCTGGTTGTGTACCTTTTTATGTGCTTAAGAGAAGATCTTTGTCATAAATCTATCATCTCTGTTGGTATTTACTTACTTTTCTATTAGATTATTGATCCTTTTCTTACTGATTTATAGAATATAGAAACCCTTTATGTGTTAAGTTCCTTAGCTCATTGAGCTGAGTTAACAAAATTCCCCCCAATGTAACATGAATTCTTTCCATGAAGAATTTTTTTTACATTTATGTAACTTTTTTTTTTTAAGATTTTATTTATTTATTTGATAAGGAGGCAGTGAGAGAGGGAACACAGGCACGGGGAGTGGGAGAGGGAGAAGCAGGCTTCCCGCTGAGCAGGGAGCCCGATGTGGGGCTCAATCCCAGGACACTGGGATCATGACCTGAGCTGAAGGCAGATGCTTAACGACTGAGCCACCCAGGCGCCCCTGTAACTTATTTTTTTAAGATTTATTAATTTATTTTAGAGAGAGACAGCACGCACGTGAGCAGGGCAGGGAGGGGCAGAGGGAGTGGGAGGGAATCCCAGGCAGACTCCCCACTGAGCACAGAGTCCAGCATGGTCAGTCCCATCCTAAGATCACGACCTGAGCTGAAACCCAAGAGTTGGACGCCTAACCGACTGAGCTGTCCTGGTTCCCCTACATTTATATAACTTCTGAATCGTTTGTTTGTTTGTTTTTTAAGATTTTATTCATTTATTTGACAGAGAGACAGCCAGTGAGAGAAGGAACACAAGCAGGGGGAGTGGGAGAGGAAGAAGCAGGCTCCCAGCAGAGGAGCCTGATGCGGGGCTTGATCCCAAGACCCCGGGATCACGCCCCAAGCCAAAGGCAGACGCCCAATGACTGAGCCACCCAGGCGCCCCTCTGAATCATTTGTTTTGTCTCCCATAGCTTCTATGATTTTTTAAATCTTTAATTGATCAGGAATTTATTTTGGTGGAATGTATGAGGAATTGATCCACTATTACTTTTTTCAGGTGGCTACCCCATTGTGCAAATATTATTTATTAAATAATTGTGTTCCATTTGATTTAAAATGCCAAGTTTATCTTATACTTAACTTCCCTGTATATTTAGATCTCTCTCTGGACTTTCTCACAATGGGAAATTTTTTTTTAAATCGTTTATCTTCCATTAGAATTTTAGTAGTGTGAGTGAAACAACACATAATCTTGTTGGCAGCTTCTTTATAATGGGATCAGTGATTTTTACAGTGTAACACCGATTTATATAATACGAATTGTTGCATACATAAAGTTTATAAGTTGATTACATTAACTTAACTGTTGTTTGCCCACATTATGAATTAAACTGTATTCATTTGTTTATTCAAACAGCACTTATCAAATGCCTATTATATACTAAGTACTGTTATTAAAGGCCCTCAGTGAATAAAACAGATCTTTACCATCACAGAGCTTGCATTCTAGTGGGAAGAGACAGTCAAAACACAATAGACAGAATAATTAAGTAAATTATAAAATATGTTGGGAGTGCTATGAAAACGGAAAAAGAACAAGGAAGGTAAAGAATATTTGGAGTGTTGTGAAGGGTAAAGTGGGGAGCAAATTGCAGTTTTGAGTAGAGCAATCAGAGCAATCTAAAAGTAAGCCTTACTGATGAGGAAACATTTGATGAAAAACTTGAAGATGAGGAAATTACCAGTGTGAATACCTGTGGGAAGAGTATTCCAGGAAAAAGTGACAGCCAGAGTAAAGACCCTAAAGTGGAAGCATGCTTGGTTTTATTAAAGAGGAACAGCAGTGAGGCCAGTGTGGCTGGAACAAGAGGGATTTAGGGGGAAGGTAGTACGGGATGGAGTCAAGGAGGCCACAGGGAACCATGACATGTAGGGCAACAGTTCTCAAACCTTTTGGTTTCAAGACTCCTTTATAAACTGAAGAGTTACTGGGGATTACCAAGAACTTTTATTTATGTGGCTTATATCTATCAGTATTTATTGTATTAAAGCTAAAACTGAGAGCTTTTAAAAACAGGAATACACAGGCACACATTCCATTACAGCAATGAAGTCATCACATACCACATAGCTCCACTGGAAAACTGCACTGTAGATTCATGAGAAAATGATAGTGACAAAGGCAAAAAAACATTTTAGGATTATTGTTGACAATTGCAGACACCCTTAAAAGTTGTCTGGAAAAAATCCTCATGTCCCTGATCATACTTCAAGAACTTCTGTGTAGAGTCCTATAGCCCTTGTAAGGTTTTGATCAGATGACTCATGATCTGGTTCAGGTTTTAGCTGGGCTGCTCTGGCTCCTAGTTAGAAAAAGGACTGTAGGGAAGCAAGGGCAGAAACAGGGAGACCAGGTAGGATGCTATTGTAGTAATCCAGGCCAGAAATGATTTAGACTAGGTGGTAGCAGTATAGGAGCTTTGAAATGGTCTGATTTTGGAGTATTTTATTTTTATTTATTTATTTTTTTTTTAAAGATTTTATTTATTTATTTGACAGAGATAGAGACAGCCAGCGAGAGAGGGAACACAAGCAGGGGGAGTGGGAGAGGAAGAAGCAGGCTCATAGCAGAAGAGCCTGATGTGGGTCTCGATCCCAGATCGCCGGGATCACGCCCTGAGCCGAAGGCAGACGCTTAACCGCTGTGCCACCCAGGCGCCCCTGATTTTGGAGTATTTTAAAGGTAGAGCCAATGGCATTAACTGACAGATTCCATGTAAGGTGTGAGAGAAAGAAGTTAAAATTGGCACCAATGTTTTTTTGGTTTCTTTCCTGAGAAACTTGAAAGATGGAGTTGCCATCAGCTAAGATGGGGAAGGCTGTGGGTGGAGTAGGTTTTGGAGAAAGTTGAGGTGTTCAGTTTCGGATGTGTTGCATTTAAGACAGTTGTTGAGCATTTAAGTGGAGATATCAAGTTGTCATTTGGATGAATGAGTCTAGAGTTTGAAGGTGAGTTACAGACTGAAGATATAAATTTGAGAGTTGTTGGCATGCAAGTGCTACTTAAAGCCATGACAGGGGCCCCTGGGTGGCTCAGTCGGTGAAGCATCTGCCTTTGGCTCAGGTCATGATCCCAGGGTCCTGGGATCGAGCCCCACATTGGGCTCCCTGGGCTCCCTGCTCAGCGGGGAGTCTGCTGCTCCCTCTGCCTCTGCCACTACCCCCTGCTTGTGCTCCCTCCCTCTCTCTCTCTGTTAAATAAATAAATAAAAAGATTTTATTTATTTATTTAGAGAGAGAGTGTGTGTGTGAGCAGGGGGAGAGGGGGTAGAGGGGGAGAATCTTTCAAGCAGACTCCCCACTGATTGAGGAGCCCAACGTTGGGCTCAGTCCCATAACCTGTGAGATCGTGACCTGAGGTGAAACCAAGAGAGTCAGATGCTCAACCACCCAGGTGCCCCTGTAAATAAAATCTTAAAAAATAAAAAACCCAGTGCATGAGGGTTCTAATTTCTCTACTTCCTTATTATTCTCCATTTTAAACACTTGTTATTTTCCATTTTAAAATAATAATAGCCATACAGAATGGATATGAGGTGGTATCTCATTGTGGCTTTGATTTACATTTCCCTAATAACTAATGACGTTGGGTGCCTTTTCATGAGCTTATTGATCATTTCTATTTCTTTTGAAAAATGTCTAGTCAAATCTTCAGCCATTTTTTCATTGTTTTTGTTGAGTTGTAGTTCTTTTATATACTTTGGAAATTAATCTCTTATCAGATATAAATATTTCTCCCATTCTTTGTGCTCTCTTCACTCTCTTGATAGTGTCCTTTGATGTTTTTAATTTTATTTATGTTTTCCTTTATTACTTGTGCTTTTAGTGTTACATTTAAATCATCACCTAATCCAAGGTCATGAAGATTTGCCCTGTGTTTTCTTCTTCTAAGAGTTACAGGGACTCTGGGTGGCTCAATCAGTTAAGTGTCTGCCTTCGGCTTAGGTCATGATCCCAGGGTCCTGGGATCAAGTCCCACATCAGGCTCCTTGCTTCGCGGGGAGCCTGCTTCTCCCTCTAACCCCTCTCCTTGCTTGTGCTCTCTCTCTCTTGCTCTCTTTCTGTGACAAATAAATAAAAATTTTTTAAAAAGAGTTTTATTATTTTAGCTCTTTTGGATGTGCCTGGGTGGCTCAGTTGGTTAAGCGTCTGCTTTTGGCTCAGGTCATGATCCCAGGGTTCTGGGATCGAGTCCCACATCGGGCTCTCTGCTCAGCAGGAAGCCTGCTTCTCCTCTCCCTCAGCCTGCCTCTCTGCCTACTTGTGCTTGCTCACTCTCTATCAAAAAAATAAATAAAATCTTTTAAAAACATTTTTAGCTCTTTTGTTTAAGTCTGATCAATTTTTTTATTATGTTAGTCACCATACAGTACATCATTAGTAGTCTGATCCATTTTGAGTTAACTTTGTATAAGGTGTGAAGTTGGAGTCCAGCTTCCATTCTTTTGCATGTGAATATCCAGTGTTCCCTGTACTGTTTATTAAAAAGACTCCCTTTTCCCCATTTAATGGTCTTAGAACCCTTGTTTGAAAGTGAATTGACCATATATTGTGAGGGTTTGTTTCTGGGCTCTCTGTTCTGTTCCTTTGGTCTGTGTGCCAGTATCACACTGTTTTGGTTCCATAGCTTTGTACTAAGTTTTGAAATTGGTTAATGTGACTCTTCTATCTTTGTTTTTGCTTTCAAAACTGTTTTGGCTCTTCATGGTTCTTTGAGATTCCATATGAATTTCAGGATTGTTTTTTCTATTTCAGTAAAAATGCTGTTGGGATTTTGTTAGGAACTGCCTTGAACCTTTCCATTGCTTTGGATAGTATTATCATCTTAATAATATTAAGTCTCCCAATCCAGGAACATGGGATGTTTCCGTTTGTTTAGAAACCTTAATTTCTTTCTACAGTGTTTAGTTTTTAGTGTACAAATCTTATGCTTCATTGGCTAATTCCTAAATATTTTATTCTTCTTGATGATATTGTTAATCGTGTTGATTTTTAAAGTTCCTTCTTGGGTTGTTCATTGAAAGTATTTAGAATACAACTGGGGCACCTGGGTGGTGCATTCAGTTAGGCGTCAGACTCTTGGTTTCAGCTCAGTTGGTGATCTCAGGGTTGTGGGATCGAGCCCCCTGTCAGGTTCCATGCTCAGCACAGAGTCTGCGTGGGACTCTCTCTCCCTCTGCCCCTCCTCCTTATTCTCTCTCTCAAATAAATAAATAAATCCTTTTTTAAAAAAAGAACATAACTGAATTCTGTGTGTTGATTCTTTTTTTAAAAGATTTTGTTTGAAAGAGAGAGAGAGCACGAGCTGGGGGGGAGGAACAGAGAGAGAGGGACAAGCATCCTCCACACTGAGCACCATCCCATGACCCTGAGATTACAACCTGAGCAGAAACCAAGAGTAAGATGCTCAACCAGCCCAGCCACCTCGGCGCCCCTGTGTGTTAATCTTACAACTGCTGACTTAATTTATGAGGGCTAACATTTTTTGTGTGTCAGTTCTTTCAAGCTTTCTATGTATAAGATCATTTATGAACAGAGATAATTTTACCTCTTCTTTTACAATTTGGATGCCTTTTATCTCTTTAGCCTAATTGCTCTAGCTAGAAATTCCAGAACCATGTTGAATTGAAGTGGCAAGAGTGGACATCCTTGTCATGTTCTTGATCTTAGAGGGAAAGCTTTCAGTATTTCACCATTGAGTATGACGTGGGTTTTTCATAAATGGCCTTTATCATGTTAAGGAAATTTCCTTCTATTCCTAGTTTAACGGGTGTTTATGAAAGTGAATTGAATTTTGTCACATGGCTTCTTCTGCATCAATTGAGATAATTGGGTAGTGTTTTATTCTTCATTCTAATGTGTAGTAAATTACATTCATTGCTTTTCATATGCTGAGCCATCTTTGCATTCTGGGAATAAATCTCCCTTGACCATGATACATAGTACTTTTAGTATACTGCAGAATTCAGTTTGCTAGTATTTGTTGAGGATTTTTGCATCTGTATTCACAGGGGATGTTGTGTAGTTTTCTTTTCTTACAGTGTTTTTGTCTGGCTTTGGTATCAGTAATGCTGGCCTTAGAATGAGTTAAGAAATATTCCCTCCTCTTTAATCTTTCTGGAAGAGTTCAGGAAAAGATTGGTATTGGGGCGCTTAGGTGGCTCAGTCCATTAAGCTTCTGACTCCTGATCTCAACTCAGGTCTGGATCTCAGGGTTGTCATAGGCCCTGCATGGGGCTCCTACGGGAGTCAGCTTCAAATTCTCTCTCTCCCTGTGCCCCTCCTCCACTTCACACATACACACACTCTCTCTCTCTCAAATAAATAAATCTTAAAGGAAGAAAGAAAGGATTGGTGTTAATTCTTCAAGTGTTTTGTCACAATTTTTGTGATAGGAATAAATGAATCAGGTATTTTTTGAAGCCGTCAACAGTGTTTCAAGGAGCTAGAAAGATGTCTTGAGGACTGCACATTTCCATAAGCACAATATGAAATTACCATTGCATAAATCAACTCATAAAAGTGACTAGGGTCTGCTGGCCTCTTAGCTTTGTTCCTGGGCTTGCTTGCTTCTTATTTATGTGCTGATGTATCTAGAATCACATGGTCTATACCCTCATGTCTGGTTTGAAGGATTCTGTTATGGAGATTGGGCATCCTCAGAAAAGAGACTTGACTATGTATATTCAGTCTCTAAAATACTTCACATACACTGTAATCCTTAAATCCTCTTTGAGAACTTGGTGAGTGATCTCGAATTTAGAAATAAAGAAGCTTAAGGCAGAAAAATTTTGCCTGTGAGCACAAAGGATTTCTGGCTTTTGTGTTTTATTTTGTTTTGACCCCTTAATTGAGGCTGCGTTTTGCACAGATTGGCTCCTCCTTTGTTTTACCTCCTTTATCAGCCTAAGACAAGGGCATTAATTATTGTTCACAGAGACTATATACAGATTCTTCTCTGCTTGGATAAAACAAGCATTCTTCTAGAATCTAAAAGGTTAGGTCCTTTTGTTTGAGATTGAATAAGCAACGGCCAAAAATAATTCCTTATAGGCCAAGGGAGGAGGCTCTGCATCGTTGTTTGGGCTCTCTAACTAGGTGTCTGAGTGTGTCAGCATTATCACAAAACTGACCAATGGTGACTCTTGAATATAGTGACTTTCAAACATTTTTGAAAGCTTTTTACAATAAGTTTTATAGCATGACCTAGTACATAACAAAAATATGTATACAACTAACATGAAGGTCTCAGAGGCCAATTCTTAACCTTTATTAAAGAAAATGCGGCCTGCTATCTTATGTTGTTCTGTTTCTTTTTAAAAAGATGCTGTTCTCAACTTGCTGAATTGATGTCATAACCTGCTAATAATTGTGGGCTTTGATTTAAAAAATATTCCTCCATGACCCTCAAATTTATCTGTGCATATAGTTTTCTGGGCTCCTACCCTTTAGGCCATTTTGATTCTGTGGTTTGAAGTAAAACCCAGGAGTTTCTATTTTTAAAAGTGCCCAGATAATTTTGATATAGCCATAGACAAGTTTTGGGGAACTACTGATAGATCCAATCGAATAAAAACTATTCTGTTTAAAACTAAATCTGTCACATAAAATTGCTGACACCAGGAAGCCTGGCTGGCTCAGTTGGTAGAGCATGTGACTCTTGATCTCGGGGTCATGAGTTCAAGCCCCACATTGGGGGTAGAGTTTATTTTTAAAATATAAGTAAATAAAATTGCTGAAACCATCATTGTGACTTTTAAAATTATTGCCCTTTTAATTTTAGGAAATAAATTAACCATTACCTAAACTCTCTGGACTCCAGTATTCTTATTATTTAATAAAATGTGGGGAGCCATTTTATGTAGTGACTGACAGATAAAGGATGGTTAAATTCCTCTTGATTATAGAAAAAACAGGCTGGGCATGTAGTAGATTAAGTTACTCTCTGGTTTGTTCCATTCAGTAGTGATGTTGTCTTCTTTGACACAGACCAGTTTATGTCTGACTTGGAACACCAGCCATCAGGTTCAGCAGAGAAATGGCCTAACCACAGTGAGCTCTCATGTCCAGCTCCTTTCTGGAGAATCTAGAGGGTGAGTGTTGATTGAAATGTGTCATTGTTTTTATACCCAAGTGCGGTATTTGCATGCAGTGGCTGGATTTGCATGTGCTACAGAGGATGGGGTACACACGGGCAATCTTCTTGGTAGGTCCACTCAGTATCTTTGGAGCTACACTTTGACTACTAGACTCTGCTTTTTAAATCCAACCACATTCAGGTTCTTACACTAGTGCTTATAAATTTAATCTGGGTTTGAATAGAAGGCAAGTGTTTAACTGAATTTATTAAATCAAAACAGAGAAGCCCGTCTATAAGAATTCTATGGCTTGGGGGAAAAAAAATAAAAGGATTCTATGGGTTGGGTGCTGAGTAAACCTGGTTACCAATCAGGTTGATAAGCCTACTGATTTCTGGTCATGTACTCTAAGTTTTGATGTGAGGCAGTATGAAACGGAAATTAGCAGGAAATTTTACCTATTTGTCACAGGCAACCTGGATCATTTACCCTTGAGTCTGCCTTGTGGGCCCATGTTTGCATTCCTGATAGTTCTTCTGGGATTTCATTTGCAAAGAATCCATAAAAATAAAGTCTGTGTGAGGGAGGGGCTGGGCCTCAGCCCTCTCTACCTCAGCAACCCACCGGGAACATAGCTCTCCCTCACTGTCACACAGTTTCTTTCTTCAAAGACTCTGAAAGCCACTTGAGAACATACGTGATTATAAATATACAAATTATATATTGTAAATATACAAATTGTATTGTATATTATGTATGTAAATTATAAATATACAAATTGTAATTCTCAAAATGCCATTTGAATGAAATTTTAATGAATTTAGATCTGGAAGGGGACTACCCAAATCTTTATATTTAGGATACTGAAGCCTCATCAGATGAGGCACCAAAACACTGGCTTCTCCCGGAAGCTGAGCCTACCCTGGTCTCACATCATTCTTGTCTCTAGTCATGAGAGGAATAAAAATGGCAACTAAATTCCTGTAACTCTCTAAGGAGAGTTATAACCCGAAGGGTTTTTTTTTTAATTGAAATGTAATTGACATACAATATCCTATTAAGTTTCAGATGTGCATCACAGTAATTTGATATTTTTATATATTACAAAATGATGCCCATGATAAGGCTAGTTACCATCTGTCACCATATAAAGTTATTATGATATCATTGACTATATTTCCTCTGCTTACATTACAACCCCATGACTTATCTATTTTTATAGCTGGAAATTTGTATCTCTTGATCCCCTTCACCTATTTTGACCACTCCCCTCAGCCTTCCTCCCTATAACCAGAAAGATTTAAATGAATTTCCTCATATTGTGGTTGAGAAGATCCATTGAAGAAAGATCAAGTAAATCACCCTAGTTATATCACAGCTGAACCAAAATTAAAGTTTTATCTCTTCTAGAGTTTACCCCATTGCTCTTCCTGTGTGTGAAGCAACAAGTAAGTTGGTCACTAGTGATCTTGGTAAGAAGTGTTTCTTTGGAATGAAGCAATCAGTGTATGACTAAGGAGTGAACAGGAGGTGAGAATAGAAACATGAAATAGCAGGCAGTGTATATAACTCCTTTAAGATGTTAAACAATAAAAGAAAAAATTAGGTATAGAGGGCTATGTAAGTTCTAGGATTTTTTTTGTTTGCTTGCTTGTTTAAGGTAGAGAGCTTTACCGTACTTAGTAACGATAAGAAAGATCCAGGAGGGAAGGTGGTGGGTAGATTGACTGAAGAGCTGGAAGGGTGCAGAAAATTTTTGGAGCAAGTCTTGAAGAGGCAAATATATAGGATCCATAGCACAGGTGCTGGAATGAGTTATGTGGATTTATGGTTCTGGAGCTCAGGTTGGGTCCCTGGAGGGCATAGATTTAGGAGTCAACAGTATATAGAAATGGACAAGATTATCCAGAGAAAATGTACAATATGCAAAAAAAAAAAATAGGGAGAAGGATGGAATCTTCCTATAATCTTAAAATTCTTCTGAATCCAACATCTTAAAACAAAAAGAAGTGGGTTTTGGTTTTTATTTTTTCACATTTCAGTTTTTGTTGATATAAAAGGATACATGCTGATACTTGAATACACTTTTAGGTACCTGTGTACTGTTTACTCAGCTGGAGATTTAATGTTTGTCTTTGAGGAATGTTTTGAGTTACAACCTGTTCTAGAGGAAAGACCTCTATGACACTGAGTATAGTATCACACACAAGAGATTTCTTAAAAAGAAAGAACCCTTAATAATAAGACTGATTCCCCTGTCAGGTGTGGTTTTAAAAAAAAAAACAAAAAGTGTCATAATTTTCCTTTACTAGTAGTAAAGCTACTGTTGAAAAGTGAAAGATACTGTCTAATCTTTGTGCATGTATTTTCACTTTGTCCTGTGGTTGAAAGCTGTCTAATGTTTAGGGTGAAATTTAAAATGACTTAGCTAAAAACTTGATAGAGCTCAAGCTGGTTATCTTGGTTCTTGCTTAAAATACTTAAGTATTCTTTCTGTTGTTACCTTTATGGTGATGAGTTTTATTTTTGTTAATAAATAAATAATAGTCTCTCTAATGGAGATTCCAAAGTACAATGGCTTAACCACTTTGGAAGTTTCTCTAACACTTCATGGTAATTCAGAGATCAGGATTCCTTTTATTTCATTGTTCCTCTGTTTCCTTAGGTATTATCAAAGCAGTTACCACTTTGACTTGAGTCTTAGCCCAAAGCAAGAGGTATGGGGGAAGGAAGGGAAGAAGTTATTGAGCCTGGGATAAGGAGGATGAACACATCACTTTTGTTCACATTTCATTGGAAGAAAACAAATTATATGGCCATACCTACCTACAAAGGGGAAGATGGGAAATGTAGTTTATAGCTAAGTGGCCCCATGAGTAGTTAAATTCACTTAAGAATGAATTAGAACAGTTAACAATCTACCATAGATACTTTCTAAATGTTCAGGAACTTTTTTTTGTCTTTAGTTTGAGAAGGTATGTTAATCAGATTTTGATAAATGCAAATTAATTGTTCACCTCATGACACAAATAGGTGAATTCAGTTATTTAATGTGTGTAGTTTAGTTGGTGTTCTTACAACTTATTAAAACCGAAAAGTACATCTTAGCAAAACTGTGTTATAGAATAATAAACTGTAAATACTAGATTTCTCATCCATTTAAACTCATTCCTATACTTCCAAATTTCTCTTATTTTTTCATTTCAAGTGGAATTCAGAAAATAATTGGAGCCTTTGTTTTATAAAAAATAGTGTCTCCATAAAATTGTTCACCAGAGAATGGATTATACCTTTAAACTTCGGGTACAAAAGGTGAAATCCAAACCTGGATGAATGTTCATTTCAGCTTCAAAATGAAATAACATATATAAATAGAGTCCAATTATACCCAGAAATCCTTTCCAGAAATGCTCAAGATGCTCAGATGCTAGTTAGAAAGGCCCTTTGGGCTTTTGTGTATAAGACTGTCTGCTCCAGGGGCAGTGTCGTGGGTTGCTCTGCCCCAGTCCACCTGGTGGTGAGATTTCATACCATACCATGCTTGTCAGCTCTAGCTCTGAAACCTTTAGCATTGGAAATAGCCCTAAATAGGAGACCTTTTGTTACTCAAACACCTCATTCTTGTGTATAGGAATAGCATTCCAGTGGACTGTTAAGTTGGATAGCAATTTTTGGATTAAGAAACTTGTTCTTACAGCAAATACTGCTGATGGCTCTGACTACTTCTGTTGTGGTATCACAGGTGATCCATGTGTTGGGGAAGCGGGAGTTGATGGCAGCTGTCACAAGTGGGCCAAATGCCGTGACCTACATAACCTGTTAGCATGGGTGTTGAGGGCTGTTGACTCTTCTCCTAGGCTTTTAATTCACTTTACTCTTTAAAGGAGGGAAATGATAACATTGCATAATAGGGGCATAAACTCTTTCTGCTCTTAAATTGATGAAAAAAAAAATAAAGCCACCTCACATATTTCCTGGACTAGGGTTTAAATAAATGAATAAATTCATGCATATATATTCAAAAGAAAGTAGAAAATGAAATTGCAAGCAGTATTTTTAAGAAATAATGTCAAATCACTAAGTTTTTTTAATCACTAAGTTGTACATCTGAAACTAATATAAATATGTGTCAGCTATACTCAAAAAAAAGAGAAATAATTGGGGCACGTGGGTGGCTCCGTCAGTTAAGCATCTGCCTTTGGCTCAGGTCATGATCCGAGGATCCCAGGGAATGAGTCCTACATCGGGCTCCTTGCTCAGCAGGGAGCCACTTCTCCCTCTGCCTGCCACTCCCCCTGCTTGTGCGCTCTCTCTGTCAAATAAATAAATAAAATATTTTTTTAAAAGAAATAACTTACTGTGTTTATCAATATTGCTAATAATATACATCATAGATTTGTTTGCCAGTAATAATTTTGACTTGCTTTAGTTGACACTGAAATTTTGGCTGGTTGCAACAGAAAGCTATTGCAGGAATCCAGAGGTTGGAGCCTGAGCCCTGAGCCCCCAGCCTCAGGGAGAAGTGAGAGGCAGAGAAGAGCCGCGGACACTGTGCCATACTGCTCTCAAATCATTGCTAAAGGGCAGCAAAAGGACCACTTTGTTGTAGTTCTGACTCCTTGTCCTAAAATTCATATTCAGTATTCACTTGTAGCAATTATTTGAGCATAATTTTAGTTTTTCCAAGTTCCCAAATTATATTAAAGTATTCAGTTGGCCAGTGATTGTATTCAGCACACAGTATGTACCAAGCACTAAGGGTTCAGTGAAGAACAAGATAGGTAATAAGGTCCCTGCCCTACTGGAACTTATATCTACTGATTATTATGTATTAATATTCTGTATTAAAGTATACTTGAGTACAGTCAGCTTGAGTGCCTCTTTGTGGAAAATCTTCCTGGCTTTATCATAGTCTTAAAATCCCAAACAGTCAAGAACCTTCCAGGTTGCTTCAGCTAAGTGAGGTTAGGCACCACAGGCAAAAGAACAGAACTTTGATAAGGGGGAGCAGAAACAAAATAGCTTTAATCAGGCTTTTGCTATAAACAGCATTACCTGACTACCTCAGAAAATGATGTGTTTACTTTGTCGTCAGAGTACTTGGTGGGGATGCCTGGGTGGCTCAGTCAGTTAAGCGTCTGCCTTCAGCTCAGGTCATGATCCCAGGGTCCTGGGATTGAATCCCACATCGGGCTCCTTCTTCAGCAGGTAGCCTGCTTCTCCCTCTGCCTGCCGCTTCCCCTGCTTGTGCTCTCTCTCTCTCTGTCAAATAAATAAATCTTTTAAAAAAAAAGTGTACTTGGTAAGTGGGTGGATAGTGCTGGATATCATACCCTCATCCTCAAGAAAATGTAAGCATTGACTTCCTCATAAAGACACAGGAAAACAATACATCATGTGTTTTTTTACGATGATAGAACACCATTTCTAATCACCTTGTAGATTTAAAACTTGAACAGTGAGGTAATTTAAGAAGGTGTGTTGCATGGCAGCTTGGAACATCTCTGAAGTTACCATCCTTGGAAGGGATAAGCGTTGGGAAAAGATGATTGCCAGCTGATACTCGCTTCTATATTTGGCTTGTTGCCACTGCTGGGAGACCTGTCTAAAATAGACACTGTCAAAATAAAAATCAGATGTCATGCATTAGTCTTAATAACATCGTCTGGTCCCTTTCCTACCCCTCTACCTAGTGAACTTTCAGTATATTAGTTCCCAGTAGTTTCCAAGTAATTGTATTGAATTAGGATCCGTTTATTCAGTCATCAGAAATTGGTATTTCCTCATTAGTAATGTCCTTGCCCTTCAGGAGCTCACAAGCTACTTGAGAGACAGATAATGATGCCCCCTATCAGTAATTCAATGTGGTGAGTTACGTGAAGAGACCACGTGCAGAGATCATGGGCCATCCTTGTGCTCTGTCTTACGAGTCTAGCCTATAGACCTACACATGGAGTCCACACTGAAAACACTGTTCCTTGCTTGTAATTGGCTTGGAATGACAGGTGCCAACGGCTGCCTTTTCTGTTTTTGTCCCTTTTATATTCTCTCTTTCCTGTCTTACTCTCAACCATACTCCCTTTCCCTCCCCATGCATCTTAAAATGTTGTGAAGATTGAAGATACAAATTTCAGTTGTAAACTCTCATAGATGCTCAATAAATTTTTGTGAGGTGAATCTTAGTTCCCTTCTTACAGCCATAAGAATTTGAAGAATTTTTTAAATTACCTATAGACAGAGTAGATGTTAATACTTGAAGATTTTTTAAGCGATTGTTAGTGTCTCCTTTGCTCTATGATCACATCATATTCTAAGTGTAAAATTTTTTTGTCTTGGCCTATTTTCATTTATAACAGCTGGTCTGAAATGTAATTCATTACTATAAAACTCACCCTTGAAAATATACCATTCAGTGGTTTTAGTATATTCACAGAATTGTGCAACTGTCACAACGATCTAATTTTAGGTAATTTTCATTACTCCAAAAAGAAAAAAAAAAGAAACCCCATACCCATTAGCAGTCACTCCCTATTCCTTCCTCACCATAACTCCTGGTAACCACCTATCTATTTGCTGTCTGTTCTGGCCATATACAAATGGAATCAAACAATGTATGATCTTTTGTGTCTGGCTTCTTTCACTTAGCATGTTCTCAAGGGTCATCTATGTTGTAGCATGTATCAGAACTTCCTTCTTGTGGCTAACGTTCCACTGTATGGATAGCCCTCGTTTCGTTTATCCATTCATCACTTGGTAGACATATGGGTTGTTTCCACTTTGGCGCTATTGTGAATAATGCTGCTGTGAACTTGTATTCTAGTACAAGGTTTTATGTGGATATATGTTTTCAGTTCTTTTGAGTATATGCCTAGGAGTATAATCTTTAGTTGATAAAGCAAAGAATTTTCATTTCAAAGCAGAGAATTCTCATGAGAGAACTAAAGGTTCTTACGAGGGGGAATATGGGGCATTCTTTTTTTTTAAAGATTTTATTTGAGAGAGACAAAGATAGTGACATAGAGCGTGAGGATGATAAGCGAGCACAAACGGGGAAAGAGGGAGCAGCAGGCTCCCCGCTGACCCTGGGATCATGACCTGAGCCGAAGGCAGCCACTTAACCCACTGATCCACCCAGGCGCCCTGGCATATTATTTTCTATACTGGTTCCTCAAGATTGAAGTTTTTTGCACTGGACTTCACAGAGCACTATGTTCCTTGAAATGCTTGGCTTGTCATAGAAACCAAAAGAAAATCAAGAGTCTTTTCTGAAAGGATGAGAACCCATGCCCCCAACATAATAAACGATGCTTGTATTAGCATAAGGTAACAAAATAACTCCCAAATCTTCCTTTAGTCTTATCAGAACATTTATTTGCATTCACTTTACATACAGAGTACACCACAGGAATCAGAAGGGGAAAACCCTCCTAAAGGGATGCAAATTAAGGAAAAGTTAGATTAACTTGAACTCATTTCAGATGTATTCTGTCTTCTGCTCTAGAGCGTAAGCTTTTAGAGTGATGGTAAGAATGTTTCCTGTTCTGAGCCAACTCCCTTCCCAACCCAAACTGAACTGAAAGGGAAAAAGAGGGGTCTGGAATGTTGTCTCCATTCAGATTAGGAGCAGGCTTTAAGCACTGCATTTACCTTTACAGAAAACTTTGGAAAGGGAAAAATGTCTTTGAAATGGAACTCACCATTGAGCATCATATGGTCAGTCACACAGAGGTCACTAATCATTCTCCTTTTTCTTGTTTTTCAGTGAACGAGATAATTGGGAGAGACATGTCCCAGATTTCTGTTTCCCAAGGAACAGGGGCGAGCAGGCAGGCTCCCCTCCCGGGGCCCGATTCCCTGGATATAGGAAGATCCGATGGGCTCTGACAGTGCTCGCTGCAGCCATGTGTCCACCACCATGTACTTCTCAGCATGTTTCTCTCCTTGGACCTTGGGTTTCCAACTCTGTGGCCTTCAGGACTGGCACCAGGAGTTGGGTCACTGTATGTGGGGAAAGCAGGATTCCTCCACCTCAGGCCTTGGGTATATTTTGTAAAAGAACAGGAGCAGCATAGACTGAGCTTTGGGGAAATGAGCTTTGCTTTTTATATTTCAATAGGATACTTTTATATGATGGGTGCTTTGAGTGTGAATGCAGCAGGCTCTCCATTTCAGAGTTGCTGCTTTTGCAAGTGACCTGGTTGCTTAGCTATGATTGGTGATTTGTATTCCTTTATGGTCATTTGAAGGACTCTTTAGCTTTGATGACATTTTTAAAGTAGGAACTTTTGATAAAACCTTCCAGAGGCAAACATGAAAGAAAAAAAATTGTCCTAAGCCCACACCTATGCCTCAGAAACTCAGCATGTCCTAAAGCCTTTCATAGATTTATAGGAAATAAAGCCAAATGTAGCTCATACCTCTTTATAAAAGTAAACTGTTAAAGTGAGAAGAGACCATTCCAATCATTGATGTGTTGGAATATAAATGACATTCCAGAGCATAGCCTTTTTGTAACTTTCTAGGTAATCTTCCTGCAGTCTCTCCATACTGACTCCATGTTGAAATTGCTTTTTTCCCTCAGGGCCTTGGATAAGATAGCTACAAGTAAGGTGACTTTGAAAGGTGGGTTTTTTAGCATGGTAGCTTTAATATCCTGCCATCCTGAAACAAGTAGGCTGTGGAGTGCTTTTTCCTTTCGTGTCCTCTGGTCCCAGACCTTTTCTAACTGGGAGTATCTGCATTTGGCTGCTCTGTAACCTTTAAAGCCACAGCCTCATGATGGTTTAGGCAAATTTGCTGGTTCTGACTCATTTCTAGAGGCCAGGCTGTGTCAGAAGCTAAGCAGAAATGAGCTATGCTTCAGAATAAGAGCAGAGAAAATACATGACTCCAGAAGGGAAGCTTTAAAGATTCACAATGGCATGGAAGGCTTATCCCTCATTCTGTTTACAGCCTAAAGTGAGTCTGGCCTACCCTTGTCTCATCTGCATGGTCTAAAAACCAGCCTTTTCCCCAAAAGGCTTTGAGGCAAACCCAGACATGAGTTAGCATCATAGATCTGACCCTCCACACCAAAGATGCCCTGGTGCTGCTGCTGGTGAGGCTGGTGCCCAGGGCAGGGGCCAGCAAGAAACTCCAGCCTGCTCTCTACCAAAGGAGGTGCCCGAGTTGGGTGCTTTTTCCAAACCCTGCCCTTCCCCCTCCCTTTAATGGGATTAGTACCTATTCCAAGGCTGGGCCTATTTCAAAGCACCTGAACTTCACAGTATGTTTTCAAATGAAATCATTTAATTTATTCAGGAAGGACATTTTTGAGTGCCTATATGTGCGACAGTGTACTGAGTTGGTCAAGGGCTTGATGTTGTTACTCCAGGGGATTATGAGTCCTAGATGCTAGGACTTCTCTATTGAGGCCAAGTAAGGCCTGGGCAGGGGGAGCGGCTCATTGCCCACCACCTCTAGTCAGCCATGTAGGAGCTGTTGACCTACAGGATAAAGAAGTATGGTCTTTTTTTTTTTTTTTTCCCCTTCAAATGATGATGATTTAGATTTTTCCCCTAAACCTAGTTAGAGAAAAATGTCCTTCAGCGAATCACTCTGGTCCCTCCTGGGGCTGGGTGTTTTCCTATTTCCTTTAGTAAGTTTTGTGTCAGAGTGTGGATAGTGAGATTTGCTTCAGGGCCTGTAGTTGGCAGCCCACAGCTCCCTTTGGAGGGGTTGTGAGACATGAAGTTCCAGACAGCTGGCCAGACTTGCCTCCACGCTTCTTGCCCTGGGGTAGCTGCCTCACATGGGGTTCTTCTTGCAAGAGTTCCCCTTGCAAGACCCGTTGGGGGTTGCTCTGCTGCCCTCAGGAATAAAAGCCTCTATGATCCAGAGTTGCTATGCACCAAATTTTGATGCCTTTTAAATACCTTGATGCCTGTAGCACTAGAAATGCTTTCCTATTTAAAATAAAAGTTAAATTTTAAAAGAGCTTTGTATACTATATAAGCGGTCTTGTATCATTTTGTAAAGTCTTTGGTTTAAGAATCAGTATTTTTTGGCTTTGCAGGTAAAGACTTTAAACTTCTGTGCAGCGTAAGTGGTGCTAAAGCACACATTCATTGGACGATGCAACTGACTTCTAGTGGCAACACTGAGCAACCGGGCACGTCCTGGCACCTACCCCTACCCCTTCCACCCTGTGCTACATCTTGGTTTGAGGAATGGGATAAGCAGCCTTCTACTTACTAGAGATACAGAGAAACATGGCTGAAGACAGCTCGAAAGGGACCAGATGTCCTCTCTTCAGGTTCATGTGTGGTGTTGCTGCATGAAGAACAGCCCATGCCTGCCCAGGGCTAACCACTATCACAGGAGCTCTGCTGGATCTGAGCATGAAGTTCTGGGGTGGTGCTTTTGTTTTTCTAAATATTTATTTATTTTAAGGGGGGAGAGAGGGAGAGGAAGACCTCGAGATCACGACCTGAGCCAAAACAAAAAATGGGACGCTTACCCAGCTGTGCCACCCAGGCGCCCCCTGGCTTTGAAGCCCTGTTTTTAATATTCAGAACAGATAGTCATCTTTAAGGCTCAGATGGCCTCAAGTTCAAACACTGTATTTTATAAAATGGGCGATGTACAGTTAGGGAATTGGTTCTGTTATGTTTACAGCACTTGGGATTGTGTTTTCTGACACTTTTGTATTTTAAAACCTTTTATAGATAGGGGTGTAGTGCTCCTTAGATAACAAAGGGAAGAGCCAGCAATTCATGTTCCTCAGTTACAGGGCTGAAATAATAAACAGTGACAGGTTAACAGTGTCCTTGAAATCTGCCTGAGTCTTCCTCTGCCTGGGGCAGGTGTGGAGCCCCACACACTGGGGTCCAAAGCTAAGGGCACTTTGGCTTTTAAGAAGTCCACTTGGTTAGGAACCTTTTTTTATTTTACGGAGGAGTGAGTAGTAGAGTTCCAAATTCCTTCCGAAGCTTCAGTTCTGTACCCTCTAGTGGGTGCAAAGGACATTCCACGATGTTTGCTGAGTTCAGGACAACTGGCCTGCCCAAGGTGTGCATGAAAAGTAGGCAAAGTCCCCTTTAAAATTTAAGCCTGAGTTTTTGTGTGAGGGCCTCCTGCCCCCTAGTGTCCTCTGGGGATACTGCAGTACAGTCCATCCAAACACCTAGTGATTTTGCCACCTGATAGTCCTTGTGCCAAGCTGGAGGAGAGCTAGCATCCTTAGACCCCTGGCACAATGTGGCCACCAAGGATCAAGTATCCTGGGGGCTGGGGCCAGCATTCTCTGCCTCCTTGCCCCCTACCAGAAGGGAAAGGGAAGGCAGAACATTGGGATCTTTACTCAGAAGCTCCCAGGAGTCATACATTGAAGGCACCAAGGCTTACATTTTTAAAAAGCAAGCATTAGCCTGCTGTGGACATCAGCCCCCACAGTACCTGTGGGTATGAGCCATAGCCAAAACCGACCAAAGGCGCTCTCGGTGCTACTCAGGAGGCCCAGATCAGGCCACTGGGAGCAGGGTAACACCATTCCACACCCAACCCTGCATGCAGCGTCCAGCCATCATCTTTGGGATGAACAGACACAGCAACAAGTGGGAGATGGAGCTGGGGCTTGCGCTTCTCTAGGTGCCTTCTCAGAGTTCTGACAAGCCCAGAAGAAGCCACCTGGTTGAGGGTACTGGTTCTCTGGACGCCACGAGAGACATGTTAGACATCAGTCAGCTCTTACCTCCTGGCTCCCTCACCTACAAACACACCCACTCTTTGGGGGCCTGTAGCACAGTGCGAGGTGGGTCACCAACAGGCATCAAACTGGTGTAGTCATCAGGGGCTAACTGCAGAAGGGAAAGAGATTTAGGGGAGGGAGCTCCAGACTCAGCCAGGTTCCCAAGCCCTCCAGCCACACCTCACCTGATAGGCCTGGAAGATGCTGAGCAGATCCTTCATACCAGCTGTATATGGGACACCCTGCATACGGACCAGGGCTCCTGGCTGGGACAACACTGAGGTGGAAGCAGAGGCCAGGGCAGCAGGGGGTGTGGTGAGGTAGCCCACAGTGGTGGGGGAGACTGGGGGACTAGGACGGGAGAGGCAGGGATTTAGAAGTGCTGTCCCACCTATGGCCTAGACCAAGACCTGCCTCCCTCTTCCCCCGTCTCTGCCTTATACTTAGTTCAGTCCTCCTCCCTAAAACCTGTCTCCAGAGTCCTCTCTACTCTAATTTGTACATGGTATCCTCCAGACCTTACCTGTCACTCCCTCATCCATCTCAGATGAAGTCCCAGCTCTAACAGACCTTGGATTATCTGGTCCAGGAAGGGGATCATGACCCTCCCTCACAACAGAATGGGGGCAAGACTATGGCGTTTCTTAGCGGCTGGTACCTGGGGTAGTAAGCTGTGTAGTTCATGTAGAGTTGAGTGGCTGGCCCTGGGTAGTAGGCAACAGGGGTAGGGGCAGCAGGCACCCTGGCAGCCGGGAGCAGTGCTGAAGAGGGATACAGGGCTGCCGTCTCAGCGGGAATGAGCGTTGGGGTGGCCTGGAAGGTGGCGTAGGTGGGTGGTGAGAGGCCTGGAGGCAGAAGTAGAGAGTGCATCTGCAGGGAGCCCAGCACTGCCCTGGGTGAGGCAGTCAGAAGAGAGTCCCCACTGTAGAAAGTGAGGGTTAGAACAGCTTGGCCCCCACATGCCTCGTTTCCCAGCCCCTGGGACACTCACAGGGCAGCTTGCAGGGTGGAGGGGACATGCCACTGCGGCCCAAGGTGCCCCCCATTAGCACACGGCTCATCTCCTCTGTGGAGCAGGGGACCACTTCCACATAGCGTTCCTTCATCACTTTCTTATGGCAACGCTGAGCAGCAGCTAGGGCCCGCTCTGCCGATGTCATCTGGATGAAAGCGTCGCCCGATGGCCGGCCCTGTGCACACAGTGGTCTTATAAACAACCTGGCACGTGCAAGAGTGCCTCCCTCCCAACCTCACAGCCCTCTCTGTGTAGGTCTCCCCACTGGCAGCAGCCTCACCTGCTGGTTGAGCACCATGTGCACACCGTGGGGCCGGATGTCAGCAGCTGCCTCCCCCAGGAAGCTCAGGATGTCTTCGATGGTGGCTGTGTAGGGCAGGCCTCGCAGGCGAACGCAATCTCTCCCGGTCCCGGCTGCCAGTGGGAAGGGGATGGGGAGCAGTGGAGTGGTGAGCGTGGGAAGGAGCGGGCTGGATGCGTAGCGGTTCAGGACCTGGCAAGGAAGGCAGCAACAGGCCGGTCATGCCAAGCAGGGCAGGGGTACGGGGATGGAAGGGGGACCCTGGAGGAGAAGCACGTGGTGGGTAGGGGGAGCCCTGGGTGCTCACCTGCTGCACCTCAGCTGCAGTGCTCCGGAAGAGTTCAATGTATCGCTTACCCAGTATGCCCTTGTGCCTGCGCAGCGCAGCCTGTGCCAGCTCCTCACAGGCAAAGAGGGCAAAGGCATCACCAGTGGGACGGCCGTCAGGGTGGCGCACAAAGAGCAGCCCATCAGCACCCCCTGTCACCGGGCACTCGGGCCCCAGAAAGCCTAACACGTCCGCTGGCCCAGCAGAGAAGGGCAGTCCCCGCAGCCGCAGTATCACTTGGTCTTCCCGTGACAGGAAACGAGCCACCTCTAGTGACGTGCCTTGGTGAGAGGCATGGGAGTCACCTACTGACCCCATTTGTGCCGTTCCAAATACCCACCTACACTTGGCACGCAGGGGAGCAGAAAGGCAGGGGGCGGTGGGCAAGTGGGACACAGATCAAGAACCAGGGGAGCTACGTGCTGTCGGGAGCACACTCACCCCCTGCGATCTTGACAAACTCCTCTCCTGTTGCTTTATATACCTGTGGGGACAGCAGGAACAGCCCGTGGGTCTCCAGCCTGGCAGGCCTCAGCTCTGCCCTGCTTCACTCCCAGCCCAAAGCCCCACCTCGATATAGCGAATGCCCATGTGGTGCTTGTGTCTCTGCAGCGCTAGGTCCCGCTGCTCGCTGTCCACAAAGCGGATGAGGGCCTCGCCATTTCTGCGGCCCTGGGCGTTGAGGCAGAGTGCTACGCCACCCCTGCGGAGCCAGTGCTGCGTTAGTGCCTCCTGGGCAGGCCTGCCCTCCTGAGCCCACCATTCCTGCCATACCCACCTGGCAATGTTGAGTCCTTTGAAGAACCGAGCCACATCCTGATCTGATGACTGCCAGGGCAACCCACGGGCCCGAACCACAGTCTCACTGTCCACCACATCGGCCTTGCTGCTGTGGGGGCAGGGCACAGAGTCAGAGCTGTCCAGCTACTGGCACCCCCGACCCCTGCCCGCACACTCACCAAGGACCTGTTTCATATTTCTGCTTTACCACCTCTGCCTTCGAAAACAATTGACCTGAGAGGAGATGGCATGGGGGTCAGCAGGGTCTGGTGGAGGGGGGTCTCCCCACCAAGCTCTGCAAAAAGAGGACAGTTGAGGGGGATAAGGAGGTGACAAAGGAGCTTCTACCTGTGGTCTCTCAAAGAAGGTAACAAGTGGGGACGGGGATTTTGAGGAAGAAAGAGGCAGACATTCACCCTGAGAGCGGGTGACAGGTGGAGAAGGGCACCTTACCACTGGACCCTTCGAGCAGGTGGAGGATGACAGCTACCATTGTCTTCACTTCCCAGACCCCAAAGTCATCCTCTGTGGCATCTGTCTCCAGCCCCAAGTCTATGAGCAGAGAAATAACAATGAGGAAATCCCAACATGAGAGGCCAGCACATCTGTTTTGATCCAGCCCATATATGCCCTTACAAGTCCCCATCCCAGACATATGCAGACGTATGTCCCTATTTCAGACACACCCCAGCACAGATACAGAGGCATGTGTCCTCAAGGACTCGACAGTCATGTAAACTCGCATGTGTTTATATAACCCTCCAGAATGCACATACTCAAAAACAGCCTACAGCTCCCCGCCACCCTAACCCTTCTGGGTCACAGATACCCTGTGCCATGGTGGCCACGGTGAGCTCCCTGGCAGGGCAGGCGCTTGGGTGCTGCACATGGAACTCTCTGCGGAGGTCGTAGAAGGAGAAGAAGGTGTCGGGGAGCACCAGGTTCTGGGGGCACATGGGAGTGGGCGTGAATGGGGAGAACTGAGCTGCCCTGCCCACCCCCATGACAGGGGTCCTGGGAACCCTACCCCCTGTTGTGCCCTCAGTGGCATACCTTCCTGGAGGCCTCGGGGTGCAGGACCTGTCGCAGCAGCTGCTGCCCATCAGTGCACAGCATGTAGGGGCCCCCGCCTAGCAGAGCCACATCCCCGCTCACCAGCTGTGAGAACTGGGGATAGGGAGTGGGGAGAGACAGACACAGACTCACAGCTGATCGGGCAGGAGGAGGGAGGGCACAGGCAGGGCCCAGGCTGCAAAGCCGGTTCAACTAGATGTTCAGCCCTACCCTGCCTGGGGAGGAGTTGGCCACAGGCGTGGGACCTGGTTCTGTGTCCCTTTTCTCCCCCAGTCCACTGTCACTTTCTCCAGGCCAAATGGGGGCAGTCACATATCACCCAAGCCCCCATCACACACACTCCCAAGAGTCTGGAGTGGGGCCAGAGCAAACACCTGGTGGAGTGGGACAAGCAGGTGGGAAGGGGCGGGGCAAAGCAGGTTAAACCTGTCCCTGACCAGGCACCACCCTCAGACAGGTGGGGGAGGCCCAATTCTGCCTGAGGCCCAGCTGGCTCATGGTCAATGGCAGCCCCGCCTCTAGGTCTGACCAACCGAGGGGCAGAGAAAATCCAAGGACAGAGCTCCACACCTGGACGCCAGGGGCAGCATGAGCTTTGACCCACACCCTATCGACCGGCTGGCACTGAGCTGTTTGCTCATAGAGGGGGTGGCACTTCTCAATCTGCCCAGCCCCCCAGCCTTCCTCCGTGCTGGAGAACAGGTACAAGCACTAGGCACAGGCCGAGAGCGGGCCAACCCAGTTCTCCTTCAGCACACTCCCCAAGTAGGGTCTAGCCTGGGAGCCCTTCTGCGAAAGGATCAGGTTCAACATCTTTGCACCTCATCAGGAACCACCGCAGTTGGAAAATAAAAGAATTTGTGCGTGTAAAGCACTTAAACTCATTACACTCAGGAGTCAGGCACAGGGTGAGTGCCGTAGTGAAGATAAGAAAAAGAAAACAGCAACGGGAACCGCCTCCCACTTCAGCCGGGGCTGGGAGGCACCCTGGGCCTTTGCACTCAGGAGACAGGTAGCCTTCAGGCGGGGTCCGGACAGCGCCCACGCCTGGCCAGCCGGCCGGGACAGGCCTAGACGAGCAGCTTACACCTGGCGGCGTCTGCCTCTGAGGCAGACCCCGCCCTACGCCCCCGCTCCAGCGTCTCCCAGGCGGGTGGGTGGGCCGAGGTCGCCGGCGGCAGGGACCGTGACCTATGGCCAAGACCAGGCCCCTCGGCCCTTTTGGCTTCCGGCCGCTGTTCTGGGAGACCTGGCCCAGCAGGTTCCCAAAGGCGTCTCAGCCTCACAGCCCCGCCGGCCCTGGGAGGGGTCTCGCAGCTTCCATCCCACCGCGTCAGTAGGAGTGGATCCCTGGAAAGACTGAAAAGTGAGGTGCCCCCAGGAAGGCCCGGCACACGCGGGAATCTCTGCAACTTTTAAACAACAGGAACTCGTCCTACCGCCCAGGCCAGTTGGTCGCAGCACGGCAGGCCTTGCCTCACGCCGCCTCTCCCGCTGAGAAATGTCCCCGCGGCCCGGCCATGCCTCCACTCGCCCGGGCCCCAGCACTCACCTGCTGCAGCACCTTGTCCAGCGGCTCGGCCCGCGCCAAGCTGTCGGCGCTCAGGCCGCTCGCCTCGCGGCACTGCGGGCTCAGTGCGGCCGCCTCGGCGCGAACCAATGACTTGTGCAACGTCCCCACCTACGAGCGGCGGGGGAAACCGATGAGCCACTGCTCCCCTCGGATCCTGAAACTCCTAGGGACCCCACCAACCCCCTTCTCACCGTACCTGACGGCTTCGCGGCTCCACCACTTGCCAGACTAAGAGGATCAAGTCGGTCTCGTCGGAGCCCAGGTCCGGCCCCAACGCACCGGCCGTGGCTCCGAACAGTACGACCAGGGGTCCAGGCCCGGGGCGGGGGTCGGCGGCGCAGTCTGAGGTGGGGTTCGGGCCCGGGGGCGGTGGCTGGGGAGGCGGCGGAGTCATGGCCGCAGAGGAAGAGGGCGCTCGGCCAGACACACGCGGACCGACGAGGCGCACGCACGCACCGGCCGACGGCAGACACGAATCAGCTTGGGCGGGACACCGTGTGTCGGGGGCGGCACCTGCGGCCGGGCTGGCGCAGTGGGCGCTGCTGAGACCCGCCCGCGGCGCCCCGTGGGGCGGGGCGGCTACTGGCCCCCGCCCTCTCCGGGCGAGTTACCTGTCGGCTCCGCCGGCCACGTGACCGAGGGCGGCCCCGGGAACAGAGGGGGAAGGCCGCTAGAGCCTAGCCCAGAGCGCGCGCGCTCAGACGCCGGGCCTGGGAGCGCGCTCACGGCCCGGACTCCCGCCCGGTCAGAGGCCTTACCTGACTCGATCTGGTCCTCCTCTCTGTCCCTCCCCACCATGAGGCCGGAGCCAAGAAAAATGCAGAAACAGGGGCCTTCTGCAGCCCGTAGGGGTCACATGGGATTTGTGAAAATCACCAGGAGGCAGTCTAGAGGCCTTGTCATGACGGCCGGTCTGGGGGTGATAGAAGTCACCGAAGAGGGCGGTGAATTACTGGAGAACACCCAGAGGCCTGTGGAGAGGTGGTCACCAGAGGCCAACTGGATTGGGGGGGAGGGTCGGGGATCAGCAAAGTTTCTTAGAGCCTTGGGTCGGAGGACCAGAGGTCACGGGGCTGAGCTTGTCCACACACGTGTGAAGGCCTGGCCTTAGCCTGGCTCCAGTAAGTGCCCGCGGTGCCAAAACACTCTAGGTGGTGTGCAGGCCTCGGTGCTGGGGAAGCAGGAAGCGCCCCGCTCCAACTCCAGAGAGCGCCACTCTAGACGGGGCTGAGCCGGATGGTCTGGGCATGGAGCCTCGCCTCTACCCCACGTGGAGACTGCTGTCTGTTTTCGTCGCCCTTCCCGCCCTTCCCGCCGGACGACGGGCCTGTAGCCTGGAGATGTGAGCGCGCTGGAGGGTGGGGGCTAGCGGCGAATGTGTAATGTGTACGTGCGGGCTGCAGACCCTCCCTCTCTTCTCCATCCGAGACCAGCAACCCAATAAGGACAGTCCCGCGTGGAGGGCTTTCGCCCTGTCGTGCTTGGTGAGACTCCTTTACGGCGCGTTTCCAGGCCTCCCCGGACTTCCTTAAGTGCTCCCATTTATATGATTGAGAAACTGAAGAGTCCGGCGGGAAGAAGGTACGTAGGGCTGCTGCGTCCGGACGTTCAGGCGATGCAGAAAGAGCCCGGGGTGGAGGGGGCGCTTCCGAGGCCTTGCCCAATGAACCAACACTAAAACGCGTCCCTGCTTAACGGATAGAGACCGAGGTGCCCAGTACGCAAGTGACTCGCGCCGGGAGCGGTCTGCGAGGAGCGGGAAATAGGTTTTCCAGCGGCTTCGGGGTACGAGCGCTTCCTCGGGTATAGGCGAGTATCCGCCCCTTTCCGGACCGCCCACTCCGGCGCCTGCCCGCTGGTCCCCACCCGCGGAAGCGCTAGGCCAATCAGGCCGGGTGGGAGGGGGAAACGTCGCTCTTCGGGTCCTGCTCCCCTCTAGATAAGCCTGGAATGTCAAATATTTGTTTGGGGGGGCGGGGCCAACAGCGAAGTAAGCCTCCTCCCCTACTCACCCTGGAGCGCGCGTGCGCCTGGCAGAGTTGGGCCTTCACGCCTTTGCTGCAAACTGGTCTTCACCCCAGGACCTCTCCTAAAACTCCCTTGACGGGCATCGCTCCTTGTCGGTCTCCTGTCTGGGCTCCAGCTTCTACAGGACAGTCCGGCGTCACCACCTTGCCATCTGAGCGCTAACTCTATCTCGGTCTCAGCCTTGCCGGAGCCCCTCTCCATTTAGCCTCTAGACCTTCACGCTAGGACCTTCCCTATTCTTCCTTCAGTTTGGGTCTCGAGGTCAGGTCTTAAGGGAAGCCACCTTCTTGAAGTGACCTCTCCAGTGTGGCACCTCTAGCCATCCTGGCAGCGTGGGGGTAACTCTGCCTCCCTCCAACCGTATGACAATTCCCGATGCTTGGGACTCTTCTTGAAAAACTAAATTCTTTAAAATAATGTTAGGGCCCCTGCTTTGCTGAGCTCCTTTACTCATCTTCAGATGGATCCTCCCAGATCACAGTATTAATACTAAACCCTCACTCCTTTCCCCCAACACTAAAGTAACTTCTAACACAATAAATAATTTATTGTCTCCTTACACCACACCCACCCCAACTCAGATCCTGGAGGACTGACTCCTCCCCAGTGCTTATCACTGCACCTGGTTGTAATACTTGCTCAAGACTTAATGAATGAATGGTTGTCTGAGTGCTTTGCTTTGCATCATCAGCCTTGGGGTATTTCAGCACTAGTAACCTTCCCTGGGGCTACTGGTCTTTTCCTCTAGGAGTCTCATGGGATCTCCTTCAACCCTTCCCATGTCCTAGTTAACCCCTGCTCTTTTCCAGATTTTCTCTGAAGGCACCTCCCTCAGTAGCAGGGGTCCCCACTGTAGTTTGAGATTTCTGTATTTCATTGGGCAGTGTCCCCCATCCCAGCCCAGCTACTAGGGTTCATAAATGATTAATGAATGAATTGGAAATAACATATGTGAAAGGGGTGAGCAAGGCTCCAAAGGTCCAGCCCATAGTTTTTCCCAAACTGTAATTCAGGTACTTGGGGAAAAGGAACTTGGTCCTTTAAGCCAGGCCACACACTCGGAATCCCATCCTTACCTCAGCCCCTCGAGGCCTGCCATGAAGGCAGCTGGTGCTCCACCGGCGGGTACATGACAGGGCAGACACAGGGTGGGGATCCTCCTGTGGGGTCAGGAATGTGGCTAGTCATGTGGACCTACAGGGCATCTAGGAGTGGTGTAAAAGCACCCTCCTCTCTCCCTCCCGGGCCAGAAAATATCACACTGTGGGAGAGGATACTAGCTGGATGCCTTGTGGATCCACTGCAGCGATGTACACTCGCCGCCTCAGGCCCATCCACACCCTCTACGGCCCAGGGGGCGGCAACTTGACCATCCACAGCTATCCTTATCTCCCGAGCCTCCAGGGCAGCATGCTCACTGGACTTCACCCAGGTTCCCAGCTTTGCTCCTTTGACGAATCTCTGCTGAGTACCCACCAGAGGGCGCACTGACCCTGTCGCCTGAACCAGGTGTTGGGGGCTGGGAGGAGGAACTTCCACAGGAGAGCCCAACCCAGGGCAATGATCCAGAACAAAAGTGAAAAGGAAAGGGCCTCGACACTGCCTCCCTCTGGTTTGAGCATCTTTGCAGCTCCTGGCTTCCTGGACGTAGACCAACTTTTTTTTTTTTTTTAAAGATTTTATTTATTTATTCGACAGAGATAGAGACAGCCAGCGAGAGAGGGAACACAAGCAGGGGGAGTGGGAGAGGAAGAAGCAGGTTCATAGCAGAGGAGCCTGATGTGGGGCTCGATCCCATAACGCCGGGATCATGCCCTGAGCCGAAGGTAGACGCTTAACTGCTGTGCCACCCAGGCACCCCTGTAGACCAACTTTTTAAGCTTGCTTTTCAAGACCTCCTACCTCTCTGTTCCACTTCCACCCACCATGTGCCCGAGACACACTTAATGTGATTGTTCAGGTCTCCAGGCTGCTGCACATACTAAGCTCCTTACCCGGAGCACCCATCCACCTATTCCTGGCAAATTCCTACTTACTCTTCAAGACCCATCTCTAATAATTCTTCCTCCAGGTAACATTTGTTGATGCCTAAGCCAGGTTAGATAACCTGTTCTGGGGGCGCCTGGGTGGCTCAGTCAGCTGAGCGTCTGCCTTCGGCTCAGGTCATGATCCCAGGGTTCTGAGATCGAGCCCTGCATTGGGCTCCCTGCTCAGCAGGGAGTCTGCTGCTCCCTCTCCCCGCCACTCTGCCTACTTGTGCTTGCTCTCTCTCTGTCAAATAAATAAATAAAATATTTTTAAAAAATAGATAACCTGTTCTGGGCCCCTGTTCTGTCATGATTTGGCCAGTGTTTGGCCTCTTGTGACTCCAGGGAGGCTCTGGCATCAGAAGAATAGGAGCCTGATAAACTGTGAGCTTTAGGGAGAATGAGTTGGCCTCCAAATGGGCTCAGTTCTGGCTACCAAACCAGCTCAGAAGCCGTGGTCTTGGTTGGGTTGCCCTAAGCCCAGGCACCCACCTGGTCCAGACAGGGGAGCTTGGAACTTATGTGAGCAAGAGGGAATGCAAAGGGCCCAGTGTAACAGAGAAAGACTTTGCTCCAGCAAAGGCTATTGGCTGGATTCTCATCTGAGGAAGATGAGATTCTGTCCTGTGAAGCTCTCAGTCCCTTATCTCCTTCTCCAAGTCTGATAGGCACCAGGACCATATCCCGGAGAAGGGGGTGTATCACTCAATCATTCAGTATATGTTAAGCACCTGCTGTGTGCTGATAGTTATTAGTAACCAAGAAGGCAGTTGCACCAGTAACAGGCAGGTTAAGGGTTTGCTCTTCCATGGATTATATTCTGCCGGGAGCCAGGTAGGGGCGCCAGAGTCAATGGTTGTGCCTGGGCTGAGGCCTAAAGGCAGAGCTCAGCTGAGTCCCAAAAATGGGGGCTGCAGAGTGATCCGAGTGCAACAAGTGCAGAGGTCCAGAGTGAGGATAAGGTTGTCCTGTTCTAGGCAGTGAGGAAGCTGCTGAAGGTGGAGATGAACGACCTGAGGAAGAGGGGAAGTGAAAGTTGTGGGAAAAGGCCGGAGTCCCCTGCAGGGTCCTCATTCACGATGAGTGAGATGCATAAGATGCATTCAGTAGGAGCATTGTAAGTCGGGTTAGGCAGACAGTGATGGGCCTGATTTAATGTTTAATGGTGTCAACCTGACCCACGGAGAACAATGCATAGGAATAAGGGCATAAATTGGGACATGAGCAAGGAGGCTACTATGGGGATGAAAGTAGTTTGGCTTTGGGAAGGTAGAGCTGGCAAGACTTGGTGACCACCTGGTTGTGGGTCTAAGAATCAGGATAGTATCTAGAGTCCAGGATGAGCCCAGGTCTGCAGCCAGGGGGGATCATGTGGGTGGCAAGGTCATTGTGAGAAGCAGGGATCCTTACTTTCTGATTCCTCTCCTCTCCACAGTGCCAGCACAGATCATTGCTGATGAGGCCTTGACATCCTCTCCCCGCAATGGCCGTGGTTCCTATCATCTGCAGGGCCTGTGGGACTGGGACACCCTGTGAAGGGTCCATGGTCACCTGAGGCTGCCAGGTTGACAAGACATTCAGACTGGCCACAATCGAAGGCAGCACAGGCTATCCTGATGTCTACCCTTCCTCCACTTAACCCTTGACTGTGGACTCCTGCCTGTTTCCAGTACTGGCAAAAGGATCTCTATGGTCTCCCACTGTGGACCTGAAGTGGGAGATTGGTCCCACTGACTGGTCCTCAGCAACCCCTCTTCCGGGACCTAGGATGGAGGTGAGGGAGGCAGGGGTTTGGGGTCCTTGTCAGGGCCTGAGGGAGACAGTTGGACCTTAAGAGAGTAGTGTACCCCAATCACCAATGGGTTTCACTCCAAGAGCACAGGAGGGGCAGGCCAAGATGGTGAGTTGATTCATCCAGGAGTACTCTGAAAGGCTAGAAAGGGCCAGCCATTGGCCAAGAGGAAGGAAGGAACGAAGGGGCGGGCTAGAAGTCTTAAGGCCAGCCAGAGGATGATCAGGACGTTGTCTGGCCCTCAGGAGGAAGTGTGTGGAGGATCAAGACTTTCCGTATCCAAACATACTGGTCTCCCTATCCTAGAGTGACTCATGGTGCTGGTCATATTGCCAGCTGTCAAATCTGCCCATTCTATGTGACTCTGATTCCTCAAGCAGGGAGTCTGTGTCCTCTTTGGATCTCTAGTTTCCGTGGAGTGGGAATGGTAGGTGGACTCCCCGGTCACACCACCAGTCCTGCTCTGCTGGGTCATCTGCCAATAAGCCATGGCCACAGGGTTGAGGCTCAAACACACTTTCTCCGGGGCACCAGGACTGCTCGGTCTGGAGGGGTGACTCCATATTGCCCGCAAATAAAACTTTAGGCCGGGCAGCCTTCTAACTTGGAAGCAAAACACATTGACCTGGCCTATACTTGTCCCACCCGCATTCATAATACCTGGACAGACGCAGGGGGCCCCTGGACCCCTTGCTTGAACCCACGTGCCGTCGGGGCAAGGTGTGAAGAGTCGGTGTGGGGATTGCACAAAGGTTCTGGTCAGCTCCCGGTACCCCAAGGCCCAATAACTTTCCGGGACTCACTTCTCCCCTTCCTCCTCTTGCTCTGACCAGGGTTTCTCAGCAGCGTCGAGCACTGGACCCTGAATCCGCCCTCGTCCCGACACGGTCCAGATCCCACGTCAAGGACGAGTCAGGAATCGGGGGTGAGGGCTGCGCAGCGTGGACTTTGGGTACACAAAGCTGGGTTGGATATCCAGCCGCACAAGCTGGGTCCGACGGGTCCCGGACTAAGCCGAGAAACCAGGCTGAGCACCGATCGATCGATGCGCTCGGCGCGCGGCGCGGTCCAAGGAGCTGGCCTGGGATCCGCAGGGGCAGGGCGGCGAGCTCTGACTGGGAGGGACGTGCCTGGCGGCGAGTGCCTATTGGCAGGCCTTTTGGGGGAGGCGGATCCTGATTGGCCCGGCCGCTGTGGCCGTGTGCGGGCGGCGGGGTTAAGCGCGTCGCCGCCGCTCCGGCCTAGGCGCGAGCACAGAGCGCTGAATCCGCACCTTGGACCTGTAGTGGGGGTCTCACGCGATGGGTCTTCGCCTCTGTCCCTACCATGCGGCGCTGCTCCCGGGTGGCGTCCTGTTCCTCCTGCTGCTGGCAGACCCCGCGCTCCCGGTTGGACGTCCCCCTCCCGTGGTGCTGGGTGAGGCGCGCGTCCAGTCGTGGGTCCGTGTGTTCGTGCGTCCGGCAGGACGGGGTGCGGGGGCGGGGGGGCTATCTTCCAGGTCTGCATCTGCTTTAAGCATGGGGTGGGGGAGCATATGACTGTCTGTCTTGTCACCTGGGTCTGTCCGTCCACCTCCCGCCATGCTGGGCGCGGGTGTGGTCAACCTCTGCTTACCTTCCCCTGTAGAATATGGGGTAAGTGGGAGGGCTACGGTGCGGTTGTCCATCAGTACTCCCGTCTACGTCAGTCCGAAGCCTTGCCTCGCCTTATGCCCTCTTTTTAGCTGGAGAGACCGAGGTCCTTTGGCCCCACTCCTGAGGGTCGGCGGGGACTCGGGTGTTCTCGAGTTGGTCCCCAGGGTCCTCATTGTTGGTTTGGGCATGGCTAAGAGGCTGTCTCTCTCGACCCTTCCAGCCCTATACGTTTCAGGAGGCATTATTGAAAGGAAGTTTTTTGGGGAAAGTAATGGCTCTCCTAGCCTGCCACCAAGACCCCAACCCCCACCCCAAACTTATCGTATGGGTGGCCTTAGGCCTGAGGGAGGAGGCCTAAGGGAATCTGAGGATGGTTAAAGACAGAGGTAAGGGTTGGGACAATGCCTATGAACAGATGTCAAGAAACATGCCTGTACTCTTATCCCTGCCAGACCAATTTGGACTGGGCTATATTGGGACTAGATGATCTCCCCTGCCTATCCCCCCCTTGATCCTTGCCCCTGCAACCATACAGGAGCCACAGTATTTCCCTGTGGTGGTGGACAGGGATGAGACTTCTGTCTTGAGGGCCTTGGATGCTTCGTTCGAGCATTCAGTTGCTGGCCAGCCAGGACTCCTTAAGGCAGAGACATTCTAAGGTATATGTTACATACTGAACTGCTACAGCATGACCCCCATGCTCTTTCTAATGGGAGTATTTTAATGGGGATGATGCAGATCGCAGAAGGGTAGGATTGGTAGGCAGCGTGGTCCCAGGGGGCCCCCATCAGGAGCTCTAGGCCAGGAAATACCCCAGGGGGATGCTGGGCTCAGGTTCACCATGGGATTTGGGTAGACATGGCGCTATGTTCCCTAAGCTTGCAGGGATCCCCAGAGATGAGGTCTGTGTTGGGCAAGCACAGAGAGTCCGCCAACCCAGTCTGGAAAGGCTTCCTGGGGTGTGTAGCTAGAGCTGAGGCTGGGAGAGAGTTCCAGGAAGAGGAAACTACATATTAGAGGAAGGGAGGTAAGCAGTGCAGGCTGTCTGGAATGGAGTTGGGGGAGGAGTGGATTGTGCAGGGCCTTTGACTGGTTGGGTCATCTAGACTTTATCCTTTAGGCCCACAAGGAGCCATGGGTAGGCTGAAGGAATTCTGAGTATGAGGCATATAGCATTGGGAAATGTGTGGTCCCTGATGCACACAGCCTTTTTGCTTGGATTGGTGCTAACTGCACTCATTAATTCATTCAGTTCTTGGTTATCCTAGGTCACAGCAGAGGAGCCTCACACTCCATCCAGTCACAGAATCCTAATCTCCCTAGCTTCTCAGAGAGTGAAGGTGTTGGCATTAATCCTGGGAAACCCCATGGTGTGCAGTGGAAGAGCTGTTCCTGTGCACAGAGCAGGGACCTGACCTTGGCCATCAGAGGATCAGCATCCAAGGGTGACCAGCCTCTATGAGTGAGACCCAAATTGGTAGTAGAGGAAGCAGAGACCAGGGAAGCGATACAAAAGAAGTGGGCAGGAGGAGACTGTAGCAAGCCATTTCTACACCACTCAGCCTCAGTCTCCTCATCTGTGAAGTGGGCATAGTAAGGATGTTCTCTCCCAGTGTTAATTTGAGGTGAAAGGTACATAGATATCTGTTGTCCTAGTTTTAAGCAAAAGGGGCTTGAGAAATGACCACTGCTATTTTTAGAGGCCGCACAGCCTGTCCAGGACAAAGGGCATTCAGGCACAGCAAATCTGGTGACTTCCTCTTTTAGCCAATTCTTTTTTGGTGGAGACAGTGACCAAGGTCTCTGCATTGTCATGCTGAAGACTCCCCACTTTGTATTGTTAAGCGAGGTAAAGGCAGGTGCCATACCTGCCTCCCATGGTTGCTCTGAGGACACTGTGAGATGATGTACAGGGAGGGCATGCCCTCTTCAGGGCTGGGTTCGTAGAGCCCAGACAATGCCCAGGAGAGCCAAGAGCTGGTTGTTCACTCAGTGATTATGGATTCTAAATGGGAATGTGCTTGGAAGGTGTCAAAAGCATGGCATATAGAAGCAGGTGAGGCCTGAAAGGTCAATGGGAGCAAATATTCTGGGAAGGGCCTTAATATTGGGCTGTGAAGCCAGGGGGATGGGTTTGAGTGTTACAAGGGCCCCAGGGCTCTGTGCAGACCAGGCTCTGTGTAGCTGGTCTATTGACTGGCTTGGGCAGAGAGGTTATCCTTGGGGCCTGGGCCACCACCCCCTACTGGGCCGTGGCTGGAATGGTGTGATGTTTCAGGGTAGCCATCTCTGCCACAGGGTCTGGGTGTGCTGAGAGGCTAGGGCTTTCCAGATGGTCTGCTTTCTGGAACCTTACTGGGCTCTCAGGAGGCTGGCAGCCGCCTGTGTTCATTGCCCCCTTCCACAAGCCTGTCCTGGAGTGCCTTCTCTGGATTCAGTTTTGGTTGGTTAAGTGGCCCAGTGCTTTGTCCTGTTTCCCACTCCTTTGACTGAACAAGGCCCTACTCTGTAGCCTAGGACAGCTGTGGGTAGAAGGCGTTTGGGTTCAGGGGTCCCCAGCTTAACAGGTCCCGGGCCTCATGCGTGCTCTGTGTCCCTCTGCAGTGCCCGGTGATTTGGGCAACCAGCTGGAGGCAAAGCTAGACAAGCCAACGGTTGTGCACTACCTCTGCTCCAAGAGGACAGACAGCTACTTCACACTCTGGCTGAACCTCGAACTGCTGCTGCCTGTCATCATTGACTGCTGGATTGACAATATCAGGTGGGGGCTGGGGCACAGATGGGGTGCTGCTCACCAACCCAGCCTAGAGAAATCTCAAGAACCCATTTCTGTCTCATTCCCACTTCAGCAGACCCTGAGGTCACTGACCTCTTGTCCTTCTCATTTCCTCAGTCTGATTGGCACCACCCCTGCACCCTCCCAGCCAGAACTTTCTTCCCTTTTCTACAGCTCTTGTCCTTACCCTCTCCAGTTTATACCTTGTGCTTCACAGCCTGTGCATGAATTCTTTTTTTTTTTTTTTTCAAGATTTTATTTTGGGTGCCTGGGTGGCTCAGCCGGTTAACCGTCTGCCTTCAGCTCAGGTCATGATCCCAGGGTCCTGAGATCGAGCCCTCCATTGGGCTTTCTGCTCAGCAGGGAGTCTGCTTCTCCCTCTCCCTCTGCCCTTCCCCCGGCTCCTTCTCTCTCTCTCTCGCTCACTCGCTCTCTCAAATAAATAAAATCTTTTTAAAAAATAAAGATTTTATTTTTAAGTAATCACTATATCTAACGTGGGGCTCGAACTCACAACCTTGAGATAAGAGTTGCACGCTCCACTGACTGAGCCATCCAGGTGCCCCCTTAAATGTAGACTCTGTGCTCCAGCCCTATTCATAACCTCATCATGGCCTCCACCCCTTCCCTTTCCTCTGAGTTGGCCACTTGCTCCTCAGCTGCTTGTGCCTCCTGGCACATACCAGGTCGCCATGTCTGTCTGTCTGTCTGTCTTTCTTTTTTTTTTTTTTAGACTTTATTTATTTGGCAGTGAGAGAGAAGCATAAGCAGGGGGAGCGGTAGGCAGAGGGAGAAGCAGGCTCCCCGCTGAGCAAGGAGTCGGGTGTGGGGCTCGATCCCAGGACCCCAGGATCATGACCTGAGCCGAAAGCACCCGTTAACCGTCTAAGCCACCCAGGCGCCCCTCCATGTCTTTCTACTTGCGGTTCTTTCAGCCTGAATTCTACCTCTACACCCTTTGCCTGATAAATTCCCTCCCATTCACCCTTTAAAACCTGAGCCTGGTGCTTCTGGAAAGTTTCCCTTGCCACTCCCCAGAGCTCTTAACCTTTCCTTCCTCCAAGCCACAGTCCTGTTTCTTTTCATCCTTATCAGGTGCCAAACTTTGTTTCCAAGGATGTTTCCCTGCTAATAAGATAATAATATATTGGGAATTACTGCTTATCAAATATAGGCACTGTCCACATTAAATACTCTTTCATTTAGTCTTATAGCACCCCTATGAGACAGGTTGAAAACAAACTCTGTTTACAGATGAGGAAATCTGGAAGCTCTAAAAAGGTTACAAAATTGCCTAGGGTCACTCAGCTAATAAGTGGCGGAACCAAGATTTAAATCCGGAATTGCGTGACCCTGAGCTAAGACCCACCTCCCTGAAGGCAGAGATTGTATCTCTTTTATCTTCATAGCAGCAGAACCAAGAACACAGTTGGTGCTCAGTAAATGTTTGAGCTGAATGGAGTCTCACAAATTAAATTTTTTTCCTGGAGACATACTAGCTGTTTCTCCAGGTGCCTTGCCTTTCCCTGTTGTTTATGATACCTGCTTTGTTGACTTTTTCCTCTTCTGTGCGTGATCAGGGTTATTTCTGGGCTGTTGATCTGCAATTCTATTTTTATACCAGAGACGTGGTCTCAGGTACTGCCAATGGGAGGTTCGGGCTGATACTGAGAGGGGCTTGTCTGCCTTCGTTGGACATCTGACCTGTTTGGAGCTGCTTTGGCTTTGTAGAAAGTTTTCTACACTTTGCTGAGTGGCCATTGGGTTCATCTACAGATTGCCCTAGAGAAAATGGGCCCCCAGGATCTGTTATTTGGGTCAGTGTTGCATATCTTGTCAGCTTTCTGTGGCTGATCTTCGGGGGTTAGGACTCAGGGCCACCAAGGATTGCAGGTCTGGCCTGTGTTTTCTTGGGCACATTTTCCTCCTTGGTATCAAGGAGGCCAGAACAGAGTTCCTGGCCTAAAACAAGGCTTTCCTCCCATCTCCCACCATCCTGTCCCATCATTTTTCCAGGCCATGTCCATCCATCCACATAGCAGCCACAGATGTGTAGGCCCTAAGGTGGGGGTTTCTCTGTTTGGTTCTGTTGTGTGCTACACTTACCCTCTCCTTTGCCCTGTGATGTGTTGTGGTCGGTGGTAGGAGCTGAATTCACGGAGATGGGGCAATGGGAGCGTGCAAGATTAGGCTGACTCCCTTTCGGGTCAAGTGTGATCTGGATGGCAGAGCCAGTCCTGGCACTTCTCTTTCCCAACCAAATCCAAGACCTGCATTCTGAGGTGGATGACATTGCGAAGGAAATACTGCCTTGACGGGGGTCCTTGGGTTAATCTTTGGAATGAGTCTTGGTTGGGGTCCTCGGGTGGGTGTGGTTACTCTGATCTGTGCTTCATAAACTTGCTTTGTTTCTTGTAGTCTCCCCTATACTTCTTACCAAACATAAAGGTAGTAAGGGAATATGGCTCAGGACACAGGGCAGGATTAGGACACACCAGGTTCAGTGTCACCTCTGGATCACCAGCTCAGTATCGTCCCCTGACAGGCTGATCTATAACAGAACGTCCCGGGCCACCCAGTTCCCAGATGGTGTGGATGTGCGCGTCCCTGGCTTTGGGAAGACTTTCTCACTAGAGTTCCTGGACCCCAGCAAAAGCAGTGTGGGTATGTAGCCCTTCCTCGTGCCCTCCCGGGAATGGGCCTGGAAGTTCTGCTGTATTCCCAGAGTGGGAGAAATGCTGTTAGTTTGAAAGGGTAGCCTGTAAACTGTCTCTAATCAGTGTAGCCACAGAACCTTTATAGCACTCCTTCGGGGATCTTTCTACAGTGGATGTCACAGTCTCCTTTCTGGGCATGGTGTGGGTGGCTGGCACTGGCTGTACTTTCTCTAATTCCCATACGTTTCTGTCTACAGGTTCCTATTTCCATACCATGGTAGAGAGCCTTGTAGGCTGGGGCTACACACGGGGTGAGGATGTCCGGGGGGCCCCCTACGACTGGCGCCGAGCCCCAAGTAAGTGGTCACTCTTGCTTCTTCCCTGATGTCTTGGGAGATGGGGACGAGGAGGTCACAGCCACCATAGGCCCCAAGCTCTCCCCTGCCCCCAGGGCCTCTCGTCTCTACCCCAGCAGTCACAGCTGTCACCCCTAGTCAGTCTCTCCCGTCCTTCCCCATCCGTCTGGGCCTCTGAGCCCTGAGGAGAGATAATGAGGCTGAGGAGGAGAAAAGGAGCTCCTAGGTTTTCTCCCTTCCTGAAAAAAGAGGGGAAACCAGACCATTCCCACTTGGATTTTAGAGTTTTCCGCACCCACCTAGTCCTGGATCTGGCCTGAAGAACATTTAGTGGTTCAGGCCCCGGGACCCTTCCTACATGACCACTGCCTGGCTCTGGCCTACAGGTGAAAACGGGCCCTACTTCCTGGCCCTCCGGGAGATGATCGAGGAGATGCACCAGCTGTACGGGGGCCCTGTGGTGCTGGTTGCCCACAGCATGGGCAACATGTACACACTCTACTTTCTGCAGCGACAGCCCCAGGCCTGGAAGAACAAGTATATCCGTGCGTTTGTGGCACTGGGTGCGCCCTGGGGGGGCGTGGCCAAGACTTGGCGTGTCCTGGCCTCAGGTAAGACCCTGCCTGACCCAGTGTGGGGTGCTGATGTCAGGGATGGTGCCCTCTCTTTCCTGCAACAGTGTCCTCCTGGGCCACCTCGTGTCTCTTCTCTTGGATGAGGATCCTTCTTTCTCCAGAGTGGTATGCTTTTCCAAACATCTCTTTTTCCAAAAGAGAACGTAACACTACTTAGTTTCGTCTCTCTAGTTGATGGCCTTGGTTATCCATGTACATTTTTTTACAGCGTGTCCATGCAGTGGCACAACTGTTGGTCACACGGTGCTTGCCTGTGCCTATGTGTACACACATACGCTGTGCTCTGGCCTGGTTGGCCTAACTTGGTCTGACCTGAGTTCTTTGGGGGAGCCTTCTCCCTTTCTTCATGCCCACCTTTGCCCCACAGAAGGAAGGTTGGGCTACAGTTTCCTGTTTATGAGTTATATCTCCATCTGTGGCAGTGGGGAGCCTTTGTGGGTAATGCAGGGAGGAAGCAGGTGCAGATTTCTTTGGGCCTGCTTGCCTGGCAGTGGGGAAAGCCACCTCCTTCCCCATTCTCACCTGCCTTTTCATGACTGTCAGAGCCTGCCAGCTATAGCTCTGGGGCTTTCCTCCCTCCCTCTGCTAGGACCGTGAGTGAGCCCACGGCCCCTTACTTAAGGAGCCACGAGCCATAGCTATGCTAAGCATCTGAGGAGGAGCTTTCTTCCTCATTTCATCAGCACTGCCTGACCTACTTGTTGGTCAACTGATAGTAGCCATCACGTTGACCCAGTGCCTGTCCTGGTGGTGACCTTGGATTGGCTGGACAATGAATCCAGATAGAGTAAGGACTCATTACAGCTATCTACTCTGTCCAGCCTGGACCTGAAGGGACAGATGGAGGCATGCCTGAGTTTGAGACAGGAGCTGTGGTGGGGCTCAGGTTCCAGCCTTTCAGAGCCTCCCTGTGAGTCCCCTTAGAGCTTTGCCTCAGATTCTGGGAAGCTGTCCTGTCAGGCCCTGACAGGGGGGTGGTAGTCATGGACTAGCTAAGGGCTTCCTTTTCCTCAGGGGTCCTCCAGCCAGACCCCACAAGAGCTGAAGGGCTGTGGTCAGTCAGAGAGATAAGATGATGGTTGGCTGTGGGTCCTGAATAGATGAGACGGCCCCTGTTTCCAAGTTCCAGCTCACTCCCCAGAGGCCTCACTAGCTGTGTTGTTGGCATTCCTATGTGAGAAGGATTCTCATTCTGCCTGCAGCCTCCCCTCCTGCCTTGTCTCCTGCAGGCCTGGCTGCCCAGGTCAGTGACAGGCAGATGAGTGGGATATGACCAGGGGTGGCTGGCGGCAGGCCTGAGCCTAGGAAAAGAAAAACATTTTCATAACTCAGTGTAAGAAAAGAAAAAGAGGAATGTGTCTCTAGGCTGCCAGCGTGCTGATTCACCTTCAGCAAGGTCAGTGCCCACAAGTCTGGTGACGGTTGCTCAGTGGAGGGTACCATTTACACAGTGAATCACCTTGTGGGTATGTGCTGCCTAAATCCCTGCTGATGAAGTGCAGAAGGAAACAGATCATGGTCGTGTGCTTCCCAGATCTAGCAAAAATAAAGGAAACCATGGGAGTCACAATGACGATGGTACTGTAGAGGTGCTGGAGTGCTGACTGGGCCCCTCAGCGGGGCCCCGCAGAGGCCCTGGCGGCACGGTGCTGCCCAGCGGGCTTGCGTTCCTGAGCACAGACTGAGCGAGCCCTGTCCCTGCAGGAGACAACAATCGGATCCCGGTCATCGGGCCCTTGAAGATCCGGGAGCAGCAGCGGTCTGCCGTCTCCACCAGCTGGCTGCTGCCTTACAACTACACCTGGTCATCTGAAAAGGTCTTCGTGCACACACCCACAACCAACTACACACTGCGGGACTATCACCGCTTCTTCCAGGACATCGGCTTCAAAGATGGCTGGTTCATGCGGCAGGACACGGAGGGGCTGGTCGAAGCCACGGTGCCACCTGGTGTGCCCCTGCACTGCCTCTATGGCACTGGGGTCCCCACGCCAGACTCCTTCTACTATGAGAGCTTCCCGGACCGCGATCCCAAAATCTGCTTTGGTGATGGCGACGGCACTGTGAACTTGCAGAGTGCCCTGCAGTGCCAGGCCTGGCGCAGCCGCCAGGAGCCCCAAGTGTCGTTGCAGGCGCTGCCGGGCAGCGAGCACATAGAGATGCTGGCCAATGCCACCACCCTGGCCTATCTGAAACGTGTGCTCCTTGGGCCCTGATTCCTCTGCCAGGCAGGGCTGTGGGATGGCGTGGCCACAGCTGCTCCTCTTGTCCTCCTGGACTAGCGCGGCCCATGAGTTTAGCAGTTTGTGACTGACTGCCAAAGGTCCTCAGTCTTGGGTTGTGAAATGTCTGCCATTGGGAAGTGCTGTTTCTTATCCTTCCTCTGTGGGAGTGAGGAAGGAAGAAATAGTCTGGACTCACTTGAGGGATCCTTGCTGGAAAGAATGCTGCTGCTGATGGAATTGCTGTGACCTCAGGACTGGCTCCGCAGGCGGATTGGCTGGCACCTGGCCCCAATCCTGAACTCAGGGGCCATCTGTTCCTCATACCCCTGTGGCCTTTTACACTCAGCCACCAGGCCCTGGTCCCTCAGCCTTCCTGTGAGGGATATTACTGAGCTGTGGTCCCTGTCCCTAAAGATCCCAGGGATGGGCTCCTGGTCCCTACGGTGATCTTCCCACAAACTGGCCACAGGTAGGCTTGCTACTGGCTGCGAGTGACTGGAGTTGCTGGCTTCCCTATGGCCTGGTTGCTCAACAGCCTGACTGTGGCTTTCTGGAGGCAGCCTGGTTCCTCCTGCAGGCAGGGGCGAGTTGTGTTCTCCGTGGTTCCCAGGTCCTGGGGCATTCACTCCTACCTCCCTCACCTCCAAAAACAGCCTAGCTCAGGATTGGGCAGCAGGTGGCCCTCCATTTCTTGGGGACTCTGTCCCAGGAGCCTTGATCTCCGTGGTTGGGCTGTTACCCACAGTATTGATGCTGGTTCCCTTTGCCATGGGACTGTGGTTCAAGGATGAGAGCAGGCCCAGTCCCATGGCCTTTTAGGTACTCATGAAGAAAACTCAAGGAAGCAGTGAAGGCCATTCTGAGCTATCCTGAGCTGCTCTCTTGTTAACCCCGCCACCACATTACCACCCTGCCCTAGGGGTTTTCTACCACCCAGGTGGGCTGGCACAGGGCTGAGAGGAGGTAGGGCTCTTGCCCATCTTGCCCAGCACCTACTGCCACCAGGCAGCTCAGTGGTGTTTAGTCCACAGAGACTAGCCCAGAAACTTGAGTGGGCCCCTGAGAGAGCCAGGTGGCTTGGGGCTCCCCTGGTAGCTTTCTGTCCGTTCCAGAAGTACTTCACAGATCTTCCTATAATAGCAGGGATTGAGAGTCTGGATCTGCCTTTGTGGCAGTCATCTCCAAGTGGGCAATGGCTATAGGCCAAGACTTGAGTCTAGCCTGTAGGATGGGACCCCAGAGCCATAGTCAGGCTGAACTGTGCTGCTCTCCCACCAGGTTTCTGTGGAGCTGGATTTTCTCTGTTGGGAACATACCCAGCATCTCTCTCTCCTTTTATTCCTGGATGGTGGGCTCCTCATGGAGCTCTAAGCAGGCTGTACCTTGATTCTGGCAATAAAAATATTCTGATGCTGTAAAGGCTCTGTTCTGGCTGAGGCTCTGTTCTGAGCATGAGAGGAGGGAGGCCGTGGAGGGGTGAAGGGGCTATAGAGGCAGGTAATCAGGGGCTAGACCTTTCCTGGGCCCTTGATAGGTCCTCTCAGCACCAAAGCATGGCTCCTGTGCACCTATTTGGGCTTTACCCTCCTGCCCCATCTCCTGGGATCTGTTTCCCCTCCTGGGATTAAGAACCAGGACCTGAAACATTCCCATTGGAATGTGGCTCCTGCCTTCCCAGCAGGCCCCACATGCTGCCCCAGAGCTGGGGGCAGAGGACAGTCCTGCAGGTCACCCTGGCTGGACTCTCCTTCCCACCCTGTTTGTCCTCTCTTAGCTTTTAGGTCTCAGCATCTTTTTTTTGACCCTAGAGTTCTTTTTAAGTCACCACTCTTCTGCTTTGTTTCTTCAGCTTGTCTGGAAGGAGAACCCATCTGGAAGGAGAAACGGCTGAGACTAGGACACAGACCAAGATGGGCAGAGACAGGGACCAAGACTGGGAGCCAATGGAAGTGGATAAAGACAGAGAAACAGAGAGCCTGATACAGGGAAACATGTATAGGGGTGAGGTCCAGGCCTGTCTGTGGTGCTGAGCCAAGAGAGGGGGTTGAGGGCAGTGGGGGTGGTGGGAGTCCCAGTTCCTGCCTCCCCCACAGAGCCAGGCCCTCCTGGGCTTCAGGCTTCAATACAACCTGGGCCACTAGAGGGCGCTCTGAACCCCTCACTGCACTAGTTATTGGCCAAACCTGGAATAAGGGGGTCCAGAGAGTGTGAGGATGCCTAGCGATACATGAGTCCAGCTGCAATTGCGGGCCTTGGTAAGAGGATAACAACACAAAAGGGTGCAAACCCTTATCTCCAGGTCCTGCCCAGCCTGAGTCCCAGCTCTGCCCTGATACCCACCCTTCCATGCCACTCCTAATTGGGGGCCTTACAGCCACCTACTCACCCCTGACCTGTTAACACCACTGCCAACCTTGGTTTCACAGCTGCAGAGGGAGGGCATGGAGTCACAGCAGGCTTTAACACCAGCCGACCGGGGTTCAAATCTGAGCTCTACCAGTTCCAGGCAAGTAGCCCCGGGAGGTTCCTTACCTCCCTGAGCCTCAGCTTGCTCATCTGACGAACACTGATGGTATTGGGGAACATCGGATTCAGCGCTTCCTGCATAGTGGGCTTTTGTAGTGGGTTGTTGTAACTGGGTATGAGACAGCAAAGCCAGAGATCTGGATGCTGGCAGGTCACGCATGCGTTTGTTGCAGGGATAAGTGGACCAGTTGCCATTGAGTGACACAAGTGAGCAGAGTCCTTCCTCTGCCTAGCCAGGGAGACAGAAGGAACAGATCCAGGGGTCAAAGGGTCAGATTTTAATGACTCCAAATATCCACATACTCTCATTCACTCTTAGGGTATTCCAAGCAGAGAGCACAAGGAGGGCATACCAATGAGGGTTCTTCAAAGATCACTGTCTCAGGTCTATAGGTAGGAGAATGGAGGGGTTTTTAGGCAGAGGAGATACAAAGTCATTCCCCTGTGGGGGGAAGAGGGTAGGGATTGGGAGGCTACTGTAAAAGTTAGAGTGAAGAAAACCATGAGAAAACCTGCAGGTCCTTGGGGGGCAGGAAGAGGAAGGATCCAGGGTGCTGGCCATCTCTGGCTGGGTTACTTGGTGATGGGGAGCAGGGGTTTGGGTATGGTCAGTCTGGAATTAGAGGGTGTGCAGTTGTAAACACGTGTCTGGGGGAAATGACTCCATGTCCCAGAAGAGAGTAGTGGCTTGAGTGGACAGGAAGCGAAGGGGGGAGGGCTTAGCTGCCCATGAGGTCAGGGACCCTAGAAGAGCCCCAGAGCTACTAGAGGAAAAGACCCCCTAGAAGGAAAGGAGAAGGAGCCCCCAGAGGTAGGGGAAGACAGGAGAGTGCAGCTCCCTCCAGAGGATGTCGGTAGGGTCACACAAGATAAGGACGGAAAAATGTCCTCAAGCTTGAGCCCCAGGGAGGCGGGGTGGGGGGTGGTGGCTACAGAAGCACAACAGTGTCCATGTGTTTGTGGAGGCCTCAGTGGACTTGAGCTGGGGCTGAGCTGTGACTGTGGAAGGACAGGTCCTGGGTCTGTGTCTTACTAAGGTGCGTAGGGGAGGGGCTGGTGGCGAACGGGGTATGGAGGCTGTTTAGAGCTCCTGTGTAAGCTGTATGGCCAAGAGCGACATAGGAACGGGCTGTGCGGGGCCTGGTCACGGGCAGCCAAGTTACGCAGACGCTAAGACCGCACTCCCGAGCCAGGCCCACAGATTCCTGAGGCCGCGGCGGCCCCACAGGCCCAGAAAGCGCCGCCGCAAGCCAGCCCCGCGCGGAGGGAGGCGTCCTGTCCCGACGCGGCGCGCTCTGTCGCGATCCGGCGGCGCGTGACGTGGCGGGGGCGGGGCCTGAGCGGCCGCGGCGGCCCCGCCGGTCGAGTGACCAAGCATCCTGTCGGCGCCTGGCTCCCGCGAGGTAACGGGCCGGGGGGCGGGGCGGGCGCGCGGGGGAAGCGGGACCGGGGCCGGGGCCGGGACTGTGTCCTGGAGGCCAAACTCTACGCGCCGCCGCAGCCGCCGCAGCGTGCGGGGTGCGGGCCCGCCAACCTGGGCGCTAGGCGGGCGGGCGGCACGTGAGAGACGCCGCGGCGAGAGCGTGCTGGAGGGTGACGCTGTGCGTGTGAGAGGGATCGCGAGCGTGAGGGTGGCCCTGGGAGTGTGGGGATCCCCGAGTGTAAGACTGAGCGTGTGAGAAAGACCACGTGTGTGAGTGTGAGAGACCCCCTGAGTCTGAGGGTGACTGTGTGAGTGTGCAAGAAACACCCTGAGTAAGAAGATGACGCTGACAGTACGGGAGAGACCTTGGTGTGAAGGGGACTCCGGGTGTGCGTGGGGGACAGGCGCCCTAGACCAGAAGGGGGGGGAGAGAAAGTGAGAATGAGTGAGAGTGAGGGAGAGAGAGAGAGAGAACGTGTGTGTGTGTGTGTGTGAGAGAGAGAGAGAGAGAGAGAGAGAGGGAGAAACCCTGAGGGTTGAGAGAGCCTGAGTGTGAGGGTGACTCCAGAAGTGTGGGAGAGGCTGGACATGTGAGGGACACTGTGGTGATAGAGTCCCTGAGTGCGATGCTGACTGTGTGAGAGACTGAGGGTGAGTGTGGTGAGAAAGGGAACCTGGGCTGTGAGGAACTGCAGGTGAGAAAGAGGGCGTGCAAGGCTCTATACCAAAGGCTCAGAGCTTCCTGGGATGCTGCGAGATTGTCTCGGGCCCGGGCTTGCAGGGCTGGCCTGTTTGCGCTAGGGAACCGTGTGCTCCTGCTATGATGGCTCTCTCTTGTGTCTTCATGCCCTGTCACCTTGTTTGATCATCTCATGCTATAAATGGAAGGAGATATTTGTGAAACATTCTGAGAATTCTTCACTAAGCACTAAGCAAACAGTCTGGGTACCACATTGTGTAATGGTCAGTATAAATCGGAATCAATATTTAACAGATGTTTTTGAGTACCTCTTGTGTGCACTGGGCTGTGTGCTTGGTGACACAGTTCAAAAGAATTCGGTCTCTGCCCTTGATGGGGGGAAAAAAGCACTGCCAGCAAATCTAGCATCGTGGTAGCAGAATGCTCAGCCATCTGGTGCTCCTCTGAGAGCTGCTCTCTGATTGGAGATAGGGGAGGAGCAGACTTTTTGAAAGTGCTTCCTGAGCTCAGTTTCTGTCTCTCCTTGCTTGCTGTGAAGCCCTCTAGGAGGAAACTGCCCTGGCTTCCTACATTGTGTGCTAATGACTTGTTCCCAACTTTGTTCTCAGACTGCCATTCAAGTTCTTATATTTGAGTTCCCTCTCCTGACAAATATGCAGAAAACCACAAAGAGGATTTTTTCCTATCTTCCTTCTTCCCTGTCTGGCTGTGGACATATTTATATTGCAGACTAAAAGTAAATACCAGTTATGTGACTGATCTCCTTGGCCCTTCTTGGTACAGGAAATTTCCTGACCTCTGTCCTGTGTGTTTCCTGCTATAGTCTCCAGGATGTGGATACATTTCTACAGAAGTGACGCAAACAGGGCTTACAGGACCTGGGACTCGGGGAGCAGCAGCTGTCTAGACATGCATGATTTGAGATGACCGGGCTAGTTCGCTGACACGTGTGGGCTGGTTGCTTCAGTTACACTCCACTGTCGGTGTGACGGAACTTCTCAGTAATTGAGTGCTGCCCCTGCCAGACATGTAAAACTTAAAATTTACAAAGGGAAATATCATCCTGCTGCTTACTAGGTTCATTTTTTGATAAGCTGCCTCTTACTCTTTGTTGCAGAGGTTAAATGGCCAAGACAGACAAATGGAATTAGGCCTTGCTGTGAAGACTTCCATTTTCTTCTCAGTACCTGACCATTTATGATGAGGCAGCTTATGAAAGTGTGATGTTTGCTTATTTCCTCACAGGTGACTATTATTGCTCTGTTCTCTGTTAGATCTCGGATCTTTGCTATTTGTAAAGAGTTTCAGTTATTTGTGGACAATACGAACAGGATATTAATGAGAATGGCTCACATATAATTAACAGTTATGTAACACTATATTATATAAAACTGTATATTAAATTACATCTTTTTCTAAAGAGTAATTGTGGTAGTTTATAATTAAAGATACTTCAATGAGGTTGTTAAAAAGAAATTGAAAACCAAAGTCAATGAGAAAGACTAGATACTACATACTGTTGAAAGTGAGAGTATTTATTCACTGTGATTGGGTGCTGAATTTGATACTGAGTTTCCTGGTATCTTAGGTAAAAAGATACAGGTAGAGTTACATAACTTTTTCATTTGATGGGGGTACTATATATATAGAGAGAGGGAGAGAGAGGTAGAGAAGGAGAGTTAAGCAAAAAAATTAATGCCTATTAATTGTGGAAAATATATAAAACTCAAAGAAGTACAGAAAAGAAAGAGTCCTCTATGTTTTCACCATGGTAGAGGTATTAGTATTTTTCTCAACAACATTTTCCCCCATAGTCATCAATTATAAAAGAGTTTTTATTTTATTTTATTTAAGATTGATTTATTTGGGATGCTTGGGTGGCTCAGTTGGTTGGGTGTCTGCTTTCAGCTTGGGTCATGATCCCGGGTCCTGGGATTGAGTCCCACGTCGGGCTCCCTGCTTGGGGGGATACAGGCTGCCTTCTTCCTCTACCTGCTGCTCTCCCTGCTTGTGCTCGTGCGCTCTCTCTCTCTGACAAATAAATAAATATTTAAAAAAATAATAAAGATTTATTTATCTATTTTGGGAGAGAGAGAGAGAGAGAGAGCACGCATGGGCATGGGAGGAGGGGCAGAGGAAGAGAGACTCTTAAGCAGACTCTGCGCTGAGCACAGAGCCCAACATGAGGCTTGGTCTCATAACCCTGAGATCATGACCTGAGCTGAAACCAGGAGTCAAATGTTTAACCAACTGTGCCACCCAGGTGCCCCTATAAAAGTTTTTAAATTCAGCTTGTAAAGTATTCTTTGTAATTGAACTTTGAAAGATTCTTTTTTTTCCCCCCCTAGAAAATTGCATATTATAGTTTCACGGCTAAATTTTCATGAGGCGGGGCACCTGGGTGGCTCAGTTGGTTAAGTGTCTGCCTTTGGCTCCGGGATGGAGCCCTGCATGGGGCTCCCTGCCCAGCGGGGAGCCTGCTTCTCTCTCTCTCTCTCCCTCTGCCTCTCACCCAGCTTGTGTGCACTCTCGCTCTCTCTCTCTCTCGCTCACTGTCTCTCAAATAAATAAAATCTTTAAAAAAATTTTTTTCATGAGGCAGTGTTAGTCATCTGATGAATTCCTTTATTATCTAGTGCAGGAGCCTGTAAAATAGGATGAAAACCTGCGAGAACGCTGCATTGTGTCCTTATAGGCAGGGTTTAACGCTAGTTTTTCAAGACAGAAACTTAGAGGGTACACTGGAGATTTAATGGAAATTGTCTTCAGTAATGATTTTAGCGATTGTATGAGAAAGAGAGACTGAGAATCTGATACTGTGTGTGATCTTCACATACCGATTTCTCTTATCATTTGGATAAAAATTGAAGGCAGAAGGATAGCCAGTTCAAAGAGGGTGATCTGGTAAGATTTTGTTGCACACTCTTTCCCCCAAATACCAGGATACTGAGCTGGAGATAGTGGCTTAGTTATGAGCTCCTTGATTTTCATCCCATTGTTGCAGAAGGTCTGCATATCTATTCTGTGGGGACAGGATAAACAATGCATCTCACACAGATCTGGACTGCCCTTTTAAGAATGTATGTAGATACTGTGGTGATTAATTAAATGCAAATGAATTCAAAACCATTATTGTAGTCATAGTTGCTTTTTATCATTTTTTCTCCACCATCTATTACTTAAAGAACAAGTACTTTGACAAAATGATAGGAACCACTGTCTCAGACTGAATTTTCTGTTTGCTCACTTCTGTTTACTTAAGGCTTTTTTTGCTTATTGTTCTGGCGAGCAAGTGGCTCAAGGTGTTAGACTTTGAGTAGGGTTTGTTGTGTATTTTCTCTCTTAGCTATTTTCTGTCCTTTGGTTTATTTTATTCAGTGATCATGTAGTGAGTACTGAGCCTGTGCTAGGCCTTGTACTGGGTGCTGTTAAAACAGATGAGGAACTCACAAAAGAGTTGGGAGACTGAGGTTAAGTAAATGCAACAGAATGAGGTGGCTGCTAAGGCAGAAGTATGTACTAGAAATCTTACGGGCACAAGGAGATATATGGAGAAAGATAGCAGCCAGGCTGTTGGGGAAAAGGTGGTAGAAGAAGGGTGTTAGAAGCAGAAGGTTCAGTATGAACAATGGTGTGTTTGTCTGATGGACTCTGGAAACTCTGGACTGTTCCAGGTTCTGGAAATTGCAAGTAAATCAGTGGGCAGGACCTTGGGTAGGACTTTGGGGTCAGGGGTGGGTGTGGGGTGGGGGACATAGTGATAAGGCCCTGCTAAGAAGGTTGGAATTGGTCTTAAAGGCCTCAGGCAGCACCTAGGGGAGGGTTCCTAACCCTGCTCTGATACCAACTGAGAGATAGTAGGGTTGATATTTCTGTTGTGAAACATGAGGAGCCAAAGCAGTGTTTTTTCTTCTTAGAAGGCTGTCTCCCATCCCTAGCCTGTCCCGCTCTCCTGCGTGGAGGTAAACCCTATTGCAGATGCCAGTTTTTTTTCTTTCCCACTCAGAATGTACGTAATTAATTAGACAAGAGCTATGTTGGAACATTCCATTTTCAGGTCTTTTAGATCTTGCTGATTCCCCCCCCCCCCACCCTACATGGGGCTTGAACTCATGACTCTGAGATTGAATCTCATGTTCTACCAGCTGAGCCAGTCATGTGCCCCTAGATCTTGCTGATTTTATGTCTACGTATTCTGTTGATGACTGAGAGAGGTGCTTTGAAGTCTCAATGTAATCGTGGATTTGTGTATTTCTCTTTTCAGATCTTGATACTGCTTTATGTATTTTGAAGCTATGTCGTTGGAAGAAATACACATTTAGAATTGTCTTCTCGTGAATTAACCTCTTAATCATGATGTAATGTCCCTCTTTATCCCTAGCAGTATTTCTTATTCTGAAGTTTATTTTGTCTGATGTTAATATAGCTACTCCCAGCTTTTAATCAGTGTTTGCATGGTTTATTTTTTCCTATCTTTTTACCTATAGCTTATTTATATTTATTTATTTATTTGTTTGTGTATTTTTACGTAGGTTCCACACCCAGCGTGGAGCCCAGTGAGGGGCTTGAATTCACTACCCTGAGATCAAGATCTGAGCTGAGATAGAGTTAACCAACTGAACCACTCAGGCACCCCTTTATGTTTTTATATTTATTTTTTATTTTTTTAAAGATTTTATTTATTCATTGAGAGAGAGAGGGAGAGCACAGAGGGAAAATAAGAGGGAGAAGCAGACTCCTCACTGAGCTCGATCCCAGGACCCTGAGATCATGACCTGAGCAGAAGGCAGATGTTTAACCACCTGAGCCACCCAGGTGGGGGTTTCTTGTAGACTGTATGTTGGGTTTTGTATTTTTATCTAATCCATCAATGTCTGTCTCTTAATTGCTATGTTTAAATCATTTACGTTTCATGTTATTATTGGGATGGTTGGATTAAAATCTTCCATCTTACTAGTTGTCTTCTGTTTTCTGTTTGCTGCATACGTTCTTTCTTCTGCCTTCTTAAACATTTTTTTATCTAAGTATATTTGATATGCAATGTTAAATTAGTTTAAGGTGTGCAACATAGTGATTCCACAATTCCATGCGTGCTCTTGCTGTAAGTGTAGTTACCATCTGTCGCCATACACTGCTACTGCAGTATTATTGACTATATTTTCTTTTTTTTTTTTTAAGATTTTTTATTTATTTATTTGACGGAGAGAGACAGCCAGCGAGTGAGGGAACACAGGCAGGGGGAGTGGGAGAGGAAGAGGCAGGCTCCCAGTGGAGGAGCCTGATGTGGGGCTCGATCCCACAAGCCCTGAGCCAAAGACAGATGCTTAATGACTGAGCCACCCAGGCGCCCCTATTGACTATATTTTCAATGCTGTACTTTTTTTAAAAAGATTTTATTTATTTGAGAGGGGGAGAGAGAGAGAGAGAGAAGAGCATGAGCGGCAGAGGGAGAGAGACAAGCAGACTCCCACTGAGCATGGAGACCTACTCAGTTGATCTCACGACCCTGAGATCATGACCTGAGCTGAAATCAAGAGTTGGAGGCTTAACTGACTGTGCCACTCAGGCACCCCTATGCTGTACTTTTTATTTCTGTGACTTACTTAATGACTGGAAGTTCGTACATCTTAATCCCCCTTCACCTCTTTTGCTCATCCCTTTACCCCCTCCCCTCTGGCAACCACCAGTTTTTATTTATTTATTTATTTATTTATTTATTTATTTATTTATTTATTTATTTATTTATATTTTTATTTATTCATTTTAAAGATTTTTTTTTATTTGACAATGAGAGAGGGAACACAAGCAGGGGGAGTGGGAGAGGAAGAAGCAGGCTTCCCGCTGAGCAGGGAGCCCGATGCAGGGCTCGATCCCAGAACACTGGGATCATGACCTGAGTGGAAAGCCGACACTGAACGACGACTGAGCCACCCAGGTGCCCCACCAGTTTGTTTTATGTATTTATGTATTTATGTATTCATTTTATGTATTTATCTTTTTTGTTGTTATTCGCTTGTTTTGTTTTTTAGAAAAATGAAATCATATGATATTTCTTTTTCTCTGATGGACTTATTTCACTTAGTGTAATCTTTCTAAGTCCATCCCTGTTCCTGCCTGCTTTTGGTTTGAGTATTTTTTAATGTTTTATTTCCACTATTGGTTCATCTATACCCCTTCTTTTAATCTTTTTAAAAAGTTTAGTGTTTTTTTTAAGTAACATTACATTATTTCACATATAAGAAATTCACAACTGTATAACTCCCAATCCTCCTGTCTCTGTGCTTTTGTTGTCATACATTTGACCGTTATTTTTTTTTTTTTTTTAAGATTTTATTTATTTATTTGAGGCAGGGGGAGAGGCAAAGGGAGAGGGAGAAGCAGCCTCCGCACTGAGCAAGGAGTCGGATGCAGGCTGATCCCAGAACCCTGGGATGAGGACCCCAGCTGAAGGCTGAAGGGAGAAGGCAGAAGACACTCAACAGACTGAGCCACCCAGGCTCCCGTCATACATTTTACTTTTATATATGCTATAAATCCACAATTCATTGCTACTGTTTTTACTTGAGGCAGTCAGTTATATTCAAAGCAAATAAAAATAGCCACCCAAAAAGTTTTTTTTTTTCCAAAAAGTATTTTTTTATATTTACCTCAGACCATTTATATTATCCTGCAACTCTTGGTGGCTCCATTCTTTTTTTTTTTTTCCACTTTTTCCCACTTTGACTCTTATAGTTTTCATCTCTCTGCTGAAATTTCACATCTGTTTCTGCATGCTGTCTAACTTTTCCATTAGAGCGCTTAATGTATTAATCATAGTTATTTTAAATTCCTTGTCTGGTAGTTCCAATAGCCGGTCATCTCTAAGTCTTGTCCTGTTGATTCCTTTGCTTCTTTCCTTTTTTTTTTTTTAAAGATTTTATTTATTTATTTATTTAATTTATTTATTTAGGGGGAGAGAGAGAGTGCATGTGGGCAAGAGGAGGGACAGAGGGAGAGGAGAGAGAGAATCCTGATTTGACTCCTTGCTGAGTGCAGAGCCTGACACAGGGCTTGATCTCACAACCCTGAGATCATGACCTGAGCCAAAATCATGAGTTGGATGCTTAACTGACTGAACCACGCCAGTGCCCCTAATTACTTTGCTTCTTGATAGTGGGTTCTCTTGCTTTTTGTTGTGTTGCTTGTAATTTATTACTGATTGCTATATGTAGGACTTAAAACTGTAGAGACTGATGTAAGTATGTATTCTTTTGTTAGGTTTAGTTTGGGTTTCCAGTCAGTTAGGAGATGAGTTGGGTTTGGGTTTTGTTGTTGTGGTTACCTTAGGTGCACACAGGGCTTCAAATTCCTCAGGTTAAGGATTGGTTTGCTGAAGGGAGGGCTTTTCCCCAATGTTTATACTGTACCCTCAGCTTTAAGTCTTTCTTTTGTTGCTGGGTGCTTGCTTACCTGGTGGTGGGGAGCAGGGGTTCTCTGTTGTCTTGGTTCAGCCTCAGTGTTAGGCCCTGTTTTTCTAGGTCTGGGTGTAGATCTTTCTGGTGATCCTGCCCTTTGGCCCCTAACGTAGGATAGCCACTTCTAATGGTCGGGATCAGAAATTCCTGCCTTTCCCCCAGGTGTAAAGGGTTGTTTTATTTTTCTTTTACCCTGCTGCAGCTGCCTTGGGAGTGACAAGGTTTGCCACCCTTTCCCTGGGAGTGTAAGATTTTTATTCTTTAGTAAAGGGACTGGATGGGCCTTATTTTTCCAAGAGTAGTGATTGCTTTCCTTCTCCAGACTAGCATTACTGAGAAGCTATCTCTGGCCTCCTGCCTAGTATTTTTTATGAACGTGCAATCCACTGAGGTCTGTGGAGAAAAACCTCTGAGTGTCTGTGCTCTTGCTAACCCATACAAGACCGTTAGTAATTCATTAAAAATTGTACCCTAGTTCTTCTTACTTGCCTGTGTGTTGGTCCCATCATTATCCCTCTGCCACAGGTGAACCAGAGCTTGCATCTCTCCATGGAGGTCCTGTTTTTCCTTAAGTCCGGTAGATTGCCCTGTAACCTCAGCTCTCTGATGGCTTCAAGCAAAGTTATGGTTTTGTACATTATTTGGCTTTTTCTTGTCATTGGAGTTGGAATGATGCTTTTCTCAGCTTTCTACATCCCTAAATGGAAGTTAGATATCAAGGCAACTCCATTTTATACTAAATTTTCCAGTGAAATGAATTTCCCTCTTTATTTCCCTGTGGTACTGTGATTAAATAAACATCTGTTCTTCACTGTTTCTAGACACAGCTCCTATAATTTCCTATGTAAGAGCCATAGGGGCATTTTCTGTTGTAATATTTGCTTTTGTTCTCAATTCCTGAAATACCCCAGGGCAATGAAAGTGACTTGGGTGTCTTTTGTTATTTATATAACAAGCCCTTTACAACCCACCTCTGAGTTTATGTTAATGAGGTGATTTTTGGAAAGCATCCAGATCTTCTCAGGATGGGGGCTAGTTGCTAGAGGAACCAACGGTGTGATTAGGGGATTAGAATTTTCAGTCCAGTCCACCTCTGGGCGGGAGAGAGAGGCTGGAGATTGAATCAGTCTAATGGCCAATGATTTTAATCAGTCGTGCCTTTGTAATGAAGCCTCCATAAAAACCCCAAAAGGACGGAGTCTGGAGAGCTTTCAGGTTGGTGAACAAGTGGAGGTGCTGAGTGAGTGGCTTGCCCAGAGAGCATGGAAGCTCTTCCCATATGCCTTGCCCTGTGCATCTTTTCCATCTGGCTCTTCTGAGTTATATCCTTTAATAATAAACTGGTAATCTAGTAAGTAAACTGTTTTCTTGAGTTCTGTTAGCCACTCTAGCAAATTAATTGAACCCAAGGAGGGGGTAGTGGGACCCTCCAATTTATAGCCAGTCAGTTGGAAGCCCTGGTAACAACCTGGACTTGTATTTGGCATCTTAAGAGGGGGCAGTTTTGTGGGACTGAGCGCTTAACCTGAGGGATCTCCAGGTGGATAGTGTCAGTGATGCAGTTTTGGAATATAGGTGAGGTTTGATGGGGTGAGATCTGGAGCCAACAGCTAAGACAGAATTCTTGAGATGTCTTTGGTGCAAAATGCTGATTTTATTAAAGCATGGGGACAGGACCCTTGGGCAGAAAGAGCTGCCCTGGGATTGTGAGGAGCAATTCATTATATACTGGAGTTGGGGGAGGTAAGGGAAAAGGCAGGTTTTCAAAAGATCTTTCTTCCTTCCTCCCTCCCTTCCTCCCTCCCTCCCTCTCTCTTTCCCTTTCTTTCTTTCTTTCTTTCTTTCTTTCTTTCTTTCTTTCTTTCTTTCTTTCTTTTCTTCCTTCCTTCCTTTTTTCTTTTTTCTTTCTTTTCTTCCTTCTTTCTTTCTTTCTTTCTTTCTTTCTTTCTTTCTTTTCTTTCTTTTCTTTCTTTTCTTTTTTTCGATTTCATCTATTTATTTGACAGAGAGACAGACAGCCAGTGAGAGAGGGAACGCAAGCAGGGGGAGCGGGAGAGGAAGAAGCAGGGTCCCGGCGGATCAGGGAGCCCAATGCTGGGCTGGATCCCAGGACTCTGGGATCATGACCTGAGTCGAAGGCAGACGCCTAACGACTGACCACCCAGGCACCCCTCAAAAGAACTTTCATATGCTGAAGAAGACCTACAAAATACCCGAGGCCTTGCCATAGTTAAGGTTGTTTTTTCCTCTAGTGAAGCATTAACATGAAGATAGTAGGGAGCTTCCTGGACGAACATTATCCTCTGCCTGCCTCAAGTATTTGTTAATGGGCTGCGGGTTATAAGGACATTTAATTTTATCTACGTTTCCTTCTGGAAGTTAGGTTATTGATAAGAATGCTTTTTTTCTTGTAAATCACTAAGGCATTTGTAAACTAAGGGAGACTCTTGCACTGCAGGACTGTAATCTTTATAAATTAACCATTTGTTTTTCCTTCCCTTAGCTTTAGGGCAGCCAAGAGTGCTGAGGAATGTCACGTATATCCCACCTTGGGGATGGGGGTTGTGGGGTGTCAGCTTGTGCTTTGTCCTTAGCTTGCCTTCTGCTCTCCCTCATTATCAGAATTGTCTGGTGGTGTAGAATTTTTTGATGTGTAGAAAACCCATACATCTGGTATCAGAGGTCCAAAAAGAATATTTGGGAGCCCCAGCCTCCTCTCCCCATCTACCTAGGGTCTGGTAGAATAGAGGGGAGGCTGAAGTGGGCACCGGGACCAGGTTTCTCTGCTTGACTCTGTGTTGAGTTGGGTGGAAAAAGGCAATCTAGGTCTCTCTGCACTTGACTCATGTGAGAATATAGGCTCCTCTGCTATTTCCAAGTTTGTTTTTATGGTTGCCTTGGCTCACCTGACACGTGAAAACAAGTATGTACCCACATGCCTGTGCCTGTATAGGGAAACCTGCATGGCTTGGTGCCAAGAGTGAAAGGAAGAGTGGTGCTGCCTTAAAGCCAGGTCTCATCTAAGCAGAGGTAGGCTGGGAGTAAGGGGACGCTTGCTAGTGCCCCAGAGGAGTTTTTTCACTTGATCTCCAGTCCATACCCTGGCAGGGGACTGGGACAGGTAAGGCAGGAGTTTTGGATGGAGCTGTGGAGACTGAAGTTTTCCCTGAGAACTGCCTACCCTTGAGTGGCTGTGGTTCCCTCACTCTGGGCTCTGTGAGGTAAGGTTCTGGCACTTCCATCTTTGTTGAGTAGATGAGAGGCTTCTGGGAAGATGATGTACTGATCTCATTCTTTCTTTCTTTTTTTAAAATTTATTTTAATTTATTTTTAAAGATTTTATTTATTTATATGTCAGAAAGAGAAAGAGAGCACAAGCAGGGGGAGCAGCAGGCAGAAGGAGAGGCAGAGGCAGGCTCACCGAGCAGGGGGCATGATGCGGGCTTGATCCCAGGACCTTGGGGTCATGACCTGAGCCGATGGCAGATGCTTAACCGACTGAGCCACCCAGGTGCCCCTGATCTCATTCTTATCCCTGAAGTTATCTCTGTGACCTTAAAAGACTGATTCCTGGGTGGGAATTGTATAGCTTACAGGATTCCTTTATCCAGAAGATGAGGTGGGAGTAAGTAGGTGATCTGAATTCCTGATTACTGGGGCGCGGGAATTGAAAGAGGGAGGAGGTCATGCTGAGTGCAGGTTCAGGAAGGTGCTTGTCTTTCTCTGACAGATTCTGGGTTCTTCATGTATAGGTTGTTTTAGAATCTAACTTCTTTGAGGTTTCTGGACTGGCCCAACTCTAAACCAAAAGTAGTAGTGTGTGCCATCTCCCTACAGGTTGCCTTCTAATGCCAGGTCTGTGGATAAGAGAAGCCATGTAGCTCTGATTGGGTGTCGAAATTCCTGGGTCCTGTTCTGGGAGAAGCTCTTTTCAACCCCAGATGGTAGTGAGGGGCATGCTGAGAAGGAAAACAAACTGATAGCTGTCAAGTCCCAGGTGAGGGTGCCCTCTGGTTGTTCTTTCTCCATCAGGTCTTAATTATGTTCTCTCTCTTTTCTGGGCACTTTGGAAAAAGAGATGTATTGAATGGGCAAGCAGCAATGTAGGAAGTAAGATTGATGTTGTAGACACAGCAACACAGGTGTGTATTTTCATGAAGGTCCTCTCCTTATTCTAGTCTTTGCAATGGCCCTGGTCTTAGCATCTTCCTAGCCCTTCCCACTACCTGCTCATGTTCTTTGCTGGCCCGAGAGTAGCTACAGACTTGTCCATGTGTTGCTGAATACTGCAGAAGTTCCTGTTTATGTTTGGGTGGAGGTGAGTGGATGTGGGCAGTGAGAGGCCTGTCAGGTTGGCTAGGGCTTTGAACCCGGTAGTGGGAGTCTGGTCTTTGCAGGACAGGTTTGTAGGTTTTAAAATGGTTAAGACCAGACCAAAACCTGCACCTCAGGGAGAATCCATGCTATGGATAAACCCAATGCCAACCTAATCTCAGTATCAAGCCAAGTACCTCTTGTTTAAAGTTGCCGTCAGCTGACTTCTCACAGTTATCTTTCTTGGGAGCAGTAGGTGTTTGTCTGCCTCCATTTATTTCTCTGTGTCCTGTGGTAGAAGTGGATACAACCTCATTATATTTAGGTCTGTGTGTAAGGCATGCTGTTCCTACATAAGAGGTTGGCTTTGCAGTTCTAAATCGGAGACTCACCGGCTTCTGCCCTAGACTAACATACTTCTATTCTTTGATGTTCTTTGCCAGGCCACAGTAAACACAAGTGTGAAGGAAACATTTGCCATGGAAGCCAGGGAGCTGGAGAGCCCCACACCAACCTACCATCTCATTCCCAAGGCCAGCCAGCCCACGGAAGAAGATGTCAGCATGCAACCTCAAAGGACCGCAGAAACTATGCAGCTAAAGAAGGAGATCTCGCTGTTGAATGGGGTCAGCCTGGTGGTGGGCAACATGATCGGCTCAGGAATCTTTGTCTCACCCAAGGGCGTGCTGGTATACACTGCCTCCTATGGGTTGTCGCTGGTCGTATGGGCCATTGGTGGGCTTTTCTCCGTTGTTGGTGCCCTTTGCTATGCAGAGCTGGGGACCACCATCACCAAGTCTGGGGCCAGCTATGCTTATATTCTAGAGGCCTTTGGGGGCTTCATTGCCTTCATCCGCCTGTGGGCCTCCTTGCTAATTGTTGAACCCACCAGTCAGGCCATCATTGCCATCACCTTCGCCAACTATATCATCCAGCCCTCGTTCCCTACCTGTGATCCCCCGTACCTGGCCTGCCGTCTCCTCGCTGCTGCTTGCATATGTAAGTCTGGGGTTTAGCGGGGGAGTATGTTGAGGGTGTGGATTTCTTTAATAATGCTAATGGTACCTGATATTTAAACACCATATTTTGCTTTTGGGGGGAAGAGAGGCATCTTACCTTTTTTTTTTTTTTTTTTTTAAGATTTTATTTATTTGAGAGAGACAGAGCACGAGCAGGGGCAGTGGGGAAGAGGGAGAGGGAGAAGCAGATTCCCTGCTGAGTGGGGGCCTTATGCGGGACTCAGTTCCAGGACCCTGGGATCATGATCTGAGCCATAGGCGGACGCTTAAATGACTGAGCCACCCAGGTGCCCCACATATTACCTTTTGAAGAAGTAATTTTTCACCTAAGTCATTTAATCCTGAAAGATAAGTAAGGGTAAAGGTTACGGATGAGAAGTTTGAGTCTCTTTGTGGCTTTTGGTGCCTCACATTCCTTCTACTGTTGACTGTTCCAGAGTTCTCTTCCCCAGTCTGTGTGACAGGTTGATGCATGTCTTTCATTTGTCTTATCAGATGTTTTGATTGGAGTCGACATCACCAGTTGTAACAACCCAGAACAAACCATCAGTGCTGAGGACTTTATTCTGCTTCTCAAAAATAAGTCATTTCGCTTCCCAGCTTTTTATTTTAAATCAATTTAGAGGCTGAGGAAAGAGGCTTCTCTAGATTGTTGGGGTCCCAAGGTGTTATCCCTCAGCCCATAGGACCACTGTTTCCTACCACTCTTTGCAGCCCATTGGAAGCAGCAGGCACCACACCAAAATGGCTTTTTCTCAGGTGTTTCTCAGGTCTCCAGGTGTTTCAGATTTCTTTCTTTCTTTCTTTTAAAGATTTTATTTATTTTGGGGGGAGAGAGAGAGGGAGGGAGGGAGAGAGATCACGAGCAGGGGGAAGGGTAGAGGGAGAAGCAGACTCCCCGCTGAGCAGGGAGCCCTATGTGGGACTCAATCCCAGGATCCTGGGATCATGACCTGAGCCAAAGGCAGATGCTTAACCAACTGAGCCACCCAGGTGCCCCATATTTGGGTTTCTGAGGACAGAACCTGAGAGATCCCGATTGATTCCTCTTTATTTTCCTTTTTTTTCGCTTGAGGTGGTAAGGAGGCATTCTGTGTGAAATCGCTGAAATGAGAGAAGATTGCTGTGAATTTACCCAGTCTTGTAGAGCTAGTGTTTTAGCTGAGAAGTGGCCCAGAATTCCCTGTGTTCCTTAGCACTGTTCTGCCAGGGGCACTTAATTATACTCTGTTCTTTCCATATCTCTGCTTGCAAAAGCTTTGGCAGTATGTGTAGTTTATCCACAGTGTTAAAAATAGACTGAGAGTACCTTGGAGTTAGCAAAAAAGGATTGTACGGTACACTGTGCTTCCTGACTTTAAGGAATTTGTTAAAGACAAATGTTAAAGGGAACCCCTCCACATGTAGCCCCAGGAGGAGGGAAGGTGGGTACTCTGCTGTATGTGTGTTAGGGTCTGGCCGGAGGAACTCTGGCCTGAGTTCTCTAAAAAAAGAAGAATTCTTTGATTATAAAATGTGTTCATTAGGGAAAAGATGAACTTATCCTCAGATCACCCATAATCTACCGCCAAATAATGAACACCTTTAATAGTTAAATCATGTCTTCATTTCTTTCTTGTATAGAATTGGCATCGTACTTTGCATATAATTTTATATTCTGCTTTTTAAATTTAGTATGTCATGTTTTTTTTACCCTTTTCGTGGAATGTTCTTCAAAAGAAACATTTTTTAAAGTAGTGTCTTTTTATTACTATTATTTAAAGGTAATACATAGACATTATAGGCACTTTGAAAATGCGAAAAAAGAAAAATCACCCATAACTTAATTTTTTAATGTATTTTATTATTTTCTTTTTTAAAGATTTTTACTTATTTGTCAGAGAGAGAGGGAGAGAGAGAGAGCAGAAGCAGTGGGAGCAGCAGGCAGAGGAAGAAGCAGGCTCCCCACTGATCAGGGAGCCCCATGTGGGACTCCATCCCGAGACCCCAGGATCATGAACTGAGCTGAAGGCAGATGCTTAACAACTGAGCCACCCAGGCATCCTCACCCATAATTTTTTATTTTTTTAAGATTTTATTTATTTGATAGAGATAGAGACAGCCAGCAAGGGAGGGAACACAAGCAGGGTGAGTGGGAGAGGAAGAAGCAGGCTCATAGCGGAGGAGCCTGATGTGGGGCTCGATCCCATAACGCCGGGATCACGCCCTGAGCCGAAGGCAGACGCTTAACCGCTGTGCCACCCAGGCGCCCCCTCACCCGTAATTTTAACTCCCAGAGAACTATTGCTACTATTTGTGTGAAATACCTTCTAGTGTTTCTTTTTCTGTGCTTATCTCATTTTTTAAAAAGTACTCTTGAGATCATACTCTATGTGGTTTGTACAATACTTTAAAAATTTTAATATTTAATTCCTTTCATCAGATATTCTTAGAAAACATGGTTTAGGGACACATAAGTAGTTTCCTGGCAGTGTGGTAGAGTGGTTAAGATCATAGGCACCCATGCCAGACCAGGAGTGATTCTAGCTTTACCAGATATTTTTCCAGCTGTTAACCTTGAAGGAGTTAGTTAACTGTTGCCTAGGTCTTCTCATTTGTAAAATGGAAATGTCACTTGTACCCACTGAAAGGATTGTCGTGAGGAATACAATGAATCAATGCATGTACAGTACTTCTCTGTGTCTGGCATAGAATAAGTATTATTCTGTATTATAGTATTATATTATAATATATATTATATATATTATAATATATATAAGTATTATAATATTGCTGTGGGAATCTTTGTATATAAAGATTCAGAATTTTAGCATCTTTTTTTTTTCAGGGTAGAATTAATTATACGGGAGAAATAATCTATGTCTAAAGAAATAAACTGTTTTAAGTTTCTTCACCGTTACCCAGTTTCCTTCTAGAAGCTTTTGTGAGTTTGTGCTCTTATCTAAGCACTTGAGAGTGCCTCTGTGTTGGTCTCGTGATGGCCTTAGGGTGAATTCCAAGGATAACTGAGTCAAAGGACACCTCTATCTATAATTTTTCATCTACAGAAGATTTTTATTTGGTAAATCTTTTTTCCTTTATGATTTTCTCCATTGTTTTTGTTCTTTTGTCCTTATGAAGCCCCTCCCCATACCAGGAACTGCTCGGGGGTTTGTTTTGTTTTGTTTTGTTTTTGTTTTTTTCCTAGAACTGCTCTTTTCATTGGAGGAGAGACCTCACTTCTTAGAAGTGCAGTCATGGTTTCTGTAGCTTCTTTCATTCATAATGTACTTTTACCCAGATTACTCACCATTAGAATTCCTTCAAGCCCAGATCCTGGAAGCCCAGGCTTTTCCATAATTCATGCCTGCAGGTAGGAACTTGTCAGAGATGGGCTTAAGTCATAAAACCATATCCCGTCCTAACTGACAAGACTTTGGGGTTCAGCTTTTCTTGGAACTTAGGTGTAGAATCAGGCTGATGCATCATCTAACAAAGCTGGGATGTGCTGAAGGGAATCTCTTTGGGCAGGGGTGGCAGTGACGAAGCTTGGTCTTAAGAGACAAAATTGGTTGGAAGAAACCAATTAGTTCATAATTAGCGGTAAAAAACACAAAATCTGTGCTGAATCCATAGCGAAACTTAGGTAGGACAGGAGAATTGAGTTAGTCTTGAAATTAAGATAAGAGGGGTCCAGGTGGTTTTTTGGGAAACTGTTTACAGAGATTATAGCCATGCAAGCTAGACAAAGTTCCATTGTAGAAGAAAGGGCCCAGACATTCTCCATGTAACAGCTGCAGGTCAGAGCTGTAAGCTGGTGGCCCGTGGGCCAGATTTGACTCACAGATATATTTGTTTGGCCTAGTGTTGTAAGCAATTTTGAATTACTTGCCAACATTTAAAAACCAGGACCTTTCTGTTGAAAAATCAAAAGTTCTGACAACCTTGGACCCAGATTCCTTCCTGACACAATCATCTGCCGTTGCGTAGTTGTTGCTCCCTTTATTTATTTATTTATTTATTTATTTATTTATTTATTTATTTATTTATTTATTTATTTAATTTTTAAAAACGTTTTATTTATTTTATTTGACAGAGAAAGAGAGCATGGTGGGGGGAGGAGCAGAGGGAGAGGGAGAAGCAGTCTCCCCACTGAGCAGTCATGGTATCTATAGCTGATGTGGGCTGATCCCAGAGCCCGGATCTCAGAGCCCTGGAATCATGACCCGAGTGGAGCGGAGGGCAGACACGCTGAACCGACTGAGCCACCCAGGCGCCCCATGTGTGTGCTCCTTTAAAGGGAGCAACCAAGGGCACTTGGGTGGCTCAGTCGGTTCAGCATCTGCCTTCAGCTCGGGTCATGATCCCAGAGTCCTGGGATCAACTACCGCCTTGGGCTGCCTGCTCAGTAGGGAGTCTGCTTCTCCCTCTCCTTCTGCCCCTCTCCCCTGTTCGTGTTTGGGGGCTCTCTCAAATAAATGAAATCTTAAAAAAAAAAAAAGGAGCACACACACTTCAGTCTACTACAGCCCCCCACTCCCTCTTGTTTTATACCCAGACATTCTTTTTTTTTTTTTAAGATTTTATTTATGTATTTGTCAGAGAGAGAGAGCGCAGAAGCAGGGGTAGCGGTAGGCAGAGGGAGAAGCAGGCTCCCCGCCGCCGAGCAAGGAGCCCAGAGTGGGGCTTGTTCCCAGGACCCTGGGACTACAGACCTGAGCCAAAGGCAGACGGTTAACTGAGTGAGCCACCTGGGTACCCTATACCCAGACAGTCTTGCTTTTGCTCAGTTGCTTTACCTTCCTGGCCTTTTTTTTTTTTTTTTTTTTAAGATTTTATTTATTTATTTGACAGAGAGAGACAGCCAGCAAGAGAGGGAACACAAGCAGGGGGAGTGGGAGAAGAAGAAGCAGGCTCCCAGCAGAGCAGGGAGCCCGATGCGGGACTTGATCCCAGAACCCTGGGATCACACCCTGAGCCGAAGGCAGACGCTTAACAACTGAGCCACCAGGCACCCCACCTTCCTGGCCCTTGAAGGCATCGTTGTTTCACATCCTGGCTTTCCAGCGACACCCCAACCCTATTCCCAGGTGATACTGGCAGAGAGATCCTAGCAACTTTTTTGAATTTTAGGCTATCTTAGCTACTCATTGTCCTAGAACAGTGGTTTTCAACCAGAGGTGAGGTTGCCTCCCAGGAAACATTTGGCAAGCTTGGGAGACATTTTGGTTGTCACACCTCCTTGAAAGGGGTGCTACTGGCATCTTGTGGGTAGAAGCCAGGGGTGTTGTTGGGCATCTTATACAGTACAGGACCGCCTCTCAAAACTTGGACTATCTCGCCCCAAATGTCAATAGTGCTGAAGTTGAGAAACTCTATCCTAAAGGTGCATTCTATTCATATGTGTTCTGGGAGCTTGGAATCTTCTGTGGTGGGTGGGGCCTCAGGCTGACTGGTGTGGTTGGAGGCTCTTACTCACTTACGGGACTGCAGGGAAAATGGAAGCTCTTGAGGTCCATAGGTCCCTTCTCTGGCCAGGTGACCAGCAGTATTATTGGTAACTCAGGTGCCCAGATGTACTTGATTTGATTGTGAAAGGGTGATTTTTCTGTCTTAGTCCATTTATCTTTGTGGGATCCTGCCTGTTGTGTAGACTCACACATGTCATTCAAGAATATTTGCTGTGAAGGTTTCAGTATAGAAGTCATTCAGTGCTGACACTGGCATCAAAGCAGAGGCTTGCTCACTGCTGAGACTCCCTTTCCCTCAACCCCCAGGGTTTGTTTGGGAAGGCTGACAGTGAAGAGGAGCAGGAGGAGGAGGAGCTGGACCAGGAGGAGATGGGGGAGGGAGACGTCTAAAGGGGAGACTGGAGTGAAAAACACTGTATAATGCCTGAATAGCTTTCTGTTGTCTCTTGCTGTCTTGGACTCAGGCCTGGGCAGGGTTCTGAGAAGCAAGGGTATGCTCCCCTACTTTGGTCAGTTGTTGGCTATGGATAGACAGCTTTCATGTTCTAAAAGTGACATGATTCAGAAGGACGGGGTCTTTACCGTAGTATCAAAGACCCTGGAGTCTCCCCCTGTACAGAGCTTGAATGGTTTGATAATAAGACTAAACATGTGTATTTGTGTAATTAAAAACAAGGAGGATTCTTAAAAAGGCATATAATTGACATATTTATATGCATCCCAAGAGAGGTTCCAGATTCCAGGATTTCCATTTGGGAGGGTTTACGTTTCCCGGACTTGTGGAACATGTTTCTCCTAAAGCTGGTCTCTCCCCAGCTTTTTTCCTTCTCCCATCTTGTTGCTGTTGTTAAGGATTGCATTCCTCCGTCCTTGAGTGCCCCTTAGTAACACCCAGCTTGTTTGTGGGAGGAATTGGAAGGGTTCCTTCCTCCCTGTTGCTGTGGGAAAAGAGAGCCGTGACTGTCAGCGTAACTGGGACTATAGCTGCGGGTTGCCAAGTGATCTACTCATCAGAAAGACAATATGAGAGGCACAGTTTTGTCTTAGGGTGCGTGTATTATCCAGGATTAACTTGGGTTTCCAACACCTGAAAACCAAAAGCAGCATGGCTCAAATATATCGAAGTTTATTTCTCTCACATATTAAAGGTAGGCAATATGGGGCTAGTAGGGTGACTTCATAATTTTTCAGGGAGCCAGGTTTCTTCCTTCTGCCTTACTGCTCTGCCATCCTCAGCATGTGGCTTCTAGCTGGTGGTCCAAGATGGCTACTCAAGCCCGAGCTGTCAAGTCTGCACTGCAGCTGACAGGAAGGACAAAGAAAGGCATGCTCCACCCCTTCAGAGAGACTTCCTGAGGTCTTAATATAAATAAGAAACTTTGCTTACCTCCCTGGACTTAGTTACTTGGCCATACCTGCCTGCGAGAGAGGCTGGTAAATGTCAGCTTTAATTTAGGCAGCCCACGCTCTCGCTAAAATTTCTATTACTAAGGGAAAATGGAGGAACAGATATTTAAAGATAACTAGCAGTTTTTGCCACAGAGAGACTTTGGGGATTTGTTTCTGCTTTGGGATTGGGTGTGGATCTGCTATTTGAGTACTCCTTTCCCACCATCATGCGCCCAGAACTTGAAGACCCTCACATGGACCCCACACTCATTGGTGCAGGCTTTCCAGCAAGGAAATGAAATCCCTCCAGGAGAGGAGGGAAGGCTTGGATGTTGTAATTGTGGTAGTTTTATCTGAGCACCTGGCCTCCAGGCCCAGCCTTGTGCATGAGCTCTGATAGAATCTGTGGTGCTAGATGGGGATGGGAATTTGGGGAGGTTTGGAGGGGTGGGGATCAGATAGTGAACTGTTTCTTAATTAGAATCAGGAAAACATTCAGGGGACTTGGCTTCTGCTTGGTAGACTGTTCTTGGAGCTCTCTGTTCCCTGGCAGAGTTGAGAGTACAGTGAAGCAAGCAAGACTCCTGGGGCCAGCATTTAAGGATGCACTCGCTCTCAGGTTCTCCAAGTGGTCCTGAAAGTGAGTGTTTCCTTAAATTTTGTGCCCCAGGTGCCCTCCTCACCTCACCCTACTCCTGACCTTGCTCCCTGGCTGCATATTGTTTTAGATTAAGTAGTTTATTTTTTACTGAGGAAGAAGCATAAGTGCATGGTAAATAAGAGTGTAAAATAGTATACAGTGGAAAAAGTCTCTCTCCCTCTCCAGAGCTTTGGTCTTCTTCCCTAGAGGCAACCACTGTGACAGACTCTTTTGTATCTTTCCGACTGTCATTCAGAATGGGTTCTGCTGGGACTTCCATGAGGTGCCGCCTTCTTTTACTTACCCGCAGTCATTGAATTGCCATTGTGTGCAATATTTACTCCTGTGCCGAGAGGAGCAAGCCAGGGGGGAAATTTGTAGCAGGGTGGTGGGAAGGAGAAGGAGTAGAAGTGAGAGGGAGTGCCTGTTCAGTGGGGCTGAGGATTATGTCTGCTTCTCTCCCCCATCTTGCATCCACATCTTGTTGCTACAAGGCAGAAGCACAGTGAGCATAGCCAGGGCATTGTGAGATAGTCTCTTTCGTCATGTGTGGGTCCATCTTTTTGTCTCCCTCTCTTTTTGTCCCTTCTCTGTCTCTTTATCTCTGTCTCTTGTCTCTCTCTCCTCTGTCTTCTGTGTTCTTTCTCTGTTCGTCTTTTTCTCACAAACTGCATGGCCTCTCAACTTCTGCTTCTTTTCATAGTCCTGCTTCCTTCCTCTGTTTTCTTGTGGTTTTTGTTCCTCTATTACAAGGGCCTGAAGTGACTTTGACTTGCTGTATCTCCCCACTCTGCTACTGTTAGATAGATTCAGTCTCTTGGTACCCCAATCTGTGTTCCTGGGAAGGGCAATCGAATAGGCTCAGCTTGGATGATCAGCCATGGTAAGGGAGAGGGAACAAGTCCCAAGAAGGGGCCTGGAAGATACCTCAAAATTTGCTTACTGTATTGCACAGGGGTCTGTGGATTACGTGGCTATTAATTAGGTAATCCTATGCTAGCTGATGTAGGCTCAGCCCCACACAGCGAACTTTGATTAGCAGGGCAGCAGCATGCATTCCTTTGGCCTTCCCTCCCGTTTGACTATTGTCTCCCACTCCTGACTGACTAGTGAGCACCTGTGTCATTTGCCAGAGTACTATTCAGTGAAAACCCTTTTTTTTTTTTTTAAAGCTTTTATTTATTTATTTGTCAGAGAGAGAGTACGCAAGCAGGCAGGCAGAAGGAGAAGCAGGCTCCCCGCTGGAGCAAGGAGCCCGATGCAGGACTCAATCCCAGGACCCTGTGATCATGACATGAACCGAAGGCAGACGCTTAACCAGCTGAGCCACCCAGGCGTCTCAGTGAGTGAAAGCTCTTAAAGAGCCATGGAGCCTGTTTAGCCAGTGTTAATTTCCACAGGCTCTAGGCTCTCCTCCCATTTGAGTAGAGGAATGTCAACTTTCTGATAGTTGCCTTGCTCTAGGGAATTGGTGGTTAAGTGAAAGTCATCACCAACCAGATTGATTGATTCCAACCAGAGTTCATTGTTTCCCTTCCTTGCTTGGCAGTAACTTAATAAAACAATATACTTCCCCCCTCCCAATAATTTGTGGTCTTCTTGGGGAAGCACCACACAAATGCCCAAGGGAGAAACCTTCTTAAGACGGGTGTCCACATGAGTATAGCATAGATACTAATCTGTGCTGTGAAGTGGGAGTGTTACAGGGTTCAGGGAGAGACAGCTCGGTGAGGGGCTGGCTGGTATATTTGGGGAAGGTTTTACAGAGGAAATAGTGACTGAGCTAGACCTTGAAAGTGGGAGTTGCTGTTGTCTGTGGCTGCACAAGGAGGAAAGGATATTTCTTTTAAGTGTATATATGGCACCAGTAAGAAGAGAGTCTCTGGCTGAAGGAGAGAGTGCAGAATGGATAGGAGTAGATAGAGGTGGCTTGGAGGATGAGCCCAAAAGATTTTGTAATAATGTTTGAGTTTCACATAAAAGTTCTATTTTTGAGGGGGTGCCTGGGTGGCTCAGTCGTTAAGCGTCTGCCTGCGGCTCAGGGCGTGATCCCGGCGTTTTGGGACCGAGCCCCACATCAGGCTCCTTGGCTGGGAGCCTGCTTCTTCCTCTCCCACTACCCCTGCCTGCGTTCCCTCTCTCGCTGGCTGTCTCTATCTCTGTCAAATAAATAAATAAAATCTTTAAAAAAAAAGTTCTATTTTTGGAGTCTCGGGGCAATACTTAGCAGTGTCACTGTGGAGCCCCTTGTATTCTGTGTCCTCCTGTGGAGCCACTGTGTCACCGTGGAGACCCTTGTGTCCTCCTTGTGGATCAGAGCAGTCCCTGTTTAGCAGAGGTAAGTGGCTGGGACTCTCAGCACAGGGTCCAGATACCACTGAGGTCCATGAGGAGCTGGAAATAAAGCCAGCAGTATAGACAGGAGCCTGGGGAATGCCCAAGCAAGCTCATTTCTCCATGGACCTCACTGAGAATTAGGAGGTTTGGATAGAAATGGAGGAGGTGTTGGGGGAGGTGTTTATAAGCTGAAGAATTATGGTTGAGCTCTCTCAGCCAGTTTCCTCATCTACAAAACAGGAATAGGAATGTCTGTATTTTGCGGTTGTGAGAATTAATTGAAAGGATGTATGTGAAATTGTCAGGTATTTTCATACAAAACATTGTCTCTGTAATTCCTAGGTGACTTGCCACCTGCATTCAAACTTACCACATTTATTGATGGGCCTCTCTTGTGGCCATGGAAATATTTTGTGGCTTGGATGGTTTGGAACCTTGGGAGTCTGAGCAGGAAAGAGTGGGTGAAGTCCATTATTCCTGGGCCTGGGGGCAATTTCTAAAAAATGATTCTGGCTGTCAGAATTTATGAATATGTGTTAATGCATGCCTTTGTATTTGTCAACAGTGATGGGCAGATGGTGGATGTCCCTCCATTGCCTGTTCTTCTGGTTCTGACTGGTCCATTGGCCCCTTTGCTTTAAGGCAGACAGGGCAGAAGCAATGCTCTCTGTAAGGAGAGATTGGATCACTGTGCCCTCAGCTCAAGCCTGCCAGTGACTTATGTTTTTCCTTCTAGGTCTGCTGACATTTGTGAACTGTGCTTATGTCAAGTGGGGCACACGTGTTCAGGACACATTCACTTATGCCAAGGTCCTAGCACTCATTGCCGTCATTGTCATGGGCCTCATTAAACTGTGCCAGGGTAAGATGGGTCTGGGCTGGGAAGGAGGGTGATGACTCTGGGAGTTTGCCTAGATTTCCTAAGGAGGGCATGGGGAATCTTGGTTTTACTGATTAGCTCTTTCTGTGTATAACATAGACTGTCAGGGAGAGCAAGACATCTGTTCCTGGGCTTCTTGGGCCAGGCTGGCTTGGCCAACTGAACATGAGTCAGTCGCTCCCTCAGGGCTACTTTCCCTTTGTGGAGGCTGGGAACATTGCAAGAAGGCAGCTGGGAGCCCAGGAGTTTCTGAAACCTGGATCTTGTGTAATTGGGTCATAAATGTAACTGATGGGGATAGAGTGAGCCCTGCTTGGCCCTATTTTTGGTCTCTGACTGCCAGGCAGTGAGTAGGAAGACCTGGCCGTCCTTGAGAGGAGTGGGGTGGTGTGTATGTGGGGTAGATGGAGTGTAGAAATGAGTGGTTATTTTGCAGCCTTTACTTTTCATCTGGATTTGCTTTTATTTAACATTTGGTCTCAAAGTCAGCTCTCAGCAAAATATTAAAATAGTATGAAGTTGGCACTGGCTTTCCTGCATGTTGGCTTTAGAAAGCTTTTCATTCCTGAGTCAGAGTAGACTGGCAATGAGGGTAGACAAGGTCTCCTGAGCTCTTAGGGAAGTCTTGAAGTATCTTTGGCCAAGGAGATCTCAGTCATTCTCCAGATTGTCTGTCTCTAAACTCAGCTGTGTTTACATTTACCAGGGAGAGCCGAGACCACCATCTCAGATCCATTGGATTAAACACAAAATGGATTTGGAGTTCAGAAAGCTCTGTTTTTAAGTGTCTTAGCAGCAGGTCCAGTACCTTTGTGCACATGTTCCAAGTTAGTACAGCCAGCCACCTCAGTGTCCTTGAATCTTAGGGTCAAATAGGGTAGCTGAGTTATCCTCCTATCAAGATCTGTGCCTTAGAAAACCATTGCTATGTATGATGACTGACATGCCTGGGGCATGAAAATCTCTATCTTCCCTTCTTTTGCTGCATACCCAGCCCTTTTGACACATTGAAGGAATAGGTCTACTTTTTGCAGGAGGTGAAGGCAGGCTTCCTTTTAAGTCTGGATCTTGTTCAAAATCTCCAGTGTGTCCAGAAGGTCTCTCTCCTGGGCAGGCAGGTGCTGCTCCCTTGGCTTTCAAGTGTGTGGTCTCCAGAGCCCTCTAAGGAACATGACAGGTGCCTAAGCTAGCTCTCCAAGGGTGGAAGTGCCCCGGGCCTACCCCAGGCCTAGTGAGAGATAAGAAGACCCCAGTTTTTACACAGCCTGTGATTTCCTGCCATGTGCAACCGCAGCCCCTGCAAGTAGAGCAACAGAGTTCTCTTCATGAGAATGAGAAAACTATTTGACCAAATTGTGCAGTGGTTTTGGCCACAAGAGACAGTTCCACAGGAAGGCCTAATTGTTAATTAAAAATGCCTCCTTTATGTGAAACAGGGTTCTTTCTAAAAATAGGAAGAAGAGCTCTGGCCTACTATGAGGTCACTTGGAAATTCATTAGAGCTTTTCTGGAAAAGGTGTTATCACTTCAGAAGGCAGCCAGGAATGCCTTTGTTTTTCTGAGATTGTGTAGTTTTGCTAGAGGAATATGCACTTTCTTGAGGGGAATGGGTGGGGTGATAAAGTACAGGGAGAGCTGGTGGTGGTTCTTTTGATGTTAAATTATGTTTTTTTTTTTTTCTTCCCTCTACCTGCTTGCTTTTCCTTCTTTTCTTGACCCTCCTCTCTTTTTCCCCATCTTTGCTTCCTCTTTCTTACTGTTTCTCCCTGTTCTTCCTCTTCTTCTTAACCTTCCATTTCTCCCCTCCTTCTTCTTCCTCTTCCTTCTCCCTGAACCCCTTCCCCTACCTGCCTTTGCCCCCACAGGACACTCTGAGCACTTTCAGGACGCCTTTGAGGGTTCCTCCTGGGACATGGGAGACCTCTCTCTCGCCCTCTACTCTGCCCTCTTCTCTTACTCAGGTTGGGACACCCTTAATTTTGTAACAGAAGAAATCAAAAACCCAGAAAGGTAACGGTGGGATCACACTCTCACTTCTCAACTTGGCTGGAACTCCTGCTGATAGTGGGCACACTTGTCTTCTTCCCTCCCCTTTCTCTTTCTCCCTTCTTCTTTTCCTCTCTACTCCTCCTCCTCTAGCTCAGAGAAATAAGGGGCTCGGTTGGGAATGAATGAAGGTGGGAAAGCCCCTTGCTCCTCACCCTTGGGTTTACACTGGAGGATCCTCAAGGTCTTTGTTCAACTAGGCAGTAGCTGATGCAGCTGGGGCTAAGGTGTTACAACCTTGTACTCTGGTGCTGACATCGAAGCCTGGGGAGCCAGAAACTTACTCTGGGTAGTCAGGTTCCTAGCCTGGCCGCCAGTCCCTGGAGGACACTGTTCCTCCTCCTGTGGGACCCATTGGTCCTATTGTGGGAAGGGTCAAATATTGAGCCCCAGCTATCTTTACAGAGAACGGTTGGTCTCTCTCTCTGTTTCTCTCTCTCTCTCTTTCTCAGCAGAAAGGGACGTGGGATTCATGCCCACCTAGACCCATGTGGGAAAGAGGAGCCTGCCTCAAAGACTTAGAGCCAGGGAACTGTTAAATTTCAGAAAAATCCTGGGTAAACTTTGACTCCAAGGCGAGTTGATTCTAGGTAGATCTATCTCACTTGTCCTGACAGAAATTTGCCCCTGGCCATTGGGATTTCTATGCCAATCGTGACGCTCATCTACCTCCTGACCAATGTGGCCTATTACACAGTGCTGAACATTTCAGATGTCCTTGACAGTGATGCTGTGGCTGTGGTGAGTTCCCATTTGCTCGTCATCTTATGGTACTGAATGGCTCGGTTTCTTTCTGAAGCCCCTCCAGCTCTGCAGGGTGAGATGATGGGTCTAGGCCAGAGGGTGGGCTGCTCAGTAGTGACAGTGCTGAGTGACTCTGTGCTCTGTCCCCAGACATTTGCTGATCAGACATTTGGCATGTTCAGCTGGACCATTCCCATTGCTGTTGCCCTGTCCTGCTTTGGGGGCCTCAATGCATCTATCTTTGCTTCATCAAGGTAATGTGTTTCTGCTTTACCAATAACAGACTGCAGTATTTAATCTTTGAGGCTGTATAAGAGCTCTTCTTTCCCTTCTTTCTCTTGGATGTACTGTGTGTGTGTGTGTGTACACTGTGTGCATGCATATGCTGGCCTTTGTGCACACATTCGTATCTTGAAGCTCACACTTCCATCTGAGGCGATGACAGATTGGTTAGAGGTAGAGGGGAGGAAGGTTATAGCTTGGAGTAGAGAAGATTATTAGTGATCACTTGCTGTGTACAGGTATTGGTACAGGGCAACTCTGCCCTTCACTTCACAGCAATCACTGAAGCTGACCAGTAGGCTCTATTCTCCTCCCTGTGTAGAGACTTATCTATAAGAGCATTTCTCCTTCCTGTTGTTTCAGAGAAAGGAGCAGTTCTGCTTTTCAGGGCTGACTCTGCTACCTGGTTTCAGGGCCCCAGCACTACCCTTCTTCTTAGCACTTTGCTTCATCACTTGGCTCTTCTCTTTGGTGGATGTTCAGTAGGAGCCAGCTCTGCACAAGCTTCTCTCATCTCCGCTTAGTGAAGTCACAAAATAGCTTTTTCTCATCTCCCTTCTTCCTTACTGGACACACTTCTTGAGGGAATGAGCTGCATTTTGACAGTCACTCATTTTTCTAGCCATTATACTTTGACTTCTACTACCTAAAAAATATTCTTATTAAATGTACCTGTGACCTTCTTAGCCTGCTTTTACTCCTTATCCTATTGGACCCCTGAAGCAAGTGATGCCTACTGCCCTCTACTTCTAAAACTATTCCTGTGACTCTGTGATACCCTGATATATGAGAGGAAGACTTCTTTCCTGATTTCTCTTTCACTCATCATATAAATGTTGCAGTTCCCAGGGCTAGGAGTGTAATAGGCATTCAATAAATATTTTCTACATGAACAGGTAAGAGGATGAATTAATAAAAGAAGTAATTTTTTGTCCTATTTATTTTTCTTACTGGTTTCAATACCACAGTCCATGTACTTGGGGCCTCCGTAGGGTAACCAGAATAATTGAGAGATCAAAGTCTTGGAAAACAGTGTGGTGTCATCTTCCCTTACTTCAACCTGGTGTGGCCAGGGTTGCACTGGATGTGACTCTTAACAAGTTACCCTACCCAAAGATGGTGTTTCTCATAGCCTTACCCTTATTGATGCCTAAGACATTCCAATTGGCTCTGTCAGTCTTAAAATACTTACACAGTAGGTGCCTTTTAACCTCAATCAGCTATATTGTGGCATTGACAGGATGGGGGTGGGGATAGGGGATTCAGCGAATAAGAGTCTGGACCAGCACATAAGGGGACTGCAGTGATGTCGAGGTAATGCACAATTGTTTCTGTGTTAACTTTCGCTTTTTCTTTATTACCTATGTAGTTGTCTTTGGCTTTGTACTAGACACTTTTGGTGCTCCTGCACATTAGCCCCTTCCATGTTCTTCCACACTATCCCCTTTACCATGTTTCTTCTGTACCCAGTACAGATTATTAACCTGTGTGAGCCAACTCCCACCATCTTGCCCTGTGACCTTTCCAGATGCTATGATCAACTCCTGTGGCTCCATCTGGATGGCTCACAAGTATCTCAGTGCACTCAAAGCACTTGTGCTTTGTCTTTAGTTGTGATACTATGTGCTGTCAGTTCTCCTTGCTTGGCCTCTTTATTTTTCCCTTGGTGTTCACTCTCTTCTCCCAGCTCAGACATGTGCATGCATTCACACAGACATATATACACACTCACATACAAAGGATCACCAGATTTGACTGAGGTGGTCACATTTGTCTTGTTCTCTCTTCAGCCAGGGTGTCTGCTCTCATTCAGGCCTCCTCTCTTATGGGACAATTTATCACAGATTACTTTTTTTTTTTTTAGATTTATTTATTTATTTGAGAGGTGGCGGAGGGGCAGAGGGAGAGGGTGAGAGTCCCAAGCAGACTCCGCTGAGCATGGAATATGACTTGGGGCTCGATTCCAAATCAAGAGTTGGAGGCTTAACCGACTGTGCCACCCAGGCGCCCCACAGATTACTTTCTTATCTGGCCTTCTCCCTATACCCTGGCTTTTCCCTGCTTTAGTTGGCTTCCACCAGTCTCTCCCTGCTTTAGTTGGATGCCACCAGTCTCTGTGTCAGATCCTGTCAGGCCTTTACTTCATAGCCACAGCAGGCTCTCAGTGTTTGTTCAGACTCCACAGCATGGCCTCATGTGCCGGTTCTTCCCAGCTGTTTCCTCACACACCTTAACCTGGGACTTCAGGCATTCTAGTACCAACCTCAGGGAGGCCACCCTCTTTCACTCCTTCAAGCCTCTTTTGCCTTTGCCTACACTGCTTCCCACCCATCTTCTTACCTTCTGGCAAACTCCAGTTCTTCCCAGCCCAGATGTGGTCATCTCTTGTGAAGTTTTTTGTTCCCCCAGCCCACCCCCAAGCCTGGTGAGTGCTTTGTGCTCCATGATGATGCTGACTACCCTGGCTGGTAGTTATTTCTGTCTTGCTCTCTTTCTCAAACAGTAGGGCTCTTCAGGGACAGAGAGGAAGCCTGGGTTGTCTCTGAGCCCCAGGCTTGTCCTGGTGTATCATGTATCAGGAGCTCAGGGAAGATATATAGAGAGCACAACAGAAGGCTGGTGCCCTTCTTTAAAAAGCCATCGTGTTAAGTATGAAATATGTGGGATGGTAGAGTGGGGGTACCCCTGATGGAATGGATTGGGGTGGTAGTGAGTGATGACAGGGTGAGGCATCCATTGGGTGATGGTGGGTTTCATAGCTGAGGGGCTCGGGGGTGTCTGTGGCCAACAGAGGGGTAGGGCATTCCTGCATATCGTTGAAGTACCCATGGTTGGAGGTGGGAGATATCTGTGGGTAAAGCTGAGGGGTGAGGGTGGGGGTTGGGCATGCAGAGAAAACATGGGATACTCCTGAGAGACTGCCTCCTGTGTTTTTCTGGAGCTCTGAGCCTAGTTTATCCAAGTGAGGAGTGTGGCTACATGGCCGAGTGAAAGGATCATCCTGACATACTTATCCTTCTAGGTTGTTCTTCGTGGGCTCCCGTGAGGGCCACCTCCCGGATGTTCTGTCCATGATCCACATTGAGCGTTTTACACCCATCCCTGCTTTACTGTTCAATGTAAGCTCTGCTGGGGGAGTGTGGAGAATCGTAGTACTCCTGCTGACTTTATGAGATGACTATGGGTGGGAGGTATACTAGCTTCTTAAGATATTTCCCAAGCCTCTCAGTGTTTTTTATTTTTTCTTAAATTTTTAAAAAATATAAAAGTAAAATATAGTTATATGAGAGAAGGCAAATGGTACAAAAGAATATAAAAACGAATTTGTGAAATTTATTTTTTATTTATTTTTGAAAGATTTTATTTATATATTTATGTATTTATGTATTTAGAGAGTGTGAGCAGGGGGAGGGGCAGTGGGAGAGAGAATCCCAAGCAGACCCTGCACTGAGTGCAGAGTCCGATGCATGGCTTGATCTCACATCCCTAAGATCACAACTGAGCCAAAATCAAGAGTTGGATGCTTAACTGGTGGAGCCATCCAGGCACCCCTAATTTTTTTTTAAGTAGGCTCCATGCCAAATGTGGGGCTTGAACTCATGACCCTGATATAAAGAATCCCATGTTCCACTGACTGAGCCAGCCGGGTGCCCCTCCTTTTTAAAAAAAATTTAATTAAGTTATATTTAGAAAAGTCAGGCCAGTTGTATATCAACTACCTAGGGACTTCTATTCATATTCTAGACTTTATAGATTCCTTTTTAAAAAGATTTTATTTTTAAGTCATCTCTACACCCAACATGGGGCTTGAACTCACAACCCTGAGATCAAGAGTCACATGCTCCACTGAGGAGCAGCCAGGTGCCCCTAGATATCATAGATTTATATATAGTAGATGGTGCTTCATAGGTGCCAAGTATAATTATATACTGCTAAAGTAGTTATCATCAGGTCAACTAATCCCATTAGTATCAAGCTTCATTATTTAGTTTTGTACTGAATTTCTGAAATCTAAAGAGGGACTGATGATACTTCTTTAGTTTCTTTTTACCCCTAGAATTTTCCTGGCAATTATCACGTTTGTCTTTAACTTTGTTATTTTGTCAGAATAACAAAAATCATCTCAGTATAATGATTGGGATAGCATTGAATTTACAAATTTAGGGGAGATCTGACATCCTGTCTTTTAATCATCTTCTACCCCAGTTTTTCCAATACAGTCCCTCTTCTTTCCCCAGAATGGACCCTTTTTGTTTTAAATCCTTTGTTGATAATCTGGGTGATAAGATAGGTGGGGGAACTCTGTATTTTTGAAGTTTATGTGACCGTGTCACAGGACTCTAGTCCCCGATTTCTGTCTTCTAGGACGCTTTTGTTCCAGAGGGCAAATACTGTCCTCTCTCTCTTATCAGGGGTGTAGATCCATTTTGTCAGTCTACATTTCTAAGACCCCAGGACAGTGAGATGGTTCTGGAGGCATTTACTCAGTTTGTATGCCAGGTAGTTGAGACTCAGTAGTAATGGTATCTAGAGGACAATGTGATTCATATTGAGGTTGGCGCATCAAAGTGAGGAGGGTCTCACTCTTCTGCCATCAAAGGGGAAAGGAATCTGGCTTGTTACTAAAGTGCTTGCAAAAAGAAGGGAGGGGGAGGCATTGTGTGTAGGAAGGGCCCCCAACAGAAGAGGGAGAGATGCTACCTTGAAGGTTAATACAGGGAATAGAGCTGTCTGATGCCAAGGGGTCACTGAAAAGAACTGGAGGTAACCTGGTAAGCTAAATCATCAGTGAGTGGCAGATCTGGTGCTGATTGCTGGGTGGCTGGAGTCTCCTGGGGTGGCCTGGTGGTGACAGTGCCCACTTCTGCTTCCATCCCCTCCCCCTCCAGTGTACCATGACACTCATCTACCTCACTGTGGAAGATGTTTTCCTGCTTATCAACTACTTCAGCTTCAGCTATTGGTTCTTTGTGGGCCTGTCTGTTGCTGGACAGCTCTATCTTCGTTGGAGGGAGCCCGAGCGACCCCGGCCTCTCAAGGTCAGTGACTCTGGACAGACTAGGAGGGGTGGGCCATCTCCCCATGGTGACTTCTCTGTACCGTTCCCTCATAGCACTTTACCTAATATCTCACCTCCCTCCATTTCAGCTGAGCCTGTTTTTTCCCATCGTGTTCTGCATATGCTCCTTGTTTCTGGTGATTGTGCCTCTATACGGTGACACCATCAATTCCCTCATTGGCATCGGGATTGCACTCTCTGGGATTCCTGTCTACTTCGTGGGTGTTTACTTGCCCGAGTCCCAGAGGCCAGTCCTTATTCGGAATGTCCTGGGTGAGCTTCTTTGCCTGTTACTCACGGCGTGTGTGTGTGTGTGTGTGTGTGTGTGTGTGTACGTGCGTGCATGCACGCACAGATGCGTGCAGAGGTGGGAGTGGTGGCTAACAGCTTCCCCTATACTAGTGATGTGCTGGAGACCATGAGACCTGGTTGCTCCACATGACTTCTCCCCTTTTGATCTTGACATGAGCACCTTAGTTCTAACTTGAGTCCTATTTTTGGGTTAAAACACTCTCTTTTGAAAGTGCAATCTATGTGGGAAGATGAGGAGTCATGCATCACTTTCTGGTTGGGCATGGAATGAGGAGAGTGAGGCTTGCTGGGGTAAGAGGCAAAGCCTGGCACAGGATACCCAGGGAAGATAGGAGGGAGCCACAGATATGCTTTAATCAACTTTGGGGTGTTCATATTGATGATGTAGCTGTCAGCTTGCTGAATTCTGTTCTCTATTTTCCTTTAGCTGCTGTCACCAAAGTCACCCAGCAGCTTTGCTTTTGCGTCCTGACTGAGCTTGATATAGCTGAAGAGAAAAAGGTTGAGAGGAAAACGGACTAGAGGCCAGAGGTGATGTCCCTTGAGGCCTGGAAGACCAGCCACAACCACCAAAGTCCAGATGACAAGACTGCAGGCCCAACCCTCTTATTCTAAAAGGGCCTGGTGGCCCACATTATATAAGGGGGGCTCAGGGCTGATGGCCTGCTCTGGTGGTCACTCTCATTGGTAAGCTATGGGAGGAGACTCAGGATCTGAGGCCGGCCTGAAGGTGGGAACTTTATAGAGGGTGGTGGTGGGGAGGGCTTGGTCAGGGGAATAGTTGTTTAGTTTTATTCCTGGTGAGTCAGTACAGCTTACCAAACACTTGGCGAACTGCACTGGGGGAAGAGGAAGTGCTAGCTTAATAGATGGGGCTGGTGGTTCTGAATTTATTTGCTGTTTGAATCAGGAGCCTCTACAAAGGGGTTGCTTTATGGGAAGGTTTCTTCTGATCAGGTCCAAGCACCTGACTCTGGAGGCCTGAAATGCTACCATTTCTTCCTCTGACTCAAAATCTTTCCCTGCGAAGACAGTTGCATTTCATTATTTATTGATATTATTTAATCCACAACACCAATTCTAGCAGAACACTGGTGTTCATTCATCTACAGGACGCAATAAGCTGATTGTGTTTCAAAACTCAAAGTACCCCCAACCGAGTTCCTCTGCCCTTAGAGGTGTCTCTGTGTGGTGGTGTGGGTCAGCCTCTGACCACAGATTTTTTTTTGCTTAGTTTTAGCACAATGTTCTGTTGAGTCTTAGCTGCATAGGTGAACTTTAAAGTTTTTTTTTTTTTTTTAAAACTCATGTTTTGGTTACACTTTTGTTAGTAGGTCACAGATTATAAGCACCTGGCTCAAATCAGCAAGGACACATGAACAAATTCATGAGTCAGAAGTCTGATAATACTGCTATTTTGAAGGATAATCCTTTATTTTACTTGAGACCTTAGGTCTTTATTGTAGATGATAGAAGGTAAATCTCTGGTTTTTCATATGAACTTAAGGAGGACATAAAACTGTTTCAGAATTCAAGTGGATTACCTGAATTCTCTTAGCCGTCAAAGGCTCAGAGAACATCTCATGGACTCAAGCCACCAAATTGCTTGTTTCTCTCTGTAAGGGCTGGTGTGAGGGACTGCTGTGCAGACCCACGCAAGCCCACCTTGGTGCTAGAAGTGGTCATTTTCCCTTTTCCGAAAACTCACACCAGACTGCATCTCTTCTGTCCCCGACACTGGGCTTTGTTTACACTCTGAACTGTCTTGGTGTGGATCATCAGGATAGTGCATTCCTGTCCTGTCTGCCTCCCCTTGCTGGAGGTCTGGTGGGCCTGCAGTCTCAGGAAGAGCTTGGTACTTGTGTGGACTTCTGTTTCCTCCCTGTGGAGATCAGAGAAGACTTTGGGAGACAAAGCTGCTTCAACCTCAGTCTGGCTCCTCAGCAGACTACATGATTGGAAGCAACGAATTCTGGTGCTCAGGGTGTGCTTTAGCATCCAGGTCAGGCCAGAGCAGGCTTGACCTAATGGATGTTCCCTCATGGGCAGCCATGGTTGCAGTGGACTGTACAGCTGCCCTTTGATGCCTCCAGACACTGTCATCCTGGGTCCAGAGGAACCTGCTGACTTGGCTCACCCCATGCCTGAACTTCTTATCCTTTCGGTTTAGAACTGGTCAGTGGTAAAGACAAGAACTATGAGGCCATCTCCCTTTCTGACCATTCTTTTCCACCAAATGGCCTCAGCTGCAGCCAGGGGAGTAACCTTGGCCATACTTGTTCAATAAAGGCAATTTAGGGGAGCATGATCACAGCTGCCTTGGGTTCAGGGCATGCATGGATGAGAAAATGAAGGGATATTCCTGTCATGGGTTGGGGATTTGCACAGCAAATTCCTTCCTGGCAGTAGGGAGTCTTATGCAAAGGCTGACTTGCTTTGAGTATGTAAACATGACTCCTGTCTGAGCCAAGATGGCACCTATCCCAGGGATCCTCTGGAGTTAATCCTTTAAGCAGAGTGTGCTTGTCTTGAGGATCCATGACCCAGGTTTTAGCTTTCTCCACTGAAGTAAATGACCAGCTAATCCCAGGAACTTGCTGCCCCCCAGTGGCTCCTGGGGGAAGCATGGGCCTCACACCCTAAGTGCCCCAGTACAAGCTTAGTGAGCCATGTCGACATATCCCCCTCTCATTACTGGATGGCAACCGCATTCTTCCCCTCTGTGCTGGATACAGACTTCACCCAGGAACCCTTCTGTGGGAGGGAAGCCAGAGACTCCCTACAGAACTCAAGCTTCATGGTGGAATTAAATTTCTGCAAGGTCTTTGTTGTTCGTCTCCTTCAATCCTTCTCCTGGTGTGCTAATCCCTCTTGTAGCAGGTACAGTATGTGAGGTTGTCAGCCCTTTAATGTTGGCAAACCTTAATGAGTACATAAACAGCAGTGAGCACATTATAAGGGCATGGAGTAGTTTTTAATCCTTTGTTTCTATGCCTACAGGAGACTAAGATGACTAGTATTAGACATAAATTGTGCCTGTTGCTTGCAACACTGAACTGTACCTTTGTGGATAGTTAGGATGGTAAACCAATAGTTTGTTGGTTTTCTAGCTGCAAGAGTAGAGCCTGAGTAAGTGAACATACAGAATTTAACCACTTAAGCAGGTTTAACATGTGGATAGGAACTAATGTAGGTGAAGACCCACAAAGTGAATAGAGTGAAAGAATGGGTGGAGGCAGATTGGAAAAATAGAGATACGACATATTAAAAGATGTAGGAAGAAGACATATCCCTGTGTACGTGATAGTCTGTGCCACAGGGCACATTCTGAATCAAAGGTTCTGTGTATTGTTTTCCTAGACCTGTGCTGTCCAGTTAACTACTAGCCACATGTAGCTAATTAAATTAAAATAAATTTGATTCCTCAGGTGCACTGATCATATTCCAAGAGCTGAGCCACATGTCGCTAGTGGCTTCCACTGCACAGTGTAGATACAGAACATACCCATCTTTGCACAAAGTTCTGTGGGACAATGTTACAAGAGAAGAATAAATGCCAACTCAGAGTTAAGACATTTGTGGTATGGAAAGAAGCAGGGTCAGGGTTTCCTTATAGGGAATCTAAGTTTTGGTAACAGAATTGGTCACTGTTTTTGGTGAGTGCTGTGAATAGTTGACCTTTCTCATTGGAAAGCTAAGTTTAGGATATGTTTTCTTTTTACTCACTTGCCTAAAAGTCCTTAGTGTCTAAGGTCAATCCTGAAATTCTGTCTCACTAACCCACCTCCCCAAATTTTTGGTGGAGGGTGGGGATGGGAGAGTGTGTACAGTAGGAAAACATGTAAAGACAGATCTGGGGCACCTGGGTGGCACAGTTAAGTGTCTGCTTTCAGCTCAGGTCATGATACCAGGGTCCTGGGATCGAGCCCTGCATCAGGCTCTCTGCTTAGTGGAGAGCCTGCTTCTCCCTCTCCTTCTGCCCTTCCCTCCCCCATGCTCTCTCTCAAATAAATAAAATCTTAAAAAAAAAAAAAAAAAAAAAAACCATTCAGATTTAAAAGGTTTTTAAGTAGGGGTGCCTGGGTGGCTCAGTTGGTTAGGTGGCCAACTCTAGATTTTGGCTCAGGTCATGGTTTCGGGGTCCTAGATTCCACTCCCCCCCCCCCCAGTCAGGCTCTGTGCTTGGTGGCGGGGGAGTCTGTGTGAGGACTGATCTCTCCGTCTGCCCCTTCCTCTTGCTCTTGTTCGCTCTCTGAAATAAATCTTAAAGTTTTCAAGAAGTTTTCTTGCTCCCTTTAATTTTTACTAAACATACATTATCACATTCATACATCCTGTTCTCCCTGGCACCACTGCCAAAGGAACACAGCAATCTTTACAACCATTATCAGTGCCAGGAAGCAGGGCAGTGGAGACAGCTATTAACTTAAAACCTCTCAGAGCTCAGGCAGATTCTACTTCCCTCTGTAATGGCCACCACTATCCCATCGGTGCTGCTATGAGGGACCCAGTGTAGCCCTTCTAAGTTCCCTCTATCAAAAGAAATAGGCTTTTAGTGGAGGCAGTGGCCTGGTGATATGGAAAAGCTAAATCTTAGTGCTGAGGAAACGAGTTTCTCTTCCACTTAACTGGCTTTTAGCACAGGAAGAGAATGGGAAAACCCCCAGACCAGGAAGCTTCACTTTTATGGCATTTTTCTCCCCAGACTGTAGAGTCACTTTTGATTGAGGCAAGGGGCCCTACTATTACTGAAAAAGACACACTCCTTTAGCACAAGTTTTCACTGGTGGGATGGTGCTGCTGGACATGCTTTTTCCTTTTGTGTTTAGCTAGAAAACCCAGGGATGTTACCAGGGTGGCTGAAGCTGCAGTCAGAGCCCTCAGGGGACATGACTGAACTTCACAGCTATCATAGGATCATCAGTCTGAATCCAGGTCATGGGGGCTGTCATAGCCAAACTCCTTCTGCACATCCAGAGGGTATTTGCTCCACATCTCTGGTCTGCTGTTGCCTCCTTCCTCTTCACTGAGGCTGTCGTATTCATCAGAGCCTAGAACGATAACAGGAATGGGCTATAACTGTTTGAGTTTCTAGGTGACCATGATAACCCTTTTCCATCTCAAAAAGGTTTGTTTTAAATTTTTTATTAATTTTTTTTGTTCTTCCTTCTAAAATACTTGTTCAGTAAAGAGAATTGGGGGGGTGAGAGCAATCCTGTTTCTACCACCTAAACCAAATCCCTCAACAACACTGGGAGTATTTTTTCATTTCTCCTGTAAGTACAGGATTTCTTTTTGTTATTATAGTTGTAGTCATACCGTAAACATAATTTCACGTCTGCCCCTATCCTTTTAACCATCACAGGTACTTCCCCAATAGAATATTCAGTTTCCCTCCATTAACAGACACCAAGAAATTCTTTTTGTTGGCACAAAGAACATAATCCCTGAAGAAACTGTGTCACCAGAATATCTTCTTGCTCTTTCCCCCAGGTACCATGTCTGTACTGCATCTTTCTCAAAATGTTATAAACACAGCAACTTCTTGAGAACTTATACAACTGATTTGTCAAAATCCTAGCCCTGCCCTGACTGGCAAACCTCTCCAATACCTTCTGTGCTGAAGCAGAAGAGAGACTGAACTAAGATGTTTCCCTTAATCCCAACCACTGAAGTTAGTGCAATATTCTCTTATTTTCTGGGGAGAGGATGACGTTTGTTGAGGTGAAGTAACTTCCCCAAGACCTACAGATAGGCAATGACAAGAACTAAGGATTTGAACCTAGGTTTGACTAACATTAAAACCCCAGCAGGTCCCCTGGAAGCACTAGTTCTTGGGGCTCCTATAGCTCCAAAGGCTTGTGGTTGAGCTGTTGGGAGTTCAATGGCAGAGAAGGAAAACCAGTTAAGATGTACGTGTTAACCGTGCTCACGCCCACCAGCCCCTTCCCATCTAGGGCTGCCATCCCTGTACCTCTGGACTCATCTCCATCAGTGTTCTCCTCTTCTGGATACTCATTGCGCCAGTTATTCTCACTGTTCTCATCATCATCATCTTCATAAATATCTTCTGGTTGCTGGTCATCATTCACCTGCACATCTCAACACAAACATGATATAAGTCAAAACCTCTAAGGTTGTCCTGTGGGGGAAGCTATTAGACCAACTTGGAAAAATGACTTAAGAGCACTGTGTGGAAAAGAGGCAGCCTAGGAGGTGGTCTGAGTCTGCTGCCCAAAAGGCTGTAGTAACCTTGGGCTACCAGAGTCTAGCTCAAGCCATCACATTCCTGGTGGGATAGGATGAACTCCAGAAGGGAACAGACCAGGGTGGAGAGAGACAGCTCAGAGCAGGTGTTGGCAGTGATCTTGAAACTTTTGAAGGACAGCCAGGTAGGGGAGAGATCATATGGATTACAGGTGATGCCAAAAACCAGAACCAAAACCCAAGTGTGGAGGGCACAGGAAGAGGGGCTATGCAATGGTTAAAGGTGGGTGCCTGACTGTGAGATTGTGGTTGCAATGCAGGTATGGCTAAGGTGCCTCTCCTCATTTTAGAATTTGTTTTAAGAAAAATGATGTCACGGGGTGCTTGGCTAGCTCACTCAATAGAGCTGCAACTTTTTTTTTTTTTTAAAGATTTTTTTATTTATTTATGTGACAGAGAGACAGCCAGCAAGAGAGGGAACACAGCAGGGGAGTGGGAGAAGAAGAAGCAGGCTCCCAGCGGAGGAGCCTGATGTAGGACTCGATCCCAGAATGCCAAGATCACGCCCTGAGCCGAAGGCAGACGCTTAACGACTGCGCTACCCAGGCGCCCCAGAGCTGCAACTCTTGATCTCAGGGTTGTGAGTTCAAGCCCCATACTGGGTTAGAGATTGCTTAAAAAAAAAAAAAGATGTCAGGATGTTAGCTTGCTTGCTTGCTTTTTCTCTTTTATAATTTTTACTTTGTTTTCATTCTTCTTTCTTTCCTTCTCTCTCTCTCCCTCCCTTTCCTTTCCTTCCTTCCTTTCTCTCTCTTTCAATATTTTATTTATTTGATGAGAGAGAGAGAGCGCGAGCGCGCGCACGTGCACACAAGCAGGGAGGCCGATGTGGGGTTCGATCCTAGGACCCTGGGATCATGACCTGAGCCGAAGGCAGAGGCTTAACCGACTGAGCCACCCAGGTGCCCCGAGGATGTCAGCTTTCTTAATCCAAGGTTTCCCCCCATTTAAGATCTGTTTTTTTTTTAAAAAAGCTTTTATTCCCATTCATGTTAAGAATTTCTGATTTATTTTGTCTTTATTATAAGCCCCCATATGTTTTCCCCTGAAAGTGGGTGTTTAAAAAAATAATGTTGCAAACCCTGTAGAAGATACTATTAAGAGCAAAAATTATCAGTGTAGACTGTCATTCCCCAAATTCCCTGCACTACACCCAGGTTCCTAGAAGGCATTTACAACAAATTTTTCCATTTAAACAAGGACAAGAAGAGCTAAGAACAATCTTGAACCCACTGGAGACAATGTGAAACACAGGGAAGCAAAGCACCCAGATGAGAGAATTGCTTAGGCTACCTCATGCCCCTCATCCTCACTGGTCCCCTTACCAGCTCCCACTCCTGGCAATAGGGCTGAACAGAGAGGATGTTCTCAATCCATCCTGGAGTGGCCATCTCCAAGTAGTAAATGTCGTACACATAGTCATCCTTCTGTTCCTCCTGATGCCCGATTCTTGGCCCATCCTCAGATAGAGTCAACCGTTCACGGATCAACTCTACGGAATTGCAGAGGATCACATCTGGGTCAGATGTCTGTAAAGAAATCAAGAGATGATAGATACATGATTCAAAACATGGATGTTCCAAAAGGAGGAATCTAAGATTTGAGTGAAAGAAGTCTCTCTACAGTTGTCTATGTTAGATTCAAGATTCTTATCCCCATGTCCTACTAGTCTCTTAATTAGCTATGTAATTAAAAAATTAACTATTTATAAAATGATTGTGTAGTTTTTCTTTTGATATAGACTTAAGATAGTTTTCTGCTCTTTTGTGCTTGACCAACATAAGACTAGCCTGAGAAGATCTCCCCTTAGGGATCTGCAGGCCCACAGCGGCACCTCTATGGCTGATCCCCAAATTGTCTCCATTGTGTGTGACCTCCCTATAGGGGTCTAAAGGCAAATCCTGGACTCTGATGACTACCACCACCTGGCTTGCCCACAATGATGTCTTTTTTTTTTTTTTAAATATTTATTTGAGGGGTGCCTGGGTGGCTCGGCCAGTTAGGAGGCTGCCTTTGGCTCAGATCACGATCCCAGGGTCCTGGAATTGAGCCCCACAACTGGGCTCCTTGCTCAGAGGGGAGCCTGCTTCTCCCATTCCCTCTGCTGCTCCCCCTGCTTGTGTTTTCTCCTCCTCTCTCAAATAAATGAATAAGTTTAAAAAAATTTATTTGAGAGAGTGCCAGCGAGTGCATGCCTGAGCAGGGGAGGGGTAGAGGGAGAGGAAGAGAATCTCAAGCAGACTCCCCTCCAAGCATGGAGCCCGAGTTGCGGGGGGGGGGGGGTGCGATCCCATGACCCTGAGATCATGACCTGAACCAAAACTAAGAGTTGGACACTCAACTGACTGAGCCACCCAGGTGCCCGATGATGTCCTACTTTTAATGACACTAGGAGCGGACTCTCCTATAATCCTGCTAGGAAGAACAGGTCAAGACAGATTGCCCCAGAATAGAATTGGCCCAGGGAAGATGTACTCCAGTGCCCCAGGCTGTGTCATCTGGAGAAGCACAGGTCAATTTGGAAACCCAGGGGACATACTGCAAATGACCCCTCTCCACAGGTTCATTAGAGCAGGCTGTGTGGCTCAAACCAGACACGGTACTGGGGATGGAGATGGGGTATTCCCATAGCCAAGGTATATAAAGGGAGACCAGACTTACAGGATGAAGGGAATTAATTCTTCCTTGCTCCAAAGTCAAAAGGAACTAGAGATGTTAGTTTTTGTGCACTCTTGACTAACCTCAAAGCTGTTCACAAGCAAAGTTCTGACTCCAATTCACAAGTCTCCCACCCTTAGTCCAGCAAATTATGCAGCCATTAAAATATTTACAAAGACTAGCAAACAGAAAAATGCCAGGCATAGAATTTGACTCTCAGAAGACAAGAAACCAATTTTATTCCAACTTTTCCTACCTTTGTGATAGGGGTGAAAGGGGTGATTTCCCCCTTGTTACTTTCCTGTATTTTTTCAAATTTACTACAATGAACATATTTTTATAGAAGAAAAAATTTTTAGTCTATGTGTATGCCCACCTATACTTTCAAGTATACCACATACAGCAGAGCATCGATATATATAATGTCTTGCCAGTCTTCATGATTATCACTTTAATGGTATAGTCAGTTGTATATGTAAATTTCTCAGACGTAACCTTTAGCCTCCATACACAATGCTGCAATGAATGTGTTTGTCTCCTGCATTTGAAAAATGGGGATAAAATACGTACCTCATAGGGTTTTCGTGAGCATTAAAAGAGTTAAATTAAAAGAAAACATAACAAGTACCTAGCATAGTACTTAATGCATAGCAATTACTCAATAAACCAACAGTAGCTCTTAATACCATAACTGCTGCTGCTTTTTTTTTTTTTTTTTAGATTTTATTAATTTGAGAGAGCGAGTGCGCGTGCACAGCACAAGCAGGGGGAGCAGGAGGGAGAGGGAGAAGCAGGCTCCCCGCCAAGCAGGGAGTCTGATGTGGGGCTCGATCCCAGCATCCTGGGATCATAGCTTGACCAACTGAGCAACTCAGGAGCACCCACTGCTGTCTGCTTCTTCAGAATTATTTCCCTAGAATAAATCCAGGGGGTAAGATCACTAGATAAAATAAAATGAACTTTTTTCACTCAAGATTTCCTATAAAGTCTCCCTGCAGTTGTCTATGTTAGATGAAGGAGTCAAATTAATGAGAAATGTACCGGGTGATTGACACTGGGGAGGGTATGTGTTGTAATGAGCACCGGGTATTATATAAGACTGATGAATCACAGACCTGTACCCCTGAAACAAATAATACATGTTAACTGAATTCAAATTAAAAAAAAAAATAAAAAAATTAATGAGAAATGTAATGTGGCAAAAAATGCTGTCACTATTTTAAAATTTCTTTAGCTGTTTGGATGGCTTTGGAATCCAAACAATAAAAATAAATGTAAGTAGTTTTAAAATAAGCCCCAAGCTATTTTTAAGATTGCTGATATGTAAAGCCATGCTGTTTTCCAATTGTGTACTATTTTAATCATGGCCTTGACAGCAGCGCTATCAACAACCTTTCCCCTGATAGTCTAGTAGGCATAAAACCCCAAATTTGCTTTCAGCTTAAATCCATTTTTTAAAAAAGTAATTACTGAGGGCAAACATTTTTTTAAATCTGTGATTAATTCTACAGTTGTGTTTTTGAATAGCTGTTTAAAAGACAATCCTGAAAAAAAAAAAAGGGCAGGAACTTTGTCTGGCTTAGTGAAGAATTCACAAGCAAAGTTTGCTACTATATCCTGTCACGCTGAATTTTAAAAGCATCTGAACTTATAGATCATCTATAAAATGTGAGAAGTGTTAAGTATTCTTTATTTAATATTATACATAAACAACACTAAAATACCTTTCATTAGGCAAAAGGCAACATTTTAGATGCAGGGAATTTTAACTGAATTGGCATTGCTAAGACCAAAAAGATAAAGTGGACACTGCTAGCTTATCTTCATCCCATGACTTTTAACAGGCTAACAAACACAACTTGAAACACAGCTGAATCTTGCTTTCTATGAGACGGTGAAGGGATTTCCTTAGTATTTACATATATAGTAACATAACCAGTTATATAAATCTAAATATAAAACCAATCTACAGGTTTAGAGATGGCATTTACCAACTCCGTGAAAAGCTGAATTATTACTGGGGCACCTGGCTGGCTTAGTCGGTGGAGCATGTGGCTCCTGACCTCTGGGTTGTGGGCGTGAGCCCCATATTCAGTGTAAAGATTACTTAAAAATAAAATCTTAAAAAAAAAAAAAAAAAGCTGAATATTACTGATCAATTGTAATCAAACGTCCGAAAGGGGAAAACGGTGACAGCACTTGCTGAACCAGAATTACTATCAAAGTTGAAAAAGCTGATCCCATTCATTTAACCACAAACCAATCTTATTTAAATCAGGGCTGTCCAAAGAAATATTTTTTTTTAAAGATTTTATTTATTTATTTGACAGAGAAAGAGCCAGCGAGAGAGGGAACACAAGCAGGGGGAGTGGGAGAGGAAGAAGCAGGCTCCCAGTGGAGGAGCCTGATGTGGGGCTCGATCCCAGAACGCCGAGATCACGCCCTGAGCTGAGGGCAGATGCTTAACGACTGAGCCACTCAGGCGCCCCTTAAATTTTATTTGAAAGAGAGAGAGAGAAAGCAGGGAGGACGGCAGAGGGAGAGGAGAAGCAGGCTCCCCTCTGAGCAGGAAGCTCAATGCTTAGCTCCATCCCAGGACCCTGGGATCATGACCTGAGCTTAAGGCAGCAGCTTAACCCATTGAGCCACCCAGGCACCCCAATAAGCAAACACTTTTTTATGTATTTACAGTTGTATTGCATTGTTGGGAAAAATCTGTGTTCACATCCTTCATCAGTTTATATACTAGTATTTGTTACAAAACTGAATGAGCTCTCTGGTTGACTTGATTCCACTCAACACTGGTTTACTTTTAAAAGGTATTTGACTGGTAACTCATGAATCATTAGTTTTGGTAAAAGATGTGGCCATAGTCATCATGCCCAAATAGTTATCCAAGTATATTAGCACCACGATTAAATATTTTTTGCTTGACAAATTCTGAATTAAAATTTCAGGTTTTTTTTTTTAAAGATTTTATTTATTTATTCGACAGAGATAGAGACAGCCAGCGAGAGAGGGAACACAGTCAGGGGGAGTGGGAGAGGAAGAAGCAGGCTCATAGCGGAGGAGCCTGATGTGGGGCTCGATCCCATAACGCCGGGATCATGCCCTGAGCCGAAGGCAGACGCTTAACTGCTGTGCCACCCAGGCGCCCCTAAAATTTCAGTTTTTAAACTTCAAAAACTATTAAAAGGAGTGAAGAATGAGTTTTGTTTTGTTTTGTTTTAAGATTTTATGTATTTATTTTGACAGAGAGAGACAGCCAGCAAAGAGAGGGAACACAAGCAGGGGGAGTGGGAGAGGAAGAAGCAGGCTCCTATTGGAGAAGCCTGATGTGGGGCTCGATCCCACAACTCCGGGATCATGCCCTGAGCCAAAGGCAGACGCCTAACGACTGCGCCACCCAGGCACCCCTGAAGTTTGTTTTTTTTTAAATGCTTATCAAGAAAAGGCAAACCTTAGGTTGAGAATCTTCTATTTCTATAATCTTAATACATGTAGTAGAGTTTGTTTTTTGGAACTGAGGTACAAAAGAAATTTAGTAAATGCAACAATGGAAAGAACACTGGATTAAATATGAGAAGACCTGGATCCTACACTTCAATATGCCTCAAACTTGATTCGCTACCCAAAACTGGTCCTTTAACCTCCCTTTGATGAGTTTTTCCATCTGTTCTATCTTTACCTTGCTCAGAAACCTCCAGTAATTCCCCATCTCAGGGTGAAAGACAGTATGTCCTTAAAAGTACTTTCAGGGTCTAGCAGGAATCCTCTCCCAAATTCCTTATTATTCTTCCTCCATTCACTGGGCTCCAGTTCCTCAGTTCACTGGGCTCCAGGAACAGCGCCCTTGAAAACACCAAACTGCCTTTTTTTCAGCTATCCACAGTGTCTTGCCATTCACCCCCTCCAACTTCTCACTCTAATGTCATTTTCTGAGACCTTCTCTGAAATGACCCACCCTTTCCCTGACACCGCCCCCCCACCCCCGTACAGCTCCTATCCCCGTCTGACATTGAATTTAACTTCTTTACTGTTTCTCTCCTCTACTTGAATATTAAGTCCTCAAAGCTATATCCGCAGAACCTAGGAACAATGCCTGGCACAGTGGCCACTCAGTAAACAGTTGTTGAAAGAATAACCTAACCTGTAAAACGAGGTTACCATGACTGACAGATCATTCACCAGTAAGGCGAAGCCTTGTGCCTCCTCTTAACTGTATGCTGACTTAACGCCCAAAATGCTTGCACTATCCCTCCGGGGAAGCCCAGCGCTCTCCTCCCGGTGGGTACTCACTTTGGGGGAGCCTGCGGTGGCGACAGCCTCTGGGTCTCCTTCCTCGTGGACCAGGTCCAACAGCTGGAAGCCTGCGTCCTCGATGGCTTCTGGGTTTCCTGGTGCGTCTTCGGACTCTAGGCCACTCGAGGGAATCCCCGAGGATCGGCGGCTAGAGATCACCCGGTAGCGGCCCTCCTGCCGGATCTCCCGAGCCGAAGCGCGGAGGTCGCGGCGGATACGCTGCTGGCTGCCCCGAGAAGGGCGCAGCGCGGCTCGAACGAGCGCCTGGACTGGCTCCTCCTGGAAGATGGTAGAGGAGGGAAGCCGGCGTAAGCAGGAGGTTCGTCAAAGGGTCAGGGATACAATTTCGTCCCGGGAGCGCCCTAAGATCCCCTTCAAACACCGGCTCCATCCCGCCCAATACCTGGGAGCGCACGGTGGCCACCAATTGGAAGACATTATTCTCCGGCCCTCTCTCCAGTTCCTCGGAGGGTGTCTTTTGGGCCGCCGATTCGACGGCGCCGCTCCGGAGGCGTTTACAAGAGAGGACAAGGGCTTCGGCAGGCTCTGCGCTGCGCTTCCGCTTCACGCGAAGCACTGCAGTCCTGCCGGCCTCCATAGCGGCTGTCGCGGAGCACCGTGGGAACGCGTGGGGTGCGATGGGAGAGCGTTCAAGTTCCGCTTCCGGGCCTCGCTCCCGGCACGCTCAGCGGGCACTGGGAGGTCCCGCCCCCTTTCGCCCGCCGCGGGCAGGTGGAGTTGGCGGCGGAAGTGAACGGCACGGTGGTCGTGGCTGGTGAGGCCCTGGGCGGGTTGGAAAGGTGGGGTTGCAGTAGAGTCTTGGGTGCAGCCATCATCTATTCTCCGCCCAAGGGCTGACGGACCTGGCGTGGGCGCTTTGGGCCGCCGGAGTACGCGTCTCTTCCGGACTCTCGAGGACCTTTCTAGAGTCCGTATGGGGCGGCTCAGACCCCCTGGGCTGGCAAGAGAACGGGGATACGGTTCTGTCGGGTGACCCCCACAGGGACCTGGATTGTAGTACTTGGCGCTTACACTCAGCGACAGAGACTCGAACCGCAGTCACACGGAGCTCCAACCATGGCACACCTAGCTGGCCCACGTTTTTCTGATTCAGGGAACTGCTGATGGGCTCGCTTTTCCCAGTCACTGTGTTGAGTAGTTGGAAACCGGTCCATTCACCACGCGCTAGCCAGAGCTGCCCAAAGCGTACATCTGACGTGGACATTTTTGTGCTTAAAACTCTTGAGTGGCTCCCAGTGCGTGTAGAAAAAAATCCAAACACCTTTCCGAAGCCAGTATGGCCCAGTGTGATTTGCAGAAGCCCACCGATACTCTATTATTACTTTTGCTCAAAGTGCTTCAGTCACTCAGGCTTTTGCCAGTTTTTGCTTATGCAGTTATTTTTTCCCCTTAGGGAAAATAGGGGTAGGGGAAAAGTAGGGGTAAGGTTTCCAGAAACATAAGCACTTCTCTGACTTTTAACCAGGCTTATCTTGCATGTCTCAATTTAAATGCCTCCTCTCTCACTTTTTCCATAGCCTTTTTATTCTCTTAATAGCGTCCTGCATATTTCCTTTCTTGTACCCACAGTCTGTGATTGTTTATACTTAGTCTCTCCTTCAGTAAAATCTGATCTCTTGGAAGACAAAGATTCCTGTTTTTATTTATGGGAGTCCTCCAGCCCCTAATGTGGTGTTTGGCAGTGTCTGGCATTGTGTAAATTTTACTAAATTTTGAATGAATGAACCAAATACCTGCTCTGAAATCTGACTGGTAATCCACTTAGAGTTTGGCAGGGTGATTTCCATTCCCTCCGTATAAACCGTCATGTGAGTTCATGTGTTTTGGAGAAGGGGGCGGGGTGTCAAAATGTCTCCAATCAGACAAAAAGGGAATTCCATAGATTAGAATACTACACTGTTAACCTTTAAATGACTTCAGAATTGATCCCGCATGGCCCACAGGATAAGGGTTTCAGGACTCTCCACAGTATGTACCCCACTGACATGTTTGACTCCTTGTTTAGTTTTACTTCAGCTAAACTGGTTTATTCACTGTGCATGTGCCTTTCTATTCTGCTGAAGTGCCCTCTCCCTCCGATGCCCACCTAAATCCTAGCCATCTTTTAAGTCTTCCCTGAACATTCATTCAGATGTGGCCGTTTTTACGGTAGCACTTTTTGGACATAGTTTTCTAAAGCACATTATGTATTCTGACAGTTGTACTCTTTTTTTTTTTTTAATTGGCATAGGAGATGATCACAGCTGATTCTAGCAAAGCTTTTTAACCTATAGGTTGCAACCCATGAATTATGAAATCAGTTTAGTGGATCATGATTGATTGATTAAAGGTTTTGTTTGAGAGAGAGAGCACAAGCAGGGCAGAGGGAGGGGAGAAGCAGGTTTTCCACTGATCAGGGAGCTCGACACGGGGCTTGATCCATGACCTGAGCTGAAGGCAGATGCTTAACCAGCTGAGTCACCCAGGCGGCCCAGATCATGATCAATTTAAAAAGAAAAATGAAGTAGAGTAAAATATATCAGAGGGTCTTGCTGACAGGAAGGCTAGATACTGTTTAGTAAAAGTTTATGTGTGTATATTGTGTCTTCATGTAAAGTATATTTCTTACTGAGGTTGCCAGAAACTTGGAGAGCCACCAGATGAGAGGATGGATACACTGAGATTTTAGAAGTATAGTTTCACTTAAGGATAAATTGACTACTTTGAACCAGACCACTCACTGACTGCCTGAGTCTTTTCAGAAAAGATTTTTCCCCACCCTTGTTTGTAAGAATTAAGTGTTTGGGGCGTCTGGGGGGTTCATTCGGTTTCAGTGTCAGACTCTTGATTTCAGCTCAGGTCATGATCTCAGGGTTGTGAGATCTAGCCACCCTGTCAGACTCCGAGCTCAGCATCGGGTCTGCTTGAGATTCTCTCTCCTGCACCGCTCCCCCTTCCCCACACCTGCGCAGGGCTCTTTTTTCTCTCTTAAGTAAATAAAATCTTAAAGAATAAGAAAAGAATTCAGTGTTTAGTTAGTCTAGATAACTTCAAAAGAAAGGCCACAATTCTGGCCTTTAATAAAGTGACTGGGGGACATTTTAGGGATCTACGGAGTAGGCATTCTTTTAAGGTTTCCTGAAGATGGATCAGTGTTTAACAGGAAATGAAGGGAAGTGTGGAACACTTGATGTTTTCTGAGGGTAAGAGGCAGGGTGTTGGAAGAGCACATACCTGCTGAGAGGTGCCTTCAGACTTTGAGCTGTGGTATTTTTCAGTGAGAGATAGCTCTCTCTGGAAATAGGGCATACAAAACATCAATCTGGCGACATTCAGTTGAAGGATATTTTTTAGATGAATTTTTTTTTTTTTTTTAATTTTCTTTAGGGGTGTTGCCTTGGTGGCTCAGTCGGTTAAGCAACTGCCTGCAGCTCAGGTCATGATCCCAGGGTCCAGGGATTAAGCCCTGCATCGGGCTCCCTGCTCACAGGGAGTCTGTTTTTCCCTCTCCCTATCTGCGTGTGTGTGTTCATGTGTGCGCTCTTTCTTTCTCTCTGATAAATAAATAAATAAAATCTTGAAAACAAATTTTTAAAATTTCTTTAATCTCTATACCCATTGTGGGGCTCAAACTCATGATGCTGAGATCCAGAGTTGCACACTCTAAAGACTGAGCCAGGCAGGCACCCCTAGATGAAGAATTTCTTAAAATTAAAATTAAATGTTGAGTAGGTAAGAAGTAATCATTAAAAAATGGTAAGGCATAAAGCATTACAGTATCATGAACATCTTTAATCCTACCACCCATTTATAGAAGAAACTGCTATTTTGAAGTCCCCTGTGTGGCCCTCCTGATCCCAGCCTTTCCTCTTCCCTCTTAAGGATAACCAGTGTCCTCATTCCCTGCTATGCTTTTTAGTGTAATCCCTGAAGAATATATTGTTCTTGTTTAGCATAATTAGAAATTTATATAAATGTAATCATACTGTATGTATGCTGTGATTTGCTTATTTTTTGGCTTAATGTATTGCTGGGATTATCTGTGTTTGCTTATAGCTCAGATTTATTTGTTTAGATGAAGGTTTTCCTAGTTTGAATTGCTCTTTGTATTTTTCCTTAAATTTAGTGTTTGCTATCCTGAGGCAGTATTGGCGGCACTCTTTTACCACCACCTCAGTCTCTTTGTTTCTTCTTTCCTGTTAGCCTCCTGTTCCCTTTGCTTTATTTCTCTTCTCACCTGCCTTTACTTTGAGGCTGCACTCAGATATACCTGTGAGGCTTATTTGACCCCTGTTGGAATCACTGAGGACTGCTGAAGTTTCCAGATAGCTTTATGAATTTATGTATTATAATTTTTGATGTTATATGCTGAATGTAAAATCAAATAACTTGCTGGAAAGATGAAAATACTGATTAACAAATATTTTCAGTGGCTTTGACACTTTTTTCTGTTTCTTGATTTTTTTTCCCTTTTTTTTTTTTTTTTTCTGTCTTTAAAATTTTTTTCTCTACATTTTGGACATTATGATGTGGACAGATTTCTGACAATTAGACCTGTCCACAAGAAGTGAGCTGGCAAGGCTTATTTTCTGTGCTAAAACTGAGGAGCTGACAGGCACCATGAAAGTCTTCTGCGGGCGAGCCAATCCGACTACGGGATCTGTGGAGTGGCTGGAGGAGGATGAGCACTATGATTACCACCAGGAGATTGCAAGGTAACAAGGGTGTGTTCACAGTTGGTTGTGGCTGGCTGGGGCACGTGATCTCAAAGCGGGAACCCTGGCATGCAGTCTGAATGTGGACTAGGCATTACCCAGTGCTTCTGATCAGGGCAGATGTTGGTCATGAGCAGGTCTGCTTAGCCGGCTAGGTTTGTGTGGGAGTTAGACAAAGTCATTTCTGTGTGGAGAGTCAGGTATCCTCTAACAGCCCTATCAGAGTCTTGGAGGATCTGTCTGTGGAGCAAAGAGGACCCAGGGTTCAGTAGTAGTAGTGGTGGTGGTGGTGGTGGTGGTGGTGGCGGCGGCAGCAGTAATTGAAGAGTTTATGAAATTTGATCATTTACTTGTGCTACCGAAATGGTGACACATTTATCATATGGTTAAATTCTCTTGAATGGACAAAGTGAAAAAGTGTGGGTATTTTTCATGGATGGAATCTTCAGAACTGTGTAAGCGAGTTACTGTTTTTTTAGCAGTCATTAAGCGCATACAGCATGCTGGCACCGTGCTAGGACTGTGAATACCAAAATGAAGAAGATAGGGTTCCCATCTTCAAGGGACATGCAGTTTTGTGTAAGAGACAGACATATGAAAAATGATGACAATGAGAGACCAGTGGATATGGGCACAAAAGTTCATGGAAGCACCAAGAAAGCTGGCTTGGGAAGTGATATTTGAGTGATTTCCCAAATCTAGAGGGAGGGAAATTGCTTTCTGAGCAGCAGGGATTACATGTAACCTTCCAGACGAGTTCTTCTGGGGGGGTTGCAGGCAGTTCAAAGGGACTGGAATGGGGTACAAGAGCAGGGCTGTGGTGAGAAAGGATACTGAAAAGGTAGGCAAGGTTGTGTTGTGATGGGTGGTGGCAAAATGCAGAGTGGAGCATGAGAGTAAGTGGGCTCTGCTACATCTCAAGTCTGACATCGGTCAAGCTGCTTAACTTCCTTGAGCCTTAGTATGGTAATATATATGGCTCTATATATGTAACAATGTACATTTCCTCATATAATATCTTTATTTTAGGGTTGTTTGATGGGTGAGTGAAATGCAGTGTGTAGTGCAGAATAAGGGATCAAAAATACTACCTTCTTTCTAAAGATAATGGACATTATTTTCTGAGTGATTGAGGTGTTAAACAGGGAGCAAAAAGATTAGCTTGCATTTCGGAACGTTTACTGAGGAAAGTATGGAAAGTGGGATGGAGGGAGTGGAAACCATTTGGGTGATATTGCAACCCCACAGGTGAGGCAGTAGAGGTGGGGAGAGGAGGGAGACAGTTTTGAGGGAGCTTGAGTTTGGTAACTCATCTGATGCAGTGAAGGAATGAGAGAGAATTCAAGAAGCACCCAAGATTTCTGGTTAGAATGATGAGATGGATGGAGCTGTTATTCCTGAGGGAGAACACAGGAGGAATGGGTGTTGCTGGGAAGAGGAAAGGGATGGAGATTAGGTATCTGGGTTTGGACGTCCAGGTAGAGATGCCAGTGGACAGATAAACATGGGTCTGGAACCAATTTGCAGTTGTTAGAATTGAAACTGGAAGAGATTGCCTGCTCTCAGAAAGGTTATGGTATGAGAAAGGTAGAGGGCTGAAGAAGGAATTCTGGAATAGAGGAGGCAGGAGAACCCTGAGGGAATGGCTGGAAAATGGAAAAGAGGAGGGGTGCCTCTGGAAGAGGGAGTGTCCAGCTGGGACAGAGAAATCCTGGATGTTAGCAATGGAGTGGGCTGGTAGTGTTTTGGGAGAGTGATGGCTGTAGGTGGTGGGGAGAGTGCGTGATGAGGCTGGGAGGATGGGGACCAGAAATGCCTCTTGAAAGGCAGAGAAAGGCAGAACTAGATTTCGACTGTGCATTCGTAGGTGGGTTCCCATGTAAAAGCCTTGGTGTGCCATTAAAAAAAACAGCACTATTCTTTGAATACAGTGCTCCTGAAAGTGTAGAGTATGAACTGCCTGTGTCACACTTGCCTGGGGCACCAGTTCAAATGCATATTTCCAGATTCCAGCTCAATTATCTGGATTAGGATCTATTTGCATGTATCATGAGAATCTGCATTTAAAATAAGCTCTCCAGGCTGCCTGGTTGGCTCAGTTAGTAGAGCATGTGACTCCTGATCTCAGGGTTGTGAGTTCAGGCCCCATGTTGGTTGGGGATGGAGCCTACTTGGAAAAAAACAAAAACTCTTCAGTGATTCTGATGTTGACCTGAAGTGGGAGGTCCTCTGTTCAGTGAAAGAGCCTGTGCTCTTACCTGGAGCTCAGAAAGCATTTTTTGGGCTGGGACTCCTGAGTTCTGGAGGTGTATCCTGACCGTGCCAGAGATTTTGGAAGTTTGTGAATTATTGTGACAAAATACAGAAAAGCAACTCTCTTCCCTTTAACAGCCTGTAGTTTGGTGAACTCTTAGTTCTCCCTGATGACGTAAGGGAGAGTGTTGGGCATGACGCCCCTCACTTACATAGCAGGTATATACTTTTCCTGATTCCTGTCTGCAGTGCTGCATCTGTGATTATCCCAAGATTCTCTAAAGTATTAGACAAATTGAGTCTGAGTTCTGGAGGAAAACAAATGTGTGAGGCATAACGTGGTCAGTGTGCTGGTGGCTGTGGAGTTACTGTGACGGGGTAACTACCAGAGCATTTTTAGGTCTGAGGTCTGAGGTTCTTTGCTGAAAATAAATGTCTTTCTCTAAGATTTTTTTTTCCCTGCAGTACTGGAGAATGCCAGCTTATAACTCTATTAAAATAGTTTAAAACGGGGGCGCCTGGGTGGCACAGCGGTTAAGCGTCTGCCTTCGGCTCAGGGCGTGATCCTGGCGTTATGGGATCGAGCCCCACATCAGGCTCCTCCGCTATGAGCCTGCTTCTTCCTCTCCCACTCCCCCTGACTGTGTTCCCTCTCTCACTGGCTGTCTCTATCTCTGTTGAATAAATAAATAAAATCTTTAAAAAAAAAAGTAGTTTAAAACGGGCCTGGATTAGAGATATAAAGTACAGCAGAGGGAATATAGTTAATAATATTGTAGTAATGTTACATGGTGACTACACTTAACTGTAGTGAGCATTGAGCGTAGGATTGTCAAATCACTGTGTTGTACACCTGAAACTGATGTAACACTGGGTGTCAGTTATTGTTCAGTAATAAATAAAAAATGAAAAGTAAAATGGGCTGGCCTGGATGTGTGTTCTGGCTGATTTAGGAATGCATTATATATGTGAGCGCTGTCCTAGGTTGATGGATATCAGTATTAGTAGAGGTTTCTGACTTGTCTTTTGTTTTGATTGTATTTTAGATCATCCTATGCTGATATGCTGCACGACAAAGACAGAGTAAGTGTACAAGGAAACCGTTATCTTGCTGTGGTGTTTGAAACCTGTAGTTACGATGTTAAAATTTCCCTCCAAAAAAAAAAAAATTCCCACCCTCCAGAGGCATGATGGTAGAATAATGTAGAAGGGCATTATGGCATCGTGGTTGGGAAATCAGTCAGGAGGCTGGGTCCTCCTTCCAGCTCTGCTGTTTACCTGAGTGTGACCTTGGAGAAGACCTGAGACCTTTTAGATCTTGTCTATTAGGATTTAAAAGGAATGGGATATATTAGCTGATCTCCATGATCTCTTCTAGATAAAAATTCTCTAATTACACAGGTTTACCTTGTATAGTCCGTTTGTAATTTTAAAATCAGATCTCTAGAGGCCACTGCAGACTATTTTGTAGAGCTCATTTGGCTTCCATTGCAGTGACATTTCAGCTATTTTTTTTTTTTCTTTTTTCATTGTTGTTTCATCTGAGTTTTCTTTCCTGTTTGAATTATGTGATAGTTCTGGTCTTACGATGGCTAGCAATGCAGGCTTTTCTGGTCTACAAGAAAGAGTGCTTGACTAGTCATTTCCATCTGGATGGCTCAGAAATGGGGAGGCTTGAAGGCAAAGGATGCAGGGCCACACTTAAGAACTGAGCAGTGCAGGTGAGGAGAGAGATGAGGGCACATGGTAGGGTTGGTCGTGAGGCTGTGTTGGTGGTGGTGTCTACTTCATCCAGCCCTGGTTAACTGCTCAGCCTACATAATTCTTGGCAACATCATGACCAAACGATCTCTTTAAGCATCATTAGTTTGTAAGCTACACCAAAGGGGGCTGGGTGCCTCCCTGATTTTCATCAACTGTCTGAGTGCCTTTGCTGGACTGTTGGGGAATTACAGAATGTGGAACAAACATTGTTCCTGGTTTTGACTAATTTTCTCTAGCTTAATGGTCTTGGCTTTTTTTTTTGAAGATTTTATTTATTTGACAGAGAGACAGCCAGCGAGAGAGGGAACACAAGCAGGGGGAGTGGGAGAGGAAGAAGCAGGCTCCCAGCAGAGCGGGAGCTCAATTTGGGGCTTGATCGCAGGACCCTGGGATCAGGCGCTGAGCCGAAGGCAGACACTTAACAACTGAGCCACCCAGGCGCCTCATGGTCTTGGCTTCTTAGTGGATTCTTGGGTCTGCAAGCCTCTCTGATTTTAGTGTCATCTGCAAAGTGGATCCTTTTTGCCTCAGCTTCCAGGGCATGTGGACAAAGGGCATTGACATCCGTTTAGTCAGGCAGGCCTGAAAGATGGCACCCTTTTCCTCATCTGAACCGGCAGTCTGTCATCAAATTCTATGGGTCTTTTAACCCCACTTGCGCAGACTTAGTGTTGGCCTCTCTTTTTCTTTCTCTACCTAGCAGCCCAAGGGGTCTTTCTGGAATACCAGTCTATGTGATTCCTCTTCTTAAAACACTGAGAAGCATCTGTGTAGCATCATCCTTGGTGGCCTCTCACTGCTGTCAAGGTAAAATCCAAACTCCTTAGAGGAATGTTCCTGACTCTCTACTATTTACCCCTTTAATTTCTGCTCCCCCCACCCCAATTCTCCCTATCAGGAAATGGAGTCAGAATTTGCTGCTTGGGGGCTCCTGGGTGGTGCAGTTGTTAAGCGTCTGCCTTTGGCTCAGGGCATGATCTCGGCGTTCTGGGATCGAGCCCCACATCGGGCTCCTCCGCTGGGAGCCTGCTTCTTCCTCTCCCACTCCCCCTGCTTGTGTTCCCTCTCTCGTTGGCTGTCTCTCTCTGTCAAATAAGTAAAATCTTTAAAAAAAAAAAAAAGAATTTGCTGCTTAGTACAGAGCCAATGTAAACTAATTTCTCTGTACTTTAGCATGATGCCTTACATTTTGTTATTATTTTAGAACACTTCCATTATCCCATAAAATTATCTCATGCCTGTTGGCAGTCACTCCTGGTGCCTACTCTCAGCCCTAGGCAACCACTGATCTGCTTTCTGTCACTGCCGTTTTGCCTTTGCCTTTTCTAGAAATTTCATATAAATGAAATTATATGAGAGATGGTCTTATGTGTCTGTCTTCCTTCATCATGTTTTTGAGGTTCATGTTGAGTATGTATTAGTATTCATTTTTCGCTAAGTAAAACTCCATTATATAGATTTACCACGTTTTGTTTATCCATTTGCCAGTTGATTGGCATTTGGATTGTTTTCAGTTTTGACCGTCGTAGTAATCCTATTTGTAAACATTCACATGCAAGTCTTTGTGTGGACACATTTTCATTTCTTTGGGGTATATATGTGTATGTGGAATTGCTGGGTCCATATGTTAAACGTACATTTAACCCTTAAATCATGTGTTTTTCATTTTTTCTAATTAATGATGTCAAACATCTTTTCATGTGGTTACTTGTCGGAATATCTTTTTTGGTGTAGTCTAAGGTTATGAACATAGGTATGATTCTTTTTTCTTAAGATTTTGTTTGTTTGTGAGAGAGCATGCGTGCATATACCTGCGCACAAGCAGGGGGAGGGGCAGGAAGAGAGGGAGAAGCGGACTCCCCACTGAGTGGGGAGCCCGATGCAGGGCTTGATCCCTGGACCCCAGGATCATGACCTGAGCTGAAGGCAGGTGCTTAACCAGTTGAGCCACCCAAGCACCTGCAAAGGTATGATTCTTGATAGACAGTGCCAAATTGCCTTTTAAGAGGGCTTCAGTTTCACTGTGGTAGCTTCAGAATTGGGTAATGAAAAAGTCATAGCTAGTTTAATGGGTGTCATTAATTGGAAGATATGCCGACCCTGGTTTACTGTTGAGGATGGTGCTAACCAGGGTTCTCAGGTGATCGGTTCCTGCTGTACTGAAACTCCCAGGCCAGTTCCCAGTTCTACTCTCCTGTTACCCCACAGCCATTCAGAGAAAACCACACCCCCCTGCTTTGGGGGGATGTAATGTGTTTGGAAGGCAGCTGTGCTCCCCATTTTACCACCAACTTAATATATTTGTTCAGTTTCCTAGTTTGATTATTTCTAACAATTGCCATACTGATTTTCTTAAAATTTTTTTTATTGTGGTAAAAAGCACAGAACATAAAATACCATACTGATTTTATCCAAGACATAAATGCACTTCCTTTAAGAGTCAAATAGTTCTGTAAGGCTTATTGTGAAAAATAGCAGTCCCCTGGTGTGTATTTCCCTCAGACAGAACCTTTTAATGCTTAACCTCAGAGGCAGCCTCATTGTTTCTCTTTGAGCTGTTTGTTTTATTTTTACTTCCATATATGAGTAGCTATTCTCTTGACTTCCCTGTGAGAGCTGAGAATTGGGTTTTCTTTCAGCCCCTCCATCCAGCTCATTCCCCCTCCTCTCAGTGCAGTTTAATTTTTGCTGAATCAATATTCAGTGTTTCAGTAGGCAAGTCAAACTCTTTGTACCACTGTTTAGTATATCCTTCTGAAAGGTGGTTATGAGGTAAGCACTTATATAAATCTGTGTTAATTAAAATCATTTGTTTACTTTATTAGAATGGTGGAAACAGTATTCATAGCTGAGCTGTATGACATACTCGGATTACTTTGCCTTTTTTTTTTTTTTTAATTTATTTATTCGACAGAGATAGAGACAGCCAGCGAGAGAGGGAACACAAGCAGGGGGAGTGGGAGAGGAAGAAGCAGGCTCATAGCGGAGGAGCCTGATGTGGGGCTCGATCCCATAACGCCGGGATCACGCCCTGAGCCAAAGGCAGACGCTTAACCGCTGTGCCACCCAGGTGCCCCCACTTTGCCTTTCTTGCATAACTCTGCTAATAATGGTCTTCTTTTCGTTTTTTTTTTTTTTCTTTTCTTTTTTTTTTCTTTTTTTTTTAAGATTTTTATTTACCTGACAGACAGCCAGCGAGAGAGGGAACACAAGCAGGGGGAGTGGGAGAGGAAGAGGCAGGCTCCCAGCAGAGCAGGGAGCCCGATGCAGGGCTCGATCCCAGGACCCTGGGATCATGACCTGAGCTGAAGGCAGCTGCTTAACCGACTCAGCCACCCAGGCCCCCCAACAATTGGCGATTCTTTCAGTTTTCTCTTCTTGGAGATTATCTCTGGAATCGTTTTGACCTGCTTGAATCCAGACTGGGAGCTCTGCAGACTTGCTGTGTATCTGTCATCCTGGGATTCTTGTTTAATGTCCTGCAGATTTCCTTCACTTCTCTTTTTATATTGAGTCCTCTGTTTCCTGGCTCACTGGTGTTCCTCTGTGGTTCACTCTCTCTTTCTGGCGAAGCGCATTCTTCATCAGTTTCTTGTGAGAAGGTACATGGGAGGTGAGAGTTTTAAAACTTTGATAATCTGAAAACTGCTTTATTCTGTCCTACTTAAGACTTAGGCTGACTGTGGATTCTAGTTTGGATTCACTTCCCATCAGAATTTTGACATTATCCATTTTCTTTTATTTTTTAATTTCTTAAATTTTTTTTTTGCATATTTTATTTTTAAGTAATTTCTACACCTAACATGGGGCTTGAACTCACAACCCAGAGATCAAGAGTCGTATGCTCCACCGAATAAGCCAGCTAGGCATCCCTATCCGTTTTCTTTTAGAGTTCAGTGCTGCTATTTTGAGATCTGGTACAATTCTTCCTCTTTAAAATAACTTTTTTGGGGCACCTGGGTGGCACAGTGGTTGAGCGTCTGCCTTCAGCTCAGGGCGTGATCCCGGTGTTGTGGGATCGAGCTCCACATCGGGCTCCTCCGCTGGGAGCCTGCTTCTTCCTCTCCCACTCCCCCTGCTTGTGTTCCCTCTCTCGCTGGCTGTCTCTATCTCTGTCAAATAAATAAATAAAATCTTTAAAAAAAATAACTTTTTTATTGTGACAGACATACAGAAGAATATAAAACATGTATGCACGGTTTAAAAAAGAATAATAAAATAAATGCTCATAGACTTACCACTCAGCTTAAGAAATAGAACATTACCATTACTTAGAATTCCCTTGTGTGCTCCTAGATCGTATTCCTTTCCTTCCCCCAGAAGTTTCCACCGTCTTGAATTTTCTGTCAATCACTCTCTTGCTTTTCTTTAGTTTTACTGCCTACTCTGTATTAAAAAGTAAATTCTTAGTTTTGCTTGTTTTTGAACTTTATGTAATGGAATCATACTGTGTTTATACTTGATTGACTTGCCTCTTTGCTCACCATTATTTTTGAGATTCATCCATTTTGCATGTAGCTGTAGTTGATTCATTTTCAGTGCTGTATAGATTCCGTTGTATAAATAAATCATTACTTACCTATTCTGTTGGTCGACTTTGGGGTTGTTTCTAGCTTCTTGCTGTTTTAAGTAGTGCTGCTAGAACATTCCAGGACCTGTACCTGGTGCATGTGCACAGTTTTCTCCACGTTGTGTATACCTAGGACTGGAGTTGCTGCCTGTTGAGTTTGTTCAGCTTTACTAGGTAATGTCAGATTCTTTCCCAAAGTGGTCGTGCCATTGTACGTTCTGATGCTTGTGAATGATAGTTCTTGTTCTTTCACATCCTTGCCAGTGTTTGGTATTAGCCAGTTTTTACATTCTTGTCAGTCTGGTAGGTATGAACCAGTCTGGCGGTATGGTTGTAGTCGGCATTTGTCTGGCTACCACTGAGTTTGCGTTCTTTTTGTTAGTTCATTGGCTTTTCATGTTTCCTCTTTTATGACTTGGTAGTTTATAGGAGTTCTTTATATATTTTGGGTGCTAATCATTTGTTAGTTAACATGTATTGTAGGTGTCTTTGTGGGTTGGTTTGTTTTTTAATTTTTTTTAATTAAGATTTTATTTATTTATTTGACAGAGAGGGAGACAGCCAGCGAGAGAGGGAACACAAACAGGGGGAGTGGGAGAGGGAGAAGCAGGCTCCCAGGGAGGCAGGGATCCCGATGCGGGGCTTGATTCCAGGACCCTGGGATCATGCCCTGGGCGGAAGGCAGACGCTTAACCAGCTGAGCCACCCAGGCGCCCCTGTGGGTTGTTTTTTCATCTGATAAATGCAAATTCTTAAATTTAATGTCAGATTTATTTTATATGTCCTTTATTGGCTGGTACTTTTTGTCTCTTGTTTAAGAAATCCTTCCCTTTGCCAGGGTTTTAAAGGCTGTTGCTGATGCATAAAATTTCATTTGATTTTTATTTATTGATTTGAAATTATGTAATTTTCCTAAGTTTACTTAGATGTAATTATTTGTAGGTATTTTGGGTTTTAACAGACATTTCATGTGTGAATAGTAACAATTTTTTTCTAGATCTTATTTCATTTTTTTTTCTTGCTCTAGCGTGTTGGATAGAATTTCCAGTATGAAGTCCACTTTGTCCGATTTTTAAAAAATGTATTTGCTAAAAGTTCTTCATAGTCTTTAATATCTCTAATATCTGCAGCGTATTTACCAATATCATGCTCCACCTCCCCACTCCCCGCCTTATTCCCAGTTTTTGGTTACTTCTTTTTCCCCCACCCCTCCCCCTTTTTTTGGACTTATCAGAGGTTCATCAATTTCAGTAGATTTTTGAAATAACTTTTATTTAAAAATCCTGTAAGATCTCTATATTCTCTAGTTCATTAATTTTTGTGTTTTATTATTTTCATTCATTTGCTGATTTGGCAGTTATGTTGCAGTCCTCTAATTTTTTGAGGTGGATGCTTACCTTATCTTTTCTAATATATTTCTCTCCAAACATTGCTTTTAGCTATTCCCTGAGTTTTGATATGTAATTTTTAAAAATTCAGTTCTAGATATTTTCTAACTCTTTCTGATTTAGTTTTTTACCTGTGTTTTTATAATTTCTCAGTGTTCAAAAATCTTTTTTTTTTTTTTAAAGATTTTATTTATTTATTTGACAGAGACAGCCAGCGAGAGAGGAACACAAGCAGGGGGAGTGGGAGAGGAAGAAGCAGGCTCCTAGCAGAGGAGCCTGATGTGGGGCTCGATCCCAGAACGCTGGGATCACGCCCTGAGCCGAAGGCAGACGCTTAACGACTGCACCACCCAGGCGCCCCCAAAAATCTTTTTTTTTAAATTATATTTGTGTTACTGAGGTTTTTAACTTGATTGCACTCAGGTCAGAGAGTATTGTCCTTTTGATACCAGTCTTCTGTCAGTTATGTGCTGTTGCATAACAAATTATCCCAACATTTAATGGCTGAAGAGAGTTATTATCTCACCATTTCCATGGGTTCAAAATCTGGGCTCAGCTTCGTTGCGTTCCCTGGCTTTGGGTCCCTGGCAGGCTTGATCAAGGTGTCAGTCAGTCGGGCAGTCATCTTAAGGCTCCGTTGTGGGGAATCCACTTTCAGGTGGTTGGCCTCTTAATGTTCCTTACTAACTTGCCCGCTCATTAGTGCATTTAAAAAGATTTGCAAGTATTTTCCCCATCATTATTAGTTACTTTCAACAGAAGGGTCAGGGTACCTGTTGAGCCAAACTATTAGAGTTAGAACATGTATCTGTTTAAGCTACCAAATACCTGAACTACAAACAAAGAAATGATTTCCTGAGGAGCGGATTATTTTGTAGACCAGGAACCTGTGTGAATTATAGTCCAGTGAGGAAACCCAAAACGAGGTTACTCTTTCAGTAGAGGGAATTGGTAACGCAGATAGGGGAGGCATGGGAAGCAAATGGGAGCACCAAGATTACATAGTGGTAGTAATTGCAGGAAGCAGCTCCCTTGCCTAGGGATGAGGAAACAGAAGAGTGGGATTCTTGAGCCCGGAAGCTGTGGAGAAGAGGTCCTGTGGAACTGGTGCCCAACTCTCTGAGAGGGACAGGTGCTGGAGTCCTGCTGCCACCTGAGGGGCCCGAGGCGGCTGGTGAGGAGAGGGCGGAGAGGAGCTGGCGCTGGAGTCGGCTGCCCGTTCGGGGAGGACACTGATGAAAGGAGCAGCCATTTGGGAAGGAACAAGTTTTCTGCCCCCTGCCGTTCACCCTCTAGTTTCCCTTTTGTCCATACCGAATAGCTGGCAAAGGAGAATGTGGTTGACAGAGCCCCAGCCCCTCAAAGCAGAGTACAGAAGAGGAGTGGGTGTGGAGGGGAGGGACAGTCGCCAAATAAAGGACAAGAGGCTGACCCCGTGCTCTTGGAGTCTTGCAAGGCCTGCCCGGCCCACCTAGCCTGTGCTTTTCCTTGAAAGGCCAGAAGGTCACAGGATCATGACTTATACTGTTGCTGCCAGCCATGAGTCCCAAACTTCACAAAATACCTTTCCATTTATTTATAGTAACTGGTATGAAATGACAGCTGTTTTCTCCTTTCTCTTAGAATATAAAATATTACCAAGGTATCCGGGCTGCTGTGAGCAGGGTGAAGGACAGAGGACAGAAGGCCTTGGTTCTTGACATTGGCACTGGCACGGGACTCTTGTCAATGATGGCGGTCACGGCAGGGGCTGACTTCTGCTATGCCATTGAGGTGAGCTGCTCTCTTCAGGTGTGTGTCCTGTGTCTGGTGTGGGAAGTCCCTCATGCACCTTGCCTATCTGTTTGTTCACAGGCGTTCATGGAGTGTTCACTCTGCCAAGCACAGGGCCAGGTTCTAAGAATATGGAGATGAATCAGACATAATTCCTTCCTCTAGGGGCTCATTTTCTCCTCAGAAAACAGCGGTTCTCAGCCTTGGCTGCATGTCAGAATCACTAAATAGCTTCAAAAAATACTGATGCCTAACTGCCCCCTGCCCCCCAGTTTTAATTTAATTATTCTGGGATGGGGCCTGGGCATTGGGAGTTTTGACTCTGCCCCAAGGTTGAGATCTGCTAGCTTAAATGTCCCCACAGAACCAACTATCTTATTATGTTTGTCAAAAATTGGGTTTTTAGGGGCACCTGGGTGGCTCAGTCAGTTGTCTGCCTTTGGCTTGAATCATGGTCTCAGGGTCCTGGGATCAAGCCCCACATCGGGCTCCCTGCCCAGTGGGAAGTCTGCCTCTCCCTCTGCTCCTAACCCCACTTGTGCATGCATGCTCTCTCTCTCTCAAATAAATTCTTAAAAGAAAGAATTGGGTGTTTAATATAACATTAAACATACATTGTTTTTCTGATAATGTCAGTAATGCATCCCATTATAGGAAATATGATAAATGTAAAATAAAAATAGTGTGTTAATTCAAAGTTAACCGTTGTTAAAATTTTGGTGTATGTTCTTCCCAGTTTGGGCGAAGGGGTGGCATGTATTTAAACACTTTTTCCTAATTTGGTTTGTGTGGTGATTGAGTTGCAAAGAACAAAGTCCCAAAATAACAATGGCTTAAACAAGAGAGAAGTTTTTCTTTCTCATGTAAAGTCTGAAGGTAGCACCTGGGGTATTCCACTGAGACTCTTTCCAGCGCCCCACCCACCGTCCCTACAGTGTGGTTGTCGTGCCCATGGTCTAGAAAGGTGGGCATTATTTTAGGCTGAGGGAATACCATGTTTTGTCATTGTAGAAACCCAGAAAGGTAGATTGAAGCCAAACTATGAAGGACCTGAGTGCTACAGTAAAGACTTTAAACTCCTATATCCTGACTTAGTTCTTATTTGAAATAAGAATAGTGGGCTTCAGGTTTCCATGGAAGTCCTGAGAGTGGTGTGTGTATGTCTCTGCATTTGTCTGAGGACTTCATAAAAAAATTGAGTCATTTCTTGGCCTTTTTGAGTGTCATCAAGATTTTTAAGCAAATACAAAAAAATCTATGTTCTAGGATGGTACCCTTAGTTAGCCTTAAGTAGATTTTATTATCCTTACTTTACAAATGAAGAAACTAAGACCCAGAGAGGTTAAAGACTTAATCTCTCAGTTAATAAATAGGAGAGCTTGACCTAGAGACTTGGTCTTTTGGTTCCTAATTATGATGCTCACTCTACAGTGGTAGCTTTGATGGGAGAGAGTGAGATTTCTAGCGTGGATATCTGGGGGGCAGTGATGCCATTGACTGGTAAGAGGCGCTCAGAAGAAGATACTTGCTTTGTGGGAAAGATAATGCATTTCATATTGGATGTACGAAGTAGGAGAGAGGCAAGTCCCAGGGCAGGAGCCAGTGTACATGTTAACTGCTAATTAAAGATACAGGGTGAGAACATGTTTTTTTGACAGAATTGGTAGGACTGTGCTCTTGGGTTTTTCATATATTCCCATGTCAGTTACCTGGATTTCTAATTTCTCTCTTGCTGCTCTGATCTGTGACTCTCAGATCTTTTCTATTTGGCTCTTGACATCTTACGGTGGCCTCCCAGCTTTTACTTTAGTGACCACTTTTGAACCTGTGGTCATTCTGTCTGGACTGCCCTGTGGTTTTCAGCTCTGCCTGAGCTGCACACCAACACGAAAGACAGGTCCAGAACAGTGGGTAAGAACCTGCTGGTCCCTAGAGCTGGACTTCTGACCTTTTAGAGAGTGGCATGTACAAGTGCATTTGCAACTCATTTGCTAAAGATGTGACAGGTGAAGCTGGCAGTGTAGGAAATTGTCCAGGGAGAGAGAGTAGAATGAGAAGAGCAAATCTGGGAACCCGTGCCTGTGAAGGAAAAGGAGTGGCCAGTAAAGTCAAATTCAGATAGACACAGCGAGACCCTAGAGGGCAGAGATGGAGGCCAAGAGGCGGCTGATTGCATGGGAATCATGGGAAAGAAGGAGTGGTCAGCAAGTATGGGTGTTCTAGAGCACCATTGTCCACTAGAACCTTCTGTGATGTGGAGTGTCTTCTATAGCTGTGCTGACCAATATAGTGATCCCTAGCCACATAACGGCTGCTAAGCACTTGGGGGATGGGAAACTGAATTTTTAAATTTCATACAGTTTTAATCAACTTATATTTAAATGCATGTGGTCTCTGTATTACACAGCATGGGTATAGAAGTTGAGCAGGATGAGGACTGAGAGATGGCTGTCGGGTTGGTAGCTAAGAGGTGACCTCCTTTAGGTGGTATTTTCAGGGGAGTAGGGTTGAGGAGTGGATGGAATACAAGAAATCATAGACAATGACTATAAACTTCTCTTTTAATACATTTGAAAAGTGAGGCATATTTTGGGAAGGTGTATTAGTTGCAGTGATTTCTGTGGTAAAGTCTTTGAAAATGAAGCATGGTCCTGCTTTCCTCACTTTTTTCTTTTTTTTTTAAGAACAAGAACTTTCCCAGGAATCTCTGGGAAATCTCTCCTTGGGTTTATTGGCCAGAAGAAGGTTAAATCCTCTTTAACTTACCTCTTTGACCTGGCCTGAAAGAGTTGATTACCTGTAGACCACACAGGTGTACCAATTGGGAGAAGGTCAGTCCCCCAAACTGACTGGAGGGGCAGAGGAGTACACAGAATGATGTTGGGAAGTCAATTTCAGGGGCCATTCCAGAAAGAAGTGTTCTGGGTGAGGTCTTGAATTCTTGGTGGCTGAGGAGGAGACTGTGAATGTCAGAGCCCAAAGGGTCCGCAGAGGAGATCAGTGATGACATCAAGAGGCAGGAGGGCTGAGGGGTGACATGAGCTTGTGATACTTTGGGGTGGAGGGAAGGTGATGGGTGAGAGCTGAGGGCATGAGTTCCTCAAACTACATCTAAAAACATCAAGCCAGATCCTAGAAATAATTTGAAACAGATTGTGAAGATTTCTTTTTCTAGCTAAGCACATATGTATTCTTTACGGAAGTATATAGCATTTCCCCCTTGATCATAATAAAAGAAATATGTGTTCTTGATAGGAAATATAGACGATGCAGAAAAGAACTTAGAAAAAGTGGAAATCTTGTCGTTGTGACCAGTTTATCACTTTCTATTTCCACTCTGTGGGTGGGTGTGGCCGCATGCACATCTGCACGTCTTATGCACTGTTGTGGCTGGAGCTTTGCAATTAAAATTGGGCAGGCTAGAAAGAGTTGGAGGGGCTTGTGTTCAGGGACGTGTGAAAGGTTCAGGAAGACTCCCGGAGGAGAGGAGATATGTGATGCCCTGGAAAGTTGGGTTTGCTTTGGCAGGTGGGGGTAGGGCAGGGAAGGCTCAGGCTTGCCTAGCGCACAATGAAAGGGTGGCTGGGGCTTCAGTCATGGGTGGGGGTAGGGTGGGAGGGGAGTAAGGCTGGGGAAGTAAGGTGGTTTGTATTATGGAGGGCCTAGAATACCATAAAATACAGGCTGTATTCTGCCACCAGCGGGGATTTGGAGCAGTTTTGAACTGATGTCTGTTCAGACTTAAGGACTAATACATTAACAGTCTCACTTTCCTCTGGAGAGGACAGCACTTGTCCTGCCCCAGGCCCCAGGTCCTGGTTAAGTGAGGCAAGGCCCCCTATTGCCTTCCCGTAGCTCGGCAGTGACACCTGCCATCCTTGCTGGGTAGTGCAACCTCCTTGGGAAGCGCTGCCTCCCCAGTGTGCCTGGCCCATAAGGTTTAACTCTAAACCCAGCAGAATGTTTTCCTTTTGTATTCATTTTCCTGACACACATTTGGAGAACAAAATATTTAAATTCTAAAGATGAGGTCTTGTTTATTTAGATCAAATCGGCCCAAAGGAATATTTTGCCTGTATCATACGGTAACAGAGGTACATTTTATATATTCCGGAGGAAATTCTGTCATGGAGACCTCTTTTACTTAAATTCTTAGAGCTTGTGTCATGACATATCTTGCTGATCTTGTGTGTTAGGATGTTACTGCTCAAATTATTGCTCATTTTTCCTTGGGTTTTGGCTCTCTTTTCCAGGTTTTCAAGCCTATGGCTGATGCTGCTGTGAAGATTGTGGAGAAAAATGGCTTCGGTGATAAAATTAAGATTATCAACAAGCATTCCACTGAGGTGACCATAGGGCCAGGTAAGATCAACACATACTGTTTTGAAAGTTTTACTTGCTCTTGAAGGAGAGAAGAAGAGGTTTATTCTGGTTACCTGGAATAAGTGTATTCAGGTAATCACAGAGAAATGGGGTCTCTCCATGTGGTCTGAAGATACGCACTTTGCTTCTCAGCTAGTTAAAACAAATTAGTAAACCAGAGCTCATCTCGTGCAGCCGTGGTGATACCAATGAAACTTCCTTTTGCTTTAAGCAAGTTGGAATTCTTATGTGCTCAGCTGCCTGCGTTTTGCGTTTCCTCAGACCGAAGTGAAACTAGGTAGATGGCAGAGAGAGGTTTGCTTCGTGCCGACATCCTGCTTCAGCGTCTGACATGAGCGATTTGCCTGTGCAGCACAGTCTCTCCAGGCTCTCAGAATAGTTTTTATAGTCCAGACATTTGAATCAGACTTCTCAAGTTTCACATGCCACCGATTCCTGGGAAGCACAGCGGAAAGATTTGCAAAAGAAGCTTCTGGAGTGAGGGTATGGATATCCTCACAGTTTTTTAAAATGCAGTAATTTAGAAAGATGCATCTGTATAAGGTCAACACATTTGTTCCATTTAATTAAAAAAATGTTCTTAATGGAGAACCTGAAACATGCGTAAAAGAAGGGATTAGTGTCCCCTTTATTTTTGAAACATGCATGCAAAAGAATATACAAATCGTGCCATTTTTTAATCAGTGTTATTGAGGTAAATTTTTATAAAATGAGTGCATCTGTCTTAAGTACATAGTTTGATGAATTTGGACAAATGCAAACACACTTGTAACCTCTTTTGCAATCAAAGTAGTAGAGTGTCATTGTCACGCACAGAGATTCCTTGTGATGCTTTATAGCCGGTCACCTCCATATTACTGACCCTAGGCACCCACTGATCTGCTTTCTTCAATACAGGTTAGATCTCCTTTTTCTAGAATTTTGAGTAAGTGAAATTATCCATGTGTACTCTTTTGTGCCTGCTTTCTTTTCTATAGCATGATGCTTTTGGGTTTTGTCCACATTCTGTGGATCAAAAGTTCATTCTTTTCTGTTGCTGAGTAGTACTCGTGTGTG